>NC_084646.1:7774487-8465987 GCF_019802595.1 Syngnathoides biaculeatus
ATGTTGCAACGGCAACTCGTCATTTATTTTTTTAACTTGACTTTGAAAATGCCTCTGCGCATTTCTTCGCTGGTTTTTCAGCACTTCCTTTGCAGTTTTTCTTCGTTTTTTTTTTAAGCACTTAATTAGCTTTCGCCACTTCTTCGTTGGTTTTGGGCGCATTCTTCTTCGGGTTGGCGGGCCGTAATTACGGGAAACCGGAAGAGGAATTTAAAAAGATGCCGACGATTTTGCGAGAATTTAAACGTTAGTCCCGATTCCAAAAGATTATCGGCCAAACCCTAAACTCTACTTTCCTACTAAATTGATGTCGTTCGGTCTGTATGGACACAAATTACAGTACATAACTTTGCTTTACGTGATTTTATTACATCTGAAAATGATTAATGGTGTTTCAATTCAGGAAAAGTGACTTGATAAACAGTAAAAAGGTTATAATAGTTTGCTATTACATGTTAACAAACATAATAATCCAAGCACTTGTCAGTAGTCTTCTGGTTACTTCATTAAATCTGGTTCAAGCAAGAAAACAAAACAGTCTCCATGTGCCTTTTTTTTAATCCTTATTAAACTTTATTTATTTATTATTATATAAATCAGTGATCATCCGTCCAAGATCTTGAAGAAGTACTGCACCTGAGGATCACAAAATGGCCGCTCGGTCAGGTTCAAGGACAAATGGTTAACAAGGAGGCATTATGTTGCCCCCCCCCCGTGAAACAAAAGCTTTTGTTTCAAATCCCGCTGTCGTTTTTGTTCCCGTCACACCGTGAGAGATCTGAGGCGGGACCGGGGCCCACGCTGCGGTCATGAGACCGAAGGGAGGGGGCGGGGTGGGGGTCGAGGGTTGAACGTTGCTCCTCACACGAAAACCTTTTTGAGGATTGTCGTGTATTCATTTAATCAACGGTGAATTGGAGTCAGGGGTGGGGGTCGTGCCAAAGCCAGTCTTTGTTTTCACTCTGCCACACAACTTAAAAAAGATAAAATAAAATTCCTCTAATAATTTCAGATTAAATGGGACTTTTGCTTATATGTATTATATTGTCACAAAATATTTGACTTTATCAGGAAAATATAATTTCAAAAATCAATAAAATGTAACATTTCTTCTTGAAACGAGAACTTTGATAAAGTACCGTAATTTCCAGACTACAGAGCGCACCCGATTATAAGCCTCACGCAGTACATGTAAATTTGGTGCACACATAAGCCGCACCCGTGTAAAAGCCGCAAGTGCCCACATTGAAACACGAGATACTTACAAAGAAAGACGGTGCACAGAAAGAGTTTTCAGTTTTAATACCTTAGCTTAGCTTAAAATAGCAACAGCATCGTAGCATGAACAGGGCTAGCAAAAAAAAAACAAAAAAAAAACACAGCCGCGCAAGCTACACAGTAGCAACACAGTAGCACAGCACTAACGGCCGCTTAAAAAAAAAAAAAAAACATACCTAAATCACTTGAGACGTGGTAGTAGCGCAGCAGAAACATGCTAGCGCGGCGCTAACGGGGGACGGTTAAAAAAAAAAATCACTGAGACACGGCAGTAACTTGGCAGTAACACGCTAGCATAGTGCTAACGCTAGCGCAGCACTAACACGGGCAGTAAAAAAAAAAAAAAAAGAAAAACATACTGGTAAAAGTCACTTCCTCGGCACTTATATACCACGGGTCTCACTCTAACCTTTTCTGCTCGAGTGTCCCCTTGCGCCCATTAGAAAAAATGCACAATTTAGCCGCATCACCGCATAAACCGCAGGGTTAAAAGCGTGTGAAAAAAGTCACGGCTTATCAACCGGAAATTTCGGTACATCCATCCTTCCATTTTTCTTTCTGTTTCTGTCTATCGATTCATTTTTTTCCTGCTTATTTTCCCCCCCCCCCCGGTATATACAAATTCACCCTCAAAATGTTGAATTTTTATCCTTCAAAATTAGACTTTATTCTATAACGATTAAGTTTTTCTGGAGAATTTTGATAGTTTTGGTCAAATATGACTTTTTTAACCAAAAAAATATTCACGACGACGTTTGACTTTACTTCAAAATGTTCTTTTTTTCCCTGGCTCAAAAATTTTAATGATAAACTATGACTGTATGACACATTACCTTGGAAATATTTGAATTATCAGGAAAAATCCTCACTTGTTCCAACAATACAAACCCTTTTTTTTTTTTTTTTTTTTTGGGTCAGCACCCACTTGTTGGCCCTTCAGTTTTTTATTTTTTTATTAAGTATTTTGCCGCTTCCATTTGGCAAAGAAGCTCTAAGTAATCACCCACCTCGAGGATGGCGTCTTCCGGAAGGTCTGTGCAGTGGACGGCGTTCTTGACTTTGTCGGCGCCGTAGATGGCGCGCAGCGTGGACGGCCGGAGGTGGCGCGCGATGTCCTGCGAAAAAAGGGGGAAATCGAGACTCGCGTCCTGAGGCGGGGAAAGCGGACGCCTGGAAAATGAGTTACACGCATCGCGGAAAGTCCAACGCTACTGTCGTCAAAATGGCGGTCGAGGTGCGTCGCCTGCAGGAAACGAAAGGCACAAAGACGATTGTTAACGGCGCAGGGAGGAAGCTGGCAAAGAAAGGCGGACGTGCAAACGGCAGGAAGTCGCCGCGGGTGCGCGATTCCCGACGTCGTTCGCTGTCCTCGGGCCTTTGATGTCCACCGTTTCATTTTCACCCTGGCCATAAACTTCAGGTCAAATTTGAGATTTGATAGCGATGCAAATAAAGACACTTTTTAAACGGGACAATGGCCGCATTTGCTCAAGGGCTGAGCTGGAAAGCGTCCCGAGAACAATCGATCGATGTTTCCGCCACATTTGCGGAGGCGCTTGCGGCAAAAACGTGGACCAGATGCTAAAAAAAAAAAAAAAAGTAAAATGGCACAAGAAGGATCCCAGGGGATTTCCAAATTAGTAAAAACTGATGAATGTTTGTATTGGAATATCCATCCATCCATTTTCGTAGCAGCTCATCCTCACAAGGGTCATGGGAGTGCTGGAGCCTATCCCAGCTCTCAACATGCAGGCGGCGGGGTACACCCCGAACTGGTCACCAGCCAATCGTAGGGAAGACTGAGACAGACAAGAGTCGCACTCACAATCACACCTACGGGCAATTTAGAGTGTCCGATTAATGTTGCGAGTTTTGGGGACGTGGGAGGAAACCGGAGTGCCCACCCGGAGAAAAGCCACGCAGGCAGGTCCGAGATCGAACCCGGGGACCTCAAAACTGTGAGGCCAACACTTTACAGCTACACCACCGTGCCGCCCTGTAGCCAATTATATAAACATCAAAAATACTAATAAAATGTGCATTAAAAATAATTATGATTATAATTATGCTGATGTAACGCTTTCACATTCATTCGGTCTTGAGATTAATTGCGCGCTAATTTGCCTTTCAAACCGCACGTTCGATTCCCCAAGACGGGCGTGCCGCACGCTGTGACGCTCAGTCGCCGCGATTAATTGCGGTCGAGGAGGAAGCTTGCTCGCCGGGGAGCCACGCAAACGTCTCCCGTCACGGAACGTGACGCAGTTAGCGCTCCCGAGGCCGCTCGGATGGCGCGCGCCAATATATATATACTCATAATATTTCTCAAATTATGAAGGGAATTGTTTGTGTTTCACGCCATTACTAGTCCAGCTGTACACTGTTGGCCTCACAGTTCTGAGGACCTGGGTTCGATCCCAGCTATGCCTGTGTGGAGTTTGCATGTTCTCCCCGTGCCTGTGTGGCTTTTCTCCGGGTGGGCACTCCGGTTTCCTCCCACGTCCCCAAAACATGAAATATTAATTGGACACTCTAAATTGCATCTCCGTGTGCCCGGCGATTGGCTGGCAACAATATCAGGGTGTAGTCCGCCTGCCTCCTGCCCGTTGACAGCTGGGATAGGCTCCGGCACTCCCCGCGACCCTCGTGAGGATAAGCGGCAAAAGAAAATGGATGGATGTAGCTAACGGTCGCGTTTCCTTTTCTTCATCAAAAATACTCACATTAAAACTACTACAACAAATAATACAAGTACCCTCCATCCCTCCCTACCTCCATCCATCCATTTTCTTAGCTGCTTATCCTCACAAGGGTCGCGGAAGTGCCATTAATTGAAAAAGTAACTTGACTAAATGTAAATGCGATTTATTCCGAGCCACCATTTTGGTTCACGCCATTTTAATTATTTCAGGACTATTTTGGATCGTCTTTATTGATTATATCATTTTCATGCAAGCGTATTACTGAGCCAAATCGAGAGCAACGAGAGTAAAATCAAGTATGTATTTGTCGTCTGGGATCTTTTTATTGGTCATAAATCCACAGCTGACGCGCCCTCGGGGGGAGTCGGCTCATGCATTTATTTTCCTTTTTTTTTAATGGCTCGGGTGGGGGTGGGGGTGGGGGGGGGGGGGGGGGTGAAATCAATATCCCAAATGTTGCCGCTCCGGTTGGGAGGTCATGTGGTCAGTCGGACATATTAGGTCATTCGTCACGCCGGCCGAGAATGCGAGACATGTCGCAGTCACTCGCTATTATATATGCAGCAATATATTGAAGAAGTCATCGGGATGTGTAGTGGTGATGTTAAAAAAAAAAAAAAAATAAATACATTTTTATGGTGCTCTTTGGCTTTAGGGTAAGTGGATTTTTATTATTATTTTAACTATGCAAATATTGAATCTGTACAAAGAAATGGGACATCCAGTTGGTTCAATACTTTTCACATTTAAATGAAAAAAAAAAGATGAGCTTTGGATGAATCAAAATGAGTAACATAACTTTTCTGGCAATACGCAAGGAATTTACGACAAAAAAAAATATTTGGGGGAATCATATTTCAGCAAAATCATCAATGACTACATTTCATGCAAGTATGGCGGTACACTCACTTGCAAGTACCTCAATTTATGTTTTCGTTTCAACAATAAAACTGTTCTTGCACGTTCACTCGACGACGTTCTTCAAATTACGAGCTGTCGCGCGTGCTTGATATTCGGCTTTGTGCCGCGACCCAAAATTTGAGTTACGAGCGCCGCTCGAGTGAAATACAAACTTGCTTTTTTTTAGTTCTTATGACGGATAATTTGGCTAATTAGCATGCCTAACGCTAGCTCGGTTCCGCTTTTGACGTTAACGTCACAAAATGGAAGAGACCAAAGACGTAGCCACTCATTATATGACAAATAAACAATTTAACTCCGTTAATACGCTTTGATTTTCCATCCATCTATCCATTTTCCTTGCCGCTTATCCTCACGGGGAGTGCTGGAGCCTCTCCCAGCTGTCAACGGGCAGGTGGCGGGGCACACCCCGAACTGGTTGCCAACCAATCGCAGGGCACATCGAGACAAACAACCGCACTCACAATCACACCTGTGTGCAATTTAAAGTGTCCAAAAATATTTCATGTTTTTGGGATGCGGGAGGAAACCGGAGTGCCTACCCAGAGAAAAGCCACACAGGCACGGGGAGAACATGCAAACTCCACACAGGTATAGCTGGGATCGAACCCAGGTCCTCAGAACTGTGAGGCCAACGCTTTACCAGCTGAGCCACCGTGCCGCCCCACTTTCATTTTATCTCTGAAAATTACTCATGCCTATTTTCGCATTTTACTCGCAGTTTGTTAAGATCTCAAAGTGTACTCAAACATTTTAGTTGTCACTGCAATCGCGTGACAGCGATTTTTTTTTTGGTCTTTTTTGGGCTCACGTGTTCAGAATCAAATAATATTGACCTCGCTTCAACCTCATTAACTGTGAGATCGAACCCGCGTGACCGCCAGCCGGCAGCAGCGCCGCCGTCGACGTCATCCCAAGAGCGGGACGCCAAATTCTGCGCGGAAGCCGGAAATAAATTCACGTCATCGGATACGGTGAAAATGTTGAGATGATGTCGGCTAATAATCCTTAAGAAGGATTTCAAGGACTCGGGAAATATGAGAATTTGATCCAAGTTGATCAAAAACATCCATCCATTTTCTTTCCCGCTTATCCTCACGAGGGTCACAGGAGCGCTGGAGCTTATCCCAGCTGTCATCAGGCAGGAGGCGGGGCACATCCTGAACTGGTCACCAGCCAATCACAATCACACCTATAGGCAATTTAGCGTGTCCAATTAATATTTCATGTTTTTGGGATGCGGGTTGGAAACCGAAGTGCCCACCCGGAGAAAACCCACCAAGGCTCGGGGAGAACATGCAAACTCCACACAGGCTGGGCCGGGATTTGAACCCCGGTCCTCAGAACTGCGAGGCTTTCCAGCTGTTCCACCGTACCGCCAGATAACAAACATTAGTATTCAAAGTCTTTGCGGTTACACGGGCGTGGCGGGCGTCAGGACGCGGTTTGCATCGGGGCCCCAAAATTCCAAAAACCGTGCGTGCACTTGCTCCAAGTCAAATTCTTCCTCCAAACAAACAAGCGGACGTCGAAACAGATGTTTGCGTTTGATATTAATCACATTTCTCGTCTGCATGTGCGTTTAGTTAAGGGGCTGCGAGTGCGTGACGTGAAAGCTAATGGTTGCGACGTTAGCTGTTGTTGCCATGGCGATGAGGGCCGACAAGCACATTACCGAGAACGTGACTCAGCGCTATTTTATGATTGATTAAAAAAAAAAAAAAAAAAGTTTACTCCGCTCAGCTTACATACAAAAAGAAATGATAAAAAAAAAAAAAATTTATTTGCTGTTTCTTTACTGCTAGTTTATGCATTTCTCACCACCTTCATCAATAAGGAGTTACTGATTTAAAAAAAAAAATACATTTAATATAAACAGACAAATTAATGGTTAAAATAAATGAAAAATACTTGATAAATAAATAAGCCAAAAAAGTAAATATTAAATCAACAAAATATTCCTGATTATTATTGTTGCTTCTTCGGACATACTTAAAAACAAGACTCATTCATGAATAAACGTATACATTACTAATTTGAAAATGTAAGTAAATAAATAATAATTTGATAGAGGCACGGTGGATCAGATGGTAAAGCGTTGGCCTCACAGTTCTGAGGTCTCGGGTTCAATCCCGGACCCGCCTGTGTGGAGTTTGCATGTCCTCCCCATGCCTGCGTGCCTTTTCTCTGGGCGCTCCGGTTTCCTCCCACATCCCCAAAACATGCAACATTATTTGGACACGCTAAATTGCCCGTAGGTGAGCTTCTGAGTGCAACTGTCTCGATGTGCCCTGCGATTGGCTGGCGACCGGTTCAGGGTGTACCCCGGCTCCTGCCCGATGACAACTGGGATGGGCTCCTGCACTACCGCGACCCTTGTGAGGATAAGCGGCAAAAGAAAATGGATGGATAAACAGTAATAATTTGATACGGGCATGGTGTGGCTCTGCTGCACAGATTGGCCTCACAGTTCTAAGGTCCCGGGTTCGATCCCGCCTCTCCCTGTGTGGAGTTAGCATGTTCTCCCCGAGCCGGGCACTCCGGTTTCCTCCCACATCCCAAAAACCCGCAACATTAATCGGACACTCTAAATTGCCCATAGGTGTGATTGTGATGTCTGTCTCTATGTGCCCTGCGATTGGCTGCCGACCAATTCAGGGTGTGCCCCGCCTCCTGCCCGATGATTCCCGCGCGACCCTTGTGAGGATAAGCGGCTCGGAAAATGCACGGATGGATAATTTTGACACGTAATATATTGAAATTCTGAAAAATGAGTGAAAGACAATATTTTGTAGCAATTCCATGATTTATTCATATCCGGCCCATTTTCTTCACCTTAGTTAACATGCAGAGCAGAGCGCAGCAAACGAAGGTTAATTAATCGACTCAATGACTCGCAGGCAGGTCGCAGGAGCGAGCGCACATCCTGCCGCTCCGCGTTTGCCAAAATATTGACAACCATTTATTGTCTCGCTTTTTTTTTTTGGGGTGGGGGGCACCACTCTGATTGATTGAAACGAGCCTCTGACCGCGGTCCGGAGGTCACAGCGACGGAACGGACTATCGACTCATGGATCGGCGACACGTGACCGCGCAACTGTCAGCGCTAACAAAACAAAAGACAGCCCTCGTCTTTTTATCGATCGGACGCGACGCATTCGGCGTGCGCGCGAGTCCGTCGTCAGCCGCCTGGGCCGTTACGCAACGGCGCGAGGGGAAGCGACACAATAGCCGCGCTGTTCCGCGCAAAGGCGAGCGCGTCATCCGCGAGCTGCGTCGCCGAAAACATCTGCGGCGAAAAACGCAAACCGCGCGTTGCCGCGCTGGGAGTGTGCCAGGCAGATGTGCGGACGCCATCGCGAATTCAATCGACGTTAATCATAATGATAGAGCAGTAGGCTGATGGAAAATAACAGAAATAAATAAAGAGGAAGAAACTCCCCCAAAAAATCATTCACACAATGAATGATGATGAATGATTCATATCATTCATCATTCACAGCCACACACGCGCGCAAAAAATGCATTAAAACATCCTGTTGGGCGTATCAGGAGTTCAAATATGGAACGTTATGAGCTCAAAAATGCACATGATGGTCATGTGATGACACGCCTGGTCACATCATCGCAGGAATGTGTCACCGACACGTATTAGGGAGAAGTTTCCCAATTTTTTCAACCGTGGACTTCCTCCCTTTACTCAACTGCAGACGGTTAAAGCAACGTATGGGGCGATGCCGCCGCTTCGGTCGGCGACGCGACGCACTCACCGGATCGGCGGGCCCGCAGAAGTCACGGAAGGTCTTGGCTACGTCGGCGCCGTGGAGCTCCAGGACCATGCAGGGTCCCAAAGACAGCTCCGTCACCATGTCCTGTGCGGAACGGGGAAAAAGGAAGCTTGCTAATTACCGTGATTCCGGCATACATTTGTAAAGGAAATACCATTTGGTACATACATACGCCGCAGCTGTGTAAAAGCCACAAGTGCCCACATTGAAATCCACATTGAAACATGAGATATTTACAAAGAAAGACAGTCCACAGAGAGCTTAACGCTAGCGCCGCGCTAATGCTAGCACCCTGCCAACAGGGCCGGTTAAAAAAAAAAAAAAAAACAACAACATACCAGTAAAAATTACTGAGACACGGCAGTAACACGCTAGCAGGGCCATACCGGTAAAACTCACTTCTTCGGCACATAGACGGTACAGAGTTAAATGCTAGTGCCACTGCGCAAATGCTAACGCTAGTGCCACACTCACCCCACTAATGCTTGCGTCGAGCTCACAGGGCCAGTTAAATAAAACAAAAACATACTGGTAAAAATCACTGAGACATGGCAGTAACACGCTAGCGCATTGCTAACAAGTAAAAGTCAGTTCCTCGGCACATTGACGGTACAGAGAGAGTTTAACACTAGTGCCACCGCGCTAACGCTAGCACCGCACAAACACTAATGCTGCGCTAACAGGCCGGTTTAAAAAAACATTTTTTTACACAAAAAACACAGCAAAAAGCAGTAACAATAGCAACATGCTAGCACAGCGCTAACACTAGCACGACGCTATTAGGGTTGGTTAAAAAAACAAACAAAAAAACATACCGGTAAAAGTCACTTCCTCTGCACAATATTCCACCAGTTTCACTCACACCTGTTCTGCTCGAGTGCCCCCTTGAGGCCGGTAGATAAAGGCACAAAATTAGCAGCATCACCGCGTAAACCGCAGGGTTGAAAGCGTGTGAAAAAAGTGACGGCTTATAGGCCGGAAATTACGGTATGTCACGACATGCTCAGGAATGTTTGCCTTCCTGACCCGTGACACACCGGCGAGGTACTCACCAAGTATTCCGTCACGACGCCTTTGTAAACTTCGTAGAACTCCTCGGCGTTGGCTCGGTCCACGTTGAACTGTGCCAAAGGGTCGAAGTAGCAGGAGCGGCGGCAGAACAGGTTTGCGGTGGGCACAGTAGAAAAAAAGTCAATGTTGTAGTTATGTTTATATCAGTAGTCATTGCAGTAGAAGTTGTAGAAAAACAACTATTACTACTACTACTCCTTGAGAACAATTACAATTGCCTATAAGCCGCGAATTTCTTCACATGCTTTCAACACTGCGGGCTTATGCGGTGGTCCGGCTAATTTGTGCATTTTTTCCTGACGGCTGCAAGGGGGCACTCGACCGGATAAGGTGAGACTGGTGGAATATATGTGCCGAGGAAGTGACTTTTACCGGCATTTTTTTTTTTTACCGGCCCTGTTAGCGCCACCCTAGCGTGTTGCTGCTGTGTTAATGCCCCATCTCAGCGATTTAGGTGTTTTTTTTATAACCGGCACTGTTAGCACTGCGCTAGCTTTGTGCTAACGTGTTGCTGTTGTGTTACACCCGTGTCTCAGTGATTTTTACTGGTAAGTTTTTTTTTAACCGGCCCTGTTAGCACTGTGCTACCGTGTTGCTACTGTGGAGCTGCCGTGGCTGTTTTTTTTTTACCGGTATGTTGTTTTTCTTTTTTTTTTTACCATTCCCGTTCGTGTTACTGTGTTGTTGCTATGTTAAGCTAAGCTAAGGTATTAAAACTTTAAAAACTCTTTCTGTGTGTCGTCTTTCTTTGTAAATATCTCGTGTTTCAATGTGGGCACTTGCGGCTTATACACAGGTGCGGCTTATAGAGGCCGGAAATTACAGTATTACTATCCGTAGTAGAGGAAGTCGAGATTGTGGTAGTAGAACTACTCCATGGAAAGGTAGTCATAGTAGCTGAAGAACTAGTAGAAGAAGTAGAAGCGCGTTTACCATTTGCAGAGCCGAGATGTGAAATCCGGCGGCGGCGATGGAGTTGATGATCTTCCCGGCCAGGCCTGCCGACAGATCAACATCTTCAAATTGGTTCTCATGAGGCCGCGTGACCCTGAACGCACCACCGTGCTTCTTAGTGGTTATATCAGCTTTTGTGTTTAGGAACCGAGATGTTCTCGTGGGAGTGGGAGGTGTGGGTGGGGGGCAGACTGGAAAAGGTGACACGTAACGAGAGAAAGACAGCCAAGGTCACATGGGATGATGAGAAGATGTTTGCCATTCTGTTTTGCTCGTGTGCGCCCCCCCCCTCCCCGGAAGAAAAAAAAAAAAAACAGCTGCTCTTGTTGCTAGGCGACCCGCCACGACTTGCGGGTGCCTGGCAACAGAAGCTTCTTCTATTCCAGTCATGTCTGCACGGCGCGTTTGCGAGAGGGCGACCGCCGCGACGGTGCGGACTCGTCTGGACTCCGACCGAGCGGCCGTCGTGGGGTCTCTGACAAGATGGACGCCGGCCTTGTCGATCAAAAACGGTGCCTTTCCACGACAGTCCGGTGCCATTTCATCAGGTACAATGCAAGAGCTTTATATCTGTCCATTTGCCGAGCCACTTATCCTCACAATGGTCGCGGGAGTCCTGGAGCCTACCTCGGCCGACTTTGGCAAAAGGGCGACTACGCCCTGAATTGGTCGCCAGTCAGTCACAGCACATAATACAAAAGCGGCCGATGAAAAATGCTTTTCTAGCGAGTCTGAGTGATTCGGTTGGCTAAATGGAGTCAATGAACTAATACAACCGTATCTGAGTCAGCATACGTGAATCGGGGAATCGATACAACTGAATCGGCAGTGAATCCACTGAGTCCAGTCAGTCAGTTGACTACTAAGTGAATCCAAAAAGTGAATCAGTGATTAAGAGGAATCATCTGACTTTGGAGTGTTTCTCGTGAATCCACTAAATCAATTCAGTAAAACCACGCAAACGAATCATCAGACTCAGCTATTTTGCGTCACTGAATCAACAAAACCGTATTGTCCGACTCCCCCCGTGTTCTAGGTGAGTCCACTATTTCGAGTCTGTGAACTGATCCAAGTGTATCGACCGAGCTTGTACGTGCGCTAACTTGGACCCGCAGGCTCCAGTTCCGAGCCGACTCTGCTCCCAGCGAGTCAAGTCAATTCACCAATACGAGCATGTCGACCTGAAAATAAATATAATACTTGTATCGACTCTTATTCGAGTGACATGAATGTCGCATTTTTGCCATTTTTTGGGGAAATGAACTTAAGAGATGAACTCTTCTGAATGACGTTGCTGCCGATTGAGGGTTTGCCGCCCGTTGCGCAACCGTCGCAGGCAGCCAAACACAAACATTACGGTCCGAAGCGTTGGCTTGTACAAACCAAACATCCCGACGCGTCACGACAGGAGACGCAAACTCCTTTGACAACCGTCATCGCCCTGGCGCGGCCCCAGGAAGGTGCGGTCGTCGTGATCCCGACGTGTCTTAATAAGTAAAGATGTATTTATTATCGGGGGCGGGGGAGCGAACGGGAGCAGTCACTTATTCTGTCACTTAGGATTGGGCGGATTTGAAAGTTTAAAAGCTTTAAAAAAAACCCCCCCCCAAAAAAATCACAGATCCCTGTGAAAGGATTTAGGCGTGCTATGCGCAAATAGACCGAGCCCTGGCTGACTATTTGACGCCCCCCTTTTTCCAATACAATTCCCGACATCATCGTTTTTCTCGCGGCCCACATTGTAGTTACGATTACCATCACTGTGCCGTTATGGTGAAACCATACAAAACCTGAATCGCCTCATTTATGAACCAGTTTTGGAATCAGAAATCAAGCCGAATGGGTTTTTCAACCATTTTGCATGTTTGCTAACACAAAAATGCTGATAATATTGCAACATTATCCAGCCATCCATTTTCTTTGCCGCTTATCCTCACGAGGGTCGCGAGGAGTGTTGGAGCCTATCCCAGCTGTCAACGGGCAGGAGGCAGGCAGGGTACACCCTGAACTAGTTGGCAGCCAATCACAGGGCGCATGGAGACAGACAACAGTTGCACTCACAATCACACCTATGGGCAATTTAGAGTGTCCAATGAATGCAAATTGCATGTTTTTGGGAGGTGGGAGGAAACCAGAGTGCCCGGAGAAAAGCCACGCAGGCACGGGGAGAACATGCAAACTCGATCGAACCTGGGTCCTCAGAACTGTGAGGCCAACACTTCACCAGCTGATCCACCATGCCCCCTTCTCAACATTATCATTTATGATATATGACAATTGGAAATGTTGGGACATATTTTCACAAGAATCACGGATTTCGACACCAGTGATTTGCCTTCGCGGGCCACATAAAATCATGTGGCGGGACAGATTTGGCCCCCCCTACATTAACGGTTTACATGGAAAACATAACCCAAGTATGATCCTTTCAACACTTGAATATCATATCAAAATCATCGGAAAACATTGAAAATAAATATCTTAAAGATGATTTGATTTTGGAAAAAAAATATCACCGGAATTGACCGTAGCTGTGACTTGCCCTAGCTTTTAAATGATTTATCCATTTTTTCCTCATTCTAAATTAAATGCATAACTGACGTACAAGTTTAGTCAGCTCGCTAAATTGCAAAGTTAGCGTGGCTAAAAAGTATTTGGACGTATTATAGCGACAGATGACATAAGACCAGAGGTGTCAAATAATTTTTGTCGCGGGCCACATTGTAGTTCCGGTTTCCCTCAGAGGGCCGTTACGACTGTGAAACCGTAAAAATCGTTTATCGCCTCATCATATAGTAGTAACGTGAAATTTATGAATTACTTTTGGAATCAGAAATCAAGGGGAATGGGTTTCTCAAATATAGTTGATGTTTGGTAACGTAAAAACGCTTGCAATACCTCAACATTGTGATTTCTGATATAACAATTTGAAACTTTGGTACAGATTTGAACAAGAATCACGGAAGCTGACATACATGATTTGCCTTCGCGGGCCACATGAGATGACGCGGCGGGCCAGATCTGGCCCCCCAGGCCTTGAGTTTGACACCCGTGCACTAGACGCTCGTAGGTAATGTTTGTCTTATCTTTGTGTTGCCGTTGTCAGTATCAAAAATCAAATCGCGAAGGTGTTCGCCGGTACCTTGGGACACGGCGTGAGGTTTGATGATGCAACAGGTGGACTGCGAGTAGAGGGCCGTGTTGACGGGGCCGTGGCAGATGGTGGTCGGGAAGAAGAACTCCAGCTCCTGCGCGGCGACAAACACGCGACGCACGTTACGACACGGCGCCCCGCTTGGCACAACACTAACAAAGACGGACGAGACGGCGCGTGAAGGTCACGGAAGTGCGATCGTGCAGATTTACGAGGGATGACGAAAGACTTGACAGTGTGACGGGGGGGCACTGAGGCTTGCGGGGGCATAAAAGGCGATGGCGGGAAGGAGGGAGGGAGGACATTGCAACTTGGAAAGACATTAAAACCAGATTGGACACCAAGAAGACGGAGGACGTTAAAACTTGGAAGGACGTGAAGGTGAATGCGGACATTGGCACGAAATGACAAATCGCATGAGTGAGGTTATTAAGGCTGGATTTACACTGCAAGACATACAGTGAAGACGATAAGTATTTGAACGCCCTGCTAGATTGAAAGTTCTCCCACTTATAAAATCGTGGAGGGGTGTGAAATTTTCATCGCAGGTGCAAGTCCACTGCAAGAGAGAATCTCAAAAGAAAAATCCAAAAATCACAGAAAGTAATTTGTGTGATACAGCTGCAAACAAGTATTTGAACACCTGAGAAAACCAATGTTAATATTTGGTACGGTAGCCTTTGTTTGCAATTACAGAGGTCAAACGTTTCCAGTAGTTGTTCACCAGGTTTGCACACACTGCAGGAGGGATTTTGGCCCACTCCTTCACACAGATCTTCTCTAGATCAGGCGGGTTCCTGGGCTGTCGCTGAGAAACACGGAGTGTCAGCTCCCTCCAAAGATTTTCTATTGGGTTCAGGTCTGGAGACGGGCTAGGCCCCACCAGAACCTTGATATGCTTCTTACGGAGCCACTCCTTGGTTTTCCCGGTTGTGCGCTTCGGGTCATTGTCATGCTGAAAGACCCAAACATGACCCATCTTCAATGCTCTGACTGAAGGAAAGAGGTTCTTCCCCAAAATCTCATCCTCTCCTTAATACAGTGCAGGCGTCCTGTCCCGTGTGCAGAAAAACACCCCCAAAGCATGATGCTACCACCCCCGTGCTTCACAGTAGGGATGGTGTTCTTGGGATGGAACTCATCATTCGTCTTCCTCCAAATGCGGTTAGTGGAATTATCACCAAAAAGTTCCATTTTGGTCTCATCTGACCACAAAACTTTCTCCCATGACTCCTATGTATCATCCAAATGGTCATTGGCAAAGTTGACGCAGGCCTTGACACGTGCTGGTTTAAGCAGGGGAACCTTCTGTGCCAAGCGTGATTTCAAACCATGACGTCTTCGTGTATTACCAACAGTCACCTCGGAAACTGTGGTCCCAGCTCTTTTCAGGTCATTGACTAAGTCCTGTCCTGTAGTCCTGGGCTGATTCCTCATCTTTTTAAGGATCATAGAGACCCCATGAGGTCTTGCATGGGGCTCCACGCCGATTGAGATATACCGTCATGTTTAGTGGGAGAACTTGCAATATTGCAAGGTGTTCAAATACTTACTTTCTTCACTGCATTTCTTCTTTAACTTCTGCTGTCAGTACTACGAATACGACGACGAAGGCGACTGCTACTACTGCTAAACATCGAAGTCGTATTAGAAGTAGCAATGGAAGAAGTAGAAGTCGTACGAGTCTGTGACTGCGTGTGGCCATAAAGTTGGGTTTATCTCCAAAAATTATACTAGGACCAGACACGACAAATATTACCCGAGCCGCGGCGCTGAGTGAGTCGGAGCAGTGCGCCAGGTCGCTTCCCAGCTGCCCCCTGGCGCTCTGCGGCGCCTCCTTGTGTGCCGCCGCCCCCGCCGCGTCCGAAAGTCCCAGGAGGTTCCTCAGGACGGACACGGCCTCGTCGCCCACCAGCTCCAAGGCCACCACGGGACCAGACGACACCTGCTGCACCAGGGAACTGACAAGAACAGTCCAAAAGACGTCACTGTATATATCTGCTGTGTGTATTTTATATTTCATACAGAGAACAGTGATTTCAATTGCAGTACAATGTACAACATACAATTTGAAGTCATTTTCTTGGTGTGTTTGACTTCCTGTTCCTCTCTGCTCTCTTTTCATTGGACTGTTGGGCAGTTGCGATTCAACCCCATCTACTCTGCTTAGCAACAACACCCTGCTCTATTTTCATTGGCCCACTGTGAATTTGTGACTCAGTCCTATTTATTCTGCCTAGCAACAACAGCATGATCTGTTTTCATTGGCCATTTGTAATTGAAAGTTTCAGCATTCCACCTGGCAACAACCGCATTCTCTATTTTCATTGGCCTATTTGGAGATTGTGACTCCGCCTAGCAACCAATGTCTGCTCTTGTCATTGGTCATTGGCCTTAATTTATAAATGCTTGTTCTCTTCTCAGTGTTCAATTCCATTGTAGTGACTAACCCTTATCTACGCCACTACTGAATCTGCCCGGCAACAACAGTCTGTTTATTTTTATTGGCCTATTAGGAATCAGAGCAATGCTATTGATCTATTTTCCCACTTCTGCCGTGCAGGTCGAGATTTTACGTCTGCTGCGAGGCGCTTTCATGACTCACGTCACCTGCTGTCAACGTTTGCACTCACTTGAAGAAGGGCTTTGACTGATGCTCCACATAAAAATCCGCCGCTTGGCTCCTGGAAAGAAAACGCACTGTAATTGTCTTATAAAATGAACAAAATGCTGCATCGCTGCGAAACAACTCTATGCAAGTTTGTCGGAAAAAACAATTAGAGGAGTTGCGTGTTAGCGGCAAACAGGCTCGCGTATCAGTCGCAAAGGAATCGGACTGTCTTCATTATTTGGTTTAGAGACATTTGGATAAACTTAAAGCACAAAACAAATAAAATGCGTATCATAAGTCTCCTTTATGTGTCAAGACTTTCACGGGCGAATGTCAGATGACCCTACCAATCAAAATCAATAACCTCCCGATCCCAACTGTCAACCGCCCAAAAATCCTGGCCGTTGGACTGGACACCATGCTCACCTTCGGTCCTCACGCTGAGTAAACGGCCAAACGTGTCAACCAACATACCGGGGCCCGAGTGCCGAGACATTCACCGTTACGTACAAAGCCATCGGAAGGGTCCGTACTCGACTACGGCGCTCCAGTGCGCTAACCCTGTGGTCTAACCCTGCCCTTCCTGACGCGACCCCTCTGCATTTTAGCCGGGGAGATTAGTTTACAGCACCTGGTATTCCCCGGCGGTCTCCCATCCGAGTACTAACCAGGTTCCAAACCCGCTTAGCTTCCGAGATCCGACGAGATCGGGCGTTCTCGGGGTAGCACGGTCGTAAGCCCATTGCTTACTTCGCAATGACGTCTGCAAATACCGTCAAGACATCGACGAAGACATCCCCACCGACACAGTGTTCGTCGAACAAGCCTACCGAGACGGGCTACGTAGACTCCATCGAACGCCGGTTGAAGACGTGGCGGCCGGCTACAAACCGGTAGTCATCCTCGGGGGACAAAACCGAAATCGATCTTCCGCGGGCCGCGAGATCCAAACCATCGCAACTCCGCTCCGGACGAAGTCGGATGCTCAACGGCTTGGTGGCTCGTGTCGACAATACTATCATCAACCTCTGCCCGAAATGCGGACAGGGCCCTCACGACACGCAGCACATCTTGCTCCGCTGACCGTAATGGACCTGTGCAAACGCCCGAAGGAAGCGGCTGACTTCCTGGAACTACAAGTCGACTGAACAATGCGATTGGCTGACTCCAACAACAACAACAACAACAACAACCATTTGTCGGACACTTTGAGACTCACTGATGACAAGAATGACAAGAATGAGTTACCATGTCAAGTGCGTCATCTTGGCGTTGGTGACCATCAGGTTGGCCTGGTTGGCCATTTCCAGGACGTCACCCACCTTGCTGACGCCGTCCGGTTTGAGCAGCGCGAGGGTCCTGGACGACAATCACAGCTTTTTATTACGAGCACCGGGGGCTCTCGCGTGACTTTTGAAGATTGACAAGTATGCGGTAAACGTCAAACCGGATGAGATTTGCTTCGAAAATAACACCGGAGAAAAAAAAGTTAAATAATCACTGGAGTCAGAATTTGACCTCGTCTAGCGTGATTATTCTGATCCGACGCCGCACTCGCTTCCGTCCTTCCGCTTAAGAAGCGTCTAAAAATAATCTCGCTTGACGAGGCGAGGCCCCGTTACCGTTCTTTTTTGCTGCCCAGCTTGGCGGCCGTGTATTTGTCGGCGTAGTCGACGATGTTGAGCTGTCGCGAGAAGATGTTGACTCGGCTGCCCACGAACAGGTCGCCGGGGCGCAGGTCGCCGTATTTGGTCCGCCGCAGGAAAATGCGCTGGTTCTTGACGTCGAACTGCCGCGAAAACAACGAAAGTCCCGTCAACGCGGGCTCGTGGGAGATAAGCGGCTCCGCCGTTTGGAGCGCGTACAAAGACGTCATGAAATCAAGCCTGCACGCCCGTCAGCATAGCGATAAATAATAAAACAGAATTTAATTTATTCTCAAACAGTGGCAAGATCTATTTATGTACTTTGAATTTATGATGGATTATGTTTCATTAACCTTTGTCATGTTTTGCAGATATGTATGGAGGGATTTTTTTTCTCTCCCAAATATAAAGAAACATTATAAGGTAAATTAAATTTAAGTGGTTAAATGTTAAATAAGATATTAAATTCAAAATCCCCATTAATCATGTTAAATTCAATGTGAATTGGTATTTTAATTTCAGTTTATTTATTTAATCACTATTTAATAAATTCAACCCTGCATTAATATCATGAATTATACTTATTCAAATATTTAATTAACTCATAATTAATCCAATGACAATGTATATTTCAGTATCGTTGTCATTCTTTTTATGATATATTTATTACACTTTTACATCCTCTTTTCAATGCCCTTCTGTATTAATTTGATGACCTTTAGATTCATTTATTTAATGACTGATTAATTTATTTCAAGGAAATCATTCTTATTTCTTGACAAAATGTTTATTTTGTGATTGAATGTCTTCACTTTTTTTACAGCTGGTTTATTTGTTTTAGGATTGATTTATATATAGCTACTTTTTATTTTTAATAACCTTTCTATTCAATTGATGATGCTTTTTTTTTTTTCTGTGTCCAATCTATATTTTTTTTTTACTTTTTTTCGAATGAATGAAATGAAAAATTTTACCTACAAAAACTGTTGTTTAATAACCAGCTGCTTTATTTCAGGGCTTTTTTATGATCATTTTTTAACTTAATATAGGTATTTATTTTACTCAATGTTATATTGCTTCCTGAATAATTACTTCCAATAACTTTTATCCATGAAATAACGCATTTCCTTGTGTATGTATTTGTTCAACGCCCAATTTTTCCCCCCTTATTATTATTTTGACTAATACCCTATTGGTAATAATTGTTTTTTTTAAATTTACTAACCAATTCATTTATCTACTGTTTTTTTAACTTCATGTTAGATTCATTCACGCTTTTATTTCATTGCCATTTTTAAAAAATTGAAAACAGATTTTATTTCATGACTGCTTAAGCAATGGCACGTGGGCAAGAGGAAGGATCTGACTGATCACATTGGAATATGGCGTATTTTGCAGGACCTACAGTATATCAGATTTTGAAAAATACTTTGAAAGAAACCCCCGGCTCTGTACCATCTCCACGGAGCAGTCATGGGGGTAGTAAAAGAGCTGGTAGCGCCGCAGGAGCGCCGCCGTCGGGTCGTACCAGTCGGCCAGGAAGGCAAAGCGCTCCTTCTCCTCCTGGAGACCGATATGAATATTATTAATATTACGTGCACCAGCAATGTTTTCATTCAGATTTAGAAATGAATTGCTCTTGCACTAGATGGCACAAGATGCAAATGACCTACTTGGTGCCGTTATTATGACAGAAACAAGTCAATAAAATGAGTAAATGGAGAGGAAGTGAGCATAATTTCAATATTTGAACATTTTGTGATATTTTTGTGTTCGGTGATTTTTTTTTTTTTTTTGGAAGATGTGCCTAGTCTCAATTCAATAAAGTTTGGAAAAAGCTTGTGAAACTGAACACCAAAACCCAAATGTAGCATGACAACGCTACCTATTGGCAAAATTGACACATTACATATTTAGCAACCACGTTACACACACACACACACACACACAATTAATTTATGAAATTGCCATTTTGTAAAAGTGTAGCTAATGCTGCTACGGTTTTTATCGAACCAATAATCTACATAGCAACGAAAAATGACCACGAATGTACACATAAGCTACTCAAATGTACTTGCTAATGTGCTAAACCGCGAACGCAAAGTACAATTGACGGCTTTCAGAGATTTATATCCATATTTTTTTCTAACCAAAGGGGAAAGTAAAGGTAACAGTCTGTCCGCGTTGTGTTCTATATATATATATAAAGACAAATTCGACCCAACTTACCATTTTTCTACGCGTTAACAGTTATCATATCCCAAATGTTGAGCTCGGCAAGCGTTAGCAAGTTAGCCCAGGCTGTGGTCGTGGTGCGTTGAAGTTCCAGTTTACAGTCCGATTTTCACAGAAACACCTTGAGATTTTCAACGCGTTAACTTCACAAAGTTCCTGAATGGATTTTATGAATAATTATTTTTAATTTGAATTATGTTTGGAGCATTATGAAACATTATTTGAAATCACTTGAGACGTTAATGTCTTTATAACGCGTGGGCTGACACGTAGTTGAAGCTGAAGTAAAAATCAACGAGGATTTTTGAATGCCTCATTGGTTCCTATAGTAACTGAACTACATGTAGAGATGCATTTAGGGAACAAACGTATCAATGTTTATTCAATACTTAAACAATTTATAGCCCGTATAAGAATTGTAAAACAATGAGTTGGCAAATACATTAATTTGAAATAATTAAACATAAGATATTATGGATAAATAAAAGAGTCAGTGAATTAGTTTTATTGTTAGATTTGTAAGAATACGGACAGTGAGAGGGGTTGGAATGAAAACAAGAATAAGAATTAATTTCTGTTCACAACTCAAAAAAAAAAAACCAAAACCATTGAAACAGAGTTTTAGCATTCCGTTGTAAGTGAATGTCTTAATTGAAATTTAACAGAGATTCAGCGATGGTGAGGAAGTCGTACAATTGTAGTTCTTAAAAATTCGAGTAAACTCAACGCAACAGTTGAACCCGCTCTTGAACCCAGAAAAACAACATCGACGCAAAGCAGCATGGCGGTGAATGGTTATGTTTACTTAATAAAACAAGCGACAATGGCACTTTATCGATTTTAGTCCGCTTTCCTGTTGTTTATCATGAGTTTACGCGCTCGGTTGAGGAACATCACGAGCGACGAGGGAGTTCTGATCTTGGACGGCGGATTAGCAACCGAATTGGAAGCTCAAGGTGCACAACTGCAGGTAAATATGACACCAAAAAAAAAAATAAATAAAATTTCACGTTATTTATGACTACAATCCACAACTAAAGAATCAATATTTACAAAAAATTACTTGACACGTGTTTTTATATCTCTATCGTAAAATAAACCCATTTTCTTTAATATCGTGTTTGAAAATGGATAATCACGTAAAGATAATTATGTAAGTATATTTATTTGGATAAGGATTTATCAATCATTTAGTTAATTAATATTTTTAAGTGGTGATTGTGACAAAGACAAAAGCATAAAACAGAACGGATATGCTAAATGATAACGCAAATATTAATATATCAATTCAGTCATTTATTGATCAATTGATTAGATAATTAATTAATCAATAAATGACAGATTAATTAATTAATTAGGTGATCTTGTGAGCAAATACTTGACTTTTGCGTGAGCTTCAGCCACTCCGGCACGAGATGGCGTCGGCGAACTTCACACTGATTTGAGTCACGTGCAACAACAAACGGAACAAATGCTACAAATTCCACTTTGGTACCGTATATGCGCAGGGAGATCCACTTTGGAGCGCCGGGCTGTTGCACAGCAACCCTCAAGCGATCAAAGCTGCTCATCAGAGGTACTGCGTGTCCAGAGGGTTAATAAAAATGTTACCGTCGGTTCCAATTACCTGACATGTCACCAGCTTCCTTCAGAACGGCGCTGACGTCATCACCAGCGCCACCTACCAGGCCACCGTCCGAGGCTTCGTCCAACACTTGGGCGTCACTTGCGACGCCGCCAGGGATTTGCTGGCGTCCGGGTTTCGCCTGGCGGAAGAGTCCGCGAGGGCGTTTGGTTCTCGCCGGCCGCCGCTGGTGGCGGCGTCGGTGGGGCCCTACGGAGCCTTTCTGCATGACGGCTCGGAGTACCACGGCGGGTACGCTGAGAAAATGGACATAGAGGTGAGATGCCACCGAGTCGCACCTCGAAAGAAACGTCGTAACGAGGGCTTTCCAGATCTACGATAGAATCGTTGGATAACATGACATCCTCAAAATACCTTAACTACTTTAATCATCGTAGTTTACCTTGCCTCTTACTTTCACTGGATTCAACTTGAGTTGTGCGTCCCAAGGAGTTGAAAGCTTGGCATCGGCCTCAACTGGAGTGTTTGGCGGCGTCAGGGGCGGACGTCTTCGCCTTGGAGACCGTCCCCAGCGTCAAGGAGGCAGCAGCGCTGGCAGAGCTGCTGCGGGAATTCCCAAACTGCGACGCCTGGATCTCCTTCTCTTGCAAGGTGACGGCAGACCGACCACCGCGAATCGTCCCGAGTGAATTAATCCGACGTCCCGCCGCCAGGACGGGACGCGTCTGTCGGACGGGACGCCGTTCCGGGACGCCGTCCGTGCGGCGGGCGGGTCCGCGCAGGTGCTGGCGGTCGGCGTCAACTGTTGCCCTCCGGAGTGGGTGGAGCCTCTGCTGAATTCGGTTGCGGGCCTGAGGAGCCCCGAGAGGAGGTGGGTGGTGTACCCCAACAGCGGAGAGGAGTGGGACAGCCGACGGGGGTGAGTAAAGAGATCAAAAAAAAAAAAAGTATGTATGTATAGTTAGAATGTTTCCCAAAACAAGCCCCAGATCAAATTTCATTTCACAAATTTGTTAACGAGGGCTCGATAATGATGTAATCCGGCATAATCGTGAAAATTTTAAATCAAATTAATTTGCAAACAACCGTATTGAGCCAGAATATCGTCTGTTATTTTGTTAATATTTTATTACACACAGGATGACAAAATATCCCAAATACAAGCAACGGGAATTTATTTTGTATAAACCAAGTACTATTGAATCCAAACTAAAAATACATCTCAAAATATTGCAGGAAAATTCTAATTATTTTCAACCTTGCTTTGTAGTTTAAGGTAGTTGTGTTTTAGAATTTGAATCAAGTTTTTCGTCATGTACATTTTGTTGAAGATGGCAAACATCAGAGAAAATGGTGATACCGGCTCTAAGTGGCAAGTGGATCAAGCAAGGGGCAGCTTTAATCGGTGAGATTACTTTTTATTTTTAATTGTGCCATAAAGCTTTACATCTGAACAAATGACATGAAATCCTACCACAAATTGAAGGTCTTTGTGAGGGCTTTCCAGGTATGTCATCCTTTCACCAATATGCGCATATGAATATGTCATCGGGGGGGCACGGTGGCGCAGCTGCAGAGCGTTGGCCTCACCGTTCTGAGGACCCGGGTTCGATCCCAGCCCCACCTGTGTGGAGTTTGCGTGTTCTTCCGGTCCCTGTGTGGGTTTTCTCCGGGCACTCCGGTTTCCTCCCACATCCCAAAAAATGGAACATTACCGTAATTCCCGGCCTACAGAGCGCACGAGGTTATAAGCCTCACCCAGTACATTTGTAAAGGAAATACCAATTGACCCTAACCCACACCTGTGTATAAGCCGCAAGTGCCCACATTGAAACACGAGATATTTACAAAGAAAGATGGTACACAGAGAGTTTAACCCTAGCGCTAGTACCACGCTAACCGGGCAGGTTAAAAAAAAACACCGGTAAAAATCATTGAGACACAGCAGTAACATGCCAGTGCAAAAAAAAACAAAAAAAAAAAACGGTAAAAGTCACTTCCTTGGCAGATATATTCCAACGGTCTCTTACCATTTTCCGCTTAAGTGCCCCCTTGCAGCCGTTAGAAAAATGCAAAAACTAGCCTCATCACTGCATAGACCGCAGGGTAGAAAGCGGGTGAAAAATGTTGCGGCTTATAGGCCGGAAATTCCGGTAATTGGACACTCTAAATTGCCCATAGGTGTGATTGTGAGTGCAGCGGTTTGTCTCTATGTGCCCTGCGATTGGCTGGCGACCAGTTCGGGGTGTACCCCGCCTCCTGCCCGTTGACAGCTGGGATAGGCTCCAGCACTCCGCGTGACCCTTGTGAGGATAAGTGGCTAAGAAAAAGCATGGATAGATAGATGAATGTCATCAGAAAAATGACAAAATAATGCAGGTTATGGGCAATTTGACTCGCAGCAGAACCACACGAAGTCATACAGCAAAAAGATATTTCTTGATGAGAACTTACCAGATATTGTAATTTTATGTTTTCAATAAATGCATACATATGAAAAATCACAGTTTTAGGTCATATTTCACAAAGGACAGGGTTATTAATCTTAACCATAAATCGACTCGCAAGAAATATATATATATATATATATATATATATATATATAAAAAATGACTCAAATTATGGCTATTGTTTTTGTTTTTAATTCCCACATGATATAATCATAATTTCCAAACTGGTAATGAGTTTGCAACAAATGTACTGAGACTTCAAAATAAGAGGCCATGATGATGACTTTTGAAATATGGAAGGAAAGACGATGGACAAAGAGAACATTGTACAAGAGTTGAAGTTTATTTACACACTCAATTCATGAAGTCATTACGTAAGAAAGTTTTTTTTTTTGTTTTTTTTTTCCCCCCTCACCACAGCACCAGGATGAAATTTGAAAATGCAAAACTTGAAAGCATTTCTCATCGTTCAGGGGGTTGCTGCCGCGTTCGTCCGGAACAAATCGGCGAGCTAAGACGACGCTTAAAGGGACGCCACCCGACGGAAGAAGCAGACTTGAAGACGGAACGCTAAACATGAAGCTTCCCCCAAAATCTTCTATTATTTTTTTTGAAATCGTGAATATCAATGAGAACTGAACATGGATGTGAATCTCAAATGTAATACGCTACGGAATCAAAAGATGAAAAATGGTAAAGCCATGTTTTGGAGAATAAACGTCACAACAGCGGTATGTGTAATAATATGAAGTTCCTGCATGTGTATTAATCCGCCAGTGGAAATAGTCCCCACGCGTCGCACGGGCGTCGTCCCGCAATCATTTCCTTCACTCTCGTGTCGTTTGGTACCGTGTTCAGTCGGAGTCGTCCTCGTCGATGTCACTGGCGTGCGAGCTCTTCTGTCGTTTGTCTGCGGTGTTGGGCAGGTGCCTCCAGGGGGCGTCCTTCTGGCTGCCCGTGCTGTGCGAGCGTTCCAGCTGGGCGAGGCGCTCGGTCTCCTCCGCCTCGCTGCCGGCGTGGCGCAGGTTCTCCAGGTTGAGGGCCCAGGGGCCCAGTTTTTGCCAGTTGACCCGCTGAAAGGCCATGATGCAGTGCAGGTTGCCGCCCACCTGAGGACACGCGACAGGGTCTTAAATCTGTTTCCGGTAAACCATAATTTCCGGCCTACAGAGCGCACCTGATTATAAGCCTCACCCAGTACAGTAAAGTAAAGGAAATACCATTTGGTACATACATACGCCGTACCTGTGTATAAGCCGCAAGTGCCCACATTGAAACCCGAGATATTTACAAAGAAAGACGGTACACAGAAATAGTTTTCAAAGTTTTAATACTTTAGCTTAGCTTAAGATAGCAACAACACTTGTAGAAAGAACAGGGCTGGTTTAAAAAAATAAATAAAAATACAGCGGCAACTACACACTAGCAACACTGTAGCACAGCACTAACAGGGCCGGTTAAAAAACATACCTAAATCACTTGAGACGCAGCAGTAACACAGCAGCAACACGCTAGCACGGCGCTAACACCCGCGCAGTGCAAATGTTGCGCTAACGCTAGCGTGGCGCAAACAGGGCCGGTTAAACAAAAAAGTACAGGTAAAAATCAGAGAGACGCAGCAGTAACACGCTAGCGCATCGCTAACAGGGCCGTTTAAAATAAAACATACCGGTAAAAGTCACTTCCTCGGCACATATATTCCACTGGTCTCACTCTTACCTTTTCCGCTCGAGTGGCCCCTTGCGGCCGGTAGAAAAAATGCACAAATTACCTGCATCGCCGCATAAGCCGCAGGGTTGAAAGCGTGTGGAAAAAAAAGTCGCGGCTTACAGGCCGGAAATTACGGTAGGCGAAATTAATGGTCTCATCGTGAGCGTGACCAATTTGTAACTATTTCATCTATATATAGCCTGATGTGATAATTTACTTTAAAAAAAAAAAACAACAAAAAACAAGCCGCTGCCTATTAAATTTAATGTACGGGGGTCATGTATTTATTTCCAACAACGCACCAAAATACCTCAAATTATAGGTCTTCAATCACACTCCAGGTGTGTAATTATTTAGTCAATATTCCCTCAAATGATTACATATATATATAAAAATAAGCATCCATGCATCAACTTTGACAGCTAATGGGGGTCATAAATAAAAAAGTGAATCATTGCAGAGTCAAAAATAAATTTGCAACAAAGTAGTACGTGTCATACCTCAATTTAGGTCTTGATGAAGAGTTGCCAAACATGTAAATATCTTCTCATTAAACCTTCGCATGACGTCACTGTTTCAAATTTCGAACGGTAACCGCGGGTCATCAATCATTTTGCAACTAGGTAGTTTGAGTCATACCTCAAATTAAAGTTCTTGAGAAGTGCATCACGAATACGCCGAGGTATGATGATGTAATTACACCCCCCACAAAAAACAAAGCGTGGTTGTAACAAAGTACTAATAATTGTATTTGAAATGAAACGGCCTTGGTTCGTGATATGTTGTCACTATCTCCCTATATGGTGACCTAATAATAATAATAATAATAATAATTATGTGAGGAGTAAGAGGAAAGGATGTACCTTTTTCGTGGTGCGCCTCTGGATGCCCTTCTCCGTGTGACGGATGTCCAGGTACTCCGGATTCTGAGTGTTGAGGTCGGTGACGATGTCCACCCACCTGCGCGACAGCGGCCGGCCTCAGACGAGAGCCAAACGGAAGCGGGGAGTGGGCGCGGCGCTTACTTTTTACAGTGGATGGCCGCGTGCTTCCTGCTGGGTTCTCCGATCAGGATCCAGTGTTCCGTCTCGTTGGTGGGCAGAGGGCCCCTGGAAAGTACATCGTCGGGGGCCATTTTTAAACGTGCAATTTTGTGACGTCCTTTTTCCAAAGGCAGGCATCAGATTTCTACTTTGTGTCGCCTGTAAAGTACTTCAAAATGTGCCTTTCGCAGGAGTAGTGAAACAATCATGTTACACAAGTCTGACACATCAAAACAAATAAATCATGAAAGCAATTATATACCGTAATTTCCGGCCTACACAGCGCACCGGATTATAAGGCTCACCCAGGACATTTAGTACATACATAAGCCGCACCTGTGTATAAGTCGCAAGTGCCCACTTTGAAACAAGAGATATTTACAAAGACGGTACACAGAAAGAGTTTTCAAAGTTTTCATACCTTAGCTTAACATAGCAACAACACGATAGCATGAACAGAACATGGGGGGGGGGGGGGGGGGGGGGATCACTGAAATCCGGCAGTAACACAGCAGCAACATGCTAGCGCTAACAGGGGCGGTAAAGAAAAAAAAAAAACACCTAAATCAATGAGAAGGCTGCAGTAACACAGCAGAAACACGCTAGCACAGCACTAACAGGGCCTGTTAAAAAACAAAAACGTACCTCAAATCACTGAGACGCCGCAGTAACACAGCAGCAACATGCTAGCACAGCACTAACGCAGTGCTAACAGGGCCGGTAAAAAAAAAAACAAAACAAAAAAAAACATACCGGTAGAGATCCCTGAGATGCGGCAGTTACACAGCAGCACCACATTAGCACAGCGCTAACAGCCGGTAAAAAAAAAAAAAAAAAAAAAGATACCTGTAAAAATTACTTAAGACACAGCATTAACACAGCAGCAAAACGCTAGCAGAGCACTAACACTAGCGCAGCGCTAACAGGGCCAGTAAAAAAAAAAAAAAACATACCGGTAAAAGTCACTTCCTCTGCACATATATTCCGCCGGTCTCACTCTTACCTTTTCCGCTCGAGGGCCCCCTTGCGGCCGTTAGAAAAAATGCACAAATTAGCCGCATCACCGCATAAGCCCCAGGGTTGAAAGCGTGTGAAAAAAGTCGTAGTTTATAAGCCGGAAATCACGGTAGATAAAAATTGGATGGATAGATTGATAGAATGGAGCTTAATGTAACAAAGCAAATGTAGCATTCCTTCTTTAAAAAAAAATACTAAAAAAGTATGATGCATTAAAAGTACTCTCACAAGCACACTTGACAAAATGTAACAGTGTAAATGTAGCGTGTTACTTCATGACCTGTAGGCCTTGGCTGCTTTGAAGGGCGTGGCCTCGAAACCGAGGGGGCAGCAGTAGTGGTTCTGGCAGTGGTACACGTAGGCCATGGAGTCGTCCCTCAGGCCTAGCGTCAGCTTGGCCAAGGCGCCCTCCGCCGTCTCTCCCGCCGTCTTGTGTTTCCCGTGCGGCTTGTACAAGATGTACGAGCAGCCTCGCACGCGGAAGTGGTCGTTGATTTGCCGGAACCATCTCGGGAGAGGGCAAGGGAGACCGGAACTATAAACACAACTAGATGCAAACGGACTCACTGGGACTAGCTGTAGCTACGTTTCTTTGTCGGCGGAGAATACAAAGCCGCACGAACAGTACTACCGTAATTCCCGGCCTACAGAGCGCATCTGGTTGTAAGCCTCGGTACACAGAAAGAGTTTTATGCTAGCCCGCAGTAAACTCTTGCTGTGTACTGAGTCTTATAACCAAGAGTGCTAACGCTAGCGCCGCATCACCGCATAAACCGCAGGGTTGAAAGCGTGTAAAAAAATAAAAAAATCGCGGCTTGTAGGCCGGAAATTACGGTAGTACTTTTTGTAGGTGCTAACATCAAAATACTAGCAGCCATATATTGTTTATCCTTTGCAAAGAATCAGTACTCTTACATAAGAGTAACTATTGAATTGGAGTACAAGACCAGTTCAGGGTGTGGTGTGCCTTTCACCCAATGTTTGCCGGGATAGGTGTCGGCCATGCGGCGACCCTTGTGAGGATAAGCGGCATGGACATGGTATTTTGAGTTATGAACGTGGTCACAGAGAGTTAAACTCGCATCTCAAGGCGGCGCTGCCATTTGATGGCGCACCTACGCTAAATTGAGGCGAGGAGCTTTAGCTTTAGCTAAAGCCAAACCGTAGCTTTGTCCAAATAGAAAAAAATGTTTTGCTGCCATCTTGTGGCCAAGACAGGCAATTAGAAATCTTTCAATCGGATTTTGACACCCTAAGTTTTTCCTCAAGTAGCCTTATTTTTAAAAATGTCTCACCGCATGAGCGTCGCGTTACCCGTGAAGGGCCCGAACTTGATGTCGTCGAAGGGCGGCTGGTAGCCCAGGACGTGCAGCGCCTCCTCCTGGGAGATGGGGGGCAGACTGGCCAGAAAAGGCAACAGTTAGCGTGTGACCGCGGCGACAGCGGCGCCGCCGCCGACGACGGCGTTCACCTTCCTGCGCCCAGAGTGCTGTACAGGAAGTTCCAGCAGGACACCAGCGACGAGATTCCGCACGACGTCTTGTACTGCGGCCGGCTGATGCAGTACCTGGCAACGGACCGCAAAAAGACTTTTCAATGCGATTCATATTAAACTGCGAGGCCTTCGAGAATCACATTAAACAATTATTAGAATTATTACGCAAAACATAGCAACAAAGAAATAGACATGAATACAAATGCATACACTGGACAATAAATACCGTAATTTCCGGTCAATAAGCCACAACTTTTCTCCACATGTTTTCAACCCTGCGGCTTATGCGGCTAATTTGTGCATTTTTTCTAACGGCCGCAAGGGGGCACTCGAGCGGAAAAGGTAATAGTGAGACTGGTGGAATATATGTGCCGAGGAAGTGACTTTTACCGATATTTTTTTTAAAACTAGCCCTGTTAGTGCTGTGCTAGCGTGTTGTTGCTGTGTTACTGCCGTGTCTCAGTGACTTTTACCGGTATGTTTTATTTTATTTTTTTTTTCAAACCAGCCCTGTTAGCACTGTGCTAGCGTGTTGCTGCTGTGTTACTGCCACTTCTCAGTGATTTTTACCGGTATGATTTTTTTTTTTTTTTTAAACCGGTCCTGTTAGCGCCGCACTAGCTAGCGTGTTTCTGCTGTGTTACTGCCATGACTCGGTTTAAGAGTGAGACCGGTGGAATGTATGTGCCGAGTAAGTGACTTTCACCGGTATGTTTTTTTTTTTTTTTAACTGGCCCTGTTAGTGCTGTGCTAGCGTGTTGCTACTGTGTAGCTATCGCGGCTGTTTTTTTTTTTTTTAAACCAGTCCTGTTCGTGCTACCTGTTGTTGCTATGTTAAGATAAGCAAAGGTATTAGAACTTCGAAAACTCTGTGTTACTGCCATGACTCAGTGATTTCGGTTTAAGAGTGAGACCGGTGGAATGTACGTGCCGAGTAAGTGACTTTCACCGGTATGTTTTTTTTTTTTTTTTAACTGGCCCTGTTAGTGCTGTGCTAGCGTGTTGCTACTGTGTAGCTATCGCGGCTGTTTTTTTTTTTTTTTTTTTTAAACCAGTCCTGTTCGTGCTACCTGTTGTTGCTATGTTAAGATAAGCAAAGGTATTAGAACTTCGAAAACTCTTTCTGTGCTAGCATGTTAATGCATTGTCTCAGTGATTTTTACCGGTATGTTTTTAATTTTACAAGCCCTGTTAAGCGCGGAGCTAACGTTAGTGCGGGACTAGCATTAGTTTTAGCGCAGCATTTTCGTTAGCATTAGCAATAGCGCAGCGGCTCTAGCGTTATACTCTCTGTGTACCATCTTTCTTTGTAACTATCTCGTGTTTCAACGTGGATACTTGTGGCTTTTACACAGGTGTGGCTTATGTGTGTACCAAATGGTATTTCCTTTACAAATGTACTGGGTGAGGTTTATAATCCGGTGCGCTCTGTAGGTCGGGAATTACAGTACTTGAAGAAGAAGATTTACCATCGTCGGAGGTCGAGGACTTTCCTCTGTTTGACGTCCTCCAGCGAAGGGCGAAGCGGGACGTCCTGAAGGTTCCTGCTGGCTCGGTCCGGCTTCATCTTCTTGCTGGTGCACTTCTTCACGCTGCCTTAAGGGGGCAAAAAAAGAAATCTTTGTTCATGAGCTCAGATTTTGAATGAACCTTTTTATAAGAAACGATGGCGGCACTGCAAAACCTTTATCAAGTGTAGACAGCCATCATAAATGATTGTTAAAATGGAATAGACGGGCCCTGTCAGATGTAAAGGAGATTTAAAAAAAATAAAATCAAAATTGTTTTGGTTTGTTTTTTTTCTTCTGGTTTATGTCAATCAATTCAATCAATAAAATGATTAAAATGTATTGAGTGTGCAGCCTAATTTTTTAGGCTTGGAACGCATTATTTCTTTTTCCACTCCACACAAATATTTATTCGGTTTTCGAACAAATCACTTCCCGAACCGCCTTCTGGAACATATTGTGGCCTAGAACCGAGGCTGTACTGTAATTATTTCAACCTTTACTAATATTTTGTATTTCCTGACTAAAATAAATTAAGAAATTCTATAAATATAGGCAATAAAGCTATATTAAAAAAAAAAAAAAAAAAGGATTCTTTCATGAAAAAAAAATTTGCAGCTTTTCAATAACCGTCTTTTTAAACGCTAAAGAACGGTCATACGCTTCCTCTTTTTTTTTAAGAAAAAAAAGTCATAAGCTGAAGAAAATGAAGTTCAATTTTTGAGGGAAATTGCAAAATAGTGTAATTTTTAAGGGAGGAATCAAAAATTTCATGAACGTTATTATAATCATCCAAAAATATTTAAATGTTTCAAGAAAAAAAATTGTTTCAGAAGACGGTGAAGATTTAAAAAAAATCTTACATAGAAAACATTTAAGAGGAAAATGTCATGAAAAGGTAATGAGTGAATACTTAGCAATTTTATTTTAGTTTAAGTAAAAACAAAATTACTCAAAAAATTTTGTATTCTATCAAGAAAAAAAGTCATATATTGATTTTTTTTGTAGGACCTAATCTTAAAAACAAAATCAATTTTTGAGGGGGAAAATTCCAAATGTTCATGAAAAATAATTTTTAATTTAATTAGAAAAAAAGTTAGAATTTTTCATCCATCCATTATCTGAGCCGCTTATCCTCACGAAGGTCGCGGGAATGGTGGAGCCAAGAGTTGTAGGGGGAAGCTCAGACTCCCCTTTTTCAAAAAAAAAGCAAAAACTAAAAATGATTTATCGAACAAATCTGATTCTTGGAGAGGAATAACATCCATATTTCTTCAGAAATCTTTGGGCAAGGCGGCAGCAATTTTTCCCGTCATCTTACCCGTCCTAATTTTGCGAGTGAGCACTGCCTTGAAATCGGCGGTGTCGATTTCCCAGGCCAGGGTGGTCTTGCCGTCCCCGCCGACCGTCAGGTCCTCCATATCGCAGTCGGCGTCGGAAACCAGGCGGGCTCCCGCCGACCGACCCGGCCGGAAGTCTCGGGCGGAACCGTCGCCGTCGTCCTGCTTCCTCACCGCCCGGTTGAGCAGCGCGAAATCGGAGCAGACGGTGTAAAACTTCTCCCGGGAGTGCGTGACGGGGAAGGCGCGGGGCAGCTGGAGCTCGCCGCTGGACGCTCGCCGGGTCGCGGCGTCGTGGGCCAGCGAGCCCATCAGACGGCGCTCCTCTGCCTCCATGCCGACGGTCTGCCGTTGCGTACTTGACGCTTCTGGCGGACCGACGGGTCCTTCTGACGTGTTGAGCATGGACGAATCACTGAACCTGAGAAAATCTCAAAATGTGAAAAGACAGAAATGGATGCCTATCGACACAAATAAATATTATTATTCATGTTGTTGCCATATTGTACTGAGCGGCAAGGGCATTTCATTTTTTGCCTGTTATTTTTTAAAAAACATTTAAAACTCTCTCAAGTGTATCAAATTTAAAGTACTGCAGTAGTACTAGTGGGATGCAAAAGAATGGATAGGTTTCCAGTGACGTCACTACCACCCTGAGACCAATCGGATGAATTAAAAATAGAAAAAAAAAATTGACACTTCACCTATCACCTGTGTCTTCCGACCTCTATGACACACAAGATGGCGTAATTGGAAACTTATCCATTACTGCCCAGGTACAGTTCTACTTAAGTTTGAAGCCCCCCAAAAATTGCAATTAATCTTCAACAAGTGTATTTCTTAAAATAACTTTTTTTTTTTTTATAGTTCGGGACTTTCACATCCAACACATTTTAATATAATAAATATTCAAAGTTGCGCTCTCCTTCCATAAGCGTGATGCTAAGAGAAGCAACACAATGTACTGTACAGTATAACCTTTCACCAAATCATATTCATATGAACAATAGTTTCATTGTTTAAATAAATGAGGGAAAAAATACATATTTTACCTTTAGTATTGGAGACGGCTCCAGGCTACACATCAGCTCTGGGGGGGAAAAAAAAAGGCAGGCGTAAGTGTTCCACTGTTTTCGTTATAAAACGGACTCGTATAAAATTATGATTATTCAGTGGGGAAAAAAAAGAGATAAAATAAGAGAGATAGTGATAATACATTAGCAACATTAGCTTTTGTCGGACAATTATCGATAGAAGCCGACACTTCCGGATTAGCAGGACCGGACTGACCCATTCTCAAGCGTAGGAGTCACTTAAAATGCTAACTACACAAATAAGGAATTGAATACCAATATAATCACGTGGACATTAAATGTGACGATTTATAAATTTATATTAACTTGTTTGAACTAAAACACTATATTCGCGATCATTTAACATCTTCAGGTATGCTCTCGCTTCTGGAATGATTCCGCCCACTGGATCCAATCAAACCATCCCGCCTCCACCGAGAAGAGCGATTCAAAGTCCCCTCGTACCATCGGAAAAGTGACAACTCATTTTCCTGCGCTTTCGCACCGACTGCAAAAGGATAGGAAAGATGTCCGAGAAACTGCTCATCATCGACACCGACTGCGGCATCGACGACGCCCAGGCCATCCTGATGGCCCTGGCGGCCCCACACGTCCGCGTCCTGGCCGTCACCTGCGTGTTCGGGAACTCGTCGGTGGACAACGTGTGCCAGAACGTTTTGAAAGTGCTTGCAGTCGGGGAGCGAGGACAAGTTGGGTGCACTCACTCATTTTACATCTGCATTTCATTTTTTCCCCCACAGGTATTTAAAAAAAAAATGGATAAAAATCCCTATACATTTTAGGGAAAAAATTACATTTCTTTGCAAGGATTTATCTTTTTATTTATTTCCTTTTGATACATTTTTTTTCATTCATTCCTTTAAGAAGACAGAAAACTCACAAAATTGCTCAACTTAGTATTTCTTTAAATTAATTTTCCTCCAAGAAAACACATTTTCCAAACTTTTTTGGTGGGTTGACAAAATGCATTTTTTAAAAGTCAGTTATATATGGATTTATTGTCATTTAAATAGATTTTTTTAAAAAAAACTTTTTTTTTTTTTCAGAAAAAGTGTCCACATTTTTTCAAGTAAAATTTCAAGTGAGGTGTCAAAAAATAGACCACTGTTTATCATTTTTTCATGTTTTATTTTAAGCCAAAATAAGTCCAACTTAATTTTTATGACAATGAAGTTGCCTTTTATTCAAGAACAAAAATTACAATTTGGGGTTAAAATGTTGATTTTTTTTTTTTTTTTTAGAAAAAGTATCTAAATTTTCTAAAGTAAAATTTCCAGTTAGGTCTCGAAAATAGACCACTATGTGTAATTTTTTTATGTTTTATTTCAAGACCAAATAAGTCTCCAACTTAATTTTAGGACAATCAAGTTACCTTTTATTCAAGAACAAAAATCACATTTTGGGGTTTTCTGAAAAAAATAAACATTTTTATCTTTACTTTAAATTTCTAGTGAGGTGTCAAAACTAGAGCACTATTTATCCTTTTTTGTTTTATTTCAAGCCCAAATAAATCTCCAAATCAATGTTACGACAATTAAATTACCTTTTATTCAAGAACAAAAATTACACTTTGGGGTTAAGATCTAGGTTTTTATTTTTTAGAAAAAATGTCAACATTTTTTAGAGTAAAATTTCCAGTAAGGTGTCAAAAATAGACCACAATTATATATATATATATATATATATATATATATATATATATATAATTTTTTTACGTTTTATTTCAAGCCCAAATAAGTCTGTAACTTAATTTTACAACAATGAAGTTACCTTTTATTCAAGAACAAAAATCACATTTTGGGGTAATTTTTTTTTTTTTTTTTTTACAAAAAGTCAACATTTTTGAAAGTAAAATTTCTATTGAGGGGTCAAAAATAGACCACAATTTATCCTTTTTTGTTTTATTTCAACCACAAATAAGTCTCCAACTTAATTTTATGACAATAAAGTTACCTTTTATTCAAGAACAAAAATCACATTTTGGGGTTAAAAATTGTATTTTTTTTTTTTTTTTAGAAAAAAAACTTCCAAATTTTTTTAAAGTAAAATTTCTAATTAGGTGTCAAAAAAAGACCACATTTTATATATATATATATAGAAATATATATATATATATATATATATATATAGGTTTTATTTCAAGCCCAGATAAGCCTCCAACTTAATTTTACGACAAAGTTATCTTGTATTCAGGAACAAAAATTTGATTTTGGGGTAACATTTTTTTTTTTTAAAGGAATGATGTCTTTACCTCACAAGCTCTTATTGCGGTTCTCCTCTCGGCAGATCCCGGTATTCCGAGGTTCCACGGGGCCTCTTGTCGGGACCACCGCCGACGTCCTCTGCGACCATTTTGGCACGGACGGCCTCGGGGATGTTTTGGAGGAAAGGTACCCCCGGTGGGAGGAGAAAATCCCGACGGAACACGCGGTGAACGCCATGCTACGCCTGGTGGCGGAGAACCCGAAGCAGGTAAGCATGGGGTGGGGGTGGGGGGTGGGTGTGGGACTTAAGGGTCATTAAAATCATGGCTTTGATGGGCTCAGGTGACACTGGTGGCCCTGGGGCCCCTCACCAACCTGGCGGTGGCTGTCAAGATGGACCCGACCTTCCCCGGAAAGCTGAAAGAACTTTACATCATGGGGGGGAACATGGAAGGTAACCAAACACCCAACTGAGCTGTTTTTGCGTGACGTGGATCTGGTCCCATAGGTCCAACTGGGTTGGAAATGGACTTTGGCCCAGTTTTACAAATTAGGAAAAATGTCGAGAACTAAATATCGATTTCAACCAGTACTCATTTTGATATGCCCTTTCTTTTTCACTTAACCATGACGAAAGGGCTTTTTTTCCCCGCCTTTCATGACAATCTGATACACATTTCTGATCTTTGCATTTTGTCTTTGTAATTTTGTGCCCAAGCATTGCGTTCGTTCTCGTGACTTCACGCTTATGCTGGTTTTTAGCCATTTTTGGGCACGGTTTAAGTTTGTGTGTTTCCCGTTTGTGTTGTCTGTATTGTCTTTGTGTTTGCATGTCGCATTTTTGTGCAGATTGTTTTTTGCGCATTTTTCCTCGTGTTTTGCGTTCCTGTGCCAACTTTTACTGTTTTGTATCGAGCTCGTGCAGCTAAGTCACCAAATCACGCGACTGGCCGGAAGTGCCGGTCAAACAAAGCATTCTTCAACGCTAAGTCGATTGGAGACGACACGAAAATACGTCTCACAGAGTTTTGTCCGATACCGTTAATCATTTAGAAGGTGGTGATAAACGAAGGTACGTGGACAAATGAGAAAAACTCGGCATAGAGGACCCATATTTAATGCCGAAGTCGATGTTTTTGCTGATAAGAAATTGGACATTTAACCCGCTTCCGCTTGTTTTGGACGACTGGATCTACACATGGATCTGGAGAGTAATTTACACGGAAGAGTTTGAAAGCGTAGAGAAGTCTGGTCGCATACAAATACTTCGTGGCTGGATCTGTTCTCAATCAAGAATGAATCCCACATAGCCATTGAGCCACTCAGATTTTTTTCAATACAAATACCAATATTTAAATAAATGACCGCTGGTTTTACACAAAGACAGCGAGTCGGCTCCCTGTACACGGAAGCGAGTTGCGGCCACACGGACTTTGGTAAACTTCTCTGTGACAGACGTTTTTTTTTTCTTTTTTTAATATAAACATGCATTGTTCTCTAATGAGTCCAATGAGCATTTAAAAAAAAGAAAATAACCGCTGGGATAGGCTTCAGCCCCCCATACACGGAAGCGTGTTGCGGCCACACGTTAACCTACGTAAACCTCTGTGTGACCAACAGTTTTTCCTTTTTTAAATATGCATTGGACTCATTTGAGAACAATGCATATAAAAAAAAAAAAAAAAAAAAGTCTGTCGGGGAGAGGTTTACCGAAGTTTAATGTGTGGCCGCAACACACTTCCGTGTACGTTGGAGATGACTCCCTGTCATTTTTTGTTGTTGTTAAAATGCAGTTCTCAAATGAGCCAATTTGGCATTATAAATACTTCGTAATTTGAGATTAAGAATAATTCCTACCTGAAATGAAGTGATCGCTACACAGTCGTGTGTATTTGGATGGGCACCATCCATTACGTTTAATTGCAGAAATCAATCGATATTTTCTGGTCTTTTCAGCTGGTATTCCATAGAATGACCTCTTTGAATATTTGTCTCGTCTGTTGTGACAAATCAACGGCACAACAGGCCTCGGGCGTTGTGAATATTCTCCTCCGGTTCGATGTCCGCCACACTGTCTAGCAGCTCTTTTTGACCGGCAATATGGCGCCGTGAAAATGGTGACGTCGCGTGCACGAGCTCCATAGATGTTGCGTGTGTCTGTACACGTTTTTGTCATCGGTTTGTATCATTCCAGGGATCGGAAACTTGACTCCGTGCGCAGAGTTCAACTTCGGTATGGATCCTGAGGCCGCCTACATTGTTCTGGAGGAATTCTTGTGCCCGACTTACTTGGCGTCGTGGGAATACGCCTGCAAAAACGCGCTGTCGTGGGTAAGCACGTGACAGAACCTACGCAACGAATTCCCCTGTCAACTCTGACGAGCCTTTGAGCCATTTATGCACTTTTTAAAAGCAGCACTGGTCTTGTTTGCGGGTGCGCATTTTCCATGAAAATAAGACAATCTTAACAGCACAGCGATCAAAAGGTAAATATAAATTCATTTTGCTGCTGGAACGGATTAAATGATATTTCCATTTGTTTCAATGGGAAGTATTTCCTTGGTTTGCGAGTGTTCACTTCGAGAACGGGGTTGCCGAACAAATTCAAATCCTAATTCGAAACTGCACTTTCTGCGTTTAGGAATTCTTCGAGGAGCTGACTAGCCAAGACACGGCGCCGTCCCGCTTCATAAAGACCATCACATCCCGCTGCTGGGACTACTCCCGGGAGGTCCTGAGCAAGGAGCGCGACGTTTACTTCGGGCCGGGCTTCGTCTCGTTCGACTCGTACGCGGTCTCGGCCTGCGTGGATGCCGGCGTGGTGGCCGAGAGCGTGCGCTGCCCCGTGCGCGTGGAGCTGCAGGGCCCCATGTGCCGGGGCATGATGGTCCTGGACCGCGTGGGCCGCCTGAACAAGAAGCACAGCGTGACCGTGTTCACCAAGTGTCACAAGGAGAAGTTAGCGCGTCTGCTTTTCCAGTCGATACGCCGCTACGAGGCCGGTGCCGGAAAATGTATACCCTGAAATCAATTGACACTAGTTTCCACATTTATCGCAATAAGCTACCGCAATTTTGCAATTGGCTGGCATGTTTATTCGGGGTGAGGCCTCCATTTTGAAAATAAAACTGAGCCACTGAGAATTAGAGTGGGCTAACTCCTTTCCTGAAGCGCACAAATGAATAGAGGAATAGTTGTCAGATGTTTAGCTCGTATACCTGGACATTTACGAGACTTTTATGAATTAATTACCGGGAGAAATGACTGGCTTAGACAGACGGGGATCACACTCCTCCGTCTCCCTGGTAAGGTCTATTCAGGGTCCATCGGGAAGTCGAATCTCAGATCCAGGTGGGAGTGATGTGGTTTTCGTCGTGGCCGCGGAACAGCGGACCAGCTCTACACCGTAGGATCTTCGAGGGTGCACGGGAGTCCGCCCCAACCAGCCTACATGTGTTTTCTAGACTTGGAGAAGGCGTTCGACCGTGCCCCTCAGGGACTCCTGGGGGGTTCTTCGGGAGTATGGCGTACAGAGCCCCGATACTGGCTGGTCGGTCCCTGTACAACCACTGTCAGAGTTTGGTCCGCATTCCCGGCAATAAGTCAGACTCATTTCCGGTGAGAGTTGGACTCCGCCAAGGCTGCCCGTTGTCACTGATTTTCTTCACAACTTTTATGGACAGAATTTCTAGGCGCAGCCGAGGCGTAGAGGGTGTCCGGTTTGGTGGCCTCAGCATCAGATCTCTGCTTTTTGCAGATGATGTGGTTCCGTTGGCTTAATCGAGCCGCGATCTCCAACGCCCACTGGAGCGCTTCACAGCTGAGTGTGAAGAGCTATGGTCCTTAGTCGGAAAAGGGTGGCGTGCCCTCTCCAGATCGGGGATGAGATCCTCCCCCAAGTGGAGGAGTTCAAGTATCTTGGGGTCTTGTTCACGAGTGAAGGATGAATGGAGCGGGAGATCGACGGATCGGTGCAGTGTCTGCAGTGATGCGGACTTTGTATCAGTCCGTTGTGTTGGAGAGAGAGCTAAGTCGAAAGGCGAAGCTCTCAATTTGCCAGTCGATCTACGTTCCCACCCTCACCTATGGGCATGAGCTGTGGGTCATGACCGAAAGACCAAGATCCCGGATACAAGCGGCCGAAATGAGTTTCCTCCGCAGGGTGTCCCGGCTCTCCCTTAGAGAACGGGTGAGAAGCTCGGTCACCCGGGAGGGGCTCAGTGTCGAGCTGCTGCTCCTGAGCATTGAGAGGAGCCAGATTAGGTGGCTGGGGCATCTGATTTGGATGCCTCCTGGACCCGTCCCTGGTGGGGAGTTCCGGGCATGTCCAACCGGAAGGAGACCTCGGGGACGACCCAGGACACGCTGGAGAGACTATGTCTCTAGCTTGGCTTGGGAATGCCTCGGGATCCCTCCGGAAGAGCTGGAAGAAGTCGCCGGGGAAAGGCAAGTCTGGGTATCCCCTGCTGAAGGTACTTCCCCCGCGACCCGACCCGGAGAAGCGGTAGTAAATGGAGTCAATTAGTAAATACCAAGACCCAGGAGCTGCTGTGCTGAAATCCTTTAATGTAATTTGCTGACAAATCGAGGTCCGGTACAATACAAACCTCCAACTTAAGTACTTTTGGGACTTTTAAAACGGGGAGCCTTTTCATTAGATGTCAAATCACAGCCGAGGTTGCTGTTCCAATCAAAAGCTGCTGCGCAACTGGCCAAATGTCCAATAAACCAGTCGTTGCGATAAAACTATGAAAAATGTTTTTCTTTTTACTTTTTAATACTGAACTGAGATTCTGCGTGGCGAACCAAACTTCCAGCCTAACCAGCCGTAACGTCTCATTTCGGAGGGGCAAAGGGCGAGCACCTCTGTTAAAACAAATAAAAGTATCGGCCCCCCGTGAATAAAAAGCGTCGGGGAAAAACTAAACGCAAAGAGGTTGGCGAGCGATCGAAACTCTTCTCGTCGCGCTCGAGAAAAATACCGCGTCGGGACGCCGCCTCAAAGTGCCGTTTCAACTGGCGTCCTCCGAGGAACTGGGCCAGGGCTCCGAGCTCCGCCGGCTCAGCGTGGGCCGCCACACGCTCCACGGGTTGTACGTGCGGCTCATGTCGGGCGAGTGGGCGACGCCGGACATCAGGTGGTCCGTCAGAGTGGACGCGTTGGCGGCGGGGGAGTAAGGGCGCAGGGACGACTCGGTACTCGTCGACCAAATGGAGTTGCCGAAGGTGGCGCTGGCGGACCACGGGTTGTGGCTGCTCCCCAGGAGTGACTGCGACGCAAAATGGGGGAAAAAAAAAAAAAACTTGATTTACTGGCGAGGTGGGGGGCAAAGGGGCAGAGTGGACAGGAAGCATCTTACTGAGGTGGGCGCGGTGGGCGAGCTGGAGCTGCTGGGCCAGGAGTGCAGGGTGTCCGTGATGGGGATGTCCCAAATGGACGACGACGGCACCGCGGTGAAGTCGGGCCAGCTCGGCTGAGGCTCCGACGGCTTCGCGAGGCCCATTCCGCTGAACACTAATCAACGAGCGGTTTCAAGAATAAAGACTTTTAAAATAGGGAAACACAACTTTGCCTGCTGTCGGAAAATGTAGTCCCCGTGCAGGGCAGAGATGAAAGCGTCGCCGGGAATAGTTTTCTAAATTCAAGTGGCTCGAATTGACCGGCTCAAATTATTTTCTCCCAATGGTGGATTGAAGAAAAAAAAAAAATGTTCTGACACGCGGAAAATCATCGCCGGCGCCGATGTTGGCTGACTTCGTGATGGCTGATCACAAGTTTCACATGCAGATGCACATGCAATAACAATGATGCTTTTCACACGCTTTCAACCCTGCGGTTTATGTGGTGATGCGGCTGATTTGTCCATTTTTCTAACGGCCGCAAGGGGGCACTCGAGCGGAAAAGGTAAGAGCGAGACCAGTGGAATATATGTGCCAAGGACATGATTTTTACCGGCCCTGTTAGTGCTGCGCCAGCGTTAGCGCTGTGCTAGGATGTTACTGCTGTGTTACTGGCGTCTCAGTTTTATTTGGCGGTAAATTTTATTTTAACTGGACCTGTTACCGCTAGCGCTAGCGAATTACAGTAACTTTGGAGTTTTTGGAGAATAGTACTTTGGAAGAGGGGGGAGGGTCGTGATTCAAAAAATGTCATAATCCTACATGAAATGTAATATTAGTTTGTAAAAAAAAATTCCCTGTTTTCAGTCATACATTTTATGAGATTTTTTTCCCCTCATTAAAAAAAAAAAGTCATAGTGAAGTGGTATTCCCTTTTGCAAAAAATCAGATTCTTTTGAGGCTGTAGTTGTATTTCTACACAACAAAAGATTGTGAATCTTGCAGGATTCAATCCACCAAAATAGTTCCAAGAGCAAAGTTGTATTTTGGATGCACCCCCCTCCCACTCCCTCCAAGGAAATAAAAACAACAAGGTGTGTTTGGACCGCACGCATGAATTTGTTTGTCGACCTGCGCGAGGCTTTACCTCCTGTCAAGTTGAAGGAGTTGCTGGGCCCAAAAGCGGAGAAGGAGTTGGCCGAGTGGAAGCCCGGATTGCTGACCGCGTCGACGGAACTCCAAAACCCTGAGCTGCGACCCGAACAAACACACGTTGGGATTTCTGTCTGCCTGCCGTGATGCTTCTCATTGTCCTCACATTACCCGTCTGAGCTGTCGCTCTCCACTGACGTCTTGTGTATCAGACTCCTGGATTGGCCCTCGATCCTGCCCGGTCCAGAGCCCCCTGGTGGAGACAAATATTTTGACATTTACACTATTTAACCCCCCAAAAAAAACATGACTAAATGAATGGAGGGACAGTCAACATGAAACAAAAAAAAATCCGGTTTTTGCTCCTGTCCCGATACACTATCAGATACAGCTGTGGCTCATGTAGTCTGTGCTATTATAATCTGCCTGGATTATAATTATTATACATATAAAGTCTTGTGAACATTTCCATGTGTGATGTACCGTATTTACCGGACGACAGCGCCCACCAGATAATAAGCCGTGCCCACTCTACGCTACGCAGTGTTGGCGCGGTTTGCTTCTTTGTTGTCAATTCTTCACAGTTTTCCACTTTTTGTCTCAGGGTTAAGGGCCCCCGTCCCCTAATCTGGTTTGAAGACCGTTACTTAATAAAAATTAAAGCACATCAGCGTCCCTCGGCTCTTCGAGTCTCACCTGGACTCTTGTCGTAACCGGCAGCCACAGCGGCAAAGGTGGGGTTTCCGTTTTTGCCGGGAAGCGGCGTGGAGCAGCACGCTTTGCTTCCCGGAGCTTTATTGTGGTTCGAGTCGCTGGAACAAAACCAGAGTTTAAATTGCGGACCGCAGAGAGATGAGCTGTCGTGCGTGGGCGGAGCTCACCTGGTGCTGTTGAGGACGCTGCTGTAGCTGCCGCGCGGCAGGAGGTTGGGGGAGGTGGGCGGCGGAGAGCAAGCGCCCGCCGTGGACGATCGCTTCAGGAAGGGGTCTGCGTTTAACGTCTGGAGGGAGAGCTGCTGGAGACTGTCTGCTTCTAAGCATTAAAAAAAAAAAAAAAAAAAAAAGACATAGCACTACATTTTTACATTACATTTAAATAATTTCCAGAATAGCCCTAAGATCAGCCTGTTATTGGGAGGGCTGTCTGGTCTTATGCAAACAAACAACCTCGACCACCGCCTGATGCAGAGTGTTACAATGCTAGCGTGGATCCTAAGATAAAGATAGCGGCAAACTGACACCGAGGTGGAAAGTTTGCCCTTGAGTCTTTTAACATGTTTGCCAAACAGTTACTGGGCAACATTATTACTTCGGCAGCAGACATTTTTATTTTACATTTCTAAGAATGCACAGGGAGCTCCCGGGCTGAGCACAAAGTCCTATAAAGTAAAAGTAAAATCATTACTCACGTTTTCCCAGTTTTAAATTGATCTACTATTGGCCATCGGAATAATTAAAAAAAAAAAAAAAAGCCATATTCCCAATATACGCATGTCAAAATGCAAAATACCGGTGCCAATAATCAACCCAAATTAAAGTGTTTTTGGATGGATAAATTCTCCAAGTGTTATTATAACACCACCCTCAATCAAATTTGTCCGTCCATGATTCAGTAGCTACCTGAGGAGAGTATTGCCGTTTTATTTTCTGCCCAGTGACAAGCGGACTACATGAAACCACTTTCATATCAAGTCACCACCCTCATCAGGTACAGACTGTTTTCGACCACGTGACTACATCCGGGGCACCCGGCCATGTTGGATGGGTTCACTCGACTGACGCGCCGTTCACTCTTGTACTTTTACATACAGACCGGGGTTACACAAATGTTTGTACGACTGTTAAAAGTGACGCATGATGGCTAAAAAGACTTTGGAAAGTTATCGGGTCTCATTCGATGTCGTTTCAAGAAACCGTTACGATAAGAAGTGTGCTTTGATTGACAATATCAACCCGTAAGCCTTGAAGAAACACAAAAGGAGCAAGAATTTTGAACTGTGGGCGTCTGTAACCTATCCAGACATCGCCCACTATCTCCTCTTCTCGACGAGCGCTTATGCCGTGGACCAACTAAAGAATTGCAAAGGTCTTTAGGCCTAGAACCAATTCATCCATGGCTGCGTGGCAATTTGAATATGTACCGCGTGATTACAGTCAGCGGTGTTAAATTGTGTAAATTATTATTTTCGTTTTTGTTACAAAGAGTGCGAGAGAGAGGTTCGACCGGGACGAGTCCCAAGTGGAGCCCGCACCTCTTTCTCCACTTCCACATTTTTAACTTGACTCACAAAACAGCTAGCATTGCGGTAACTCGTTTTTGCAAGCTTATTATAATAAAACAGAAAATACAGATTGGAGACATGCGTTGCATTCAGACGCGAGTATTGTGCTTGGCTGCTAGATCGGCTCTGCTAATACGAGACAGCCAGTTGTCGCCGTTTGGTTGCAAACTGCTCCGTTTCCTCGCACTGGTTCCTGAGAACAGCTGGCAGTCGAAAGAAAGACGCTTTACAACGGCCACTTTCACTTGAGCAACCGACAACATAGCAGTGTGCCTCCATTCATACGGCTTTCTGAAATGATTCCTGCTAAGTTACGGTTTACGTGAATTCACCAAACCAAAATGGGGACCGCGTTCTCAACCTGAAGGTGTTTGACGTCAGTCGAAGGCAGTCTATCGCCTGAAATTTTGAAGGAGTACTTACGGACGGCATTTTTGCAAATGGGGATGTCCCACTCGGGAGTGGCGAACTCCTTCTCGCCCTCCGAGCTGCTGCTGTGACCGAACTCCTGTGCGGAGCTGCTGGACAGCAGTTTGGCCAGCAGAGTGGAACGACCCTCTTCCAGCTTCCCTTCGACTGAGGGGGAGCATGACGCTAACGTGTCAAAAGAAAAAATAACATATGAGGAGGGTCATGCAGTCCAGGTGGGGGTCAGGGGCCGGGAGGTGGGTAACTCACGTCTGGGTTTCTGCAGCGGTTTCGTCTTGGGGACGCTGGCGACGGGTTGGGGGGATTTGGATGTGAGGCTCTTGCGCTGTTTGTTCTCGTATGGCGTCACATATGGCAACTCCAGGGAACTGACAATACAGACCATAGGTCATGGAAACAAAAAGGCGCCAGGGATACACTTGGGTGGCCCAAAAAAAAAAAGTGACCTAAACTAAAAACAATTCAAAATTAAAAAGCATACTTGGGTGTGGGCTGCTCTAAATCTCCCAGAATGTTTACAGTAATTTACTGTGTACAAATTGCATTTTTACCCGTAAAAATTCAATCAAGCCTATTCAATACAAGTAAAAATTTCTCCCATACCTTATAAATATATACTAGTAGCGAAGGTGTGTGTATAAGATGTACCTTCATTTCAAATTGATGTGAATTGTTAATGCTACAAACGTGTATTACTATAAATTTTCCATCGCTCGCCCCAGAATCAAAGAGTCTGAAGCAATAATCAGAGCAAGAGAAAACTGAATTATCCAGTTCGTCCATGATTATATTAAATGTCTTAATTATGTTGTGTGTTAATTTCTACTACGTTGAAATTACAGTTGGCGTGCGTCAGTTTCCAGGCAAAAGACCTCATGTAACATCTTTATGGCAAAATCAAACTATGGAGGTAGAGAAGGCTGAAATCATCATTGCAGCATTTCCCGTTTTCATGGTTAAATGATGTAGTAAAGTTTCGTTATTAACGGGGCCCATCTTGTTTTTGCCAGCATGAAAGTGAAAACGTCCACAATGATCACAGCACTGAAACACGACAGCGACGATTCTGATAAGCAGACAGACCTGGGTTTTTCAACTTGGACCTCCTTTTTAGGGGGTCCTTGTTTCTTGGGTTTTTGTTTCGAGAGAAAATGTGTTTCCTCTTTTTCTTCTTTCGCCGGGAGTACTGTCCTTCCTTTCTTTTTGATCGTTTCCTGGCAAGAAAGGAGAATTAAAATGACAATTTACCACCGCAGAACATGAGGGAAAACCGTATCCAACAAGCTTTTTTTTTTTTTAAGGTCTCTGCGGTATGTTCAAGCAATTGCAATTATCGTTTTCATCTTTAACACTAATGATGTTACTAAATTAGCTTGACTGACAATATTCGACAATACCTCTTTAACGCTGGTCTCCACATCCGGATTAGACGTCTCCGTGGTGGTGGAGGAGCTGTCGTCGTTGTCGGCCAAGTTGTCTTTGAGCTCGTCGCCTGGCGTCTTGATCGTGGATTTCTTTACCTTCTCTTCCTTCTTCTTTTGTGCTTTTGTTTTGCCTCGCACCTTCCCTTTGGATTCTAACACTGGGTGAACAAAACATTTTCAACATTCATCCTTCCATCAATCCATTTTCCAAGCCGCTTATCTTCACAATGCGACCCTTGTGAGGATAAGCAGCTCAGGAAATGGATGGATGGAATGCATATTTTTTGAGAATGTAATTTTTTTTTTTTTTTTAGAAAATAAAGCTCTTTTCTAAAAAAAATTATAATTTATTTTTATGAAAATCATGAGTCCTTGGAAAAATGTTTTTTTTTTTTTTTTTTTGCTCAGCAAAGCATCGCTGGTTATTGTAAAGATTTGACATTTCCATAATATTAAAAAAACTCAATAACATTTAGCCTTTTTCCAAAAAGCAAGCAAACAAAACAAAAAAAATGCGAATGTTGTAACTTGACATTTTTCGTCAAAATAGGCAACTTTTTAACCCAGGGGCGTCAAACTCAAATTCACATTGGGCCAAAATTTTAAATTGGACAAAGCCGAGGGCAAAAGTTGAACAAATGAAGCTTTTAATATGGAACCAAACAAGTGTGTAATACTTGTAATAGCGGCGGTCCAGCTCTAATATTATTTTGAAATTGCCAAATATAATTTGGTCTGCGGGCCACAGTTTGACACCTATGTTTTAACACCTATCATGTTTACGGGTACACGTTACAGTTGTTTAGCTGGCAATAGGATTATGAGATCTATAGAAAAAAATGTCTAGGAATTTATATCTGATTAGAAATATGTTAAAAAGCACCTTTGTTGTGAAGTGACTGGGAGTTCTGGTCCTGTAACGTTTCTCGAAGCGAGTCTGGACGGTGGCGGTCTGTGTCCATGACGTTGACCAGGTGGGTGTATTCCGTGTCGTCCGCGCCCCCCCTTTGCGGCGGCGACGGTGACACGGCTAAACTTTGACCGTGGAGATCTGCTTTGGTGCTGCGAGCTTTGCGATGGGTCAGATGGCAGTCGGCGGGCTGGGTGCCCCCTTCCTGGCCCGAGCCGCCGCTTCCGCCTCTGCCGAGCTGGGCGGAGGCGGCCGGTTGCATAGACGTAGACGTAGACGGGCGGCCGATGCCCATCCTGGAACGCTTATCCTGGACGTCGGAATCGGACAGGGTCCGGCTGTTGCTGTGTCGCCCTGCGCGTGCCGCTCCATTGCTGGAGGATGCGTACAAGCTCCTGGAGGTCTGCGATGAGTCACTGGAATGTGGTGGTCGTCACACGTTAGAGACAATTTGACCTCTTTTTAGCCAGTTGTTGTTAGGAATGCTGAAAGCTGTGGAGTCCTCGTCACAGGTGAACAAAGTACGTGCCCACGGGCACAAATACAAACTGCTCTACTGTTTAATGCCGAGCTCAGACTACACAAATGTAGCCCGTTTGGACCAGACAACTCGTACTTCTATTTTTTGTTTTACCTCATCGCTAGAGGATCTGACCGATCCGAACTCTGCGTCGAGATGAGCTGTGGTCAAGCTAGCTAGCTAAAGCTAATGCGGTCATGAGGAAGGCGGCCCGTTTTGCGTGCCTTTGTTCACTCACGTTGAGTCACTGTGTAGTTGCACAATGTCCCTGAGGTTAAATGGCCTCCCCGTCTCCAAGGTGCAGTTGGGCTCAACGGACTGACGCCTCTTGAAGGACTCCCAGATGCTGTGCGCCTCCAGGTAGGCGGTGCCGATCGCCAAGAGGAACATAGAACTGCAGAAGAGACATACAGTGAATACTCGGTTTCCGATTCCCTCCGATCTCGAACAAATTGTTTTTGGGACGAAAATTGATTTTTTTTTTTTTTTTGCTTCTGTTTTCGAACACAAATCGGTACTCGAACGCCTGCGACAAGAGCCGGAAATAACGCGTGCAGCCCGACCAGCTGACCGATGATGCGCGATATTATTGTGAATTCGAATGCGCCGCAAAAAAACCCGGAAAAATAACATAACGCGTGCGGGACGACCAGCTGAATCACAACACGCATTGTTATTGCGTATAACGCAGCCTCTGTTTGCAGACGTAGGAAATATCGATTCGGTTTTCGAACAAATCGGTTCTCGAACCGCCTCCTGCAACGGATTGTGGTCGAGAACCGAGGTTGTACTGTATAGTGTCGGTGTTGTGTGGGGATTTGGACCCATTGTGTACCGGCATCCAGGCCTCACCTCATGATGACGGACACGATGAAGCAGACTTGCATCTCCCAGGGGGGCCGGGGCAGGGTCTCTGCGCACACCGCCAGCATGTGGTAGGGCAGAGAGGCGTTCATCACGAAGACGAACTCGGACCCGCCGTACGTCATGAGCTTGAGCTCACGGATCACTCGAGATGTGGTGAAGTCTGGCGTAAACCTGCGAGGAGCGGAGGAAGTGGTCATTTTAGAAAAGATATTTTGCAACGTCGCAGTCCGGAGTCACTCACAGTATGGCGATGTCTTTCGATGCATTGGGTTGGAGCAAAAACTCTTGACAGTTGAGAACCTTGAATCCAAATCCTTCGCACGGTTGTCCGTTGATCTCCGCCGACCGAACGGTGATGGGGAGCAGGCCTGTGTTCTCGACGCGGAACGTTCTCTTAAGCGCGAGGGTGAGCTCCTTGATTCTTTTCTCTGAAATCAAATCGAGTTCAGCGGTGATTCAAGAAGATGTAGTTTCAGTTATGGGCATCTAGGTGAGCTGGACGAGCAGTGAGCATATCGGCCTCAGCCTGCGTGGGTTTCCTCCCACATCCCCAAAACATGCAACATTAATTGGACACCTCTAAATTGCCCGTAGGTGTGATTGTGAGTGTGAGTGTGGCTGATTTGTCACGATGTGCCCTGCGATTGGCTGGCGACCAGTCCAGGATGTACCCCGCCTCCTGCCCGTCAACAGCTGCGATAGGATCAAGCATTCCCCGCGACCCTCGTGAGGATAAGCGGCAAAGAAAATGGTTGGATGGAAGGATGGATGGATATATATATAAATCAATGACAGTGTTATAAGTTAGCATTTTTATGGTGTCTTGAATTAGCGATTGAACATGATTTTGGCGTGGTACTGTATTGGGTGTTCAAAGCTATGCTAGTAATATAAATTTTAATAACTGACAATTATTTTCCCTGCAGAATAGTCATTCTGGAGATGCGATAATTCCCCTTGACAGCAGCGATATGCAAAATCACACGGGCTTGGCGCTGCTACTCACTGTCTGTGCATTCTCTCAGCAGCGCTTCGGTCATCTTGAACCTCAGTGAGCTGTCACAGCCCGGAGACTTCCCGGCAACTTTTAGGCTCTCTGTGGCTCCGCGGCCGTGGAGGACGATGGTGTCGATCACCGTCAGATTGTTCCTGAAAAGCCAGACCGGAGACTTTAGACATACACACTAAAGTAAGGAGAATTGCATTTACAAAATTGAGACCTTTACCGGACTATCAGCAGTGAGGAGACACTGTGGTTGCGGACTGGGGTGAAGCTCACATTAAACGACTTTACCTCCCCCGGCATCAGGACTATGTTGAGCACGAAGGGCCGGCTCGATCCCTCCACAAACCCAATGCCGCTCTTTACGCCAGCCGTCTGCCGAGCAGACAGAAAAGTCCGTTGAGAAACGAAGGAGGTCCCCGTATGAGCTCAAGTGGGATCTTTATGACCACTCACCTGGTTTCTGTTCACTTGGAACTCCAGGGTGTTTGTGTCAATGTTGATGTTGGACAGATTTCCTGGTTGCCACCTGGAGAACAGAGAGACGGGGTCTGAGAAAATCACGCTGATAAGTTAGGATGACGAGGGTTTTCTATAGAGCTTGTGCACCTATGTCATCGAAGTCACGTGACTGGGCAAACTGCCGGTCAAGCAAAGCATTCTTCAATTGCTAAGTCGATTGGAGAAGACACGAAAATACGTCTCCCAGAGTTTTGTCCGATACCGTTAAAGGTTTAGAAGGTGATAATAAATGAAGGTACGTTGAAAAATGAGAGACACTTGGCATAGAGGACCCATATTTAATGCCGAATCCGATGTTTTCGCCGATTAGAAAGTGGACTGTTAACCTGCTTCCGCTCGTCTTGGACAACTGGATCTACACACGGATCCGGTGAGTAAGTCGCCGAGATTTACATGGAAGAGTTTGAAAGCATAGAAAAGTCTGGACGCATACATATACTTCGTTGTTGGATCTGTTCTCAATCAAAAATAAATTCCAGATAGCGATGGAGCCACTCAGATTTTTTCAATACAAATACCAATATTTAAAGAAATGACCCCTGCCTTTACACAAACTCGCATTCATTAACTATGATGGCGGGGGTGGGGGGGGGGAGAAGACAGCGAGTCGGCTCCTCCGACACGAACCGTGTTGCGGCCACGTTAAACCTCTCCGTGACAGACGTTTTTTTTTCTTAAATATGCATTGTTCTCAAATGAGTCCAATGCGTATTTAAAAAAAGAAAAGAAACCGCCGGGATAGGCTTCAGCCACCGTACACGGAAGTGTGTCGCACCCACAAGTTACCCTATGTAAACCTCTGTGTGACCGACGGTTTATTTTCTTTTTTGAAATACACAGACTCATTTGAGAACAATACATATTTAAAAAAAAAAAAACGTCTGTCAGGGAGAGGCTTACCAAAGCTTAACGAGTGGCTGCAACATGCTTCCGTGTACGTTGGAGACAACTCCCTATCGTTTTTTTTCCCTTTTTTAATCACATCTCAAAATGAGCCAATTTGCCATTATAAATACATCTTGGGAATTTGAGATTGAGAAGAATAATTCCTACCTGAAATGAAGTGATCACTACACAGTCGTGTGTATTTGGTTGGGCACCATCCATTACGTTTAATTGCAGAAATCAAATCGATATTTTCTGGTCTTTTCAGCTGGTATTCTATGGAATGACCTCTTTGAATATCTGTCACGTCGTCTTTTGTGACAACCAAAAGGACAACAGGTCTCAGGTATTGTAACTATTCTCCTTTGGTTCAATATTGCCGCCGAGGAGCTCATTTTGACTGGCAATATGGCGCCGTGAAAATGGTGACGTCACGTGCACGAGCTCTGTACAAAGTCAGATTTTCGTTGATAGGAGACAGGAATTCCAGAAAAAAAAAACTACAGTTAACTTAAGATCCCCACGCCCATTCCTGTGCCATCAGCACATGAGCAACACAATACAAGAACAATGTCAGCTTTTGCAAGCAGTGTGAAAGGTTCCATGACTCAACCAGCGACCTGCCTAAATGGCACACATAAACACACCGAGAAGACTCAACAGGTTTCGGTTGAACTCCCACCTGTCTGCTAACTTTCCGGAAAACACCGAGGGATTGGGCAAGAGACCCAGCGGGAGAACCTGGACGTAGACGGGAACGTCAGCGGGATTCTGCAGCGTTACCTCTCTTTCCTAAAGACGGATGTTGAGCGAGACCGAGAGGGAAAGAGACTTAACAACACCTCAACACATTCCCGCTGGCGTTTGTGGGTACACAAGAGGCGCGTTGTGAGGGCGCTTACAGAGGAGCTGTTTGTGTTGGTCAGCGGGAACGTGATGCGTTGCGTGGAGTTGACCAGAGAGGGCCAGGTCAGCTCGGCTGTAATTTTAGCCTGTACGTTCTTCTGGAGATCCGTGTTGACTTCGAACATAGCTTCCACCCTTCAGCACGGGAGAGAAACACAGGGGGAGGAAAAAAAAAGTGTTCTGTAAATAGTTCTGTCCATATGTGAAGCTGCTAATTTGAGAGGGGGTTAAAAAAAAATTAAAAAAGTAAAAATTGCTTACATATGGCCTGAGCGCTCTTTCAACTCCTTCCATCGCCTTAGAAGTTTCTGGTGGAGATCCACATCAGTGTCCCAAATGTCCTCCTGGAGTGCCATCCCGTGAGACTTGGACTCAGCTGCGAATTGAGAGTTTGATGGTTTAAAAAAAAAAAAAAAAAAAAAAAATTCTGGTGCGACCGGTTGGGGGAAGCGACGACGCTTACATTTGAGGACGAAAGGCAACCCCACGTAGCAATGATCTCCACACTGCAAGCTGGCGTCAAAATAAATATTCGCAATCTGCGGAGAGGGATGGGAGATGATAGGTGGGACAAAACTATTTCAGAGATGGAAGAAGTGATGAACAAGCCCTTGCACCCTTCTTTTTGAAGGCAAATTATGTAAATGATCAGATTCTAACAGTGTACGATGTCCACGTTAAATGATATAGGCAAAAAAGCTTGGATACTTTCTTCCTCATTGTGGTTTACTTGGGCCCAGAGTAAGTGAAAGTCGGCGCCCTACAATTTGTTTGTGGCGAAACCTCGTAAAACTTTAATGCCATGCTCGGTCCAAATTCATATTACACATTAAGCCCTGTAATTTGCCCCAAAATCACATCTTGGAGCCAAAACAGTTCCCTTCCTGTTCACTTTCAAGCTTCGGCCTTTTACTTTTTCATGCGTTCTGCTTATGATCGACATGTGCCATGAAAGTAATACATGTCAATCACTGAAGCTGGTGTTGGGAGAAAAAACAACAACAACAACGTTTGATTCCCAAAATAGCTGCTTCAACCCACAAGGGACAGATCCTACATTTTTCACGCGCCCAAATGAAGACACGATTTCTTGTCCTTCACTGAAACTGGGGCTGAGGGCTAATTGTTAAAGATTTGAGTCTTGGAATTCAACCCAAATTAGCTGCTTCAAACCAAAACTGACAACTTCGTGTTCGATTTCAGGCATGCCCGTCTCTTCTTTATGAGTCCTGTTAAGATACACGTATAGACAATTTTGCGTTGATCAGTGAGGCTGCTGTCAGGGGCCAATATTTTTTCTAGCATTCGGAGTTTTTGGGCATGTTGAGACCAGCAAAAAGGAGATTAATTTGTTGGTAGAGTAATGAAAATGATTGCAGGAGCGGTGCCTACCTTGGATTTGCGTCTGGGCTCGAGCTCGTCTTTGTTGTTACGCAGACGCTTGTAGTAAAAACGGATGTCTTCGGTGAGCGAGCGGATTTGTTCCAGCCTCACTTTCTGCGTGAATGAACTCCGGATGCTGAAAATTTGGTGCACAACTTTTCCCTACAAGCAGGACGCACATACACACACACACAAAAAATAAAAATCACAAAGTCCCAGGCTACACCAAAATATAGCAGAATGCACTTCAAAAGCATAGCTTGAGCATTTGTTTCCTTTAGCTTCTATGGCTGCCAAGAGCCGAGGGAAAAAAAAAACAATCATCCCTGACCTCAAGCCTATTGAGATGATGACTTTCTAACATTCTGACTTCATCAGTAGAGAATTTTTTTTCTGTTATGAGTTTTTTTTTTTTATATATAAAACCAATCTACCACCATTTATGTATAACAGGCATAAAAAAAATCAAGTCAATTGAGTGGATTACACAAAGGTATAAGGAAAATGTAAAAACTTTCACATTGTATAAATATAGACCAATAACTACTGGTTGTGAAAAGTGTACCGTTTTTAATGTGTAATGTTCAAAGTTACAAATGTGCTTAGATTACTGTAAATATTAACCACTTACACGAATTATGACCGCCTCGTGGCCACATTCATATCTAATTAAAAAAAAAAAAAATCATCGATTTTGCTCTAATACAGTATTCAGGAGGGGAAGTAGGCTTAGACCCGAGATGTCCAAATAAATTTTGGTGACGTATGGTTGCAGTTTTGTCACCACCTTAAGCACCCGACCCAAAACAAAAAATACGTTTGTTCTTTTTCAGTGGCGAGACAGTGCACCCCCTACCCCGATGATATGTGTCCAATTGGGACACTCCCCCAAAACATACTGTTAGCTTTGTGGCAGTTTTATTTTGTAAAATCCCAACCTGAGACGCTAATAATATAATGTGATGATGAAACAATATTCATTGTGAACTGCACTGATTATGCAGGAAAATGATTAAAAAAAGCACTAGTGTAATAGTTTGAAACACTATAAGTATAAACAATAATCATGAGGTGTTCGTCTGACAGCGGTTTTACTTACTGGGAATGATTGAGGCAGGACTAGGTGACTGGGGGAGCTCGTTAACGTACCCACTGCGATGAGCGCTTTCACCGGGATGGTTAATATCTGAGGGGGACAACCGCGAGATAAGAGTGAATTGGCGAGTGAAGTCGGGGTGCGGGTCCAAACGGTGAAACAGCCACTCACCTCGTAGTCTGTGGTGATGTGTATGGCCCCGTCGTACGTGCCTTCCAGCGCCTTGGCCACTAGTGTCACGCGGAAGGCGGCGTAAAAGCCGGGCCCGATAACCACCTTGAGACAAAATAGTTTGATGTTCACAAGAAAATTTGTATAAAGGTAAAAAAAAAAAAAAAATATATATATATATATATATATCTCTCTCTCTCTCAACACGTGAAACACACGAGGCTGTCAAGTGTATCCCAAAACCACAAGGTGGGGCTGTAATCACTAACAATTTAGCTCGTCTGCATAAAAAGCATAAAAGCAAAAAGTGTGTGTTTGTGTGGGGGGGAGCCATTCAACACAATGTACGTACTCATTGAAATATAACGGCCACAGACAGAAATGTAAATATATTTTAGTCCAGATGAATAAAAAGGGTTTTTTGGGTAAAATATTGTAGTTAAAATACAAAGTCAAAATTTGAATTTAAATTAAAAGTAGACTCACAAGACTCACAAACACAAAAATAAATCAAATCTTAATTGTCATCCTAGCAACCTAGCCAGAGGTGGTAGTATTTAATTTATTTATTTTTAATAATGCCTAGTGGTATGGTTCAGTTTGCCCACATAATAGCTTGATCTGACTAATGCAATTATGTGCTGTGAGTAAACCATTTGATTTCATAATAAACCACTGAACCAGCCAGCAATAATTTCAACAATACATACAACTTGGTTTTCATGTTTTTATAGCTATCGTAGACACGCCTTGTAGTAAACCACTACATTGTGGTTTTTTTTATGGTGCAATCATTCACTCGAATAACTGAAGAAACTTCGCTGACTGCAGTGTGTTGCGTTCTTATGGTTTCAAAATTAATTCTACGAATCATCATAGTAAAAAGAAATATACACTTGAGGGTTGCTGTTTGTACTGGTTGAAGATTTAAAAACCTTTGTATCCTCATCTTTAGCAGTTTACAGTTATTTCGCATTAGCCTTACAAACTTTTGTTGTTAAGAGTTTGGTTTGTGTGTCAGTTTCAACAGTAGACTGACTAGGAGTGACTAAAGGCTTGAAGAAACCATATATTGACTCTTATTTGTTGCATTGTTCGCTACATGGCAAACTGCACAGAGCCACTTAAAAATACTTGTAATAAAAAGACTTATTGTAATATTTTTTTTTAACCTGAGGTATCATACTTTTTTCACTGTGCAAGTGAGGACTCCGGCAACAGTGGTACTCTCACCGATTTATGATTGGACGCCGTCACATTCTGCAGCTCTCGTAGACGATTGGACACGGTCGTCGCGTTCCCCCTCTCCGCCTTCAGCAGGTCCATGGAGAGGCTGTCACCCGTCACCTGCCAGGACTTTACCTCCAGCTGAGGGAGTTCAAAAATCCCTTTGTTAGTTTGACACGTGACTAGCATTGAGCATCTCGTAACTGTCAGCGTGAATACATCCGACACAAATATATATATATATCCCCATCCATTTTCTTAGCCGCTTATCCTCACGAGGGTTGCGGGAGTGCTGGAGCCTATCTCAGCTGTGTACCTGCCTACTGCCCGTTTACAGCTGGGATAGGCTCCAGCACTCCCGCGACCCTCGTGAGGATAAGCGGCTGGAGATGTGTGTTTGTGTGTGAGTGTAATATATAAAATTATGCTGCAAAACGATCGAGGAGGAAGCAGCACAGGTGATATGTGTGAATACGTCATCACACCATGTGACTAAAACAGGCCAATCACGAGAGATTAGGTCCACGGCTTTCACCACACAGCGACTTTTTTTGACACGTGTGCGGTAAGCTACAAGCAGAGTTGTAGGCGGGGCAATTCACGTGTCACGGAATGCAACGCGGGCGTTGACGACCGTGTGAGTGTAAAGTGGCCTTTAAATGCAACGGCTCTCACCTCTATGGGGTTACTGTTGAGCACCACGAATATGATGCTGCTGGTCTCTGTGGCACTGCGGATGCCAAAGTCTAGCATGTTGTCCTTCAGGCTTGGTGGGAGCACGTGGGGCTGATGGGGAACATTAAAAAAAAAAAAAAAAAACAAATGTCACCATTTCATCAGTGAATCAGGTGTTCTTAACCGGACTCTATATGGCCCACTTTTCCACACGACATTAACAACTTGACTTCAGTATCAGAACAGTAATCCTAAAATAATACAGAATACAATAAAAATATGACTGTCAAATAACAATTTAACACAATATTTGTTCAAGAATGGATAAATGGCAAACGGGAGGTTAATGTGCAGTGGAATAAGGGGCATTCGTGACATTATGTACCTCCAGGAAGCCCGTGTACGCCCTGACAGGCAAGTGAAACTTTGACGCATTGGTAATGAGCAGGATGTTGCTGTCGACGTGGATGGACGGCCGGACCGGCTGGAACAGGAGCGAGAAAACGTAGCACGACTTGTGTGCGGGGACCAGGACAGGCGCACTGAAGTTTTGCACCTGCGAACGACACGGTGATGTTCCTTGAGAGAATGTTGAGAACATGGTTCGTGTTGTGGCACAACTGGCAAAGTTGGAGGGGGGGGAACAAAAAATAAAAATAAAAAAACCTAAATGCAGTGACTCAAATTGATCCATTTTAAAGAACATTTGAAAGTAGTACATGTGGCGGATTACTAACCATAAATTATGTATTTTGATTGAAACAGTGAGGAGTTTAATAGCGCGATGAAAACAATTTGGGGGCAGCACAGAGGCACAGCTGTAGAGCATTTTCTTCAAGTTCTGAGAACTGGGGTTCAAATCCCGGCCCCGCCTGTGTGGAGTTTTTCATGTTTTCACTAGGTTGTCACTCTGGTTTCCTCGAACATCCCAAAAACATGCACTAATTGGAGACTCTAAATTGTCCGTAGGTGTGACTGTGACGGTTTTCTGTCTCTATGTGCCCTGCGATTGGCTGGCAACCAGTTCAGGGTGTGCCCCGCCTCTTGCCGGATGACAGCTGGGATTGGCTGCGGCACTTGCCCGACCCTTGTGAGGATAAGCAGTTCAGAAAAAAAATGATGAGTCACACTGAATCCAAATAAATAAATAACCGTATCGTTCTGTTCCAGGTCACATTGACCCAATGCAAAATTAAAAATAAAATAAAAAACAAACAGTAAGTGCAGTTACTGAGCTATTTTTCAGTTCTCACACTTTCACATAAGTCAATTTGACCCCTAAAATTAAAAGAAAATTGAAACTTACTGAAATGTTGCAAGTCAAACTGCTGAAAAGAAAAATGTTCTTAGAACACTTAATGTAATGGACTATTTATCGTTTCTGACACTTGGAAAATACAACCAGACCCATGTCAAATTGACCCAGGAACCTAATTGTCATTCCTGAAAAACGAGAATAAGAAGTTTGTTGAGACTCACTGTGAACATGGTTTTGGCCTCTTCGGGAAGAGATACATTGTGTATTCGGATGGCAAAGCCAAAGACATTTGTGAGCATTATGGGCCGCTCCATCGGCTCCACCGGGCTGTCACGAATGTGGAACAACGTCGCCGTGTGGTCAAAGCCCAGGTAGCTGGACGGAGGAAATAAACAGACTTTGACGCCACCCGCAGCAAATCAAATACATCTTTTTCCAGGCAAGTATGACTTACCCTTCTAAAACCTCTGCCTGGTAAGGGATTTCGAGCTTGGAGTAGCTCTTTTCTTTCGCTTTTACTGTGATTTTACCAAAGAACTGATATGACCTTCTGGCCTTGGAGGCTGCAGTAAACGATGAGTCCAAGACGAAGTTGTTCAAGTCAGCAAACGGTTACAAAAAAAAAAAATCTAAATTAAATATCCAAAGCGGTAGCAGAATGGCTAACACAGCAGAATAAAACGTGAAATGACTCATTTTAAAACCTTTAAAAGTTTAAGAAACAGTCTAGCTCATGTGTCTCATGCTAATTATCCAGAGATCATCCCACCACATCTACTGCAGGGGCCAATGCCACATCCAGACACATTGCCAAACAAGCTCAACTCTTTGAGCCACGCCCAAAAATGAAAGAAAATTAAAGAAAGTTGACCACTTTGGTTTGCGTCCACCAACCGTCACTTAGAAACAGTCCGAGAAAATCAAGGGGAAAAATTAGCCCGTACTTTTTCCATTTTTGGATGATGGAATGAACAGGGCCTTCTTGATATTTTATAACCTAATGGGATTTTTTTTTTTTTTTTAACCTAACTCCACTTTAAACTTCTCCACAACTTTAAAGGGAGTCCTCGGTCTCTGACTGAGATCCGTTCCTACAGTAGCGAATTTCGATTTAAGTCGGATTCCGCCATTAAAGTCAGAATTTACATCAAAATACAGTACTTTGTATAAAAACAAATACATTGAAATAGACAAGATGATGTACTGAGGATTACTGTTGAGAGGTGGATGGCGAAGAAGGGGAGGCTGTGCTTAGCTACTGCGAAGGAACATGGTCCTCAATCCTCTCCATCTGGACCAGTACCAAAGAACCTTGTTTTGTGATCAGTGGATCCTACGTAGGAACGAAACCCTTCGCATGCGCTAAAATACGGGCGTCGTCTTTAATAATGGTCAACACGGGACGACCGACTAAAGCCTTGGTGGTGTTTGTGTCTCTCCTTTCTCCAATCTTTTTATGATCTTGAGCTTCGCTTCCATGGTTATGGACTTTCTTTTGGCTACAGAAGCATTGCTAAAAGACAGAGCTTTCTTCTTTGGGGCGATCATGCCGAGAAAGGAGGGTGAAAAACACGGACAGGCGTTAGCCAAACAAAATGGCGGACAGGGGACGGGCGTTGTAAAGTCGAAACGTCTTAGATTGAGACCGTTTTAACCCGAGGACTTCCTGCAATCTTGATCTTTCTGGTAGCTCTGTGTTTGCCTATCACATAAAAACTCTAAATATATTACATGGTTGTGAACACTTTTTCAAGGCACTCAACAGGAACATATATGTAGATGTCTTACCGTCAAAGCTAATAGTAGCTACTTTTCTGTATCTGCTCTCTCCTGCTCTGAGCGTGATAGCTTTAAAGTCTATCGTGATGGCCTCATTGGACGGCGTTGTACGAACACTCTGTCCAAGACGGAAATATGATAACATGAAGCACAATTTCATGTATAAATCCATTTTAAAGGAGAGATAGATAAGGCAACCTACTGTGATGGGAACATCTTTTGTTCCTGAATTCAACAGGTACAGAGCCATCAGTTTCGGCCGATCTGAAAAACAAAACAAAAAAGAAAAAGGGAAAAAAAAAAGAGGTGGGGTGAGTGCACGGGGGGAAAGAAAATGCGTAGCTCACATTCCGAATGTGTACCTTGCGAGCGCAGTGTGCCAAAGTCGAGCATCTCCGTGGAGGAATAAATACCAGGGGCTGCAGACAAGGTCGAATAAACGTGAAACACGACAGCTCGCAAGATAGGCTGGGATAAAATAATAAAAAAAAAGATTTTACAACACACCTGATGTGACCTCCACCTCGACTGGCAAAATAATAAACTTATTTTCGTTGGGCGCGTTGGTTTTGATTCGGATGAAAGCCGTGTGGTTGTCCACGTCTCTGGATGAGAAACTGGCTCTCATCACGCCCTTGGTTTCGAAGGGCGGGATCTCCTATAAGGATAAAAGCACAACGCCTCCGGTTGGAAAAAAACAAAAACTGCACAATTTCACCAGGACGTGATATTATACTTTAAACTCAGCATTATTTGAATAAACGTTCAAGTGAAAAGTTGCTTTACAAGTGACATGGCCTTATTGAGGCGGCACGGTGGTTCAGCTAGTAAAACGTTGGCCTCACAGTTCTGAGGAGCCGGGTTCGATCCCGGCCTCGCCTGTGTGGAGTTTGCATGTTCTCCCCGTGTCTGCGTGGATTTTCTCCGGGGACTCCAATTTCCTCCCACATTACAAAAAAACATGCAACATTAATTGGACACTGTAAATTGCCCCTAGGTGTGATTGTGAGTGCGGCCGTTTGTCTCCATGTGCCCTGGAATTGGCTGGCAACCAGTTTAGGGTGTACCCCGCTTACTGCCCGTTGACAGCTGGGATAGGCTCCACTCTCTTGAGGATAAGCGGCAAAGAAAATGGATAGATGGATTATTGGCGCACACTATGGATTCTAGTGTTTCTTTTTCACTCTGACAAATCGCAAAAAGCATGAGTTTTAATAAAACAAAGTGTTGACAACCACACACAATTGAAATCGAAATTTCTAATAATTTCGGTGGCTAGATTAGCCTTTGAAATGCTTATTTCAGCATCTGAATTCTTTATGGAATTCCCTTGTTATGCATTGCTACAAGCACAAAAATATGAACATTTCTGGTACGAAATGAGCAAAATCTGACGAAATCACTTACCCATAATTTCCCAGTGCCGCCCTGCTGCCCCGTAGGAAGCTCTAAATGTAGATCTCCTCCACTGGAATACATCTCAACCACCTTCACCAGCCACACACAAACGCGAAGACATTTTAATCAAAGTAGTATAATAATTTATCAGTTTGCTGGCAGTGCTCGGTTACCTGCAGCGGTTCACTGTAGGGGTTATGGATGCTTATCAGCGGCGAGAAGCTGCTGTTTACTGGGACTCGGGCCCCGACGAAGGGACGGAGCCTGTAAGGGTTTGGGATACCCACCCCGAAAACCTTGAGTGGATGAGTGGAGGGGGTGGGGGCAGAAAATTTGCAAAGTCAAGACAATTCTGATTTAAAGTAGCGAGCCGTCTCGTGAGCATGTTACCTGGTAGGTAAATACTCCGTGATGTGTTGTGTTAATAAATAAAGTGTTTTCTACATTCCCGACGACTCGCGCGAGAAACACGACATCAAATGACGTGTTTCCTCCAGGTGGGATTATCTGCCGAGGACACAGAAAGAGAATGCTAGTGGTGGCAACTACATCATCTTTGGGTATGTTCAGTGAGTGCTCAATACTGCTGGAAATGATCTGCATGTATTAGATTAACATATAAACGCATGACTGAGCACAAAACTCATATTCATCCAATTTTGCTCCCCATTTTTTTCATATTTTTAAAACTGTAAAATCAATTTTTTATCCCTTGCTGTTAAACACAGCATGAGACTTAAGACATCAGTTTTTATTTGCTCTTATTTGCTTGTACTGTTTTAAACTTTTGCTTTATTGTTTTTAAATTACCGTAATTTCCGACCTACAAGCCGCGACTTTTTTCACACGCTTTCAACCCTGCGGTTTATGCGGTGATGCGGCTAATTTGTGCATTTTTTTAACAGCTGCAAAGTAGCACTTTGTCAGAAAAGGCAAGAGTGAGATCGGTGGAATATACGTGCCGAGGAAGTGACTTTTACCGGTCCGGCCTTGTTAGTACTGGGCTAGCGTGTTACCGCTGTATCTTAGTGATTTATACCGGTATGTCTTTTTTAACTGGCCCTATTAGCCCGGCACTAGCATTAGCGTTACTGTTAGCGCAGAGCTAGCGTTAGCATTACCGCGGCATAGTGGGTGAGGCTTCTGACCAGGTACGCTCTGTAGGCCGGGAATTACGGTATGTTCAATTGTCTTTGTATGTTTGATGTTATTTACCCATTTATCAAGTGTATCAGGTGTGGCTGTTTACAAAGTCCTCTATTAATAAAGCTGAGTTGAATTTTAAGAAAATAAAACACACAAGATAGATGTTATGTTAAAGTGAGAGGTTGCAAGCCCAAATAAATGATAAATAAAAATAAAACATCTCTCTACAATGAGGAAGAGCATTATATGTAAACTACACACCTGTCTCAGTTTTGCAGAAATACTCTTACACAGGTTTCGTCCTGCCTTGAGCTGTGATTGGACCTCCTAAAGTTAAATATCTAAATCGTTTGACCTCCAACATTTATAGGGTGATGCCCACACTACATTATTTGAAACAACGTGATTAAATTTTTAATTACAAGAGGAATCCCACAAATTATATAATCAGCTGTGATGTGGTAAATCACCAAAGAGAAAAGTAATGGATGCACTCACCCTGTTCTGGAAAAAAGAGGCGTGAAAATGCGCCGTCATCGCTGATATTGATATCAAACTAATTTCTTCTGAACTAGGATTATGTAAATAAACTTTCTCCATTTTTGGCATCCCAACTGGCCTGTCAATGAAAAAAAAAAACAACGCAGTTAGTTGATAATGAGTAAATCAGGCATGCATTTTTGTCTTCCGCAATAAAACTCCAAACAGTTCCAAAATTATTTTGTATCCCAAAAAGTAATTAGAAATGAACAAAGTGTTTAAAAAAACGTGACAAAAAATATAGATATGTGCAGTGAGTTATCCATAACAAATCTAAAAACAAATTAAAAAAAAAAATCAAACTGCTTCATACATTTAAAAAAAACTAAGAAAAAAAACATCAGTAAATTATTATTATTTTTTTTTTAAACAAACAAACCTTATACCTCCACTGTTAGATATTGACGACATAGTGGTCCAAACAGCAGTATACTAATTTCCTAGCAAGTTTTCTCTCTCATCTGTTTTGCTCTAACATTATAATACCGGACAGTTAAGAAACAGGTTTGTCATGCAGTTCATTAATGGTGAGTAATTATTTAGCCGTTGGTAAGAGCTCCTTTCAATGACTTCACATTCGAACGCTGCACTTCGGGAAAGTCACATGTCGGAGTTGCCCTCCGATAAGGTCGACGCAAACTTTTGAACCTTTTTTGTGGAGTTCAGCTTGTATTAAAAGTTGATTTACTCAACGCGCAAATCCAAGGGCCACCATGATTTGTTAAGCGTGATAAGGGAGTTTTCTCAAGGTTACAGCTGATAAGTGCCATGTTTGTTGCCGTTGTCGTAGGGCAGGGTGAGGATAGCTTGTGACAGCTGGGAACGCCCCCCCCCCGACTCCCTTTACTTGGCCTGCGGGATAAATTGTAGTTGCATGGGGTACGGATTGAACCAACTAGTATTAACCACACCGTTTGGTTCATCCCACAGCACCAGTCCAAATGAATCCTTGTTGTAGTAACAGTTACCAAAAAAAAAAAAAAAAAAAAAAAAAAAAAAAAAAAAAAAAATAATTAAATAAATATTAGTTAATAGTTTAACTACAAAGCTATATAAGAGTTTGTTTTGGTGGAATACTTTTGTTTACATAACATCATAAAATCCCAAATGATGCATTTTTATTTATGGTAAATGAACAGGAAGTAAATGTATTCATTTACAGGGCTGGTGACCCTTTTCCTTATATATTTAAAAATATTGTACTTCTCCCTTTAGGAGAAAGAATTTGTTATCCCATAAATTTTAGGTACTATGATTAGGGAAAAATTAATGTTTTAACAATTATGCATCAGTGACAAATGGAGTACAAAAAATAAAGATTACGGAGATGGTAAACTGGCGGCACGATGGGGCAGCTGGGAAAGCGTCGGCCTCACAGTTCTGAGATTCCAGGTTCAATCCCGGACCCACCTGTGTGGAGTTTGCATGTTCTCCCCGTGCCTGCGTGGGTTTTTTCCGGGTGAGCACTCTGGTTTCCTCCCAAATTCCAAAATCATGCAACATTAATCGGACACTCTAAATTGACACCTCCGTGGATATTGCGCAATCTGCGTCACTGACCAATCAGAGGCCAGAGATCTGCATAAACCAAAGGCTGTTTTTGCTCCCGCCATTTTCTCAGACAACATTGAGTGGTCCAGTATAGGTTTAGTTCGCGTTTTATCGCGTATTTGGGTTATTTAACAAAAAAATATGGTTAAGAGGTGTAGTCACGGACTTTGTAATAGTGACGACAGGTATCCCGAAAGGCTAGTTGGTGGAGTTCCATTCGTACCCTTTCCAAAACCGAAGACCCAGTACGAAAAATGCCTTCGATGGATAAAACTTTGTGGAAGACCGCATCATCAACTAAATCCATCTAATATCACCTGGAACACATGTTTGCACGAAGGTATGCCCTATATTTGATTTTCAGTACATGTCTCGTATAAATGAATTCGAAGTTCTTCGCTACCATTACACTGCTGCGTGTGAACGATTGACACACTTATTCTTTGTTGAGCGATATTTAGTGATGATCGGACTGCACAAACGTATTGATTTCTTGCTGGCTCGCGGCCGAAGCTTAACCAGACTGTGTTTGCACGAAGATATGCCCTAAATTTGATTTTTAATACACGTCTTGTATAAATGAATGAGACGTTCTCCGCTAGCATAACACCGCTACGTGTGAACGATTGACACACTTATTCTTTGTTGAGCAATATTTAGCGATGATCGGACTGCACAAACGTATTGATTTCTTGCCGGCTCGCGGCCGAAAGTTAACCAGACTGTGTTTGCACGAAGATATGCCCTAAATTTGATTTTTAATCCACGTCTCGTATAAATGAATGAGACGTTCTCCGCTAGCATAACATTGCTACGTGTGAATGATTGAATGAAATCAGAAGCATGGCGTCTCTCTCAGTTAAGAATGTATTGTATTTAGAATCTAGAATATATCGTTGATTTGAATGAAATGAGAAGCATGGAGTCTGTCTCAGTTGAGAATGTATTGTATTGTATTTGCCATTTTTACTGTTTGTCTTACGTCAGCGTACGTGGCGTGACGTCACTTCAGGAGGCGTGGTTAAGTGCCCTGTACGGAGGGGTCAATTGCCCCGAGGTGTGATTGCGAGTGCGGCTGTTGTCTGTCTTTACACGCCACGCGATTGGCTGGCAACCAGTTCGGGGTGTACCCCCCCTCTTGCCCGTTGACAGCTGGGTTAGATCCAGCACTCCCCCGTGACCCTCGTGAGGATAAGCGCCAAAGAAAATGGATGGATGGATAGATGGTAAACTAAAGCAAACTGAAACCAAAGCTGTTCTCAAAGTTCTGTAAAATCCATCTACCCATTTTCTGGAGCGCGCATCTTTTTATCAACATTATTAGTATAGACTTTACTAATGTACTTGTACTGCTTCACATTACACCCATGGGAAAACACCTAACCAACTTGATATCAAATTAGTCTTTATGTGGACGTTAAACTCCAAAGTATGTATGTATGTATGTATGTACGTACTCTGCTGGGCACTACAATACATGGGCGTGTGCCTGCCATCAAGAGCAGAACGTCTGCCAATATGTCAGGCTAAGGTGGAACCAGCCAAACTGCACAGCGAGGTGGTGCACATTCCAAAGGTTTGTAACAACAATTACTAAGCTAGCAATGGTGACAAGTGTGTAAATGTGATTTCGGGTCAGGAACTCACTGTTTGCTGAAGTCCAACATCGGAGGCTCGAAGCGTATGGGTCTGCAGTTCCCACGGTGCGGGGCCGAGCTGCAGAAAACACACAGATGTGACAGCACCAGGAAAAGGTGAGGGAGAACGACATCCGTGTAGGTCTTCATTTCCAACGGGTCCAAAACACAGGAGCGAGAACGGGGAGTAGTAAAACGAGAACGATCCCTAACGAAGCCTGTCATTTCTGTCCGTAAGGCTCACTCGGCCGCATACTGTAATCACAAGCCACGCGACTCACTTCCACGCCTATTAGCGGTGAAGCTCACCTCCTATCGAGGACGCGGTCACAATAACTTGTCAGGCCTGTTCGGCGGCAGGTGACTCTTAAATAGACCAGGTGCTTCTCCGTGCGATAAGCAGAATGTGCAATATTAAAAGTCAATATTAAATCGATCGGGCACGCACCTCATCACAGAATCTTATGTATATTTCATACCAGGGTCAATACATGCTAACCCTAACCCAAACAGGTGGCTCTATAACCCTAAACCTACCTTCACTTTGCAGAGTCGAAAAGACGTTAAGCTACACAGTTTCGTGGCAACTGTGCAGTTCAACGCTGCAGGAACATGGTAAGCTAACGCTAGCATTTGTGTATATTTTTTTCCTCAACTCGAGCCACACAATGTTTGAGGTCATGCTACTGTGTAGACTCGGCACACTTGGGACGCGACGTGACCCGGTACTGGAAAAATGACCCGCTTTTGCCAATGGAAATGAGCCCGTACGGTTCTGCAGGAAACCCCAACCCATTAGAACGTGGGACGAGGCAAGCTAATAAACAGCAACCACGAAGAACGACGTGTACGCTACGGTATAAGGACACAAATTTTTATCGCAGAGGAGACTGAGGTCATTAAGAAAGAGGAGCCCTGCAAAAATGAGGTTTCTTTGAAGCGAGCGAGACGAGGAATTTTCTAAGAAGCGCTTTTAAATTTTTGCGGCAAACAATTCCGGCGGCCTAGGTCTGAAGTCAGGAAGCCAGGTTTTGCGGCTGCACCTCTGAGGTTTCCCAGTAGACGTTACCAAGACAAGTAGGAAGAAATTTGGTATCTTTGGGCTCATCATAGCTTAAACAAACTCAAAAGTACCTTAATTTAATTGCCAAGGGAGGAAAATCAGTCACACAAATCAACTATTATGTGGCCTATTTCATTTTTCATTATATGAATCTTGCTGTTTCAATTCAAATGTGGCATTTTAGAATTATTCACTGCCAGCCTTCCCATTTAACATAGATACTTGCATTCTAAAGCAGTCAATGGCAGTGAATGTTTAACAATGCCATAATATGAAGATAACCAAACAAAGAGTCTCTTGTATCTCCACCTATAGTTCTGACCCACCCAAAGGGCATCCCATAATTCACCACTCTACAACTACAGCGGCATCACGCTGCTGTCTGACAATCGAGCAGAAATCAGTTTCATCCGTTTACTAAATGCAGACAAAGGGCCACGGCAGTGTGCCCCGATGACGGGAATCCCGAAAGCCACGGATAGATTTCCATCTGCTGCGGCGAGCACGGACATGCACGCCGGGATCCACAACGTGCGAAGACTGGCTCGAGAATGTGTGTGTGTGATCTCCGACCAGTCCTTATGTCCCTCATTCCGGTTTTGAAGAATCAAAACGGGTCTTGGTTCTGAATGGCATGGGCCGGTGTTGACCTTGGGGCTTTGGAGCTAATGTGCTAAATGCCGGCGAATAACTGGAGACGCCAGAGGCCGGAGGAAGAAGGGGTGGCGGCGGTGGTGGTTGGTGTGGGGGCATTTTAAAAGGGACTATGTTCTGGAGCAGAGGCCTCTGCCCAAGCCAAAGTGTCTACCCTTGCCATCCTGAACCAGGTCTTCATGACTTTCACAGGAAACAAGTTGACTGGAGACAGAAGCTGAGTGAAACCTTTGATAAACCAGACTGTGATATGACGGATATCGGATAAAACAGACCGCAGGAACTGAACGACATGTCCAAAAATTGTTTCCAGTTGTCACTTAAACTTCCGTCGACAAAGTATCAAGTTTCAGAATTGGCTACTGATGTTGGCAGGAAGAGAATTGGACTGACATGACTGTTGCGTCACAGATATAAGGTTGGGAAAAAAAAAAAACAATGCATACAGAGGTGTACATGATGAGTTTGTGGCAATGACGTGGCGGTGCGTCCCTACGTGACAGCCATGTTGAATGCGGGGAATTTATAGTGCAAGAGAACAAGAGAGAGTGAGTGATAGAAAGAGAGAGAGAGAGAGAGCAAATGCGAGTGAGCGAGACTGGGGGGAGAGAGAGCGAAAGGGAGCAGTGTTAACAGAATTATAAAACATGTTTGAAAATCTGCCGCATGCTATTTTGGATACAGTAAGTATTTTGGCATGCCGTTTGCCTTAGACAACAGATTTGGAACTAGGAAGCACACAAATTTCTCCCGGCTCATGAAAGAGACTTGCCCATAACGAGTACTGTACATCAACAATGTCACCATGACCAAGCAAACCACTACAGATAGTGTGACAGGTTTGTGAGGAAAATATGGAACTTTCAAACATTTTCTTTTTACATTTACATTTCATAACTTTGCACTGTACAGGGCATTTTAGACAATGAAAAAAAAGCGCAGTAGTTTTGTACCGTACGGTGCACAATGCCTAAAAACACAAAAAAAGCTTCAATGTAACAAAAAATTGCCCAAATCGAATGACCGTCCGCCCCTATAAATCTGTTTTATCAAGGTTCCACTCTATTGGTAATAAACTCAAAATGAGGTTTTAGGGTCTGACAGAAAAGCCCTTTTGAGTGGTGGCCCCATGAGCCAATGGGTATCAGAACCGGTACCAGCCCAATAAAATCTCCTGATGTACAAAACCCACATTTATGTCCTTGTAGGCAACCAAACGGCCACCAAAACCCACAATTCAAAGTCGTTATAAAACCCTATAGGAAATAGCGGAAAAGACAGAAGAACTGGGGTGTGAAGTTTAACCGTCGTCGTCCTTTGCGGCGCTAATCTCGCTGCAGTAACTCACATTGTCTGCACTGGAATGTTGCGCTCTGTAGGATTCTGTGAGAACGGCACATATAGAATATCTGCCTGCTCGACTGCTCTTTTGTCTGATTCTCTGCGTGAAAGGGCCGAATGTGTCCTCCAAACTCTACAATAGAAAAAGTTGCCAAGAATGGAGTTACCAAGCTAACAGAATTTCCTGGCATTGGAGCGAGTATCAGGTTATGACGCCAACTAAATGAAAAGAAACATCAAAAAGGAGATAAAAAGGTATCACTTTTTATACAACTGTTGCTGTCGTTTCACTATCTCACTGCGGGAAAGCTACATAAGTGACGTCGTAATATCTCACTTGGTTGGGTTCTGTGTCAAGGCTCGAGTAAATAAACACCAACGCTGATGTTTACGTGTTGTGACTCTTACCAAAACAGAATTGACAGTTGCCAAAACTACTTAACAGAATGAAAACAAATGCAATAGTCCATCCAAAGAGGGACAAAGATAAGGGGCCGCTCGATGGGGCCGTGAAGTAGCAACCATTTATTACATTGTTGTAATCTATAATCATTCGTGCATAACTCCAATTCAAAATATGCATGTGAGGTGCAGATATTTTTGCCCACTCAGGGTCATCCCTCTCACAATTTATACTGTCCTATCTGTGATTTTGAACGTATAATTTTCAAAAGGTGGGGCCCTGGCCTGTTGACTGATGTCAAGGGTCAGCAAATGAGTGTAAAGAATTAGCCGTGTTGCATCAGAACAGTGCTAGCTGTCAAGTGGCTAACTCTTAGCCGTCTGCTTGTTGAATCAATCAGGATATGTTGTGGGCACGGGCCATTAAATAAATGTGCTAATAACTGTTTTAAAATATGTTGTACAGTGAAACTCTTCTACATAAATACTGGAATTACCAGCCTTCAAGTCACAACTTTTTTTCCACACGCTTTCAACACTGCTGTTTATGCGGTGATGCGGCTAATTTGCCCATTTTTTCTGACGGGCGCAAGGGGCACTCGAGTGGAAAAGGTAAGAATGAGACCGGTGGAATATGTGTGCCGAGGAAGTGACTTTTACCGGCCCTGTTAGAGCTACACTAGGGTTAGCACTTTGCTAGCATGTTGCTGCTGTGTTACTGCCGTGTTTCAGTGATATTTACCGGTAAGTTTTATTTTAACCGGCCCTGTTAGCATTAGCGCTAGACTCTTTCTGTGTACCGTCTTTCTTTGTAAATATCTCATGTTTTAATGTGGGTGCTTGCGGTTTTTACACAACTGCGGCGTATGTATGTACCAAATGGTATTTCCTTTACAAATGTACTCGTCGGAGGCTTATAACCAGGTGCGCTCTGTAGGCCGGGAATTACGGTACATTGATTAATTCGGTTGAAATAATACAAACGTCAAAATCTAAAAATAAAATGTATATCGCTGCAGGGAACGTCTGAATAGTAAACGACGGCGCTCAACTGTTTTGTTGCTTTTCTGTGTCAAAGTTGAAAAAGTCACAGCAGAAATGACGTGCAGAAGAGGACAAGTTGGGGTAAAAAAGGATTTTATGTCACACTAGATGCCGGCTTAGACACCAATGCGCGTCTAATTATGTGATTGTGGGAAGCCATGTGAAGTTTCTGTGGAAAAGGCACTTTTCTACTGCAACTTCACTTTTTTTTTCCCCCCAAAATTGTAGGCATAATAATATTTTCTACGAAAATAGAAACACACTTCCATCCATGTAAGTTCACAGCTTGCATAGCTTCTAGTTTTATACTTGCGTATCTCAATTATGAAAAAATAAAGTAAAAAGGCCACAATCTTTGGATTACACCTTCATACCGTTCTACTTACTCGCATTCGCTCCATGAGGTAGTAATTGCATACCGTTTTGCAGTCATGGTCTTAGAAGGAGCGTTTTCAAGGACAAAACAGTCCTTCAAAAGATATTTTGTCCAAATATGTATTGTTAATTTTGTAACAAATTGCAACATCCGTTTTGTGGCTTTAGTTGACAACCTTCTTCTGACCCCAGGGCACAACCGCAGAGGCAGGAGGTAATGATTAACAGCACCACCGTGAGGGAGTCTTTTCTTTTGCTTCTAGGAGACAACAAAAAAAGGAAAATACCTTCTCCCTCTCCCACAATGAGGGGAAGCGGTCACAAGATAAAACTTTCATGGATTGGAACGTGCCGTGCAAACAGTCAAGGCTCTTCGCTCGCAGGCCGGAGACAAAACACAGCGAGCGTTGAGATGGACGCTTCGGCGCAAATATCGTTTTCGTCAATGTTCTGAAAATGTGTAATCTAGGTTTTCTAGATTTTTGGGGCCGATCACAACGGATTACAAGATGTAGCAATGAACCTATTCAAGTGACCTTTTCATTTATTGTGTATACTTGTGTACTCAATTGTTCAAAAAACATATTTACAATAGATAGTGTATCTTTGTTCATCTATCTATAAAAGTGACGCACAGCAACAGATTACAAGTCTTCTACAAGATGGGAGTTATTACATACAGCAAATAATCCATCTACTTCTTGTGAAATTTGTTCATTGGTGTTCTGTGAGATTTTCAAACTGTAAAGTATTCCAATTTCCGCCCTATAAATCACAACTTTTTTCACACGCCTTCAACCCTGGGGCTTATGCGGTGATGCGGCTAATTTGTGCATTTTTTCCTAACGGCCGCAAGGTGGCACTCGAGTGGAAAAGGTAAGAGTGAGACCGGTGAAATATATGTGTGAGGAAGTGACTTTTACCGGTATGTTTTTGTTTTTTGCTTTTTTACCAGCCCTGTTAGCGCTGCGCTAGCGTTAGCACTGTGCTAGCGTGTTTCTGCTGTGCTACTGCCATGTGTCAGTGATTTTTACCAATATGCTTTTTTTAACCGACCCTGTTAGTGCCGCGCTAGCATTAGCTGCTGTTTTACTGCTGCGTGTCAGTGATTTAGGTAGTTTTTTTTTTTCCCCACCGGCCCTATTAGTGCTGTACTACCGTGTTGCTACTGTGTAGCTGCCGCGGCTGTTTTTTTTTGTTTTACCGGTATGTTTTTTGTTTTTTTTTTTGCTTTTAACACCCCTGTTCATGCTACCGTGTTGTTGCTATGTTAAGCTAAGCTAAGGCATTAAAACTTTGCAAACTCTTTCTGTGTACCGTCTTTCTTTGTAAATATCTCATGTTTCAATGTGGGCACTTGCGGCTTTTACACAGGTGCGGCTTATGTGTGTACCAAATGGTATTTCCTTTCCAAATGTACCGGGTGAGGCTTATAATCAGGTGCGCTCTGTAGGCCGGAAATTACGGTAGACGCTTTGGCTCCAAAAAGGTTGCAATTCACTGTTCTGGTCAGATCATCTTTTCAACAGAACAGCATCATGTTTACACAAAACCACGAGCGGTAGCACTAGCTTGCTAGGCTACGCAACGTTTTGTTGCCTGCTAATGAAGAGTGTTTATTGATTTCGTATTAAAGGGACGTGAAAATGCCTCAAGCAAGCCTTGCAGGAAGTTTTCTCCTGTCCTGAGCACCAGTGACCACCAACACGTTTTCCTCCATTTTCTAATCCAGTCGGCACAATCCACTCATGTTGCTACCCCAACGGTACCGAGTGTATTCGTTCGCATATGAGTTGACAAGATAAAGCCCAACGGTTGTTAAAAAAAAACAACAAAAAAAAAAAAACAGGATGTGGTGGTATCGAAATGCAAGATTTTATTGGAGTAGCCTTGACAATGCAATCGTAAAAGAGCAACTTTGTCTTGTAGTCTGATCCGCGCTAGACTAAATGTCTTTCTCGGAGATGATCATTGCCAATTATGAAATGCCAATTTTTGACCGATCAGGTCGATCAAAATGGAGAAAAGTCTAGTGTGAATCTTTCCAGATGGAAATGTATTTGATCAGCTGATGGATGCAAACAGCTCAAATTTGGCTGGAAAATCACTTCTTCTTCTCAATCAATGAGTGAATCCACTTCACCTAGGAAAACTGTACAGGTCCTGAGTTTTTGCCTGTCCCAGCTAACTTCAGGAGCGAGGCGGGGTACACCCTGAGCTGTTCACCAAATAATAGGAGTGACACAGATAGCCTAACAATCATTTACACTCACATTCACACCTTTTCTCTTTTTGGAATTTTGGAGGAAACGAGAATGATGGGAGAAAACCCAAAAAAGAGGAAGGCGGAAAAATCCAAACTCCACAAACACAGACACAGACGACCTCTGAACTGTGAGGCGGATGTGCTAACAAGTCATCCACTGAGCTGCCGTTTTATATTCTATTATATTTAATCTGATGATTATCACAGACGTTTGCAAAAACTTGGTTCAAATCCGCTACTGTAAGAGTGACATTGACAATGCTACAAAAAAAAAAAAAAAAAAATCCTTTGGTGAATAGTAACACCCTTGGAAAGGGTAATACAAGAACACAACCAACACAATAAACCACTTCTTGGAGAGAAAATATAACCTCAATGGCGGGGGTGATAAAAAACAGGAGGGGCTACGATAGAAGTTATTAGGTCACTGCCAAGGTTGGGTCCTGTGCTAAACACGTGCGTACCAGGATCAGAGTACAGTAAGTATGGAAGTCAATTAGTGCCACCAGGATTTGAATTTGAAATGCCACAGGAAACAGGATTTGAATTTGATATGTAAAGTGATCACATTTTCAATAGTTGCTACAATTCGCTGTCTGAAATTCACTGTCTGTGCCACCAGGCAGGGTGACTTCAGGTCACAATTAAACACCCAGCCAATCACAGTTATGCTTTCTTAGTCACGTGACGTCACTAAGAACTAAGAAAGCGTAACTGGATTGGCTGGCTGTTCGGTTCTGACCTGAAGTAACCCTGCCTGGTGCCACAGACGGTGAATTTCAGACAGCGAATTGTAGCCAGTTGGATTTCAGACAACGAATTGTAGCAAGTATTGAAAATCAGATCACTTTACATTTCAAATTCAAATCCCGTTTTCTGTAGCACTTCAAATTCAAATCCTGGTGTCACTAATTTACTTCCATAATAAGCGTCCACAACATTAGGTAAAATGAAAATGACAAATGAAACTTATTCATACCTTTGTTGATATAAACCAAAATTGATGTCGGAGTCAGCCTGCAAAAAAAACAAGTGGATGGCAGTCAGTTACGCGTAGCCAATGAAATGAGACTTGTACAGTCCAACCTCGGTTCTCGACCACAATCCGTTCTAGAATTGATTTGTTCGTAAAACCGAATCAAGCCCCGCACGCGTTATGTTATTTCCGGGTTTTTTTTCCCCGGGGGTTCGTTCAAATTCACAATAACAAAGCGCGTCGTGGGTCAGCTGGTCTTGCCACGCGCGTTCTGTTATCTCCGTTTTTTTTTTTTTTTTGGGGGGGGGGGGGGGCGTTCGAGTACCGATTTTCGTTCCAAAACAGAAACAAAAAAAATCTCAAAAGTTTCGTTCGAAAATGGATTTGTTCAAGAATGGGCACTCTCGAGAACCGAGGCTGTATTCTATATTGTGATTTTATCTTTGTCATTACATGGAACAAATGGAAGGTGCATCACTGTAACCTAGTGGTTAGCACACCTGCCTCAGGATCTAGGTTCGAATCTGTGTTATTTACTCTAGTAAATGTGCATAATGTGACATCTTACCGGTATAACGCCTCCATCACCAAAATGTAGCACTTCTAATATTGTGTCACATTGAATGAATGCTGTGAAAGACAAAAAAAAAAAAAAATTACATAAAGCAAATCAGCATCAGATGGAAAGGACACATTTTTGTAACCGTTCCAAAAAACGAGACAAAATCATGTAATTTAGCTTTGATTTCGAACAAAAAGCAATTAGATTCGGACCACCAAATTGCTCCGCACTGCCAAATATTTCAAAAGGTACTTCCTGCTGGCTGCTCCCACCCAAACATTGTGCCCCGCTCTGCATCAAAGGAACGGTGACGAGCAAAGGTGAAAGCTCGACCGGACGAGCGGGTCCTTCCCCACAAATGCCGCTTAATTGGTTTTAATCTATTTCGGTTTTCCGTGCCAGCCTGGTTTTATTTATTTGGTCCGTTGAGAACGACAATGATGCATGACTATCTCTTACTGGAAATGCTCCATGAAAGCGTGTTTGAGACTGCTGACAAAGAAATGAATCAGGGTTCCCCGACAACAGGAAGGCATTAACTGGCTTACAGACAAACCATTTAGAGGGATTTTTCTTATTATGCATTTTTATATTTTCTTTTTACCATGTTCTCTAAACTACCGTGTAGATTAAAATGTTCTAGTCGAGGACATAAGCCAACGACCGTCTAGCAAAAGCACTTCAAGCGTTTGCCTATATGGGCGTTGGAATCCAAAAACAATACACGCTGGTATTTTCAGATCAGCGTTCTGTGTAATTACTTTGACGGACGGCACCAGCGTTTGACTCCGGCGTCGTTCCTCAGTGACGCGCAGAGAAACGGGGAAGCCCGCTCGGGATTTGCGAGGATTTTCGCCCGCATCACCCGACACCGGCGAAATCTGATCACGCGTCGCCGTTTGCGTCCAACGACAGCGCGAGCGACGCGGTTATTACCGTCGGAGGCAAACGCTAAACGCAGCACGGATACATTCAATCAACTTGCGAAAGCGAGAGTGCAAACGGTCAATTTAAGCGGCTTAACGCAGCCGAAAATAATCCCCCTGTGCGAACGTATCACAGCTCTACGTATTAGCTTAAGAGAAACAGATACCTCATGCTTATTGGCACTTGCGTGGCAGCGAATGTCTTAGAGCATATTTTGACTAACGCAAAGATTTTTTGTTGTTGTTGTTGAATGTGGTTTGGTTGCTCATTGTCACTTTGAAACAGTTCAGTACTTTCCAAGCTAGTTGAGTCAAACTGATTGAACCAAAAGAAGTTATCTACCGGCAGTTGATCATTTTCTTAACGACATAAAAGTTGTATAATCATGAAATAAATTCTTGACGATCTAAAACTAAGCTAACTTTTGCAAACTTGAACCAAAAGTCAAAACTTTGAGGAACTTCTGAAGCTGAATGACACTTTCGTAGCGCGAAACCTGAGGAGGTAAGAATGTGTAAAGTCACGCAAAACTTGAGAGTTGGTGACATTAGTGAGGCTAATTCTTGCTAACAGTCACACAAAACGTACATTTTTGGATGTTAACAAGGCTACTTCTTTTTTAACAACGTCAGATATTAAATACGGAGGAATTTAGGATTCCCACTGAGGTTTAAACAAGCAGAAATTTGGTGTCCTATCAGAGTTTAAGAACAAAACGATAACCAATGACTGACCAGATCGCAAGATGGAACAATATTGCTCAATACTGTATTTCCTTGTATACGCTATTTTCGAGTATTCTCTAATCAGGTCAAAACAAAATTACAACATGACAGAAATAATAGGTCCTAACTTATTGTAATTACTTCACACTGACCAAAACGTCAGAAGATGATTCGACAGAATGCCAGCATGGCTATGTACAACCGTTAGTGCTAGCGCTTGCTTGCTAGGCTAAAGAACATCGTGCGCCGTATCGTATTAAATGTACATGAATCTACCTCGAGCAAATACGTCCTCTCGAGAGCACCGGTGGCCCCCACAACCAGACATTTCCGCGGAGTATTTTATTCTGTTTTCACCAACACAAAACACACCAGTCACTGTGATTTGACAGTCGCGCACGCGCCCGCACACCATCGCACTCAAAAATCTACAGTCGAAAAAATTTGTTACAAGTAGAAATACATGGATATTGAAAGACGTCGCTTATCTTTTGTAGTCTTGACCAATGTTCCCTCTAAACTGCGCCACTGCACAATTGTCGCACACGATCTCTTAACAACGAGCTGCTGCTCAGCCTACTTCGACTTCCTAGTTTACCTGACACCGCCCCACTGCGCTCTTAAAGGTGTACACTCGTAATTACAAACAGAACACACAACCACAACTTAATATCTGCGGACGTGACTGGTGGACCAACTCGTAACTTCATATCTGCGGACATGACTGACCACGCCCGTACATTTTTCAAATGTGAGTGACAGATACACACGCAATCCATTGTTGTCGTCAACACAGTAACATCATTGGAAAAAGATAAAGCCCGCCGAACGTTAAAGATGGGATGGAGTGGTATAAAAAAATACAAGATTTTATTGTAATAGTCTGACATAGTGCAATGGTGAAAAAATAAATATGTAGTCTGATCAGGGTAATATGTCGGCAAGGTTTTTTCTTTTAAATAACTTTATTGGCGGTCAGATATTTCCAATACTAGATCACAAAGATATAACAAGGCTAGTAACAAAGCTAGCTTTTGGATTCAAATACATCGTACACAACGGCACCACAGTATAAATGTCTTTAGCGGAGCCAATCAATGATGTCACTGTTCGGATATGACCAGCGGAAAAAAATGCTAATTATCGGCTGATAACGATCAAACTCATCAGATCGGTGTAGTCTAATTTTCACTCTTTGAATAAAATACGTCAATATTGTTTGTGGTGGATGCGTTGCTAGTGCCGTTGATTACAATGAAAAACAGTTTCGGAAGTCCAACGAAACAGTTTTACACGCATCCTGAAACAGATTGACTATGACCTTAGCGATTTCGACAGAAATGGAAGACAAGAGGTTTCTTTCTTCGACTTGTGATTATCGTTTCACGATATTCATGCATGACATTTATGGACATGGTGTTTGTTGTGATTTCGGAAGGAATTGTCTTGACATTAAGTGAGTAGAAGGACGACTAAAGTGAAGCCATAAGGTAATCGGTCGATCGGTGGCAACCATATCGGTTCAGAAAATTCCATGTTGACCGTTAGAGATTGACCAGCATCGCGAGACAAACTGTTAGTGTGGTTCTTCAAATGTGTCTACGGAAAAATATGTTGCAACTATGTAAACTTTGCCTCGACTGTATGACTTCGACATTGATTCTGCAGCCAAACAAATCAGGAGGGTGAATATATTCAAGAAAATTGTGTTCGGTCTTAGCGTTTCTTTCAATCTGCAAATCAACACTTGCAAATGTTTATTTGAAGACAACAAATTGTATCCAAAGCAACGCAAATGGGAGGTTGACCAGCACCCCGAAACCGATCACGTTTGACTTCAGTGGCTTCTTTGGACGTATTAAGACAAAATGCATTAGATGTTGATTTGCAACGGTTGGGGACTTTGGTCCTTTAATGACAAACTATTTCCAAAACTGAAGCGTCTCCAAGTAACTTGTGTGTGACTAGCAGTCCCTTTAAACCTGAAGTAACACACTTTGCAAATGTTGATTTGTGGATGTCTTGATTTCTCCAGTTTTACAATTACTTTTTTTCCTAACACCAAACAAATTAAACCTCGACAAGCGTAACAAAACGACTTGTGTTCCCACTTCCATTTTGTCTCTGGTATCTCCGATCATGTCAATTTGTACACGTCATTTTGGGATTTAACTGTATGGTAAGGGTAAATTTGCACTTCACAGACTAGAGCAACCACATAAATGCTGGAGAAAAACCCGTGAGATCCAAATACAGTTAAGACACTTTATTTGACTGTGCACGTGCACTCCTATCAAAAAACAACTTGAAAAAAAAAAAAAACACTACGTCACTCAGTCCTCCTGTTTTAGGCTTTGCTTTCCTAGTAACCAAATATTCCAGGAAAGCCGCGAGGGGTCGGTTGGTCGCTCCCTTAATCTGACACCCGAGCCGGGCGTAGAAAAATGTCATCGCCTGCTATCTGTCATTCACGCCCTCCGTCGTAAACCGAGCCGGGGCCGGGACACGTTTGCAAACTTGAACCCGGGCCACTTGACTTCCCCGAGATTTGATTACAGGGCGAAAGGCGACCTGGCAAAACGTCAGCGCCGTTCTCAGGCGGGCGACTTAACCCCCACGTCGTTACCGTCAAGAGAAACTGGGAAAGGTACGACGTCCAAACGTTAAGCGGGTCCGACTCATCTGATAGCAACGCACACGGAAGTTACGCTAGCGCACTTGACTGTCGCTAGCCCGCTTCCATTCTCCTCCTCCTCCCCGATACAAACCTTCTTTATTCGCCGTCGCCGTGTGGCTAAAAGCAATAAATAATATCCTCAAGAGTCCGAGGCACGACGGCGTTCCCCGGAGCGAAAAATGGCGAGAACAAGTCCCCCGGGCTCGCTCCTGGCCCGCGGCCATGCCCCCGCCGAGAACGGCTCTTGTCCTCCGCGCGTCCGCTTCACTCCAGGTGGGACCACCGGGCGAGGGTGAGCTCCGGCCTGGGGTGGGTTCCTCGGACTCGGTCAACCATTGCCGCCGCGGTGCGAGCTGCTGACAAGTAAGTGGACGAACATTAGCCTCTCTCCTCTCTGGCTACAGGGCTTTCTACTTCTATTGCTCGGGTGACGTCTCAAAGACGTTGACGGTGACATAGAGGGCCGAGTGGTTCCCCCTGCAGGGCTGGAGAGGGACCTCAAGGGGCGTGCGTGTGCAAACGTTTAAATCCGTTGCAGTATGGCAACGTTGCATTAAAATTCTCACATGCATTTTCATTCCTTAATGTGCCCAACGGGACTTGAGTAGGGCTCGAACACAAGGCGCTTTAACGTAACATCATTTAGAAGCAATTCAACTATCACAAAGTTTATAAAGCAAATCGAATGAGTAAAAATAAGGCAGGCTCTCAAATTGCGTTATAAGCCATGTAATTAATGTCATAAAAATGTTAAACAGTTGATATTAGTCTCTTTATTTAATTTTACATTTTGAAGATCATTTGTAGTGAAATTATTATTGCATAAAATATTTGTTAACATTGTATTTGTTAACATAGAAATAAGAATTATTATTATATATCTCTTTTTTTTTTACTATTTCATTTTAGTGGTTATTGCATCGGTATTGCAGTTCTGAGGTCGGTATTTTGAAACCGGGACCGTCCTGTGTCACATTTTTGTGTGCTAATTCCAATGATTTATAAGCTTTAACGCTTATGTATTTACTATGTAGTGATACAAAAAAAATGTATTCCAAGAATAACAGGAAAAAAAATTGTGATGAAAAATCCACTGAATACTGAATTATTAAATGAATTTAACTCTCTCTGGAATAAATAAAATTTTGCAGAGAGAAAAATCTGATACTTTCAGAAAAATGATACTCCGGACTTAAAAATTTTCAATGATATTAATTAATTAATCACCTGTTGCAAATTTGCAACCCCTGCTCGGAAAGGGTTAAAATTTCATTTTAAAATACATTAAAAAAAACTTTTGTGCCTCAAAGAATGATCAGATCGTTCATCTTTGCATTCCAAATATTTGTCATAATAAATGTTTTTCCTAGTGTACATCCAGGCAAAAATAAATGTGCATATAATAAAATAAAGACAGTCATTTACACCATTTATTATTCTCCTATAATTTTTAAGGCATTGAAATAATGATTTTCTTGTGTGTCATTTGACAGTGCAGGTGTACCTAATGGAATGTCCAAGAAAAGTACCAATAAAGGAACTATTTTTAATGTGTCGTCGCTTGTTTTTTCCTTCTTTTTTTTGCTTTTTAGATACGTCAATACGCAGTCATGATATAAGTGCCGGTTTCACGTTGCACTGTTTTGCCATGCAATATCTATAGCAACAAAAAAAAAAACCCTCCAAAACCGCCAGATGGACCTATAATGAGCGTCTGGACATGAGAACGTGCTCTAAAAATGTCCCAGACAAGTGAACGAAATATGTATTTTGCTCCAGAGGGGCGGCGGTGTGTTAAACCGGCTTTCAAAACGGCACGTCAGCGAAGGACGGCGGTCGCTGACCCGAACGATAAAAAGAAAATGAAACTGCAGTCGTGGTTAAACATTTGTAGCGAAATGATATCACGTGTCTTATCAGATAAGAAACGTATTGCAGGAAACATCTTCATGCAGCCATCTACTTCATTCTTCTTTGTAATGAGGGATTATTTGCCCTGAATGGAATCAATTATGAAATAATAACCAATAATAAATCACATCAGTTCCCCCCCCCAAAAAAAAAGCACAGTAAAGATAAAACATCATTAATTATTATCTATTTGATAAGCGGACGCAAAGGTTATTTTGCCACAACTGAATCAAAGAGTCAAGGTCAGTTTGAGTCACCAGGAAAAAAAAAAATGCTTTTTTTTTTTTTTTTTGCTGGCTGCTCTAAATATATATTTTGAATTGTGTATTTTCATTGGTCTTTGATTTCGGATGATGCAATTTACCAAACACAAGCGCAACCAAATATCCTGCAGCACAGTTTCAACTGCCTTCTGGAAAAAAAAAAAATAAAAAATTAAAAAATAATAAAAAAAAAACACAATACCGCTAGTGGTGTCATTAACAACATCAGAGTTTTTATTATTATTATCATTTTTGGAAAGGGTGCAGGTACCCCACAATGAAAGAATGGAGGGCACTTTCAGGGACACAACATGAACAATGTCTAATATCAATAATTAGGAAAATAGAATGTACATAATCGAAATTACTCACCTTATTAATTAACCTCTTGTGGATGATGAAACAGTTAAAAAATAGAATAAGAAAATAAATTATTAAATGAAAAAAAAATTCAGCTCAAATAAAGGTGATAGAGAAGACTATTGAATCATATTGCTTGTAAATGTTACACGTGGGAGTATGAAAATATAAATATATCTTATTTACATTCGTGTAGCAAGTTGGGGTCGTCATCGTGTCCAATTGAAAGCAGCTCTCAAAGTGTCCTCTAGAGGGCAGAGTGGGGATACAATCGCCGGTGAGGAATTCCAAAAATCAATATTCCAGAGTGTGTAATATAGCGGGAGGAAAAAAAATACATGTACTCGTTTGTGTGCCAAAGGAAGTGGGGACGATGCCTTGCTCAAGGGCGCCGCGACATTAGCCAGCAAGGAGAATAACATCTCTTCAACAAAGATATAAAGCCCAATTATAACTGCACATTATATATAACAGAATCATCCAAATATTACTAATCAGCTCTAATAGGAATATTAATAATAATCCAAATTATTGGGAAATCATTTAAAATAAAAACGGAAGTTTATGTTGTGAACTCCAAATGTAAATAAGTTTTCTGCTAAAGATTGCGTCAGCATCTTTTCTACATCTTCGATCTTGATCATACGCAAACGGAAAACTACGGCTGAATCACGGAATATTTCAAGCATTATCAATACCTCTGAAGATTTTTTTTTAATGTGCAGTAAATAACATTATTCATTAAATATTGTAAATGGAATATTTACTACCTTGTAGTATTATTCCAATGAGAAATTTCAAAACAGGGCCTGGCTGTTTGTTTGGATTTTCCTCAATTGACGGCGGTGAAATGGTATAATTCAGCCTCCTTGGTAGAGAAATCCATCAATTTTATTTGCCGCTTATCCTCACGAGGGTCACAAGGAGTGCTGGAGCCTATCCCAGCTCTCAACAGGCAGGAGGCGACACCCTGAACTGGTCGCCAGCCAATCGCAGGGTACATCAAGACAAACAGCCGCACTCACAATCACACCTACGGACAATTTGGAGTGTACGATTAATGTTGCATGTTTTTGGGATGTGGGAGTACCTGGAGAAAACCCATAAAGGCACGATCAGAACATGCAAACTCCACACATGCGGGGCCGGGATCGAACCCGCGACCTGTGACGGAACCGTGCTTCTCCACCGTGCTGACCCGGGAGAGAAATATGAATTTGAAAACTGCATTCATGTAGAGTATTAAGTGTGGGTTTTTTTTCATACTGAAGCTCTGTGGTCCTGAAGAAAACATAACGCTCTCGAGGGGTTGCCATAGAAACCATTTGTTTGCATTCTGCGTGGTGTGTATTATGCGTGAAATCTTCTGCAGGTCACCGCGGACAAACATCTCCGTCCGTGACACCCCCCCCCCCCTCCCTCCAGATTTGAACAGCGCTACAAAACGGAAAATGCACCACATGGGCAACTTTATAGTACCACGTAACATAACACGTGGAATTCATATTTGGCATCGGTTTTCGATGGTCAGGATTTGTCGCCTTTGTCTCACTGTCCTCTGGCCTCCCCCACACTTTCATTTCCATCCTCAAGTAGCCTGATTACACATCCTTGACTGACCCCTAAACAGTGATTGGAATGATTCACGGTCATTATCAGGACTTGACTGAATCCATATTGGGCGGGCCTTCTGCCAATCAGCAGTCCCCCCCCCATGTATGACATCATACGCGCTGGATATCGCAGGGGTCTCAAACCTGCGGTCCGCGGGCCATTTTGCGGCCCGCGAGACGCTATTTTGCAGCCCCGCCTTAAAGGAAAATTCCGGTGGTTTTGGAGTAACAATATATCCAACAGGTCGTGTAATATGTACTCTGTCTAGATAATGTGATGGTAAATCCTCTCTCGTTTAATTGTGTTTTGAGAAGGTTTTTATCGACAATTGTGAATTTTCAGGGGCGCCGCCATTTTCGCAGGTAACATGACCTGCGTGCGCGGACGTGATGTGTTACGTGCCCTTCCAAACGCAGAAAAGCGCTAGATAACGGATGGATGTTTGAGAAGATAGGAGTGTTTTCAATTCCTAATTTAAATTCCACATACGTCCATGTGTGCCGAGGCCGCGGCCAAGACTCCGCCTCCGGCGGCCCCCCAAGGTAAATCGAGTTTGGCGTATCGTGTCACAATGTTCACTTTTGGGTGATCGAAAATTGAGTGGGCACCGCTGAGCTGAACTAAAACAATTGAAAAACGTGTCTAACCACAAAGTTATGCCCCCCCCCCCCCCCGAAGACAATCCAAATAAATCCAGTGCAACTTGTGAGCGAGGAGGATAAATCAGTAGATATTGTACCATAAAAAGTACAGAGAAGACCGCAAGAGGTTTTGAGGTCATCGCGTCACTTCGTCATATTTTTGTCATATTTTAGCCACAAGTAAAGCGTTATCTGTACTGTGGAGTCCTCGGTCTACGACTGAGATCCGTTCCTACGGTAGCGACTTAACTCGGATTTCGACTCAAGTCGGATTCCGCCATTAAAGTCAGAATTTATATCAAAATATCTTGTATAAAAAACAAATACATTGAAATAAACAAGATGATGTACTTGGGATTACTGCTGAGAGGTGGATGGAGGAGAAGAAGAAGGGGAGGCTGTGCTTAGCTATCGCCAAGGAACCTGGTCCTCAATCCTCTCCATCTGGACCAGAACCAAAGAACCTTGTGATCATTGGATCCGACATAGGAACGGAACACTTCATCACATGCGATAAAATACGGGCGTCGCCACGGTCGACCGACTGAAGCCTCGGTGCTGTTGGCGTCTCTCCTTCCTCCGATCTTTTTATGATCTTTAGCTCCGTTTCCATGGCAATGGACTTTCTTTCGGCTGCGGAAGCATCGCTAAAAGACACGACTTTCTTCTTTGGGGCGATGACGTCGAAAAAGGAGGGCGAAAAATGCGAAGGTACTCCCAGGCGCACAAACACGGACAAGTACCGTGCACATTAGCTAGACAAAATGGCGGACGGGAGACGGGGGGACGTCTTAGGTCGAGACCGGCTTAACCCGAGGACTCCTTGTATTAGCTAGTAGATTAGTCCTAGCTCACTTATCAGTACTCAATATTGATAACTTGTTGTCGTTGTTGCGCTATTACGGGAGCACTCCAAGGGCCTGGTAATAAGAAGTCTCCATTACAAACTGATTAAGTGTTTTTGTTGGGACAGCTGACGGCCCAAACAAAAGGGACGTAGACTTGGAAATGTGCCTGGCTGAAGGGGATTGGCGGCGGCGGGGGGGGGGGGGGGGGTGCGTCGTAGCACATCGAGAACGCAGTAACGAGCACGTGGTACGACGGGGAAAGAGGCTTTGAATGGATCTGTACGCACCTGGATGCTGGCCTAAAACTGATGAGGTTTGGAGAGGAGCGGGGGGATGGGGGAGGCGGGGGCAATTGGTCAGTGCGACAGTCGGAATAAGATTAGCCCCGCGGCTTCATCGATATAATGCGCCCTCCAGGTTGAACCATTTTTTTGGTCTGTGATTGGTCGTAATAACGATGACGCCGGGAGCAAAGTCGGGTTTCCATTTCCTTTGCTTGGCGGTTGGATGATTTTATGTGGCCCGCGAAGGCAAATCATGTGGATCAACTTCCGTGATTTTTGTAAAATCCGGACCAACATTTCAAATTGTCACATCATGAATGATGACGTTGAAATATTGCAAGCATTTTTGTGTTAGCAAACATCAACAATAGTTGAACCCTTGATTTCTGATTCCAAAACTATCCATCCATCCATTTTCTTTGCCGCTTACCCTCACGAGGGCGTGCTGGAGCCTATCCCCAGCTGTCAACGGGCAGGAGGCGGGGTAACTGGTCGCCAGTTTATCGCAGGGCACATGGAGACAAACAGCCGCACTCGCAATCACACCTAGGGACAATTTAGAGTGTCCGATTAATGTTTTTTGGGATGTGGGAGGAAAACCGGAGTGCCTGGAGAAAAGCCACACTTGCAGGCACGGGGAGAACACGCAAACTCCACACAGGCAGGGCCGGGATCGAACCCGGGTCCTCAGAACTGTGAGGCCAACGCTTCACCAGCTGAGCTCACCGTGCCGTCATTCCAAAATTAGTTGATGAATTTGAATATGTTTAATGTGATGGCAGCACTTCCTGCTTGTTTCTGGGTCATCCTGCCTTCGTTTTTGTATTCGGTCAGTGAATAGCATTCTCGATTGGGTTCCAAAAATCAAACGTTCTTTTATCGTCAAATCAATGGCCTGATCGCAACCCAATAGAGTATGCTTCTGACTTTCTGAAGACAAAGTGAACAGGGTAACAAGGCGCGCAAAGAAGCAGCGAGTCATGACTTTTTAAAGGGAAAGATTGCCCCAACCCGATCTCAAGTCCATAGAGTATGACTTTCACAAAACCGAAGATACAATTACCGTAATTCCCGGCCAACAGAGCGCACCTGGTTATAATTTTCGGTACATAGAAAGAGTTTAACGCTAGTCCGGCGCTAGCGTTAGCGCGGGGCTGGCGTTAGTGCGGCGCTAGCCTTATCGTTAAGATGACACTTTATTGTTTTAAATTATTCAACTAGCGTCTGTGTTCGGAAAATAAGTAGCTTCTGTGTTTGTGTGCACGTTGTTTCTAATAATAATAAAAGATAATTAATACAAGATGATGGTTTTATGACAGCGGGTGTATGTCCCTCAAATTTGAGCTGACCATGATAGGGTGGAAAAAGAATTGTGTATGAACTAAAAAAAAAAAAAACATTCAAAAATAAATGACAAGAATATGAATAAGAAGGTCCTTATTGAACATTAAATTACAACCGCAATAATACGTTGTTATTAAATAGTTGGACAATATGTTGCCCCCCCCCAACCCCTGGAAAAAAAAAGGTGAAAACGTTGAACAAAAAGTGGCAAGAGAGGGCATTAGGCGGCTAAAAAAGGTTCCCCACACTAAACCGGGATTAGAGGGGCAGCGCCATTTCTTGCCAAGGGATTTCCTTTTTTTATCCCCCAGGGCGGCGACGCGGGCGCCGGGCGGGGCCAAAATATGCTAACGAGCCGCACGTGACGATTGGGCGACTGGGACGGACGGGATGACCACAGCTGCCTTACCAAAATGAAACCAAGAAACAGAAAATCGTAAGTGGAAAGCGTGTGATCGTACGAGAAGTTGTTACTTGGTGACGAAAAAGATGGAAGTGGGCAATCAAAAATATGACAAAAATACAACCAAAATTAAAAACTAAATGGTGACAAAAAGATGGAACTTGTCAATCAAAAATCTGAAAAAATACCCAAAAAATTAAAAATAAAATGGTGACATAAAAATGGAATTTGGCAATCAAAAAATTGAAAAAAATACCAAAATAAATTTACAAAATTGTGAAAAATAGATGGAGCTTGACTATAAAAAAAGTACCAAAAATATACAAAAAAATAAAAGGTGACAAAAAGATGGATTATGACAATTAAAAATACTAAAAAAATACAAAAATAAATTTAAAATGGTGACAAAAAGATGGAACTTGACAATCAAAAATACAAAAAAATAAAAAAAGGTAATAAAAAGATGGACCTTGATCATCAAAAATATGAAAAAATACAAAAATAAATAAAAAAATTGTGACAAAAGATGGAACTGGACAATCAAACATGAAAAAAAATACAAAAAAGAAAAACTTTAACGGCAGGTGGTCAGTGCAAAAGTGGTCTAAGTCCAAACATTTGTCAAATTTCGCTGTATTTCCTGCAAAATGAAAAATAAAGCTAAAGCACCATACTTACATTTATTTTTTTTGAGGGGGGGGGGGGGGGGGGGCTCTTCTTTCACTTTGTGAACCTCACTTTCCGCTCCGCGATGTTTTTTTTTTGCTGCTGAATCTTGGCGATTGGAGTTTTGGTCACAGTGTCGCGCTGACCAATCAGAAAAAAAAAAGTATTAAATTGGATTCAAAAAAAGGACTGCCTACTAGGAGTCGAAATTGGAAGTATTTTTATTTTAAAAAAATTTTTAAAGCATTTTAAGGGTTTAAGCATTCAAGACAAGCCTTTCGTCAATATTCATTCGGGCAGTTATTGTTAAATAAGGAAAATGGATTTACCTCACTCTAGTTGTCAGTCGCTGGAACAAAAACATGACAAGAAAAAAAGAATTTAAAAAATGGGAAAATTCATTGGCGAAAAACAGCAAATAATCACACAATTCAGTTCAACATAGTTCTCCGCCGTCTTTGCCTGTGTTCAGTGCAAAATCTTCAGACATGATGTTGAATTGTTTTGTTTGTTTTTTCTTCAGCGTGGTTCATCTGGACATCTCGTACACCGGATGGAGGACTCCTCCCCTCTCTTCGCCTGTTCTGGGATCCGCAGGCTGAGCCGCTCCTCTTCATCCTCCGCCTCCTCCTCTTCCTGCCCGTCAGTCCGTCGTCCGTGTCCAGACGGCGCGGACGCTCGTGGTCGCAGGAGCCAGCCATGGGGGAATATTGGTCGGGCTAATTCATATTTGCCGTGCGCGTGAGAGGTGACGACGGCGCTTCGAGGAAGGACGATGGACCCGCGCGGCGGTGGCCCCCGAGACGTCGCTTGTTGCGCGGTGGGCTTGTGCGCGTGACCAGGTTGGTGCCGCATATTGCATTTATTTTCCTGCAAAATAAACTGCGGTGCAAACAATTTTTATTTTTTTTTTTTGCAGAGGATGTTTTTAACTAGAGTGGACATCAGTAAATAAAATTTAAAAAACAAAAGCAAAAATATTTGCATTTTACAAAATTTTACCTATTGCCGACTGGTCTAGTCTGTCAAAAATATTGTCCAAGCAACTCTTTAAATTGGTTGATTAGAAACATTAAATCTAACTCCAATGAATTATTAAAATGGCATATTATTTTCTTTTTACAAATTATATAGGTTAACAATATTACCCAAGGTACTCTTTTGAATTAAAATAAATTAACATCTAATTATATAAAAAAAATAACTCACATTTGAGAAAGATTAGATTTGTATTCATTTTATTTCCAAACATTAGTACAGGCACTCTTTAAATATTGCGCCCATGAGTCCATAATTAAAAAGAAACATTGTGAAAGACATTAAACCTTTTTATATTTTGTGTATTTTTTGTACTTTTTTTTTTAAAGTGGTTGAATTCATTGTACAATAATAGCCAAATGTACTTAATGCACAAATGTTAATCTGTGCACTAAAAGCAACACAAAAATGATGAACAAAATACACAACTCCTTCAGCATCCAAACAAAAATCGTGAAGTTGATTTTTAAATAAAGAAACACTCTAAAAACAAAATACATAAAATGTGATATATGTACAGGCTTTTGAGGCTACTTATTTGTATGTATTTTTATGGCACTGGTTCAGCGATTCATTAAGTACTGTTCATGTCCATCCATTAAAAAAAACTATTAAGAAATATCGTGTAAAATTTAAATGTTTCTTCATTTTGAGCAAAATTTCTTTGTGTGTTAGCAACGCTACCACGCAAGTAACATTGAGTCTTTACAATCGAGTATTTCAATTTTACACAACATATTGAATTTGAATCATTTCTGTATACAATAACATTGAAGTTCTCTCTGGCAAATGCACGACATGGCAAAATTTGATGAGTCTCGGCTTTATATTTCGTACTACGAATCGGCGCCTTATACGTAGTTCTGGTTGTGTGCAGTTTTTCAAGGATCATTTCCCATCATCGCGTCGTCCTGTTCCTGGCCGAGTTACCGCTGCCGTCTGCCGCTAAACAGAAGGCCTCAAGCCTCTTAGAGGGTCTTTACGCCGCACTGCTGCTAATCTCCCGCAAACAAAATAAGAGCCTTATTATATTAATAGATCATTCTGTCAACCATCATGCCGATGGTACTCGGTGAGGCTTGTAACCAGGTGCGCTCTGTAGGCCGGGAATTGCGGTATATTAAAAGGAGCTACCCCGAAAGGCTGAGTTGCTGATAGGGATGGAGATGTCAAGGTTCACCGCTTTGTGAACAAGTGCGTGTGCAAATAGTTTTTAAGAGTTTAAAAGTAATGTTTGCTGATGTACACTTGCAAGGAATTAGTGCCCGTGTCATGGGTGACTTGTACATATGCGAAGGCACCACACAAGCTGAGAGGTACATCCAGGTTTTGGAGCAAAATGTGCTGCCATCCAAGCGAGGTTTTTATCAGGGACAGACACATTCTGCTCTCGTTACGACAGCGTGAGTTCGAAGTACAAATGTGCAAATACCAGACTGGGCTCGTCGCGCTCCATACCTCTTTTCAATCGAAGATGCGCGTGACAACACACGGCGACAGAGATCCCGGACCGTTGAGCAACTGAACTGTGCAAAAGAATTCCACGTACAAAACTTGAACTACTCGTGTCCTCATTTCATAACACATGTGTAAACATGGCTTTGTCACAGCTTTTTGTGTTGCAGGTATCAAATTCATAAAGAGGAATTGTCTGCAAAAACAACCCTAAAGTTTATCCGTTTGAACATTATTTTGTCTTGTTATTGAAATATAATTTGAAAAGGTTTTGCAAATCACTGTTTTTTGTTTTTATTTACCCTTTTCACAACGTCCCAACGTCATTGGAACTGGGCTTCGTATATCAACAACAACCTGGTATTTGCATCTACTATCTGTGAAAGGCTTTAAATAAACAGTTCCAATGTTAACTTTTTAATCCGATTACATTTTTTACCGGGGAAAAATACAGGTAGCGAGTCAAAATATAACGATCGTATCGTCGCGTTCTCGCAAGCGTTTGTTGACACGGGCGATGATGTAACGCTTTGCATTTTCCCTGTCGGCGTCCTGGCTGAAGGGAAACCTCTTGCCAGTGTCGTTTAATGCGCTGGGGGTGCACAGGGCCGGTTAACTCCCTAGCATTAGCGCTAATCTATGCGGTCCTGCACGTGTTACAACCACAGACATGTGGGAGTGAAAAGCAAAGACGACAATTCTCTCCCGCCCACCTCTTTGTTGCTTATCCTCACAAGAGTCACGGGGAGTGCTGGAGCATATCCCCAGATGTCAACGGGCAGGAGGCGGGCGGGGTACACCCTGAACTGGTTGCCAGCTAATCGCAGGGCAGATACAGACGAAAAACCATTCGCACTCACCATCACACCAAGGGGCAATTTAGAGTGTCCGATTAATGTTGCACGTTTTTGGGATGTGGGAGGAAACCGGAGTGCCCGGAGAAAACCCACGTAGGCATTGGCGGAACATGCAAACTCCACACAGGCCGGTCCGGTAGTTAACCCGGGACTTTAGAACTGTGAGGCCAACGATTTCCAGCTGAGCCAACGTGCTGCAGAATATCCATCCATCCATCCATCCATCCATCCGTTTTCTTAGCCACTTATCCTCACGAGGGTCGCGGGAATGCTGGAGCCTATCCCAGCTGTCAACGGACAGGAGGCGGGCGGGGTACACCCTGAACTGGTTGCCAGCCAATCACAGTGCACATCGAGACAGTCACAATCACACCTAGGGGCAATTTAGAGTGTCCAATTAATGTCTGCAGAATATAAAATATTTTTAAAGGTTCTACTTTTAAGTTTTCATTAGAAATGCGGGTTGTTTTTTTTTTTTTTTAGGTGATGCATCCTTCGGTTTACATGAACCCACTGAAAGGTTATTTTACTACAAGGACTTCACATTGTGTACATAATTTTACAAGTGGAAAAGTCACGATGGGAAATTGATAATTGGTAATCGGGACATTCCAAGAAATCGTCATTTTACAAGAATGGCGTCACCAAAACTATAACAATCAGCAACAACGGCCATTTATTTACGCTGCGGTAACTAGCAACCCGACTTCCTGATTTCTGGGTTTGGGCGTGTTACGTTTGCGGGGTAAGCGCGAGGCAAGTTGTGACGTTATTTTCCGTCGACAGCAGAGGGTGATAATCATCCAATATGGCTGCCCCCTGAGATGAGGGAATTTATTATATTTTCATTCCACAAACGCAATATTAATGAAAATAGTTCCAATGTTAACTTTTGAATCCGATTACATTTACAGAATATATTGCCAACATTTTTACCGTGTAAAAATACAGGTACAAAGTCAACAAAATAATGAATAGCATATATTATGAATATAATATATAAAATAAAAATAAAAAATAAAATATAATGATATAATTAAGACGAGTGGGGGCACATACAACATATTCTGGCTCCAAAAGTGTTTCTTTCTCCTTTCCCTTTAAGCAACAGATAAGTGAACATGCACTGTGGAGCAAAACATGTAGACAGACAAAACAGTTCATGGTTTTATTTCTTCAGGGAAAAAAAAAAAAAAAAAAGGTAAATTGTGAAAGGAACAACAAAACCAGCGGCACGGTGGATCAGCTGGTAAATTTTTGGCCTCACAGTTCTGAGGTCCTGGGTTCAATCCCCGCCTGTAGGGAGTTTGCATGCTCTCCATTAATTGGAGACTCTAAATTGCCCCTAGTTGTGATTGTGAGTGCGACTGTTGTCTCTCTCTATGTGCCCTGCGATTGGCTGATGACCAGTTCAGGGTGTACCCCGCCTGCCTCCTGCCCGTTGACAGCTGGGATAGGCTCCAGCATGCCCTGCAACCCTTGTGAGGATAAGCGGCAAAGAAAATGGGCGGATGGATAGACAACGAAACCATCCCCCGACGCCAGTTTCACTAATCAATATGTCCATCATTAAGGTGGACCCATTCCTGAAATTTTAGTCTGGCATTTTGGTACCCAAGGATTGCTACGATATGCCGCTATGCGTTGTAGTACTTCACCGGTTTCTTTCTGCAATTCCGCGGGTTGTCGAGCAATTTACCGCAACGGTCGCAATTCGTAATTAACGAGGCTTTTTCGAAAGAAACGGTACGGACTGTGCCTCCTCCGAAGTGAAGAACCCTTAACTATGCGCTCCCAAAAAAAGTCTCCCTAATGGACTTAGGGCCGCACTATATCCACACAGCCATGCCGCCCAGCGTGGCCAGCGCAGACCTGTTAGCGGCGCTTATTTGAAAAGCCGGGCTGACCGTTCACACACACACACACACACACACACACACAGAACACCCTGATCCTGTTTAAGGTAAGGACATAAGGAGGGTGTATTTTTAGCCGCTGTATAGTTACTCAGTCACACGGTGGAAAAAGTGTCTGTCGGGTCCGTACATTTTGGAGACGAGCGCAATTCCAATTCTCCGAAAGTCACAAGAACGTGTAAAAGATGAGTTGTATCGAGTGACCCAAAATTTGGGGGACATGTTTATAACGGGACACACAAAGTTGAGCACGAAAAAGTCACACGCTTAGTATTTGTTACGAGTAGAAAGACATAGTTACTGAAAGACGTCGGTAATTTTGTGTACTCTTGACCAGTGTTCCCTCTTAAGATGCGCAACTGCGCAATTGCGCACTTGTTGCACGCTCTCAGCGCACTTGAAAACCGATCCAGCGCAGTGAACCACAGCGTGACATCTTTCTTTTTTTTTAACACATAAGCACACGGTCTCAAACAACAAGCTGCTACTCAGCCTACTTCTACTTCCTAGTTTACCTGACACCGGCCCCCTCCGCTCTTAAAGGGGAACTCTCATAATTACGAACAGAACACACACCCGCAACTTTATATCTGCGGGCATGATTGGTGGACCACACCCGTAACTTTATTGCTGCGGGCATGATTGACAGCACTCATACATTTTTCAAAAAGTCTCAAGGACCGATGCCTGAAATTAAACAGGAAGTTGGCCGGTTTGGTTTCAGTCAGCAAAAAATGAACGAAATTTGACTAGTTTGGGTTGAAGCAGCCCTGTTCAGCAAAGTCATTAGCCACTATTTTGACACACCCTACTGAGGAATTTGCCAAACGAGCCTAAATAGTAAGCAGTACCCTTGACAGATTAGAAAGCTGGCTTTTGCTTAGGGCAAGTCGTGCAGTTGTTGCATGGCCGCAATCGTGGGTGGCTCTCGGAACGCTAGAAAACGATTCCTCCTCGATACCAGTTTCATGTCCGTCGTAAGACGACAAACAAAAATATCTCAAGGAACCATGTGTGCAACAGGTCAGCCATTTTGGTTGAATCAGTCCCTTCTCACTCTGTATCGTACATGGAAAATTATACAAAAATTTGCAATTGACAATTTACTCTTGACACCGATTTCACTATCTCGAGCGAGCAATTGGGTGAATCTACTTTTACCAAATTCTTTTGTTCAAACGGGTATCTGTACTTTGACTCACTCAGCGTGTGTACTTTTGCCACCTCTTGAGAGCGTTAAGGATCCACACCCTAAACTGAACACTGAGTTGGTCTTTTTGATTTGAAACAGCAATTTTGTCCTCGGATTTTGGTGAATCCAACTCGGGAATCTGCCTGAATGAGCGGGTATCCTAGACAAATGGTCAACTCTAAATTTACGACATGTAAATCTGTATTCTTACACCTCCTAATGTGGCGTGACGACAGAATATTTGTGCGTCTAAAGAAGTGCTCAAGAGTCTTGAGTGCAAAAATGACAACTTGGCAGCGTGGCCGTCTTACATTCGCTCTCTTCCTTCTCAAGGTGCAGGGCCCGACACAACACCATGGCGAAGGTCAACAGCGAAATCTCCTACTTGACCAGATGCCGCCTGTCCAGTCGCCCGTCCGACGAGGAGCTGGCTGTCATCGAAAATGCAGACAGCAGGTTTGTTTGAAGGGTTACGGTTCCTAACGGTAGTCTGCCGTGTCGCCATTGAGCAGTGCTGTCGTTCAGACTATCATTCGTCTTTCAAATGTGGTGGTCTTTCCTGTTGATGGGAGATTCCGTACCAGATGTAGACTTTCAGCTTGTGCGGCCGGTTTTATTGGTAGTTTCTGGCTCAAGTTCTTCGGGACGGTGTCTTGCAGTCACGATTCCGAGAGGGCGCTGTCTTCCAAGTCCAGCAGAACTCTTTTCACGGGTCCAGGAATAATGGCCAGGTAAACATCCATATGAGTGACTTTCCCTTGTGATTTGACCACTGCCTATACCACTAGCCTAGACGGGTGTCATGTCGTTGTCACCGCTCTCTCTGACCATGTCTAGGCTCTCTTACTTCTTCTACATGCTGCGCAACTGGGCCTTCAACAGGATGAACCCCGAGGTAGCGGTGAGGCACGACTCCTTCCTGGAGCGCTTCCGGGGCCCAGAGCTCAAGGAGGTCTGCAGACGTGAGAGCGACGGCCAGTCCACGGGCCGCAACAGCGGACTCCGTAGAAAAAAGTGAGTAATAGTGGTACTCCCTTGTCTGGCATGAAGCAAGGGCCTTGACTACACTACTCTATGTTGTTTACTTCCAAAGTCTTGGAAGTAAGTGGCCACTCGCTACCTACAACATGAATAACTGCAACAACACAGACGAGTAAGTGTGTCTGTAGACTTGCTAGTGAACTGGGTAGTACTCTAGAGTGAGAGCTTAGCTGGTAGTCCTTTCTGTTCTCAATTTAGTCTTGGTGGTTTGTTGTTCCATCCAAACAAAGCTAGTTTCAAGAAGAAGCTCTTCACTGCACGGGTTTAGTTTGAATTTGGAATGGATTTGTTGGAGGGTCATGATCGGCACCAATCCTACCAAGATAGTTGCAGACCTCCACTAGATCTTCCCCTCTTGATATAGTCTGGAATTCGTCTTGTAAGATCTCATAGCTGTACTATAGACGGTCCCTTTGGCGTAGAGTACCAGAGTGCGTGGGCTGAGCTCGTCCAGACCTTCCCCTTTTGTTGTTCTCTGGTATACGTCTGGTTGTCCCTCGTAGGCCTGGACACCCCTTTTCCCCCAATTAAGAGAATTTAAAGCTCGAGTCTGTGATCCTTAGCAAAAAGGAAGATGAGATTAAAAAGACAAAGGATGAGAAGGACGAAAAAAAGGATGAGAAGAAAGACGTGAAGGATGAGAAAAAGGATGAGAAGAAGGATGACAAAAAGGATGAAAAGAAAGATGAGAAAAAGAAAGAGGAGCCCCCGTAAGTACTCTCCCAAAGACTTCTGACTGATATCATCAGTGATATCGGGAACATTTATCTGATTCGTAGATTTTCCGCCGAGACCCCAATGAATGTTTTTTGTGTCGTTTTTTTTAAATCCAGAAAGGAGGTTTGGATCATGGACCCGGCTGTAGACATGTACTACAGGTGGCTCACGGTCATCGCTGGTCCGGTGTTTTACAATCTGATCATGATTGTCACCAGGTATTCTTTTGCTTTTTTTTTTTTGGGGACGGGGGGTAATATTTGAAGTGAAACTGAAGTCCTCGAACCTTTACACCTCGTCTACCAGGGCCTGCTTCAATGAACTTCAGGACCGCTTCACTAAACTTTGGATCTTCTTGGACTACACCTCGGACCTCATCTACTACACAGACACGTTTGTCAGGTCGAGAACAGGTCAGTCCACCTTGCGGCCCCCGTTGACCTTTTAACCTTTAAAGGAGTAAATTATTCCTTTGTGCCCATCAGACACAATTCCATGGTAGTCTGTGCATTCGCTCAGGTCTTGTCAAGTCTTCTCACATAGTATTTGAGTCTACACTTTAAAACTTAATCCAGTACACACTGGCCATTCAAAGTCATCTTTGTACCGGCTCGCTGTGCTGTGTAAAAGGTCCCGGTGTGGGAATTTGCAGGACATAGGAGTCGAGGCATAATGAACGGAAGTGACCACAAGGTGAAGTTGAACCAGTTTCTTTTCTGTCCACGTTCATTGTTCATGATTAAGAACATTTTTGGGGGAGAACTGAATTATATTAATGGCATTCCACTCGATTTCAGAGGAAAATTGATTTGGTGCGCATGCAAACAATGTACACTTCAAAGAGAATCATTGGGTAAAAGCGCTGATGCCGATCCCCACTTCTTGGATGAGTACGAGACTCTCAACTTCATTTATTACGTCCGTATGTAAAAAAACAAAACATAAAACATGCGATAAACAGAATAATAATCCAATCATAAATAACCATATAAAATCTGGTACCACAACATAGACATCAACAGTTAAAAAGGATGACTGAACATCGAGGCAAGTCAAAACGATACACGCTGAGATTCAATAAATGTGGAGTTTCCTCGCTCCTTTTTTGGGGGATTGAACTTCACCTACTTTGCAGGGATGGCAGGATACTGCAGATCCATCCATTGTGCCGCTTATCCTAACGAGGGCTGCGGGTTTGCTTGATTGTGTTAAAGCCTCCCTGCGGTCGCGGCTCCGCTCACTGTTCTGTTGAGGCCGAGAATTCAAATCCATTGGTCTGACGGATGCGACCATGTATTTAAAAACATAAAAACCTTGTCTACGCATGCTGCACTTGTGGACTACTTTTGTTTCAATGAAGCTACACAACTCACTTCTAATTGTTTCCTTGGCACCAATATACCCCCACATCGTAAAAAAGCAATTCAGTTATTGTGCTGCCTTGCTTTAAGAGCTCCGTCACAAAACGAAGGTACCACTGCATGTCGACAACGGACTTTAACCTTCTGTCTGCTCTCCAGGGTACCTGGAGCAAGGCCTGCTGGTGAAGGACGCTAAGAAGCTGAGAGCTAAATACAGGACCACGTCGCAGTTCAAATATGACATAATTTCCATGATCCCCACTGATCTGCTCTTCCTGAAATATGGATTCAACAATCCCGAGTTCCGCTTCAACCGCCTCTGCAAGATCTCCAGGCTGTTCGAGTTCTTCGAGAGGACCGAGACCAGGACCAGCTTCCCCAACATGTTTCGCATCAGCAATCTGGTTCTCTACATCCTGGTCATCATCCACTGGAACGCCTGCATGTTCTTCGCCATTTCCAAGACCATCGGTTTCGGCTCAGACACTTGGGTATACCCAAATATCAGCCACCCGGAGCATGGACGCTTGGCCAGGAAGTACATCTACTCCCTCTACTGGTCCACGCTAACCCTCACCACCATCGGAGAGACGCCTCCGCCGGTGAAAGATGTGGAGTACCTTTTTGTCATCGCCGATTTCCTCACCGGCGTGCTCATCTTCGCTAGTATCGTCGGTAATGTCGGCGCCATGATCTCCAACATGAATGCTTCCCGTGCCGAATTCCAGGCCAAGATCGACTCCATTAAGCAGTACATGCAGTTCCGTAAAGTCACCAAAGACCTGGAGGCCCGGGTGATCAAATGGTTCGACTACCTGTGGACAGAGAAGAAGACCTGCGATGAGAAGGAGGTTCTGAAGAACCTGCCGGACAAGCTCAAGGCCGAGATCGCCATCAACGTCCATCTTGACACGCTGAAGAAAGTCCGCATCTTCCAGGATTGCGAGGCGGGACTGCTTATCGAGCTCGTGCTCAAGCTGGAGCCTCAAGTCTTCAGTCCCGGGGACTACATCTGCAAGAAAGGCGACATCGGCCGGGAGATGTACATCATCAAGGAGGGGAAGCTGGCGGTGGTGGCCGACGACGGCGTCACTCAGTTCGTGGTCCTCAGCGACGGTGCATACTTTGGAGAAATTAGCATCCTCGGTATCAAGGGCAGCAAGGCTGGGAACCGAAGAACTGCCAACATACGAAGCGTGGGCTACTCAGACCTCTTCGCCCTCTCCAAGGACGACCTGATGGAGGCCCTCACAGAGTACCCCGAAGCGAAGAAGGCTCTAGAGGAGAAGGGCAAGGCCATCCTGATGAAGGACAACCTAATCGACGAGGCGGTGGCTAACGCCGGAGCTGACCCCAAGGACCTGGAGGAGAAGCTGACCAGGCTGCAGGACAATTTGGATGCCATGCAGACCAAGTTCGCCAAGCTCCTGGCCGAGTTCACCTCCAGCCAGACGCGCATGAAGCAACGCGTCAGCCAAATGGAGGCCCAGGTGAAGGCCGTCAAACCCGAGGACCTTTCAGAAGTGGTGGCCGACAAGGACAAGAAGGTTCAGTGAAGAAAGATTTTACTGGGACGGAAGAACTTTCTCACTTCAAAGTTTAAACCTCGTTTTTATCTATTTATACATCTGTCAGGTTCTGTACGGAGAATCTGTGTGAATGCCATGACCAGCAAAACTTGGCACGCTCACAAAAAAGGTTTGGAATTGCCTTGACAACTTTTTAGGTAGTCATCCAGGTCATGGTATTCCCAGTACGCACATCCGGTTTAAAGATCATCCGGACCATTTTTTTGGTCTTCCTCATCTTTTTTTTTTTTTTTATTATTTTCCGGTGTGAATGTCCCGTGACCTCTCGCAGGTCAATACGGATACGACGTCTTTCGTTACGTGTAAAAGATAAACAAAAACAAACAAACACTGTCCCGTCGTCAGCCACTGGAGGTCTAACGAGTCAAAACAACCCCGGCAATGCCGCTGCAGTGAGTCACACGTCTGATACTGTGCATATGAATATATCCGATATTTATGCATGTTACACTCATGTCTCGGTATATGTCTGCATGGTCATTTTGTAGATAAAAATAAAACATTACGTTACTTTGGACATACATATATCTTTTGCCAGTTTCTCTTGGCAATGTGCAGTTTTGGAGGCTCTTCAGTTGTACTGTAAAGACAGATGCTGCAGGCTACGTACCCGGAGATGTGTCCTCAGGTTCGACATTGACTGTTCCGTCGTCGACAGCACCTGTGACTACTTGGAAACTCTTTGCATTTTACTAAAAATATTTGACAAATGTTTTTGTGTGTGTATTTGCAACCCAGGAACATGTTACGCGCCTCCGACACTGTTGCTTCTGACTGCAGCACCATTAACGTCGATGGGGTCTAGCATAAGAATCGCGCGTGACCAGAGAGCCAATCATAAGCTTTAGAAGTGGAATGCTGATCTGAAACCAATGTTTGAAAATTCCAAGCTTTTTTTGCTGGGATTCTTCAAACGTAAATGCGATTTTAATCATGGATTAAAAATTGTACATTGCATTTTCTCCATGTGATGCAATTACAATTACCGTATTTTCCGCACTATAAGGCGCATAGAATAGATGCTACAGTAGAGGCTGGGGGTAGCCATCTTGCTGTGGTCCCTCAGAAACTCTGTTTAGTCCTCTTTACTTCCTCCACGTTTGCACCACTGATACGTTAATGTGAAATTCTCTCGCTGCTGCTCTATTCCCGTGTTCTACTGCGTGACTGATTGCCTTAAATTTAAACTCAGTGCCGTAAGCGTGTCTCTTAATAGGAGCCATTTTGTTGGTCTTTATACAAAAACACAAATGGAAATGAAACGGCACACTTCGCTCAGTCATATATCCCAGCATGCACCGCGCGCTACTTCTTCTATAGGGGAAAATGGAGTCAGAGGCTGCTTACCGTAGCTGCCAGGTCAATATTGATCCATCCACCGGATTATAAGGCGCACTGTCGGCTTTTGAGAAAATTAAAATCTCTTAGGTGCGCCTTATTGTGCGGAAAATACGGTATGTCAATTTTGGGATTAAATTACAGAACATTGTTACATGTAATCCATCAATACACAACGCCGATTGCGTCGTACTTTGATGCGTAAAGTTCTCTTTAGCACCCTGTTGTTGTCAACGTTATAAGACAAATGTTCTTGGCGCAATCGCATTCGTTCTTCATCGCCGGTCCTGAGGTACTGTTGGTATGAATCTTTTAAGAGGAGGTGAAAGTGCAGGGAAGCAAGGATGCAAAGAACGAATCCAGGAATCTCAAAACATATGGAATTTGAAAAAACACGAGGGGTGAGGGAAAATGTGAGAAGGGCGACACAGCTAATAAAACCACAAAACCAGGAAACAAAACCTACCCAAGCAAAAAGGAGATCATGATAAGCGGCTATTCGAATAGTCAAAGCTAGTGTGGTATTCTGATCTGGTGTAAAACCAGGAAGAAGGTGGAGGAACAATTAGAAAAATGGAGGCATGCACTGGAAAGGGGAGGAAGGAAGATTAGCTGAAGTAAAACAGAATATATGTGCGTGAATGAGAGGGGTGGAGGGGGAAAAGTGAGGCTACAGGGAGAACAGATGGCGAGGGTGGAGGACTTCAAATACTTGGGGTCAACAATACAGAGCAATGGAGAGAGTGGTAAGGAAGTGAAGAAACGGGTCCAAGCAGGTTGGAACAGCTGGCGAAAGGTGTCTGGTGTTCTATGTGACAGAAGAGTCTCCTCAAGGATGAAGGGCAAAGTCTGTAAAACAGTGGCGAGGCCGGCCATGACGTCCGGATTAGAGATGGTTGCACTGAAGAGACAGGAAGCGGAACTGGAGGTGGCAGAAATGAAGATGTTGAGGTTCTCGCAGGTTGGATCGGATTAGAAATGAGCTCATTAGAGGGACAAGCAAAGTTGGATGTTGTGGAGACTTGGTGAGAGAGAGCAGACTTCGATGGCTTGGACATGTCCAGAGAGAGGTGAGGTAAGGACGGAGCTACCAGGGAAAAGCGCGAGAGGCTCTTTTCCCTGGTAGCTGCATCCTTACCGTCCTCCTACCAATATACTCACTCTCTCGCTTCCGATGAAGACCAAAAAAAAGGTTGATGGATGTTGTGAGGGAGGACATGAAGACTGTGGGTTTTAGAGAGGAAGATGCAGGACAAGTTGGAAGGGAAAGGAGAAGATGTCGGGCTGGCTTTTGTACTCTGATACTATCTTAGATGTTTGAAGACCGCGTCACCTCGTTGGCAGAACGTCTCGCTCGTCCGCACAGCGTTAAGGAGTTCGGCGTCCAGCGGATGGGCGAATGGAAAGTGCTCTGTGACTTCACCGAATGGAAGACGAGATGCCAAAAAGACTCGACTGAGAGTCGACAAAGATTTTAACGGTGATACAAAAAAATACCGGCGTTGAATCGTCAACTAATTGCTCGCCCTTGTAGTGTGATCAGCAGTTCTCAAAGAGGCCACCGCAGTCGAATCGGACGGCGTCCAGTGTCAAATTCCCGACGATTTGCGTTCCCAGGGGCTCAGTGAACAAGCTGCGATCCGGCGTTAGCATCTCTTCGTCCTCACCCTCTTCGTCCGGGTCTTCCTCCTCGCTGGCCAGACGTCGCCCCTGGCATCCAGTTGAGAGGTAGTTCGCGTTTATAGTACTCGAGTCCAACGAGGCCTGATTCTCCTCCGAGTCGTGGGAGTCGCTCTTCATGTACGTGGTGTGATTGGACAGCTCCTCCACGTCCGTGATGATGCTGATGATTGGCTCCTCCTCCTCCTCGATCGGGACGGCCTCGCTCATCCGATGTTGCAGGTTCATTTCACCCTAAAAGTGACAAAAAAAAAAAGGGGGGGGGGAATTACACATATATTGTGTGTAATACAAAAATAATAATAATATACGGTAGTCATTGTGTAATTAATATGATTGTGATTAGTAGTATGAGGATAAGCAGTATGGAAAATTGACAGATTATTAATATAATATAATTTTGCACGTTTGTAATTCAAGTTCCATACCTCTTTTTTCTCCTTTTTTTAAAGAAAAAAAGCAAAACAAAAACATTTTTTTTCACTATTAAAGACTAAATGATTCTCAAGAAAGACAGTACTGTGACTTATTTTCCATCCAATGTGGCCAAAATGTGTGAATTACATTTTTAAAAAATTCCTCACTGGAAATAAAATAATAGTAATCCTAATAATTTCAATATTTTTCTTACATTTCCAAGATTTTTTTTTCTAATAAAGATATTTTCACATGTGGTATATGAAGGTAATACAATAATGTTTCAGAAAGCAGTTTGTAAAAGTAGTCTTTGGGACCTTCTCCAAAGAAAATGAAATATGAGAAATGTAGTAGTTATTTAAAATAAATCATTTCTCATTTTTATATCATTTGAATGTTTTAATTTCTTTTTTTTTTTCCAAAGACAAGCGTTACAGAACACGGATGACTGTAACATCACAGCAATAACTTATTATTCATTTTACCGACTTTCAGAAATTGAAGTGATATTTATAAATGGGACCTTCACCTGGGTGGATTCTTTCGCCCATTTGCTGTTGGCGGGATCCGGAACCACTTGGAGCATGAAGCGGCGGAAAAGCAGCCACACCCTACACAAAGGAGGACGCGCGCCGGTTCCGGTTAAACGAGGCAAGCGAACGACGCGCCCGATCGCCGCCGCGCCACGTCACGAACCTCTTCTTCACGGCCGCAATTTGGCACACGCAGAGCAGCAGCGGCGCCGCTACCGAGAGCAGCGAGCAGAAGACCAGAAGCGACACCGGGATGCCCTCAGCGGCTGCGAATCACAACAAGTGCAACATTTTATTCATCATGGCGGCCTTCAGTAAGCAATATAAACAAGGGGATGTGGAATAATACTGCATCATTACGAAATGGATTTTGAAGTTTTTTATCATTGGGTTTAACCCATTCATGGGCAGGGTGGCAATATTTTTTACCTTATTGAGATAAAAGTCTCCTAACAGGCCACAATCAAGGAAATAACACTTCTTTTTCGTTTATGGTTAAGTTATACGATAACTTTACTAATTTATAATCTCGTCCCAAAAATCAGAATCAGATTAAAACACTTAAATATTTTGATATACTGAAGGATATAATGCGTGAATGGGTTAATGTTAATATAGTGGAATAAAAAAAAACTGTCTGGATGAGGTTTTTTCACACAGTACCTCATAATAAACTACAGCGGTGCCTTGGTTATTTTACCATGCTCTTATCTCAAATCATCTTTTCCCTTTGAAATGAACTGAAATGCCATTATACCGTAATTCCCGGCCTACGGCGCGCACCTGGCTACAAGCCTGAACGAGTACATTTGTAAAGGAAATACTATTTGGTACATACATACGCCACAGCTGTGTAAAAAAAAAAGCCGCGAGTGCCCACTTTGAAACCCACATTCAAACACGAGATATTTACAAAGAAAGACAGTACATGGAGAGTTTAACGCTAGCACCACGCTAACACTAGCGCCGCGCTAACAGGGCCGGTTAAAAAAAAAAAAAAACAACATACTGGTAAAAATCACTGAGACACGGCAATAACAAGCTCGCGCAGCACTAACAGGGCCGGACTGGTAAAAGTCACTTCCTCGGCACATATATTCCACCGGTCTCACTCTTACCTGTACCACTCAAGTGCCCCCTTGCAGCTGTTAGAAAAAAAATCCACAAATTAGCCGCATCATCGCATCAACTGCAGGGTTGAAAGCGTGTGAAAAAAGCCGCGCTTTATAGGTTGGAAATTACGGTCATCCAAAAAACAGATCTTGAAAAACTCTGCAGTCGCGTCACATGTATCTCAAGGCACTAGTGTATATAAATGTCTTGGAAGCCTTTTACTTCATTAATTTCACCCCCGGAAAAATCTAATTTAGCTTAGTTTTTCATCTTATCATCTTAATTTTGAAGGGAAACATGGGCTCCAAGCATTCCCTCGAACATTGTGAGGATAAGCGGCTCAGGAAATGGATGGTTTCTTCTCAACGTTATACACACAATACCCCATGATCATGAATTTATAATGACGGTATTCTGGTGACCCGAATTCTATTGATAATGTCACACGGTGGCCATGACGTGCAGACCTTGGATGAAGATCTTGACTTTTTGAGCGGGTGGACTTTCTCCCTGAGAAGTCCAAGCGGTCATCCACAGGCTGTGCACACCTGGAGCCAGGTGCTCCAAGAAAAACATCCGCTTGGTCGCTTGCACCGAGTCTGTGAATCAAAGACACAACCATGGAAATGAGATCGGATCAACTTAGTTCGAGATATTTACAGGATTTTACATTGCTGCACAATTCCTCTGGCGTCTTCCAGGTAGATGGTGTACTTAGTGATGCATCCACCACGCTGAGCCCTGGGAAGATCCCTCCATGTCACGACTACTCTGTCGGAGTCCACTTCCTGTTGAATCGACGGACCGACTTTGGGGACTGCAAAAGAGCCAATGGAAATCAAAGCTCTGGACTGAAAGAAAAGGAGTGATGAATTTCTGTTCAGTTTAGTTCAAACCCAGATCTTGTTGACTGCGAGTCAGATATCCTGACCACAAACTAGCGCAATATTTCTGCCCTCAAAGGTGTATTCATCTTGAATGGTCACATCCCGTTACCTGATTTGCTGGTGTTGAGGAGTCGAAAGCTTCTGGTGGTCATCGAGTCGTCGCTGTGGAGAACGTGAACTGCGATTTCGTAGCACTCGGACGCGTTCAAACCTGTGCATGGGAAAAAAGATGTCAGGAAAAATCTTACGATCCGGAACTCATGAAGAGAATGATCTGGTACACATGAAGAAAAGCAGGTGAACTAGAACACAAAGACAATGATCTGGAACACATGAAGAGAACGATCCGGAAGATGTGCGTAGGATGATCCGGAGGACATGAACAAGATGATCTGGAAAATATAAAGAGGACGGTCGGAAATACATCAGAACACAAGAAGAGGATGATCCAGAACATGAAGAGGATGATCTGGAACACGTGAAAATAATGAGAAGGGAATGCATGAATAGAATCTTCTGGAACTCATAAATTGGCCGATCTGGAACACGTGAAGTGAATGATCCGGAACTCAAAAGGGGCACCATCTGGAAAACACGAAGAGAATGATCTGGAACACGTGAAGAGGACGATCCGGATGACATGAGCAGAGTGATCAGGAAAATATGAAGAGAGTGAGCTGAAATACATCAGAAGACAAGAAGAGGATGATCCAGAACATGAGATTAGTCCAGAACATGTGAAGAGGACCACCTGGAACACATGAAGATCATGATCACGATCACATGAAGAAAAGTCGATGATCAAGAACAACCGGGAACACAAAGAATAGCGGATGAACTGGAACATGTGACGAAGAATGATCTGGAAGAACAGAAGACACCACAATTACAATCAGGCACACAAGAATGAAATGATCTGTAACACATCAAGACAGAGTAGATAATCCAGAATACAGGAAAAGAACGATCCGGGACACATGAAGAGAACGATCCGGAAGAAGTGCAGAAGATGATCCGCAGGACATGAACAGGGTGATCTAGAAAATATGAAGAGGACGGTCTAAAATACCTCAAAACACAAGAAGAGGACGATCCAGAACATGAAGAGAATAAGACAGAACGTGAAGAGGATGATCTGGAACAAGTGAAAATAAAGAGAAGGGAACCCATGAATAGAATAATCTGGAACTCATAAATTGGTCGATCTGGAACACATGAAGTGAATGATCTGGAACTCATCAGGGGTACCATCTAGAAAACACAAAAAAGAATGATCTGCAACACGTGAAGACGACGATCTGGATGGCATGAACAGAGTGATAAGGAAAATATGAAGAAGGAAAATATGAAGAGAGTGATCTGAAATACATCAGAAGAAGAGAAGAGGATGATCCAGAACATGAAAATAATCCAGAACACGTGAAGAGGACCATCTGGAACATTTGAAGAACATGATCAAGATCACTTGAAGAAAAATTAATGATCAAGAGGACAATCTGGAACAAGAAAAATAGCGGATGAACTGGAACATGTGATGACAATGATCTGGAACAACAGAACACACCACGATTACAATCAGGCACACAAGAATAAAATGATCTGTAACACATCAAGACAGAGTAGATGATCCAGAATACAGGAAAAGAACAGTCCGGGACACAGGAAGAGAACGACTCCAAAAACACGACGAGAATGATTTGAAATTTGAAAGTGGACCGAAATTTCAGACCTTGGATGACAGCTTGACGAGCTTCTCCGTTCAGTCTGAGCCAGTGCAGCTCCTGCAGCTTGAGCCCCTCCGGGTACCACTCCACGATGTGGGCCGTGGGGGGCGCCGCCCTTTCCGCTCGTCCCCACCAGAGGGCGACGCCGTTTTCATCTGCCTTCATGTGTACAGGCAGCTGGGCCAACGCTAAAAGAAAAGAAGCAGCCTGCGTACGGGAATTTTCTCGCACAAAAAAAGGGCATTTCTCTACAAATTAAAGCTTGGTAAAAATTTGCAACAAGGCTGTAACAAAATGTGCAAAACCGAAGCGCTGTGAATACTTTCCAGATGCGCAGTACATGTTCGTTTACCTTTGGTGTGATAGGGGTTAATGTTGGCCGCCGGGGAAATTCCTTTGGAGTTGAGCGCGCTCACAGTCGCGCGACACCTGGCGCAAAACCCAACGGAAGCGCCGGTGGCATTTGCGCTGACGTTGGCCGCGTGTACCAGTCGAGACTCGGCGCTGTGCACCGCAACCAAGTACCGCACAATTTTACCCCTGGCATGGGCGACGTTCATCGGCTGGGAAATACACAGGGAAATACTTTGTGTTTAAATGTAGCCTGCCAGGCAATTCTGAAAACATCTGAATAAGATTCTTTCGGAATATTGATTATTTAGAAGTTTAGGATGATTTACTCTTCAGAAATTGTGATTTTTAAGGAGAATCGGTTCATCCGTTTTTTCCATGAATTTGAGGGGTTTTTTTTTTTCATTTAAAAAATCTTTTTTAATTCATTTTTAGGGCAGCACGGTGGAGCAGCTGGAAAGCGTTGGCCTCACAGTTCTGAGGACCCGGGTTCAATCCTGGATGCATGTTTTGCCCGTGCCTGCGTGGGTTTTTCTCCGGGTGGGGACTCCAACATCCCAAAAATATGCAACATTAATCGGATGCTCGAAATTGCCCGTAGGTGTGATTGCGAGTGCGGCTGTTTGTCTCCATGTGCCCTGCGATTGGCTGGCGACCAGTTCAGGGTGTACCCCGCCTGCTGCCCGTTGACAGCTGCGATAGGCTCCAGCACTCCCCCCAACCCTCGTGGGGATAAGCGGCTAAGAAAATGGATGGATGGAATTAATTTTTAAAATGTGGTGAGAAAAAAATAAGTTGTGAGAATTGAAAATGGAATTCTTGAAAAAAATTGGGGTTTATGGAATTCCAAAGATCCCAAAGTTGCTTTGAATCTGTTAAAAATTTTATTTATTATATTTATATCAATTTATTTGAACGGCGCTTGTGTGTGCAAATGTTGCGTTTGAGAACAATATAGCTACATTTCTCCATTCATTTGGAAACGTTTTCTGAAAAATGTGTGATTTTTGTAAATTTGTCAAATACCGCTGTAGTTTTTTTTTTTTTGTCTTGTGCAACGGGTCAAACTGTGACACCCCCCCCCCAAAAAAAAAAAAAAATCATAATTAGATGAGACCGACTCAACCTCTTTGGCCTATGATCAGGTATTCATGGCAGATTTTGTCTCTCGAAAAAATTCAGCATGTTTTCCCTCGATGGTTTCTCTTGAACTCGTATTTTTTCTAGTAAAGTGAAACCAGTCGCTTTCCTCTACATTTTCATATGACAATAACTTGCAACGTGGGCGTGTGTGGTTACAAGTGACGACGTGCGACACCTAAACTGTGGTCAAACATTGACCTTTCGGCGGCAGGCTGAAACAGAAAGTGCCGCTCTGAAGACAATACGGCGACAAACGCGCAAAGCACACTCATCTTCCGTGTTTACCTTCCAGTACAGCCTGATGGACTTGAAGTCGGAGGAAGGCGGCGTGTACCACACGTCGAGTTCTTTGTCCGGTGCTGCCGGACGACAAAACACAAACGTTTGCTTCGAGGGAGGCGGCGGAAATGGCCGCCTCAGAGCAAAGTAGCGGACTTCGTGTTTTCAAATATGGCTTCCTGGAGACTTTTTTTGGTGGGTGGACTCACGAGACAATCCCACCACATTGGAAGTCGACTGATTGATGGCGACTTGCGACCGACATGGCCGACTTCCTGCGTCTTTTTGGGCAAGGCTCCTTGAGACTCTGATGCCTGCCGATCTGCAACGGGTCGGCCGTCTTTGATAGCTCGCTGCGGCGACAACACTTGGGCAATATACAGTGAAGAAAATAAGTATTTGAACACCCTGCTATATTGCACGTTCTCCCACTTAGAAACCAGGGAGGGGTCTGAAGTTTTCATCCTAGGTGCATGTCCACTGTTAGACAGATAATCTAAAAAGAAAAATCCAATTTTTAACAATTTATTTGAGTGATACAGCTGCAAATAAGTATTTGAGAAAACCAATGTTAATATTTGGTACAGTAGCCTTTGTTTGAAATTACAGAGGTCAAATGTTTCCTGTAGTTGTTCACCAGGGTTGCAAACACTGCAGGAGGGATTTTGGCCCACTCCTCCACACAGATCTTCTCTAGATCAGAGAGGTTTCTGGGCTGTCGCTGAGAAACACCGAGTTTCAGCTCCCTCCAAAGATTAGGCCACGCCAGAACCTTGATATACTTCTTACGTAGCCACTCCTTGGTTTTCCTGGCTGTGCGGTTCGGGTCATTGTCATGTTGAAAGACCAGCCACGACCCATCTTCAGTTCTCTGACTAAGGGAAAGAGGTTGTTCCCCAAAATCTCACAGTGGCCGTGGTCCTCCGCTCCTTAATACAGTGCAGTCGTCCAGTCCCATGCGCAGAAAAACACCCCCAAAGCATGATGCTACCACCCGCTTGCTTCACAAACACTTATTTTCTTCACTGTATAAGGTTTGGTCAGATCTAGACATGTCCGCAAAATTTCATGTTGCAAAGTGAACCCGCCTTTGAGGGCTGAATTTTGTGAGTGTGGCAAAGCCCTCGAGAAAGGTCTCCGGTTTCCTCCCGCTTTCCAAAAACACGCATCATTAATTGGAAACTCTAAATTGCCCCAAGGTGTGATTGTGAGTGCGGCTGTTTGTCTCCGTGCGCCCTGCGATCGGCTGGCAACCAGTGCAGGGTGTACCCCGCCTCCTGTCCGAAAACAGCTTTGATAGGCTCCAGCACTCCCCGCGACCCTTGTGAGGATAAGCGGCGATGAAAGTGGATGGAAATATGTATAAAATCTGAATAAATAAGATTAGCTGTGCAGCGAGGAAACTGCCTGCACAAATCCGTTATCTTGACCCCATGACTTTTCCACAAGCAGTTCCCCTAAATGAGTCAACATCCACAACATTCATTATGTTCTGTAACTATTAGATTGAAAGTCTAAAACCGTACAGGATCTGAGAACCCCCCCCCCCCCCCAAAAAAAAAATAACGTACGATTAAAATCCTCACCTTCCTCCTGGGTCCAACCGCTGGTGACGTCGCTCCAGTCGCTCCACAGGCCTGTGCTGAATTTGGACCTGGCTCTGAAGTGGTAGAACCGGTAAGGCTCCAGAGGCCAGATGGACAGCAATTGGTCCAAAGCCACTGGCACGTCCTGGTGGAGCAGCGGCTAGCATGTTAGAATAAGTTGAATATTTATTGGTGGTAATAACGGCCGACATTGATGTACCTAAGTGCCCTAAGTACTCAGTTTGATACCCGGGCGTATGTTAGCATTTCATCAGCCTTTGCAAATAGCATCTAATGACATTATTAAATATGTCATCAAGTTGTTGTTACTTACATGTCCCATACCAACTGTGAGCATGTTAGCATTTCATCAAAATATCACGAGATGTTCTGAAATTATCATATGGGTCCGTAACTCCGTGTTTTGCTGTGATAGCTGTTAGCATTTTAAGAATTAGCATTCATAGCCAAAGTTTTACAGATTAGGCCTTTACGATAACAATGTCGGTTCTCTGACTCCAAAACATTTTCATCATGGGAGTTTGGTATTCTTACTGAGTCTGGATAGGTGGTCCAGAGTCCCGGTTCTGTAGTGTACTGGATCTCCAGGTGTTGCGTCCTCACTGGTTGTTGAACCCTGATGGCACACCCCCTGGAGGAGCACTGGGCCCCCCCGAGGACCGGAGCGGAGGGAATCACTGTTCACATCGAAATAACGTCACTTGAATGCACACCGCAACAATCACACAAAGAGAAGAACGCAAAAGGTACCGATGCTACTGAGCGTGTAGTTAGCGGGTGGCGACGTAGCCGACCCCAGTGCATTGTGGGTGCAGACCCGCACCGAGATGAAGTGGACTTCGGCGGGCATGTGAAACAGGGCCGATGGGGGATCAGCTCCTCTGATAGGGATCTTGAATGGGGGCCACGGGTCGGGGAGATCTCCTGATACCTTGGTGACCCTGCAACACGCACACAAATTATGTTTTCTATATTCTACGGGAAAAACTATTGCGTGTGCGGGTACCGGATTAAATGTCATGCACTAACGAGACGAGCACGCACATACCAGAACTCTGTAGTGTCCTTCAGGTGTGTTTTCCGGCCTCTTTCCCAGGAACAAAGCACCTCACCAGCCCGGTCGGTTTCCACCTTGTAATGGCACCGAATGTTCCGTGGCCTCTCTGGTGGGTCTGGAGACATTAAAAATAAAATCAAATGGACTTTGCAATACGGTTTTTTTATCAGCCCCAGGCGGTCCACACTCACATCCAGCCCAGATGTCGAGTCCGCACGGGTCCAGGGACAGGGCGCGGCATCGGCACTGGCAGCTGAAGGTCCGGTTCTTGGTGATGTTCCCCACGCGGATGTACGTGGTGCTAGAGTTGACCGCCGTGTGGTCCTGCAGGGCAGGCGGGTGGTCGCTGTACATGGAGCGCTCGCATTTACAGTTAAAGGTGCAGTAAACCTCAAAGCTGGAGCCGAGCTGCACCACGGGCCCTGCGGTGGACCAGCTCACGCAAGCCGGGGTCTTACCTGAGGAGAAAAATGAAAAAAAAAAAAAAATGTCGGGTGCAGACCTCCACACGGGCCTAAACTGATTGGTAAAAGCCATACTTGCTAGTTAGCATGCTACTTCCTGGTTTCTCGGCAAGTGTCGGTGGATATGGATGATTTTGATAAGGTCTTAAAATAATGTTTAGGGTTTCAATTAAGCCACAAAAGGTTGAATCTCTTCTTGTCTGAATGAAGACATTTCCTATTTAATCCAAAAGCTTCATTAACTCGAAATGTTCTTACAGCACTGCACTGTAGTAAAGAAAGGACATTCCTTTGATGACAACTACGTCCAAATTCCGGATAGAGACGTTTGAAAGCGGCGTGAACCCATTCATTTCTGTCAGAGAGGAAGATGCTTGCAACAATGTCCTGACATCATCTTCTTTTCCTTTCGGCTTGTCCCGTTAGGGGTCGCCACAACGTGTCATCTTTTTCCATCTAAGCCTATCTCGTGCGTCCTCTTCTCTAACATTCACAGTCTTCATGTCCTCCCTCACAACATCCATCAACCTTCTCTTTGGTCTTCCTCTCGGTCTCTCTTCCCTGGTAGCTCCATCCTGACCATCCTTCTACCAATATGCTCACTCTCTCGCCTCTGAACATGTCCAAACCATCCAAGTCTGCTCTCTCTAACCTTGTCTCCAAAACATCCAACTTTGGCTCTCCCTCTAATGAGCTCATTTCTAATCCTATCCGACCTACTCACTCGGAACGAGAACCTCAACGTCTTCCTTTCTGCCACCTCCACTTCTGCTTCCTGTTGTTTCTTCACTGCCGCCGTCTCTAACCCGTACATCGCGGCCGGCCTCACCACTGGTTTCCAAACTTTGCCCTTCATCGTAGCAGAGACTCTTCTGTCACATGAAAACCAGACACCGTTGGACCCGTTTCTTCACTCCCTTACCACACTCTCCATTGCTCTGTATTGTTGATGCCAAGTATTTGAAGTCGTCCACCCTCGCTATCGCTTCACTCTTCCCCCTCCGCCCCTCTCATTCACGCACATATATTCTTTTTTTACTTCTGATAATCTTCATTCCTCTCCTTTCCAGTGCATGTCTCCATCTTTCCAATTGTTCCTCTGCATGCTCCCTGCTTTCACTGCATATGACAATATCATCTGCGAACATCATGGTCCAAGGGGATTCCAGTCTAACCTCATCTGTCAGCCTATCCATTACCACTGCAAATAGGAAGGGGCTCAGAGCTGATCCCTGATGCAGTCCCACCTCCACCTTAAATTCCTCCGTCACACCTAAGGCACACCTCACCATTGTTCTGCTACCATCATACATGTCCTGTACTATTTTAACATACTTCTCTGCCACACCAGACTTACGCATGCAGTACCACAGTTCCTCTCTTGGTACTCTGTCATAGGCTTTCTCTAGATCCACAAAGACACAATGTAGCTCCTTCTGACCTTCTCTGTACTTTTCCACGAGCATCCTCAAGGCAAATAATGCATCTGTGTTACTCTTTCTAGGCATGAAGCCATGTGTTGCTCGCAGCTACTCACTTCTGTCCTGAGTCTAGCCTCCACTACTCTTTCCCAAAACTGTGGCTCATCATCTTTATTCCTCTGTAGTTTCTACAGCTCTGAACATCCCCTTTGTTCTTGAAAATGAGGACAAGCACACCTGACATCTCAGCCTCAAATATGATCACATTCCGCAGGGAAAGTGGCTGCTTGCGAGTCGTGTGGCTTTCTGCTACCAGGCAGGTGGACGACCGGCTGGCGTGCCGGCCATGCCCGGGGGCAACAGCAACCCTATTGTGAACACCCCTCGGACACACCCTCAGAGACATAAATAGGGAGAACCCACACTTCAAAGTTAGTTAACTGTGAAGACAAATTCTGTGCTTTAAAAAACTTTTTTCCCCATAAAGTTAATAAATTTGTGGCTAACCTGTGCAGCGTTGCACCAGCAGCATCAGCGTCGAGACACAGAACAAAGACCATTTTTGGGGAATTGCCGCCATGTGTCATCCGTCGGCTGCCCTTCACAAGAGACAAAAAGCATTTGAAATTTGCGGCAAAATCCAAACAGAGACAAAACAAAACAAACACAAAACGTACTCACCGAAAGTCAAAATCATTGGTCCTCCAGCATGAGGGTGGACTTTACGCTCACGGTCCCGTCCTTACCATCCTTCGGACGATCTGCGTGTCGGAACGGTGAACGAGACAACGCGACAGGTGCCATCCGCTTTTCTTTTTTTTTTATTCTTCTGAGAGAGTGAGTCAAGTCGCACTCGAATTGGAGGAAGTTCTGTAAGCTGACGTGCCGCAGGAGGGAACCGCAACAATAGCTGCGCAACCGTCAACCCTCCGTGAGTGCAGTTGAATTCTCTGCTTCACATCTTATCGTACTGTGTCGTATTAAATAAGACTTTGTTTTGGTTTTGTCGTGTGTTTTGGTGCATTTTGTTGTGCTTTGCTGTATTGTGTTATGGGACGTTGCGCTAATTCAGAGTGGTTTTCAAACTGCGGGGTGTGGGGCTTCCGTGGACACTTCATTATGAAGTTACACCCAGCTGTTGTTCCTGTTTTTGTTGATTTCCAAACAATAATGTTTGCAAATATTGGTGTGTGTGTGGGGGGGATAATTTGTAAGCAGAGTAGGCTGAACATTTCATCAAAAATTTTAAGGAAGCACCGCGCTAATTGCATTACGTTCAGTACAACCTCAGTTCTCGACCATAATCCGTTCGAGAAGCGATTTGTTCGAAAACCGAATTGATATTTCCCATTGCAAATGTAGCTACCGGGACACGTCTGCGTACAGAGGCTGCGTTATGCACAATAACAACCCGCGTCATGGGTCAGCTGGTCGGCCCGCGCGCGTTGTGTTATTTCCGGGTTTTGTCCGGGGAGTTTGAGTATCGATTTTTATTTGAAAACAGAAGCAAAAAAAAAAGTCTAAATTTTCATTCAAAAACAGATTTGTTCGAGAACGAAGACGTTTGCGAACCGAGTATTCACTGTACTGTAATTGAGGTTTTGTGCTATGTTACTATCTATCCATCCATTTTCTTAGCCGCTTATCCTCACAAGGATCGCGGGGAGTGTTGGAGCCTATCCCAGCTGTCAACGGGCAGGAGGCGGGGTAAACCCTGAACTGGTCGCCAGCCAATCGCAGGGCACATAAGAGACAAACGGCCGCACTCACAATCACACCTTGGGGCAATTTAGAGTGTCAAATCAATGTTGCATGTTTTTGGGACGTGGGAGGAAACCGGAGTGCCCACCCGGAGAAAAGCCACGCAGGCACAAGGAGAACATGCAAACTCCACACAGGCCGGTCCGGGATTGAACCCGGGACCTCAGAACTGTGAGGCCAACGCGTTTCCATCTGCTCCACCATGCCGCCCCTGTTACAATCTACTCTACTACATTGTTACTCTATGTTTTTTAATACTACTAATATTATGTAATGTCACATTAAGACAGGCAAAATGTTGGTTAATATATTTTCAGTCACACTATGTTCTACATGCCAAACTAATTTTTATATTACTGTATGTTACATTACGCCGTGGTATGTTGCACTACACTACATTAAGTCAAGCTGCATTATGGCAAGTTATTTTTATGTTATCGCCTCATATCATCTGAGCTCCCCTGCACCATTTCTCATTTTCAGTTCCTTGACTTGAAACACGCACTTGACCTCATCTCCAGTATTTCATTTCTGCTTCCAGGCAGTCAAAACGATCCCCCAAACATGACTTATCTCGCAATTCCGCTTATCAAAGCGACCGCACAAGAAATATTTTTCCCACGAGTCTCCTCATCACAATTTCCGCGCGTCTCAGAACTCGTTCGAGCATCACGACCCGTGACGGGACGGACCGCGGGACTTTCCCCCCCTTCTGCCGCACTGGATCTCCGCAGACCGAACAAAAGAAACCAGGTATCGTCTTAAGAGTTTTCGGCGGTTAATGTTTTACGATGGGAAGTTTGGGGGTTAGTGGGGTGAGGAAGTGAGACAACTGTCAGGAAGTTGCAAAAAAAAAAAAAAAAAAAGTGTCAATTTGAAGTTGAGTCACATATAAACATGTCACATATAAAAAAAAAAAAATTAAAAATGCTACGTTAACCCTCCTTGCTGCTTGTACACGTGACCTAATCGCTGTGCTAATTGTTTTTGCTCGTGAGTTGCAATCTTTGTGCATTTTGTCATGCTGCTGTCTTGCTGGTGGTTTAAAATCCCGCGAAATAAATGGAATATGTCCTCAGAAAAATTGATTAGGATAACCGCAGAAAAGACAATACAAAATAATTCACGTGGAATTAGTCCTCCAGAACTGTACAAAATAAATGCGGCCATGAAAATGTTCATTTAAAGTGTGTGTCATTGTACATGCGTCCCTCCATTTTCTTTTGCCGCTTAGCCTCACGATGGTCGCGGGGAGTGCCGGAGCCTATCCCAGCTGTCAACGGGCAGGAGGCGGGCGGGGTACACCCTGAACTGGTCGCCAGCGAATCGCTGGGCACATAGAGACACACAGGTACACTCACAATCACACCTACGGGCAATTTAGAGCGTCCAATGAATGTTGCATGTTTTTTGGGGATGTGGGAGGAAACCGGAGTGCCCACCCGGAGAAAACCCACACAGGCACGGGGGAGAACGTGCAAACTCCACACAGGCGGGGCCGGGATCGAACTGTGAGTCCAACGCTTTACCAGCTGAGCCCACTGCGCCGCCCGGACATTGTACAAAAAGTACAAAATAATGCACAGTAATTAACCGTAGAAGAAAACTGATGCGATGTGAGCGTTCGCTTTCCGCCGCTGACTTTAAAGTTTTAAAATGAGAAAGCATATTTCATTCATCAATCATTTTAATAGCTATTGTAAAAAGTAGCACCAAATCTAAAAAAATAGAACCCGTCCCACACTCCGGCGGTCTCATAGTGACTTCAATCCAGGGACCTTGTTTGCATGGGAATTTATCTGGGATGCGCTACAAAATTTTGTTGTTTGATATTTTATTTAGTTTTATATATTTTTACGAACGCAGGAATTTAATTGAATGCTGGACAAAATATTGCAGAGGAATTCAGAGAAACTTTGCAGAAGGATATACCAGGGAACGCTATTTAGTTGGATATTGTACAAAATATTGTATTGTAATTAAGAGCTTACTAACTGTTATGAGGGAAACCTTGCTTCAGTCTTGGTGAAGGTAACTTCAAAAAATCAAAATAGAGAAAAATCACAAAACGGGCTCTAGTTTGACGTTCCCACATCATAATTCAATCCTGTCCAGTCGATACGGCTTCTTTTGAAGCAGCGCAAAATATCTCATAAAGACATAAAAGGACTCAGCGGGTACCCTTATGAAATCCAGAACGAGCCGGTAAAAAATAAAAAACGCCGGCGACTTAAACGTGTCCGCTGACCTCGTGGATCTCGAATTCCCTCAAATGATTGCTTCCGACCTCCCGAGTCCTCGAGCCGCTTGCTCGCCAGTTCGTGGGACGTTCGGACCGACTTTCAGACCCCGAATGCGTCGGGCTAACGTCGAAGGACGCACGTCTTTGCGCGGACAGGTCTGACAAATTGGCAAACACGCAAATATTATATATCCGCCGCCGTTTGCACTTCTGCGCACATCGTAGAGTCTACGAAACGGGAAGAAGGAACACCGGTTGTGTCGGTTATTCTGCTTCCTGCCCGCTGCTGGGAATGCAGATTTGTGGGACGTAGCCCGTCACCGCCGAAACCGCCACAAGAGTTTCACCTTTTTGTAAATCCACCAAGTGGGCGTGGTCTTCGGTGCCCCACCAGTCGCTTCTGTTCAGGTCTAATTCCAGGTTCTGGAGCCACGTGGAGGGTTCCAATTCCACGCTGAACAGCAAGTTCCCCAAGGGCGGTCCAAACCTGCCGGAAGCCAAGTCCTCCTCCGTGGGGTACGTCTGGTCCTGGTTCGGCTCTTCCGCTCGCGGGACCGCGGTCAGCTGAGGTTTGTAGCCGTGGTCCGGTGTCTCCGTGACGACGGCGTCGGTGGGATTCTGCACGGACAGGAGGGGGGGTTGCGAGTCTTCTTCGGAGGCAAAACTGATGGGGGACAGCGGTGGGTCGCTGTCGGTGTCCGTGTGCGACAAGGACGGCTCGCTCCAGGCGTCCATCTGAAGTGCGAGATTATTATCAATATTCATTCGCCTCGTCAGTATTTATTCATCCTGCATAAATTCAACAGACAATTCATTAGGGCCACCTGCACAATGAATGTGAAATTGTTTTATTGTATTATTTTTTTTAATTACCATTAATCATTAAAAATATAATGTATGAACTAAAGCATGTTAAATCAATCATTTACTAAGATGATAATCACTTACTTGCCCACCGATTTCTGTGATATTAATAAATGATGCATACAATTTTAGGTCAAATGCTTTATTACCACCATTATTATTGATCACACGCCGAAGTAAAAGAATCAGAATCGTCTTTATTTTGCCAAGTATGTCAAAAAACAAACGAGGAATTTATCTCCGGTAGTTCGAGGCGCTCTTGTACGACAACAGCAGTCAATAGACAGAATTCATCCATCCATTTTCCTCACCGCTTATCCTCACGAGGGTCGCGGGGAGTGCTGGACCCTATCCCAGCTGTCAACGGGGCAGGAGGCGGGGTACGCCCTGAACTGGTCGCCGGCCAATCGCAGGGCACTTGGCGACAAACAGCCGCACTCACAATCACACCTAGGGGCAATTTAGAGTGTCCAATTAATGTTGCATGTTTTTTGGGATGTGGGAGGAAACCGGAGCCCCCACCTTGGAGGAAACTCACGCAGGCACGGGGAGAACATGCAAACTCCACGTAGGCGGGTCCGGGATCGAACCCGGGACTTCGCAACTGTGAGGCCAACGCTTAACCAGCTGATCCACCGTGCCGCCCGATAGACCGAATAAAAATTTTGAATTTTTTTTTTTTTTTTTTGGACAATCCTGCAAAAAGATGGAGTCCTCTAGCAATTAGAGCAGTTTGAATGACAAATCCGAAAAGCGTTCGTTGCGATGCCCGTTGCGCAAAGTTCAAGAAATGTATGCAGTTTAAAGCAAGCAGTGGTGCCATGATACGATATTACGACACGCGACATGATCTGTTATATGAATGTCTCGTATTGGACGTTGCAGGTGTACCTAACGACGTGTACCGTGAGTGCGAGCACCTCCAACAATTTGATGGCTTGGCTATTTCCTGGTTTCGGGAGCTTCTTCACCAACCAATCAGGACCCCACGATACGCACTGCTCTTTGATCCTTCTCGTCACATGCAGAAACACACGCAGACGGGTGCTGCTGTTTTGGTTTCCAATAACGTCCAAATTGGCACTTTTATTGTAATAAGTTAAACATATTTTTTCAGTACCGTCTCCTTATAGGCGTGCAGCAAGCCACCAGCACCGTAAAGCCCGCCACGCCGATTACGGAGAGCACCAGCACGGCCGGTCCGGCTACGAGAACGCGGATGCGTCAACGGCATCTCCTTTATCAAGCGTTGTATTATTATGTCATAACACACCTGCAGGCTGCTTGGGCCGAGAGGAGATCAGGTTCCCGCGCCGTCCTTCCCCGGCGGAGGTGGAGGCGGACATCTGGATGGCGACGGTGCCCTCGGGACACTCCAGCCACGCCTGGCGGCGACCCCTCGCGGGGACCACCACTAAAGGTCACGGGATTGTCAGCAGTCTCGCTAATGGAGCTGCTTTAACTTCTTTTTACACTTGTATGACCGTTAAGAATGCGCAAGTGCGACATGGTCCAATCAAGGGTGAGGTGAAAGGTAGGAACAGGAAGGAAAGTTTAAAATTCTGTTGTTTAAGGAAGGGAATAGTTTCCTATTGATTGAAAGTTTATTGTTCTCCGTTATTGTTTGTTTGTTTGTGCTTTTTCTCGGTACTCAACGTGAATGTCATACCAGGGCGGCACCGACTGCCAAGGGACAAAAATTCCTTGTGCGTCGTTACGTACTTGGCCATGAAATCTGATTCAGATTCGGAAAAGAGGAATTAAATGTGAAAGGAGGGAGGAAGAACAGAAAGGCTGAAAGAAAGAAAAACGGGGAGGAAGTGTATATCATTCACTCACATTTGAAAAATGTACAGGTTTGGTCTGTCATGCCCGCGGATATATAGTTACGGGTGCCTGTTCTGTTTGTAATTATGAGTGTACCCCTTTAAGAGCGGAGGGTTGCGGTGTCAGGTAAACTAGGAAGTAGAAGTAGGCTGAGCAGCGGCTCGTTGTTAGAGACCGTGTGCTTCCAATGGATCGGTTTTCATGTACACTGAGTGCGCCACAAGTGCGCAATTGCGCAGCTTCGAGGGAACATCGGTCAAGACTACACAAAATAAGCGGCGTCTTTCAATATCTACGTATTTCTACTCGTAACAAATTTTACGCGCTCGACTGTGCAGATTTGCGAGTGCGATGGCACATACCTGCCCGTCACATTGACTGGTTACATGCCAAGAACCTCAAAACGACGCATGTTTTAACATAACAGTTGGAGTACAACTCTTAGGAATGACTAAATATTTTACAAAATGCAAAATTGGGAGTGGGTAGCTTGTTTAAAGTGAAAATGTGTGAAAATAAACAATTGCTCGAAAGTAGTTTACACGTGTAGTACTTCAACTGTCCGAAATCAGACCCCTGACGTGTTCCCGAGCCCTCTCGCAGTATTTCCTGCGGACTGTTTGTAGTTTTTCCAGCTGTGTTGCTTTCGTTCACCTGCGATTTCTTGGCTGTGCACGTGGAGGGTCCAAAGATAGATGGTGTAGTTGGTGATGAAGCCCCCCTGCTGCTCCACCGCGGGGTCCTCCCACTGGACCAGGAGGCGCGTGGCCCTGTGTGCCAGCACCGACACGTTGGGACCGGCGGCCGGTTCTGAAACACCGTATGATATCGCATCACATCCCTGATTAAAGTTACATACGGTGTATCCGCAAAGTATTCACATCGCTTCAGTTTTTCCAGATCCCGCTATTTTACAGCCCTATCCAAAATGGGTTAAATTCATTTTTTCCCCTCAAAATTCAAAACACAACAACCCATAATAATTGCAGGATTTTTTTTTCCAATAGAAAAATTGATTAACATTGAAAATCTAGTCAGAGTTAAACCTGACTTTTTCCATTTTTATAGATGTTACAGCAAAAAATATTTTCCCTCAAAATTCTACACTTAAACCTACATTTACTATTTTTTAAAGTCAATTTGCATAATAATAATAATAATAATAATAATAATATAATAATAATAATAATAATAATAATATAACATTGTATGATGTGTTTGGGAAAAAAATATTTAAAAAATAGAATTAAAAGTTTGTTTTTTTTTTTTTTTTTTAAACAAATAAATGACGGCACGATAGTTCAGCTGGTAAAGCGTTAGCCTCACAGTTGTGAGATCCTCGGTTCAATCCCGGACCCGCCTGTGTGGAGTTTGCACGTTCTCCCCGTGCCTGCAAGTGTGGCTTTTCTCCGGGCATCCCGGTTTCCTCCCACATTCCAAAAACATGCAACATTAATTGGACACCCTAAATTGCCCCTAGGTGTGATTGTAAGTGCGACTGTTTGTCTCTATGTGCCCTGCGGATGGCTGCCGACCAGTTCACGGTGTACCCTGCCTCCTGCCCGTTGACAGCTGGGATATGCTCCAGCACTCCCCCGCCACCCTAGTGAGGATAAGCGGCAAAAAAAAAAATGGATGGATAAATGACCAAAATGTGAGACTGTGTCAATTACTGAGCTGTCCAGAGTAGGCCAAGATGGAGGACGGCGTGCTGACTCCTCTCCCGTTCACGCAGTACACAGAGATGTTGTACCTCACTCCCACCGACATGCCTTAACACAGGAAACGTGGGTGTAATGCCCTCGCTGTCCACTGGGTGTCAGTGCTGCATTGAAAAGGAGCCTCGCGCGTTCCTTTGCGTTTGTGTTTTCTCTACCTGTGATTCTTGCCTCGTTTTGATCTATGGGAACTTTCATCCACCCCAGCTGGCTTTTCCCCACAGGCACACTGATCCAATCCAGTACGTAGTACCACTCGTCACTTCCTGGCGCTTGAGGTCTGCTCCACTCCCAGGAAACCAGCAAAGCTCTGCCGTTAGCTTCAGGAACCGTCAGCCGGAGAGCAGGCCCGGGGTCACCTGAAACAACAACACGCTACATCAGCCTTTTTGCGACGACATATTTGACCAGATGGGGGCTTGCCAAATGGTTTATTAAGATGTAATACATTGATAAAAATCAAAAGATAAGGTGAAAGTGTAGCAGCAGCAGCTTCTCAACAAAAACTGATGAAATATGTTTGCATGACAATTAAAACTAGATATCAAAACAAAGATATCCCAATCACACATAAAATGGTTTAAATTAAGGGGGGGGAAAAAAAAAATCAGAGCCACTTGTACCTGTAAAAAAATGAATCGCCCTCCTTGTTTAATCATGAATTAACTGTGTCTGATCATATTATCTTGAAAACTTGATGATGACGACCATAAAGGTGTGCGCTTACAAGTGGATCTTCGATATGGAGGCAACCAATCATAGGGCAGGTACAAAACACAAATAATTGTCAGAGAGCACCGTTCTGGACAATAACAGGGATGAGAATGACCAATTTGGGGAAAAACACTAAAAAATGTCGGCCTCTTTGGGCACGGAAATCTTTTATAAAACAAACTCTTAAATGGTGACCTCTGGTTATGTCTAACTGTAAATACAGGGCAATCATAATATTTTGAAAACTTAAAATATGAGTCAATACAATGAAAGTAATTTTGCCAAACTCCAGGTATAAAAATGTAGACTGAGTGAAATTTATGTCAAATAGGCTACTGCACTTCCAAGTTATACTTTAGAAATAAGTACACAAGTAATATTTATTTTTTTTTTGGACAATTGTGCAAAAAGATGTATATATATATATATATATATATATATATAAAAGAGAGAGAGATCATGAAATATAAAAGTGAGCAATAAAATGCCTAATCGTATTAACGTTCGTTGTCAATCATATAATATTTGAGAAATTTACGTCCAACTTACCTTTGCGTTTCCTGGCTTGGATATGCTCCTGGATATTTTCCATAATTGATCATATCGGAAGACAGAGCGCACAGCACTTTGCCGGGAACGTCCACTTTTTGTATGTGTTCTTTCGGTTAGGCATGTTGATACATTTTCGTTCATATCTGCACGCTGACATTTTTTTTCAAGCCATCCCCGTCTGAAACAGTATTTTTTACCCCGTGGTTTTTATCAGTTTCCCTGGCACGATCTCCATCTTTTCGCTCCAAGACTTACGCCATACTGGCAAACGCGCAGAGCGCTCGATAACATATGCGTACGTATGTCTCTAAGTTGTAACTATGCCGTAGTAAACACAATGAAATGTTAACATCAGAGTGAAAATACCGACGAAATGCTGCCGGAAATCGTGACGTTGTGGTTATTATAAACACCAAATTTAATGCAATGCCATAAACAGATAGCAATGCCGTTTTCCGCTTTCACAGCTGTGACTAAATTCACGACGAGCGTTGCCGATAGATGCTGGCGGCCGGTCTTGCTCACACCCTCGCCCAGCGTCGAGCCGCACCCCCCTGAACAAAAATTTTCAACGGATTTACACACTTCACAAAAATGACAATTTCAGCTGAAAAAACTTGGAATTCCACGAACCCGTGGAAAATTCTCATCCCTGACATAAATATGACAAAAATGATTTTTTTTTTTTTTTTTTTTAATTAAATTACAAGCGCACAATACCACAGACAGAGAACACAAGAGGGCTAACTAACGACTTCAACACCTTCTAGAGCAGATTTCTTCCACGCCCTACCCAGGCGGACCACCGGCCAACGCGGCACCTCTGATGTCAGCGTTGACCCTCCGCGAACATCACGAGATGCGTCTTCAAACTACACAAAGATCAACAAGGCGCCAGGCCCAAACCTGGTGTCCCCATCCGGCTCAAAGTCTGCACGGAGCAACTTCACATTGGACTTCAAAAGTTCTCTGGTACTGCGCCAAGGACCACCCTGTTTCAACCGCCTCCGCCATCATCCCAGTCCCCAAGAAAACTGCAATTTTGGATCTGAATGACTACAGCCGTCACAGGACACCTCCTGGACCCGAGCAAACAGGTCTACGGATGATCCAGTCCCCACACGCGACTGCACTTCATCCTAGAACGCCTACGAGAGGATCCATTTCGTAGACTCCAGCCCTGACACCACCATCCCCAAAACCTTCTCTTCCGAGCTTGTCCAGCTCAGCGTTGGGCGTGTACCTGAGAGCCCGAGTGGCACGACGGCTGGCGGCGACCTCCCATACGAAGTCACCACGGTGACGGCAAGCGGCGGGAGATCGGCCGGCACCAGAAGGGAAACCCGCTTCAGGGACGGGCCGTACATCTCTTCCCGCGCTGTCGCTCCCTGGCCCAAGACCACAATGTAGCCCTCCACCTGGCCGCTGTAAGACTCTGGATGAGGGGCCTGAAGATTGCGACATATCAATTTAGCTCTTTTGTCTAATACCCCCCAACATAGAGAATCATTTAGCAACTTGGCGGCCACCACGAGTGAAAATACAATTGAATCTGAAAGATGAATAACTGGGACGGCACGATGGCCTAGCGGGTAAAGGCTCACAGTTCTGAGGTCCCGGGTTCAATCCTGGAGTTTGCGTGTTCTCCCCAGCTCCAGCACTCCCCGCGACCCTCATGAGGATAAGTGGCGAAGAAAATGGATTGATGGAGGTAAATAACAGCCCTAGCACCGCGTTATCCTTGTCATGACTTGGGAAGCTAGGCTGGGTGAAGATCCACCATTGGGGTAGTTTTACTTCCATCCATTCATCCATTTTCTTAGCCGCTTATCCTCACAAGGGTCGCGCGAGTGCCAGCGCCTATGACAGCTGTCAACGGGCAGGAGGCGGGGTACACCCTGAACTGGTTGCCAGCCAAACGCAGGGCACATCGAGACTAACAACAATCGCACTCACGATCACACCTTGGGGCAATTGAGAGTGTTCGATTTACCCATTCGTGGGCAGCGTCCCACTTTTGGGACATCATGATTTTCACGCATTATATCCTTGGGTATATCACAATATTTAAGTGTTTTAATATGATTCTGATTCTAGTTTTTGGGACGATCTACTAAGAAAACCCAAGTACCCTCTCGCGGGCAGCGTCCCATTTTTTAGTTATCATATAACCATAAATGAAAAAAGAAGTATTTCCTTGATTGTGGCCTGTTAGGAGACTTTTATCTCAATAAGGCGAAAAATTGCCAACGTGCCCATGAATGGGTTAATGTCGCATGTTTTCGGGTATGTGGGAGTGCCTGGAGAAAAGCCACGCAGGCACGGGGAAAACGTGCAAACTCGACACAGGGAGGGCTGGGATCGAACCCGGGTCCTCAGAACTGTGAGGCCAACGCTTCCCAGCTGTTCCAATCGTGCCGACACTTATGTAAAAAAAATATGACGCACCGTCTTCTTGAAAAATCACGTTACCTTCCACAAAACTGTGACATTCTGCAGTAAGCTGGTCTCGCGATTGCTCAACATCCGCCACACACGCGGCGGCTGAGACGGCCCTGAAGATAAACGCACAGGAAACGCATTTAGTAGTTTCCGACTCCGCAGTGTCCACTTCGCTGCGGCGGCCCATTCGGTTGCCGCCTGAAAAAAAAAAAAAAAAACGCGTTTCGGTGCACTTAAATCTACTTCTGTTTAATGTCAAGACGATTGTGGCGAACGAGGACTCCGATGAGAAGATGGATGAACTGATTGCAGATGAACTGTCTGCGCACGCAATTTTGTTACATTTAATATCCGAGAAGGATTCTGTATTTCGCGTAGTACTATATTCTACTGAGCGAAAAACAAAGAATAATAAAATGTATGAAATACTTCAACCCCCGCCCCCTCCAAATATCTAATAATTTGTGTGTTGACCTTTTCCTGGAGTTCTCCTCATCACCGCCGGACTCCATTTGCTGCATTTTCCGGCCCCCGTCACACACATCTTGATCCGGAAGTGGTAGTCCACCAGGGGCTCCAGGCCGTCCACCCGTACTTCATCCCGGCCGAGCCGTGTCACCTCTCTTGCATCCTAAGCGACAAGAGTTGAGAGGAGGGGGGCGACGTGGGGGAGGGGAGGGGAGGGGGTTGGGGTCGTCGCAGGAAGCCAACGCTGCCGGTTTTTTTTTTGTTTTTTTTTCTCACCCAGGAGGAGGAGCCGTCTGGCCGGAGTCCGACGGCGGCGGTGAGGTTTGACGAATCTTCGGGGGTCTCCCACCGCAACACGGCCGCCGGCGTGGAAGAGTTCTCGAAGTAGACATGAGTGATGCGGGGGCTTTCGGGTACGACTGCAGGAGAGGGGAGACCCCCTTGTTTCACACTAATCTTGTTTTATTCCTTAATACTCCTCTTCAATTCTTTGATCTAAACGTTGATGTTCTGTATTTTAGTCACCAATGTGGGTTGCATTGCCTGGCAAAATTCCCATTTATAATGTTGGCTGAAGGAATAATAATAATAACAATTCAACAAATAGGAGTCTGGTTGCCACGACTCAATTGATTTTGCAGATTATTACCATAATCTGGACAATTGAAAATCTACAGAGAGGAAGACTTTTTTTTTTAAAACAAGAACATTGGCAATTGTATTTATTCGTATCATAAAAGTATGCAACAATTACATGGGAAATGTGGCTATTACACTATGATCTAAAAAATAAAATATAAAAAAACTTTCACCATTTTTCATGTAATATTTAATTTGGTCTGTAATTTGTTTATTACGTTCAGTAATAATTAACTTTTATTACTTTTTCTAATGGCAGAATTCTTAATTTAGCTCCATTTTTATTGTTTCTTTAATTACTTCATTTGATTCTCATGTCTATTTTTGTATTATACTTTTTAGGGAAGATTGTTTTAATTTTAATTTCATTTTATTTAACACCAACTTCTGTTTTTGCAACATTTTTTTTTTTTTTACATTTTGTCTTCTTTTTTACTTTTGTTATTCATATTAACTCCGAGGCCCCGTAGCTCAGTGGTTAGAGCACTGGTATGGTAAACCAGGGGTTGTGGGTTCGTATCCCACTGGGGCCTCCACTCCCTGAGAAGGCTTGCGTCAGGAAGGGCATCCGGCGTAAAAATTGAGCCAAACGTATATATGCGTTCATCTGAAATGACACGCTGTGGCGACCCCGAAAGGGACAAGCTGAAAGAAACACACAATTCATATTAACTCCCTGTTAACTTGCTATTAAAGTATGATGTAAAAAAAAAAAAAAAAATCACTTTTTCACATTAATTATAATGTGATAAGATTTAATTTGATCTGTAATTTGTTTACTGCATTAAAAAATAATTAACTTTTATTACTTTTTCCTAATGGCAGAATTCTTAATTTAGCTCTATTTTTATTGTTTCTTTAATTACTTGTATTTTATTTGATTTCCAAGTCTATTTTTTGTATGATGAGTTATACTTTTTAGGGAAGTTTGTTTTAATTTTAATTTAATTTAATTTAATTTAGCACCAATGTCTGTTTTTTCAACATTTTTGTTTCTACATTTTGTGCAATTTTGTCTTTTTTTTTTTTTTTTTTACTTTTGTTATCCATATTAACTCAAAAAAAGGCAGGAATGAATTTAACGCACATTTGAATAAGTGCATTTAAATTGTTACTTTATTCCCTAATGTTTCCTGACTTCCTTTAGCTTTTTAAAATGTATTTATGATTTACAACTTTTGAATTCAGAACATTTTTTGCTGGCTAAGAGAAGCTCACGTATGTCTTTGTGCACCAGGGTAAACGGATCCGACTGCGAGCGTCCAAATTGGTTGCGAGCGCTGACCACCAGCTGGTACTGCTCGTTCACATCCAGCACGGCTCCAGGTAAGACCAGCTCCTCCCCCTCCGAGGTCCAGTACCAAGTCCTGTCCCCACTGAAGTTGACGTAAGCACACAAACGTGTTTCGCGAGTCGACCCGGGCCGTCGTTGACTTATCGACATCTGACCTGGTGAGTGACACGTTGTAGGAAGTGGGCACGTGGGTGTCGAACCCGCGCCGCCACCGGCACTCCGCCCAGTGGGATCGGGAGGTGGTCGCGCAGGTGATGTTCTTCGGCTTATCCGGGGGACCTTTGGAGATGGAAAACGCTTGTCGTGAGCCGTAACGTGGATTACAATTTCAACAGTCAGTCTACAGGTGCTGCCCCACCATTTGTTTAAATCTGTGATAACACCATGACAGTATATTATGACTTATACATTTATTTTTCTTCATGTTATCTTACTATATGTTCCTTTGTGAAAAATGTCATTTTCCTGCTTTGTGGTTAACACGCTACTTAACAAACATTTCCTGGCCTGTGACACTTTTCCCCTCTTGGCCGTCACTAGTAGACTTTTGCACTTGCCGTGAGGAGTGAAACGTTTAGCAATTCTCACGACATACGGCCACCGCGGAGGTCCAGCCCTCCGACGACGTAAGTGAGTCCGGCCTCGCGCAGCTTGCAGTGCAGTGTGGATCTGGGCCGCTGGACGTCGGTCAGCTTGAACACGACCGGGCTGCACTGGTCCCTCCTCCAAAGGGCCACGGGCTCTTTGTCCCACACCAATGATACTTGGGACCTGCAAGATGAATACAAAACGGCGCCGTCATTTTCAATTTTATTTGTACTTTTTTGGTCATCTTCTTCTTTTGGTTTTTTTTTTACATTTTGGTTATTATTTTTATTAATTCATTGCTTTAATTTTTTTTACTGAAATTTTTTATTTTTTTTGTTCTTCTTGTTTCAATTACAATTTTTACTTTTAAATTATTTCAGTTTTGATGTTTTTTATTTCATCATGGTTTTTTGAATTGCACACTTTGGTTATTTTTATTACTTTTATTTTTTATTCATTAATTTATAATTTGTGTCATATTGTTACTTTTTAAATCTTTTACCCTGTTAGGATTTCTATCATCAACTTTAAATGCAACACCAACTGTTTGTTGTTGATTTACAATTTGATTAAATACACTTCGTATTGTCGAATGGGCTTAGTATAGAAATACATTTTTTGCTTTTGTAGTTTCAGTATTTTTGGTGAGGACAGGACTTAAATGCTATTTTTATGATATTTCATATTTTTTAGTTTTTTTTTCACTGCAGATCTATTGATACTATAACTATTTTAGTGTTTTACTCCAACTAAATTGAATCATTTTGTAGTTTTTGCTTTGTATTATTACATTTATTACTTAAATATGAGTGCAGCGTTATTGTAATTGTACCTTTTAATTACTTTAATACTTACAACTAATTATCACTTAATTTCTGTTACTATTTTTTCACATTTACTTTTACTTTTTATACACTTTTATGCTTTATTACAGATTTTTTAACTAACTCTGTACTTGTATTTTTTTTTAGAAATTGATTAATAATTACTATTGTCAGTTTTACTTTTTGTTTTTATTACTTTTTTAATTTTGTAAGGGCAGATTTTTTTAATGCTTCTTTATTGGATTGCCATTTGATTTTGCATTACCAATACTTTTATCATTTTGACTTAACTTTATTTTATTACTTTTGTTCTCCATTACTTTTTGCACACTCTTCATGCAGCTCTGTCGATACGATTGTATTTTTAACTTTTTCTCTCTGACATTGAATGCTTACTTAACATTTTTTTAATTTTTATTTCTCTAACATTTCATATGGGTAGAATTCATAATGCAGCTCTATTTTCATTTTAACAGTTTCTGTTATTGTTACGTTGATTAGAAAATGACCACTTTTGACTTTTACTTTCAGGGTTTCTATTGCTTCCGTTTTCATTTCATTTCTATTGGTCATTTTTGTTTTTTTAGTACTTTTGTTAACTGTACAATGTCAGTGCAGGTACTGAAGGTTCATTTATTTATCTTACTGCGGATTAAAATATGTTTCACGGATCACTTCCTGTAAGGGCAACTCTTTTGAAAGAACAAAGACTTGCAAGTTAACTGGAATTTAATAATTCTACTGTTATAAGAGAAAAAGACTATTTTGGAAGTTTGGTTGCAGTTCTTGTATGAGAGCTGACGCGTAGGCGCGCCTACGGTTTTGCCCCGGGGATTCTTACCTCCGTTCACAGGCCGCGATGTGGCAGTACACCACGAGGTCTGAGCCCAGCAAAAAGGGCGAGGGCGGTTCCGCGCTCAGGTTCCCCCGGCTGGCGTCAAACACCTGAGTGCCGCCGAAGAGCGCGACACTTCCTGCAGAAAAGGCCAGCCGGAGACAGCGGACAAGGGTGAGGAAAAAAAACAAAAAAAAAATCAAAGAAATGCTTACCGCTGAGGAGAAGCGTGATGAAGCATCTCCAGAGGGTCATCTCAGCTCAGCCCGAAAGTGTGGAAACATGCTCCACTTCCTGGCGCGAAGCGACTGCTTTTGAATTTATTAATTTTTTTTCAAAGTATCCATCTGATAAGAAGGAAACAGCAGCAGATAAATGTCATCATGGCGCTCAGCGCTTTTGCTTGTGCTTACACGTGGGAAACTTGACTCATGAGCCAGAAAGGAGGCCAGTGACACCCTTTGGCGGTGTGGAGGAGTTATTCACTTGAGTCTTTGCGTCGACCGGTGTCCTACTTCCCTCACCGCAAGATTACGCTCGCACGCAACTGTTTCCACTTTGAACGCGTAACCTGGCAGAGGGTGACGCGAGCGAACCGTCGCCCGGATGATTCCTCGCTTTGACTTGTGAGCGCAGACTCGAGATACGATCGCGGCGCGGTGGCGGATAACACACGAAATTTCACGTCACGATGAGCCGCAAGGGAACGAGCGATAGATATTTCATTGCAAAAAAGCGCTTTTACGATGACCGCACTCGAATCCGATCGTAAATATGCGAAAAGAATTGAAATTCAAGATCTGTGAAAGAAACCCAGGGAAGCGTCGAGATTGGGAAAATGGGTCAAAATGACACCAGAGCACGTGACTATTTTCTCACTGCGGGTGTTCTGAAGCGTTCATTGCAGACTTTTTTGTAAAAATAAATAAAACCAGTTGGCATGATCGATACTTTTTCACTGTCATTTCAATTTCTGAGCTGTCACTGTCTTTGCACGTATGGATTACTTGGGATTGTTCCCAACATCTTTTCAGTGTTGAATACGTATTTCAGCCGCTGTATGTATGTGTATTTTTTTTTTTTTTTTAAAGAAAAGTTTTCAGAGAAGCGAGGTGCATAAAAGAGGTCAATGGCACCCAAAGTTGTCGTTGACACATTTACATTCAGGTATTGTGCAACGCTGAGCTTCTGCCTGGCCTATTTCTGTGCTTTCTTTTACACCACTTGTAGGTAGCGGGGAAAAAAATGCTTGTAAATATCTCAATTTCTACCAGTCTTGGTTAAATATTTTAAAAGATGCCAATTAAAACATTCTTATGAGACTTTGGAATCTGGAGAACTCAAATGCATCACGGCTAGTTTTAGCACAGTAGCGACCTCCTGTGGACAGTCTTTGGATTACTATTGGGCTGGGACAGTGTAAATCAGGGGTCACCAACGCGGTGCCCGTGGGCGAATTGTAGCCCGCGAGGACCATATGAGACGCCCGCGAGGTATGTTGTAAAAATACCCTAGGCCACAAATTGTTACTATTATTTGTGCTTTAAATTCTGATTATTATTTGTGCTTTAAATTCTGAATGACTTGCTTACGTGAATTCACATTTTAAAATAACTATGTCATTTACTACCATAAATTAAAACACAAATATTTTATGTATGTGAAATGAACTGAGTCTGAAATTTGCCCCAAACAGGTCATGTAGCCCTTTCATACGATCGGTGCTTGAAAAAGGTTGCTGAGCCCTGGTGTAAATATATAAAACATCCATCCATCCATTTTCCTAGCCGCTTATACACACAAGGGTCACATCTCTACTTTCCTTGATAATGTGTTATCCCAAATCATCTTTCCCCATTGAAATGAAGGCATATGCCATTAATCTGTTCCAGCCTGTCCAAAAAAAAAACCCCACAAAAATTCCCGTTTTTTTTAATAAGAAAAATCGCACTATGTGATATTGCTCCATTTAAAACCATATAGTAACGAGAAAATTATCAATCCATCCATTTTCCTAGCCGCTTATACTCACAAGGGTCACATCTCTACTTTCCTTGATAATGTGTTATCCCAAATCATCTTTCCCCATTGGAATGAAGGCATATGCCATTAATCTGTTCCAGCCTGTCCAAAAAAACCCCACACAAATTCCCGTTTTTTTTTTAATAAGAAAAATCACACTATGTGATAAAACCATATAGTAATGAGAAAATTATCAATCCATCCATTTTCTTAGCCGCTCATCCTCACGAGGGTTGCGGGGAGTGCTGGAGCCTATCCCAGCTGTCAACGGACAGGAGGCGGGGTACACCCTGAACTGGTCGCCAGCCAATCGCAGGGCACATAGAGACAAACGGCTGCACTCACAATCACACCTAGGGGCAATTTAGCGTGTCCGATTAATGTCGCATGTTTTTTTGGGATGCGGGATGAAACCGGAGTGCCTACCCAGAGAAAAGCCACACAGGCACGGGGAGAACATGCAAACTCCACACAGGCGGGGCCGGGATCGAACCCGGGTCTTCAGAACTGTGAGGCCAACGCTTTACCAGCTGCTCCACCAAGAAATAAAATAAAATAAAATAAACTCCTCTTCACTCCTGAAACAAGAGAGCAAAGTTAGTGCTGGAAATGAATTGTGGCCAAAACTGGACATTTTCACTTAGGAGTGTACTCACTTTTGTTGCCAGCAATTTAGAAATTCGTAGCTGTTATTTGTGATATTTTAGAAATGAAGCAAACTTCTTAAATTTTGACAGTAAACACAAACTGCACCCGCAATAATAAACGATTGTGATGGAAGAATCTTAATCCATCCTTTGTCCCTCCGCAGTGCGATTAATTTCAAAAGTGGCATCATTGTGACTAGGGAGACAGAAAGTGTCTTTTGACAATTAAATTATGTATTTCATTCGACGTAGGGCACATCCCTTCGTGATTAAGCGAGCCTTGACGCATACTTCGAAGGGGTGCGGCGCGTCTGCCGCTCCTACGAATTCTTATCGTCGGATTTGTGACTTATTACTTTTAATTGTATTACAGTTTAAATCTTCATGACATTGACACGATATTTGGAGTAACTCCCAAGATCATATTGCTGACCAAACGGAGTGAAATACATTTTGTAACAGTTTTATAACTTGCATTATTTTGCATCGCTTTTAACCGTAAAGTGACCACTGACTGCCAGTCCAGGTAAATCATTGCTGGAATGCTTTTGTGGTTTAAAAAAAAAAAAAAAAAAAAAAATCAATAAAGGGAAAGCGTTTAAAAAGATAACAACACGCAACCCCTCCATAACGTCACTATCAGCAGCCAGCTGTTAAATCGCTTAACCTCTGCTCTCTTTTTTTCCCCCGCGCATGAGGACACATTACATAACTTTTTCTTCTCCTCTCCACTTTTCCCCTCGAAAACAAAAACGCCAGCCCGAGCAGCAAAAACCTCCCCGCAAAATCATGATTTTTCACGCACTTTTCCAGTGTCTGGACGTGAGCGGCTGGCTCCTGCTGAGCCTGGCGGCGCTGCTGCTGACGGACGTGGTGCGAAATTGGAGGCCCGCCACCTTCCCGCCGGGACCCTCGGCCCTGCCCGTTCTCGGGAACCTCTTCACCGGAGTGGACTACAAGGCCATGGACAACGTGAGATTTCAAAACTGTACTGACACTTGAGCAGAGGTGGGACTTGGGAACTTATAAAAGACTCAAGTCTAAATTTCTACCTTCGTGAATCATCAGTCCATTTAGCAATAATGCGGATCACGTTAATCGACATTTTCAACATAGTCTGCGATTTAGCGCCTCCTAGACTTACGAGTGCCCCTACGTAAGTGCAAGTTCTTCAAATTACATGCGTACTTAACAAAACCACAGACATTTCCCGGCCACCGGGCCAGTAAACTATCATGAAGACAGATTTTCCCAACTACATTATATGACTCGCTAAACAAATTGCAGTCATATTACTTGTTTTTTGCAAAGCATAAAGAAAATAACATTGTCTCTCTACATGTGTTGATGCCCCATTTATGTTCAAATATTCACGACTTAAAGCTTTATAACACTACCGCTATTCGTTAGCCCGTCTATGGCGTTTTGCATTGTGCGTTAGCATCAAGCTACCAGAAGGAAGTTGTGCGGTTTTAAACACCGACAGTGTCACTCACTTTATGTTTAGTTTGACAAACTTCAACTGGGAGTGCTAATAAAAATCTTGAAGCCTTGTTTTTGTTCATTATTTGGCAAATTGTTGCTTGTTGTAAAGTGAGTCGAGTTGAATTCCCTGTTCATAAAGTGCTCGTATCTCAAATCGTTGCTTGCAAGTCAAAGCAAAAAAAAAATCGTCCGTATCGTACGTCGGTCACGCGTATTCGAATGGATCTTTTCACGACTTGTGCTGTGTCGATCGTAAATCAACCAAGTAACTGAGAATGACGAGTGGAACGGGGAAGGCGGGGGTGAAAAGTACACACATAGAGAATCCCCCCCACCACCCAAAAAAAAAAAAAAAAAAAAAAAACATCAGGCTACTTCATTAAAACAAAAAGAGGAAAGTGCACCGTTTGGACTCCTTAATTATCCACCCATCGATATATTTTCGTTGCCGCTTATCCTCACAAGGGTCGCGGGGAGTGCTGGAGCCTATCCCAGCTGTCACCGCGCAGGAGGCGGGGTACACCTTGCTTACGTGAATTCACATTTTAAAATACCTGCTGTGTCACTTACTACAATCAATTAAAACACAAATATTTTATGTACGTGTAATGAACTGAGTCTGAAATTTGACGCAAACAGGTCATGTAGCCCTTTCTTACGATCGGTGCTTAAAAAGGTTGCTGAGCCCTGGTGTAAATATATAAAACATCCATCCATCCATTTTCCTCGCCGCTTATACTCACAAGGGTCACGGGGAGTGCCTATCCCAGCTCTCAACGGGCAGGAGGCGGGGTACACCCTGAATTGGTTGCCAGCCAATCGCAGGGCACATCGAGACAAACAGACGCACTCGCAATCATACCTCGGGGGAATTTAGGGTGCAAAATTAATGTTGCATGTTTTTTGGGATGTGGGAAAACCCACGCAGGCACTTGGAGGGCCGAGATCTAACCCAGGACCTCAGAGCTGTGAGGTCAACCCCTTTACAACTGCTCCACCGTGCCGCCCCTACGAATTATAATTATGTTATTGATGTAGCATTTTTTTTTTTTTAATTCAGCTCGCAAAGGAGTACGGCCCCGTGTTCAGCTTGAGGCGAGGCAGCGAGAGGATGGTGTTTATCTCGGGTTACCGCATGGTCAAAGAGGCGCTGGTCAACCAGCTGGACAGCTTCGTGGACCGGCCCGTCGTCCCGCTCTTCGATGGGATCTTCAAGGGGATTGGTGAGTCACCTGAAATTAGAAGCACTGTACTAATTTTTCAACACCATTAAAAACACATCTTGAGTGTCTTCATAAATATTATCTGATAATCTTGGGGGCTGCACAGTCGGGGACACTGAGTAAGTACTTGACCGGAAACCAGTCCAGGATGTAACCCGCTTCTCTCACCTGAGGTCAGTTATTGGTTGACACAAGGAACGTCGCTGAAGAGAACAGGGCGAAATGACAAGACATATTGTAACATGAAATCAAATCAAAACACGACCACAATTCCTAGCCACCGCCATCAAGATGAAGCCACGAAGGATCTCCCCAGTAATGGATGAAGGTGTGGCAGAGTAGGCTGGGAAAGTGGTTTTTGAAAATATATATGTTATGGTATGGTATGTAATTTCTGGCCTATAAGCCGTCACTTTTTTCACACGCTTTCAAACCTGCGATTTATGCGGTGATGCGGCTAATTTGTGCATTTTTTTAGAATGGCCGCAAGGGGGAACTTGAGCGGAAAAGATGGGTGTGAGATCGGTGGAATATATCTGCCGAGGAAGTGACTTTAACCGGTTCGGCCCTGTTAGCGCTGCGCTAGCCTGTCACTGGCTTCTTTCAGTGATTTTTACCGGTATGTTTTTTGGTTTTAACTGCCCCTAGTGTTAGAGTTAGCACGGCGGCGCTAGCGTTAAACTCTCTGTGTACCGAATTTCTTTGTGGGTTTCACAGCTATGGCGTATGTATATTTACCAAATGGTATTTCCTTTAAATATATGTGAAAGAGGAAGTGACTTTTACCGGTCAGGCCCTGTTAGTGCCGCGCTAGCGTGTTACTGCCGTGTCTCGGTGATTTTTACCAGCATGTTTTGTTTTAACCGGCCCTGTTAGCGCAGAGCTAGCATTAGCACGGCACTAGCATTAGCACGGCGGCGCTAGGGTTAAACTCTCTGTGTACCATCTTTCTTTGTAAATATCGCGGGTTTCAATGTGGGCACTTGCGGCTTTTGCACAGCTGCGGCGTATGCATGAACCAAATGTTATTTCCTTTGCAAATTTACTGGGTGAGGCTTATAATCAGGTGCGCTCTGTAGGCTGAAAATTATGGTACATTAAAGGTAAAAACCGGTAGCTGGATTTGAACTATAAATGTTTGTGACACCAGTCCTGAAAGCTGACACAAAATCAGACCCGGGCACTTTGTCTTTGTGTTCACATTGTTGCAGGTGTGGTGTTGAGCAACGGTTACCCGTGGAAGAAGCACAGAAAGTTTACGGTCACCCACCTGCGCTACTTTGGAGAGGGCCAGCGGTCTCTGGAGAACTACATCAAAGTGGAATGCAGTTTCCTGTGCGAGGCCTTAAAAGAAGAGCAAGGTAAGTGCCGCATGAAATGCCGCCCCCGTGCCATACGGTACTACGTATTTCCCAAACGCTAGTTGCCAGAGCCCCGTTGCTTCATGAGCAATAGCTTGGCGCTCAGGCAAATAATTATTTCAGAAAGTATACGCCAAACTACTTGTAGGACAAGACACGATTTTGATAAAGAGGCTCTTATTATACATTTGGGAAAATTAAAAGATCTGATATGATTGTGATATATAATCACATTAATATGAAATCACTGCATGAATATTTTATTAGTTTTATTTTTTTACAACAAAAGGCGAGTTATTACACAATTAAAGTAATATTTTGGGGACACCAACGTTCTGCTATTTCCGGGTTTTTTCGGCGGGGCATTCGAGTACCGATTTTCGTTCGAAAACAGAAACCGATTTGTTCGAGAACGGGGATGTTCGAGGACCGAGGCTGTACTGTAGTTTGGGCGAAGAATAGGATTTCTCCGCTAGACCGCAAAATTTTGGGAATCCCTGCTATTTTTTTATTTATTTTTTTAAGCATGTAATGATTCCATGAAACTTTGAATTCCGACTAGGGAAGCCCTTCAACCCTCACTACACCCTAACCAACGCAGTGGGGAACATCATCTCCTCGGTGCTGTTTGGACACCGCTTCGAGTACAGCGACGGAAATTTCCGCAAGTTTCTCGAAATGGACAACGAGGTTATCCTGCTCTCCGGGTCTCCGCTCACGCAGGTCCAAGACTGGCCGTCGGTGTTGCAGAACCACCCCCCTTTTTCCATCAACCAAGCCCAAAAAGTTCTTTTTTTTTCTTCCCTCAACAGCTTTACAATGCCTTCCCCTCGCTATTCAACTACCTGCCGGGCCCCCACCAGACGGTCCTGGCCAACTACAAGCTGATTGAGCTCTTCCTGCAGAAGGAAGTGGAGAAGCACCAGGCAGAGTGGAACCCAGATCAACCTCGGGACTTCATTGACACGTACCTCGCGGAGATGGACAAGGTGGGCTGCTGAGCTGGGCTAGAATTTGTCACGACCCAAATGCAGGACTCCGGAGACGCAGAGGCAGTTTGGGAAAAGTGTTTATTTGGTCCAAAGTCGGGGATCAGGCAGACAGTCAAGTGGAGCAGCGGCAGTCAGGACGTCGGGCGTAGAGAGCAGGTCCGCGGGCGGGCAGAGGTCGGTACACGGGAGATTAACATCCACGTAGACAAAGCACGTGTACACTTCCACGTACCCTTGGAAATCCTCCAAAGGGCACAGGGCTGTTCCACTGCCCCACGACAAGGACGAAAACCAGACGGCTTCCCCTAAATCTGCATCTGGTGTGACTTCAGGATGTAGCCTCCTCTCCAGAATCCCTCAACAGACTTTACCAAGGAGTGGGATGCCCCTGTAGTTGGAACACACCCTCCAGTCTAGGGTCTTGAGAGGGGTTCGGTTTAGTTGCCGCAGTATTATCTCTGCCTTTTGCATGTGATATCATTTTGTTGACTTCATCAAGATGAGAGCTTCATCAATCACTTCAGTTTTGCGTCATTAGGGATCAGACACAAAACTTTCAAAATCTAAGACCATGGTCCTGGGTCAGAAAAGGGTGGAGTGGGAATCAGATTCTCCCCCATGTGAAGGAATTCAAATATATTACCGGCTTGTTCACGAGTGAGGGAAGAATCGACAGGCAGATTGGTGCAACTCTTTGTCTTGGTAAGGAACGATGGATGACCTCAATCTGAGTTCCCACCCTAAGGTATGTCGAGGACACCCATGATTTGGGGGACAAATGGGCTCAGACGATAACTCTTTAAAAATGGTTTCTTCTGGTCAATTAGACTTTAAATGAGAGTATCTTCTGTAGATGAAGGACGACCCGCAAGCTGGCTTCAACACTGAATCCTTAGCGGTTACCACACTGGACCTCATGGAGGCGGGCACAGAGACAACAGCCACCACCATGCGGTGGGCTCTGGTGTACATGATGCACTATCCGGAGATCCAAAGTGAGTCGGTCCGTACCGGTTAAAACCTGAACAGACAACAATCCGCCGCTTCTGATTTGTCTGGTTCCCCCCAGAGAAAGTCCAGGCGGAAATCGACAACGTGATCGGACAATCGCGCCAGCCCGCCATGTCTGACAGACCGGCTATGCCGTACACTGAAGCCGTCGTCTGTGAGATTCAGAGGCTGGGCAACATTATGCCCTTGGGATTCCCCAAGATGGCCAGCAAGGAGGCGACACTGGGAGGATACATCATCCCAAAGGTAAAAACGAAAACTGGTATGGGGGGGGTGTTTGCTTTCAATGACTTTCTCTGTGGGCCAGAAAATAAACAAACAGTGACTCCAAGAGCGAGCGTCAAGAGTCCGAACTGCTATGGAAATATGAAACTATGACTATGGCGCCCCCCCCCCCCCCCACCGCCCCTTTCTCTGATTGCTTTCCAGGGCACAGCCATCATCATCGACCTGGCATCGGTGCTTTTGGACAAGAACGAGTGGGAAACCCCCAACACCTTCAACCCGCAACACTTTCTGGATTCAGAGGGCCACTTCCGCAGACGAGACGCCTTTCTGCCATTTTCTGCAGGTCTGGCTCAAAAACACACTCCCGCGACACTCGTGAGGATAAGCGGCTAAGAAAATGGATGGATGGGTATTGTATTACAATTATTGAAGTTATGATTGACCAATTAAGCACGCAGTATGTACAATTGTTCAGCTTTTTAGCTAGACAATTTACAAATAAAATAAAATAGAGCGAGCGGAGGAAAAAAAAGCGTGAGATCGGTGGAATATATGTGCCGAGGAAGTGACCTTTACCGGTCCGGCCCTGTTAGCGCTGCGCTAGCGTGTTTCTGCCGTGTCTCGGTGATTTTTACCGGTATGTTTTGTTTTAACCGGCCCTAGCGTTAGGCGCTAGCGTTAGCACGGCGTTGCTAGCGTTAAAATCGTTTTATATTTTTTAATAATTAGATTTACTGGATTTGTCATCATGAAAAATAAATGTACTGTTTTAATTTTATCATTTAAATTAAACGAACTAAATATGTAAACTTGTACAGTAATGTGAACATTTGTCAGTTTTTCTTTGATTTACAAAGAACAAATTAAGCATTTATATTTAGGAATCATTACAAAAAGTACTTGATCACCCATTATTTAATTTTGCTGAATTCATTTCTACACAAATATTGAGCTCATTTTAAAAGAAAAAAAATGCCAAATGAATGGAACAAATATAAGAGGACGTTACCCAGTGCTGGTTTAAAAGCGGGCGAACCGCTCGTACGGTCCTCCCAGGTAAGCGAGCGTGTTTGGGTGAGCAGCTGGCCCGCATGGAACTCTTCCTCTTCTTCACGGCGCTGCTGCAACGCTTCACCTTCGTCGCCGTCCCCGACGAGATGCCCAGCCTGGAGGGCGTCCAAGGTTTCACGCAGAGTCCCGAAGAGTTCCGGACCATCGCTGTACCTCGCTGATGGCCTCCCTGCCCGGAACGCAACAGCGTTTGGAGTCGTTATCTTATCTTCGATTACACATTACAGCAATGGATTTGAAATAAAACGGGATTTAACTGTGTTGACTTTCAGTTTCCATTTGTTTTTTTTTTTGAAAATATATATGGTACACACCCAGATATACAGACGTAATTTCCGGCCTATAAGCCGTCACTTTTTTCACACGCTTTCAACCCTGCGGCTTGTGCAGTGATGCGGCTAAATTGTGTTTTTTTTTTTTCTAACGGCCGCAAGGGGGCACTCGAGCGGAAAAGGTAAGAGTGAGACCGGTGGAATATATGTGCCGAGAAAGTGACTTTTACCGATATGTTTTTTTTTTAATGGGCCCGGTTTGCGCTGTGCTAGCGTATTACTGCCGTGTCTCAGTGACATTTACCAGTATAATTTTTTAAGCGGTCTTGTTAGCGCAGTGCTAGCGTTAGCGTGTTGCTGCTGTGTTGCTGCTGCATCTCAGTTTTTTTTTTTTAAACCGGCCATGTTAGTGCTGTGCTACCGTATTGCTAACGTGTAGCTGCCGCGGCTGTTTTTTTATTACCGGTATGTCATTTTTTTTCCGTACTACCGTGTTGTTGCTATGTCAACCTAAGCTAAGGTATTAAAACTTTGAAAACTCTTTCTGTGTACCGTCTTCCTTTGTAAATATCTCGTGTTTCAATGTGGGCACTTGCGGCCTTTACACAGGTGCGTCTTATGTATGTACCAAATGGTATTTCCTTTACAAATGTACGGGGTGACGCTTATAATCAGGTGTGCTCTGTAGACCGGAAATTACGGTATTTATATACACACACATACACATATATTTGAAAAAAAAAATCATCATTGATCCTCAAAAAAAAAATCACGATCATTTGGTTGCACAAGTGTGCACACCCTGGGATGTATCCAGAAGGAACCAATCACATTTAAAATGTTAAATTAGAGAAATTTCCTTCAACTAACCTAAATAAACTTTGGATGTTTGTGTAGGCTTTACTTGACATTTCTTCACTTGAGTTACTTAATGCAAGTTACATATTCCTTTCACTGGTTGAAATGAAAATTGTGTGCAAGTGTCTATCTAACAGGAAACATGAACAAAAAAAATCGAACGGATTAGGACAACAAATTGAACAAGTCAGAAAAATAACATGAAATTGAGTGGTTATGTTACTCATTACATGACGGAAAAAAGTCTCACGGACAAATGTGTGGTTTTGCAGAGGAAATTTTAATTTCTATCAGCCCATTCATATCATTAATGACTCCCAGAAATTTAAAGCGGAGTGGGAAGTAATTTCTCAATGCTAATTTCATCAATAAACGTAAAATTTGGTGGCTACATCTATCATCCAAAAAAAAGTATAAATGAAAATTGAAGAGGAAGTCAGCCGTTTTGGTTTTGAGCAAATTCCAGGGTTTGTACGAACTTCTGCTGAGGAATTCACTTTTTTTTTTTTCCTGCAGATTTAAATCAAGATACCTATAAAACACATTAAAATATAATGTTGAATAATTTTTATTAGAACACGGCTCCTAAACAGGAATAGGTGGATCTGTTTCAGATGCAGCAAAATTGTCTGCAAATGTGAGAGCTTCTTTTAAAATGCGCAAAACGGCGCATGACAGCGACTGTCGCACAATTTTCCCATTTTGCAAGAATGTGTTTGTTTTGGTGACTCTCAAGTATGCTGCTGCACTTTTAATTTAATCACAGGAAGTATTTGCAAACGATTGGCGTCACTCCAGGGGCGTACGAGCGCCGCGCCGGGCCAAGCGGCACTAACGCGACAACCGAGCGGGACAGGATGTGGGTGTGCGGCGTGTACCTGGGCCTCAACGTCTGGGGGGTGCTGCTTTTAGGTCTGGCTCTCGTCCTGCTGGCGTGCAACGCGGGCGGAAAGGAGCCGGCCGGGTTTCCGCGGGGGCCTCTCGCCGTTCCCCTTCTCGGGAACGTCTTCAATATCGCCGTCAAGCAGCCTCACACGTACCTGACGCAGGTAAGAGTTGACGCGTTACATTTTGTGATTACTCCGCTTGGAATCACCTTTTCGGGGGCCTCAACAAACAAAAATGACTGATTTTTTTAGGTGAACCCTCTGGAAATGTATCAAAAAAATAACCTCAGACAACTTTGTTTGACATGAAATTGGGTGGACAAGAAAGTCCAACGGAGCCATTCCCAAAACCGAACCATTTTCTGTGAAGCAGCTGTTCTAAGGTTAATTCCAAAGGTTGTAAAAATAAAAATAGCCCGCAACACCTGTTCATCGTCATGATATGGACCTTTCCGACCTGTCAATCACTCGTACAATGATAGCCAATCAGATAGCCGCATCGTCTTAACCCCTGGCTTGTCACGCCCCTGCCGCCATGTTGTCCCACAGGCAATACTGGTGGTCAATAGCATGCGCTTGGAAAAGTTAATGTTATGAAGAAAATGGTTCTCAGATGCCCTTGAGGAACGTGCAATTCTGATGAAAGATATCGCGCTAGGTTACAAGGGGCCTGCTTGATTCATTTTCCAAAGCATAAAACACAGTTGAAGTGTCTACGTTGGATTAAGGGTCATAATTTCGGGTACATATCCTTGCGCGAAATAGTTGAGACCTCTCTGTAGAACTCTCTCTGGCAAGTCTGACGCATTTGGCAAAAAAAAAAAAAAAACATTCCGCAATATTATCTGGAACACGCGATAGAGAATCGACTTCAAACCTTTTCTGTTCAGTCGCCATTTTTGGAAGTTTATGGGACGTGGCAACTGTAGCTAAGGGGGCGGAGCTTAAGATCGCCAGTCGGAAAGGTCCATTGGGTGATTTGTCATGAAAAGGCACATGAAAACATCGCAAAAACCTCATTTAAACAGAAAGTCAGTCACATTGATTCAAGGCAGCATTTTGGGGTAAATTCAGGGCTTGAAACTTGAGAGAGAACAAAAACTGTCTCCAGCACCTGTTTTCGGATCAACATCAAATTGGGTGGGTGGACGGTGTCTATCGTAACCTCACACCCAAGAAGTAATGAGGAACCATATCTGAAACTGTACAGGACACAGGAGTATTTTGTAGTATATTCGTCCGAAGACAACACTGATTCTCTTGACATTTGAAAAATACCTGCAAAAACTAAGAAATGATTGAAATTGAGCAGTTTTTAATACAATCCAACATCCCACGCCAGACCGGAATCTTCTCCCGCGAGTCTGTCTACTCAGGGATGGGAAATGCTAATTGCTTTTATTGACGAGCGCCCAAATTGTGAGCCGCCATTGTGCAGCTAACCAAACGCGTCACACTGGGGAATATTGTGCTGGAATAATTACGCACCTCAGCTGACCGCAGAGCGCCCGTGGGTCCTGTGCGCCCGCAGTTGGCCGACACTTACGGGAATGTGTTCTGCGTCCGAGTGGGACAAGAGAAGACGCTGTTTGTCTGCGGGTGGAAGATGGTGAAGGAAGTGCTCGTGACGCAGGCCGACGCCTTTGCGGACAGGCCGCACCAGGCCTTGTATTCCAGACTCTACAATCGACACACAGGTGATACCCCCGGAGAACACAAACACACACATGCGCGAGCAAACTGACGGGCTCGAACTGTTCTGCATTTGCTTCTCTAGGGGGTCTTTTGTGCAGCAACGGGAAGACGTGGAGGAGGCAGCGTCACTTCGCCATGGGCACGCTGCGCACCTTCGGCCTGGCCAACGGCGCCACGGAGACGAGCATCTGCCAGGAGAGCCAACACCTGCACCGGGCCATCCGCAAACACAAAGGTCACGACAGAACTTAGCGAATGGGATGGAAGTGGCATCGGGTGACTTCATGTCGGGGTTCTGGGGTTCAGGTGAAGCCTTTGAGCCTGCAGCCTACTTGAACAGCGCGGTGGCGAACATCATCTGCCAGGTCGTGTTCGGGAGAAGGTTCGATTACAGCGATCCCGACCTGCAGCGGCTGCACGCCACCATGACCGAGATGATCTATCTGGAAGGTTCCGTGTGGGCCCTGGTGAGGGGAGCTAGATGCTAATGGTGATCACGGCAACAACATCCATCCCTACAACGCCGTCCCGGGAGAACTGATGACTGACGTGGTCAGAACTCAGCTGGGCCCATCAGACAGGAAACTCGGACGCTAACTCGGTTCCTACCTCCGATCCTAATTGTCAACATTGCGCAGCATTTCCGTGAGCGACGTGGGCAGAACCCGTTCACATTGGACAGGAAATTTTAATGCCAACTGTGACAACTGCAAAGCACTTTTGTCCAAGTCTTTTTTCCCTCGCTGTAGCTCTCTATCTTTTCCGGACCCTAGTGAATGACGTGGGCGGAACGTGCTAGTATCAGATTGGGAATCCAATGCTAACTAAGATGCTAACTCATAGACTAATTCAGATGCTAGCTGTGACAACAGAAAAGCACTTTCCTTCGATAAAAGGTTGCCTTGGTGTATCTCTACGATGCCTTCCTGCAATGCCCGGTAAAGGACGAGCGTAGAACTGACTCTTATCTGATAGAAATCTTGGATTCTTACTCACTGAATTGCTAATTCCGATCATTGTAACACAATAGCGTTTTATGTAGTTCTAAAATAGCTTCCGAGGGCCCTGGTGGGCAACACGGGTCTGGAGCCCGCTCGCAGTGGACAAGAAATCGGATCCTAATGCAGATGCCAATCATGAGAGAGAGAAACACACCCTTGTCCGACTGTGTTCTATGGGTGCAGCTCTACGATGCCTTCCCGGCTCTGATGCAACTTCTGCCAGGGCCGCACAACAGAATCTTCACCAACTTCCAAGCTTTGCGAGACTTCATGTCCGCCCAGATAACGAGCCACAAATCGGATTTTGACCCCAGCAACCCACGAGATTACATCGACGCGTTCCTGGCGGAGAGCAAAGTAAGATAAGGAAAAACAGAAGCTACCCAAAAAAAAAAAAAAAAGATCAGCGTTGACTTTGTGGTTTTTGGGTTCTACTCTCAGGACAAGGCAAATGGTGAACTGGGCTTCACTGAAGAAAATCTGGTTCTGTGCTGTCTGGATCTGTTCATCGCCGGGACGGAGACTTCCGCTAAGACACTCCAGTGGGGCCTCATTTTCCTCATCCAGAACCCTCAAATCCAAGGTGGGGGTTTTTTTTGTGTTTTTTTCCTTCTCTCAAGTACGCACGCCCTGGGTTGAATATGAATTGGGCAATTTTGGTTTAAAATCATTTCCGACCAAGTGAAATCCGTCATCCCCTTTGACAACTACTTCTCCAATCACGGCAAATTTCTGTCCTGTCAAAACAGAAAACCCAAAATGCGCCTGAAATGGATCAGGGAGCCTGTCATTTAAGTTTGAGTCAGCCATTTTTTTTCCCTCAGTAGTCCCGAAAAGACAAATGCATCCCTTGACTCCCAAATTTGGGTAGACATTGTCATGGATGGATGACTGAAATAAAACTGAAAGTCTTCCATTTCTGTTGAAACCAGCCCTCGCTTTCCCAGCACTTCCTGGATATTTATGAAAAAAAAAAAAAAATGAACTAAAATCCTTGACACCGGTTTTAGTGGACACATTTGCATGATCTTAATACAACAATTAAACAGTTTTCGCTAATAAATGAAAAAACTCAAATTTGATGACTCCTCACAGCTAATTATTCCATGTTATCGATATTTTCCTTTGTGCTCAAAGACAAAGTCCAGGCGGAGATCAAGCGAGTGATTGGGTCGAGCCGCTTCCCCGAAATGGCCGACAGGGCCCGCATGCCCTACACGAACGCCGTCATCCACGAGATCCAGAGGATGGCCAACGTCATTCCGCTCAACGGAACCAGAATGGCCGCCAAAGACACACGAGTGGGCGACTACGTCATACCAAAGGTGCCCACGAATGTGAAGTCACATTCTGGATTTGCTGACCGTAGTTTCAGTGATTGACATGTCAGTCAAAACAGGGATTCACGAAAAAGTCTCAAAACGTCCCTGAAACTGAACAGGAAGTTGGCTTTTGAGATTTGAATCGGCGATTTCGGGGTCTCAAGCGCTCTCGCCGTTGCCGTCATCGTAATCATCAGGTTTTATTTTTGCAGGGCAGCACCGTGTTGCCAATCTTGACCTCGGTGCTCTTTGACAAGAACGAATGGGAAACTCCACATACCTTCAACCCTGGACACTTCCTTGACGCCGATGGCAAGTTTGTGAAGAGGAATGCATTTTTACCTTTCTCTGCAGGTTAATAATAATAAATGAAAAAAAAATAATAATAAATCCCTGTGACTTTCCAAGGACGTGATGATTTTAGTTTTCTTTGCGGCAGGCAAACGTGCGTGTCTGGGCGAGGGCCTGGCCCGAATGGAGCTGTTCTTGTTCCTGGTGGGCATGCTGCAGAAGTTCACCTTCTCCGCCGCGGGAGGAGCCCAGCTGAGCTCCGAGGGGACCGTGGGAATGACGCGCTCGCCGTACCCTTTCGAGATCCGTGCCGAGGCCCAATGAGGCTCGTGCGCCCGCGTTTACATTTCTTTGCGAAATTGAAGTTGATGCGACTGAACGCAAGCGGGGAAAGCCACTTTTATGATCTTAAAACAATGCCTCGTGTTCTCCGATTATGGTTTATCCTTCCGTCTGAACAACCCTGCAAGGGATGATTCACATTATTTGGTGATGTACCTTTCAACGAAGTATAAATTGCAGCGTTATACTTCGTCGTGTGCTGCAGCGTTGATGTAACGTTAGCCTACTAGATTATCCTTTTCATTGTTACAATTAAACAGACTTCCTTTTGGGATCCTTTTTTTTTGGTTTGCGCTTTTTTTAGATTTAAATGTATTAAAAGTGCATATGGATACTGATTTACTAGTTCTTGTATTTATTCTAGTTATAGTAAAACCTGTTGCCATTCGTTAGGTTCATGTAATTTTTGTAAGCTTTGTTTAGCTCATTTTTGTTTAGCTTGGAAATGTTGTCACGTTACTTATCAATATTTTTTTCCTAATATTTCATTATTCTAGAGTATCAAGTCAAAAATTACTCTCTCCATGTTAACAGCGTAGTAAATTTCTTTTGGTTTGTCCCGTTAGGGGTCGCCACAGCGTGTCATCTCAGATGAACGCTCATATTTGTTTGGCACACTTTTTACGCCGGATCCAGTTCCTGACGCAACCCCTCTTGGGGAGTGGAGGCCCCAGTGAGATTCGAACGCACAATAATATTATCAACCAGTGTGCAGTGTGAAGATTAAGTAGCGGCTACGCAACACATCTTGTACTATACACACTGCAAAAAAATGGTTTTAAAGTCAATTTGCTCACAAATGTAGTTCGCGGGCGGCACGGTGACTCAGCTGGTAAAGAGTTGACCTCACAGTACTGAGGTTCGATCCCGGACCCGCCTGCGTGGAGTTTGCATGTTCTTTTCTCCGGGCACTCCGGTTTCCTCCCACATTCCAGAAAAAACATGCGGCATTAATTGGGCACTCTAAATTGCCCCTTGGTGTGATTGTGACTGTTTGTCTCCATGTGACCCGCGATTGGCTGGCAACTAGTTCAGGGTGTAACCCCGCCTCCTGCCTGTTGACAGCTGGGATAGGCTCCAGTACTCCCCGTGACCCTCGTGAGGATAAGCTGCTAAGAAAATGGATGGATGGATGGACGGATTGATTTAGTTAGTGTGAACCTGGACCAGTTTAGCTGAACGCAAAACTATTATTCTATTGTATGAATGGCAACAGGTGGATGATATAGAGGTCAATCGGACTTCTATGTCGCTAGAATTTTTGGGGAAAAAAAAACGATTTGGAGTCAACTTTCACACAAATGAAGTCAAATTGTATAATTTTCCCCACTCTCTTTGATTAACATTGGTTGCGAATCATTGACCATAATGTCTAAAATGCCAGCAACCAGTTCCAGGGGGTTAGTTTGAGACACAAGAAAAACACAGCTTACATTTATCTTCCCAAAAAAAAAACAAAAAAACGAGTGTGTAAACTACAATGTATCAGTTCAACACTTACAATAAAATACGTGGCACTCACCGCAGATGCTAATGGAGTCACAGCAAACCTTCTCCTTTGGTTATTTTTCTCTTGGCTAGCCGTGTAAGCTAATGCTACTAAGCTAGCTCATACGTGCTGCTCTGAGAGTGCCCCAAAATCCCTTTCTGGGTAGAAGAAAAAAACAGCACTTATTTTGGTGGACGTAGACCCACTGAGTCGATTTATTTTATTATTATTATTTTTTTTTCAAATCAAATTTCAAATCATGTCCAAAATAATCGTCTTTGGTAAGGCAGCTCTTTCATCTTCATCAGCTTCAACTAAACAGCGAGCAGCAAAAAAATATGGTGGTAAATCTACAAATCTGATTGGTTAGACCAGTGGTTTACAAATGTCATGGAATTCAACACTTTAGTTCACTCATATTTGTATTTGGATGACAGTTCTTAAGAATGTGGGTCTATTTTAATATTAGTTCAAATTAACTGCAAAGAGGAATATTAAAATTACCACTGTTAGCATCTTTTTTAAACTTATACGAGTTAGCTGTCTGCTTAGGTGTAATACAATGACGATCCACAAGAGGTCACTACTGTATTTGAAAAGACTCGGAGTTTTTGCGTACTGGAAACTGTTTTCGTAGTGTTTTACTTTTTATCTTATCTTATTATATGATCTCTATTAATCATGTCAGCAAGAATGATGATGGGTACCACTGATGTCTTTTATGTGCCTCCCTCACTTGCTGTCCCACATGCGGTGAACTGAGATTCTTTTGGTCCGCCACAGTGGAACAACAAGCAGGCACAAGAACTTCAAATGTGTGTATTTGGAAAGTATTTAAAAGGACCATCACAAAAACACATTTCTGAAATTAATACTTTTCCAGTATTTTTTTCTCTTTCTTTTCCGGAAAATAATCCATTTAAAAAATTTCCTTTTTTTTTTTAATTATTGTAAAAGAAAAAAAAATTCCTTTAAAAAAAAAAGGACCAAATTTTTTTTATGATCTTGATTTTGCTTTGTTGGTAAAATACAATTTTTTAAAAATAATCTTTTTTCCTCTGCCTAAATGCTGCAATCTTAATATGAATCCAGATTTTTCAGACATTCTCCCCTTGAATAAAAAAATTTAAAAAACAAATTTTTCTTGGAATATAATTGTGAAAATTTAACATTTTCTTTGATTACTTTTTCTTGAGAAATATTTTTAGACCACTTTTTTTTTTACCTTCCAAATGTGAATTTCCTCTTACAAAATGAATTATTCTTGAAAAATAAAAAATACAACTTGGAAAAAGAAATTAAACAAAAAAATAAATGTTTGTGAAATTAGACATTTATTTTCATAAAGGACACTGGACATACACAAAAATAAATTACATTTGCGGGGCTTCAGATGCATGATGGGTGCGCTTGTTTTGAGGTGGGCTGCGCTAAACATCCAGTGATGCTACGCAATATGAAAGAAAAGAAAACATTATGAGGCAGGTTACATCTATCATATTTTCATACGTTTTTCACAAATTGCCGCATGATAACAGGAGAAAAAAAAGCTGCAATCATTGTTTTTTTTTTTTTTGGGGGGGGGGGTGCACCCTGCCCCCCCCCCCCGGAGGTCAATCAAACCTAAAACAGCCCACCACTAGGGGACACACTTTGAGACTCACCGCCGTGGGTCTGAGACCCGAAACGCTGACTCGGCAGAAAAAAACGTGCTGGGGCCCCCGTCACTCGTACAGCAGCTCGTAAAACGCTTGGTGCTCGCTGTCGATGAAGGAGTGCAGCGTCGACAGGACGGAGGCTTCCGGGCCCCCGTAGGCCGTGTACTGCAGCTCCTCGGGGGTGGGCGTGGGCGGGGCCAGGCGGGCGGGCTGCAGAGAGGTCAGGGGGGCGCTGGACGTGTGGTTGGGGCTCACGTGCTTCTTGTGGCGGGCGCGGCAGTTCTGGAACCACACCTGCGACATTACAAGCGGCACCAGGTCGTCATAAGAAGAAGAAGAAGAATTGCCAAGAATTGGCTGTTGTTGTTGTGATTTTTTTTTTTTGGAACCCTGTCCGACCTGTATGACCCTTCGACTGAGGCCCGTCTGCTCCGCCAGTTTCTGCAGCGTCTGAGCATCCGGGTTGTTGTCCTGTGCAAACTGCGCCTGCATCACCTGCATGTGTTCAAAGAGAAGAAAATTGCATATTTATATTAAATACCTCTTTCTAGAACATTGCAAAATGTGTTTGTAATCATCCCTCTGAGGTCACATTATATATGATATAAAAACAGTATTGACTATACAGATTAAATCATATATAAAACATATATTGTGACTAAAGAGAATATATAGTCATATATGATCTATTTTGAAAAGTGATGTTTATTTCAAATTCTAGACATAAAATTATAAATACAAAGAAAATTATTATTTGTGAATATGAATACATTGCATTTTTTAAATATTCAACATATTATATAATTCTGTGCTTATTTTATTCAAAACAAATGTAAAATTCTAACAAAAATAAAATCACATGCTACATGCAAGATGAAAAAAATATATGCATACATATATTATTACATATATTATATATATGGTATATTTCCAATTTTATTTGATACACTAATATATTATTACATATATTAGTGTATCAAATAACAATGGAAATATACCTGAAAATTGAATTCGGGTAGTAATATGGTGTAAACAAATTAAAATGTTTTTCATCATCCTTCAAAGGAGATCAGATGTGGTGTAAAGGAAATATTATAATTACAAACAAATTCATACTTCAATATAAAAAAAAGTAAATTTTCTACAATTCAATATTTATTTCTATCTCATAAACACTTATTTGAAAAAATAAACTATCATTGTATTACATTAATTCCATCACTGTTTTTTTATTAAAATGTAAAATTAGACTCACAGACATATACACACGCTCAGACATTAACAGATTGATATTCATAACACATTCGACAATTTCCATACTTTATCAGTCGTATGTTAATTTAGAATCTCACCTCGGTGTACTGCTTGTCAAATTAATTGTGCGACATCAGCATCACTATTTTATTCTCTCTCGCTCTTTCTCTCTCTCCACATATATATATATACACATTTTTTTGTTTTCTTTTATCATACAGTGTTACAGCTTCTCAGCAGAATATTAAGTAAAACTTTGCAATATTCACATTGTAACGTCAGTACTTTTGTCCCAATACGTTTGCGCCACTTTCTTGCGTTACACTGAAAACGTCTCTTTTCTATTGTTGTAACATCATTATGAATAAATCCGAGCATAGTTAGCAATTTTTTTTTTTTTTTTTTTTTTTTTTTCCACCTGCAACTGGTCGGCGGTGAAGCTGGTCCTGGCTCTCTTGGACGGTTTGGGCTGGTTCATTTCCTGTTCGGTGGGCACGGCGCCGTCCATGTTCACATTGCTGCCTGCAATCACCACAACAACGATGATTTGTACAGGAAAAATCACAAAGGTCCAAAATCACATTATGATACATATTTCAGGCAAAAATATGACATTAACTTGGAAAGGTCAGTTCGGCGGAAGACGTTTCCTTCACCTTTGTCGGCGGCGCGCTTGAGCTTGTCCAGCACGCAGTCGTAGTGGACCCGGCAGAGCACCTTGTCGTCCACCAGGGCGAACTCCTCGCCCGTGGACAGCTGCCGTTTGCACGAGAAGCAGGCGAAGCAGGCCAGGTGGTAGACGTTGCCCTTGGCGCGCCGCACCCAGTCGGTGGCGTGGACGTGGCGCCCGCAGCAGGCGCACCACGCGCCGAACCTTCTGCGCCGCACGCGAAGCCGTCGCCGATCGAGAAAAAAAAAAAAAAAAAAAAAAAAAAAAAGGGGGATGTTTTATGAACAACTGGGGGTGCAGAACATTTGCATTTGAGGAGCCATCATGAAATTATGATAATTAAATTAAATACAAACAAACGACGCTGTTACCTTACTGTGCTTGTAAAAAGTCTACACACCCCAGTTCAAGTGGCACCTTTTTGTGCTTTTCACAAAAATGAGCACAACATTTCATTGTTTTGCACAATTAATGTCATCTATGACCTTTACAACTCACTCATTTTTTTTCTTTGTTAACATTTTATTTCAAAAGTGAAAATAAACAAACGCACACCCTTATATATTTGGGGAAGCGGCCGGATTCCGAACGAACCAATCACATTCAAACGGCTGCCATCGTTTCAAGTGCCTCTCGTTAACTTCAAATCAAATTCAGACGTTCTAGTATCCCGGTTACTGTATAAGGGGGTGTGCACACTTATGTCAACGCATTGCTTCAGTGAGTGATTTTTACATCATTGGAAAATATATTTTAAAAAATGGTTGGTTGACAGGGTATTGGTCATATTATTGGTGGATTTTTTTTTTTTTTTTTGGGGGGGGGATCATTCAAATAATTTTCGTTTTATTACATCACAAATACACGGCAGCGTGAAACGGGTGTGTAGACTTTTTCTATCCAGTCATTTTTCTCATTACAGACTGTCACCTCTTGCATAATTATTGAGGTTTTTTTTCTGCACTAAAATCCTTCATTTTGTTTGCAGTGGAACTCTGTATATTTGTCGTTGGAGTGGTGGGGGGGGGACACATTGCAGGGAACCGCCACTTATCTGCCGTACCCCTTCCCGATCCCTCGCTTCTTTGCTTTTATTTTCTTTTTATTAAAAAAAAAATCACTTGTGTAAAAAAAAAATAATAATAATAAATAATCAAGTCAATTATAATGAGCATGACAGCACGGTGAGGCAGCTGTAAAGCGTTGGCCTTACAGTTCTGAGGTCCCGGGTTCGATCCCCGACCCGCCTGTGTGGAGTTTGTGTGTTCTCCCCGTGCCTGCGTGGGTTTTCCCCGGGTGGGCACTCCGGTTTCCTCCCACATCCCAAAAAACATGCAACATTAACTGGACACTCTAAATTGCCCGTAGGTGCGATTGCAAGTGCGTCTGTTTGTCTCTACGCGTGCCCTGCGATTGGCTGGCAACCAATTCGGGGTGTTCCCCGCCTCCTGCCCGTTGACAGCTGGGATAGGCTCCAACGCTCCCTGCGACCCTCGTGAGGATAAGCGGCAAAGAAAACGAATGGATGGAAATAACGCGCATCAACAATTCACCGAATATTTTTGCTCTTTGCTGTCCGGCCCGGTCCCCACAAGTATGCATATACGGTTAGCGTGTGTTCTGCTTACTCATTGCGCATCATTTTGTTGCCCTCGTCACGAAATTTCCGTTTAGCGACTCGCCCGTGCACGTCGCGCATGCCACTGATAACGAGCCCCGGTAATAATAATAATGAGTTTTTCTAAAAAACAAAACCAACAACAAACACCTACCTGAAGTAATCCATCTTGCAGAAGACCTCCTTGTCCTTAATGTAGCAGCTGGTGTGGCCGCCGAGCGCCGCCTGGCACACGCTGCAGCAGAGGCAGCGCACATGCCAGGACAGGTCGCTCACCTGCGGCGCACCCGCGCGCACCCCACACAAACACAAACACAAACGCACGCACAATGAAGACGATTGTTTAGTTCTTCTCGGGGCATGTGAGGCATAAATACCTGCGCGTAATGCAAAACACAATTAGCCGAAAGATGCAATAAAAGCAAGAATGGAAGAAAAATATGTACCTGAATGAATATTTTATACACACGCATACCGACAGGCACTTGTGTGCACACTTACACGCACACCAATCCGAAAGCTGCAATGATAACGGCACGGTAATAATAATAATTTTCCAAAAATATGGATACCTTCAATAAATATTTATCCACAATTTCTTCGTTGCAACTGGCACACACGCTGGTGGCGAGAAGGGGCTCGGAGGACATCGTCTGCAGGCTGGACCCGATGTCTTCGTCCGCGACCTCCGACCCCGTGTGCGTGGGAAAACAAAAAAACAAAAACAAACAAACACAACGTGAGCACATTTCAAGCAAACCCCGTGACGCAAAAAAAAATCTCATTTTCTGTAATAAAATTGGATAGAATTTGCTTTTTCAAGATTGTTCTCTTTTGATGTGTATCCATTTTTTTAATAGCGCGTAGCAACTTTTATTTTGTGTTACTTATACATATTAGTCGCTCGGTCACAAAGGTTAAACAAAAGACAAAAGTAAACTGTAAACTACACATTTTTTACATTTGTGGTAAAACAACTAAAAAGTTTTGATTGCAATTTTCATACAGAGCAAAATAAAGTAAAATTGACTTAAAATGTTAGAACAGTGAATATCATTGATGGGCAAGATTTACTTTATATTTTGCAGAAGAGTTATTTTCTCGTGGGAAAGTCAGAAATTAAATGATGACAGGTACGGTTACGGGTAACTAAATATGTACACCAATTTTATTACATTTTCAGTTGCAAATGATTTAGATGTGATAAACTCAGCGAATGTCATTTTTTTTCAACTAATTTACGTTTTCAAACTAAGCAAATTTAAATTTACTTTTTTTGTTCAAAATACATTTTTATCCATCTAATTTAGTCAAAAATGACCATTTCTGATATTTAATGGGGGGGCTGTCCTAAAAATATGACCTCTAAATGTTTGAATCAAATGTCTCCTAACTTTACCTTCAAACGGTAGAACATCAAAGCAAAATTTACTGCAAAAAAAAATAAAAATAAATGAAATGTCATTTTGGTGTGATATAGTAAAACAAACAAAAAAAAAAACGAAAAAAGAAAAAATGGGAAAAATGCCAATGCCGAAACGCTACAGTTTCAAAACAAACATATTTGCTCTAAAAGTGCCATTTGTGAATATAAATGTATTTTTATATTGTTATTAAAACCTCCTCATCCCACTCACGCGTGTCCAGAAGTTTGCCCTCGGGGTCCTTTTCTCTGCCCCCCAGGCAAAATTCAAAAGCATCGTGTAAGAAACGTGATGCATTATTGTCCAAAGAAAAGTCATATTCTGGGAATATTTGTGAACTCGTGTCCCGTGATGACAAAATCAGAGCGCTTTGGTGCAAAGTAATAGCGCATTTATAACAATTGTTGTCCAATTTTCCAGAAAATTCAGGCGCGAACTTGTTGAAGACGCTTTGACCGTCAAAGCGACCGCAAATCAAAACAATTTAAAATGTGATTAAAGTCCCGATGCGCATACGTTGCTTTGGTTTTCCGAATACTAAACAGTTAAAAAATAATCATATTACCTTTAAAAGTACTGAACATTTATCATTTAATATGGACATAAATGTTTTTCATCCTTTCCTGTAGTCCCACATGTGTCAATATACATAAAAGTCTTTTGGAGTGAGTTGAAAAAGTACTTGCCTTGTTTAAGTCCTAGTTTATTAAATATGAATTACATTTGTCAAAAATTTCAGCAAAGTATGAGTGGGGAGAGAGAAAAATCCATATTTAAAGTATTTGTGTGCAATTTCTTACTAGATAGTGCTGCCGAGAACCTTTTAAGCAATCTAAAATAGTTGGAAATTACATTTTTCAGTTTTATTTTGGAGAGTTTTACAAAACCATTTGTCCTGAAAAAAAAGACTCAAATTTATCTTCAAAATGATATAAAATCAAAGCAACTTTGCTGCAAAACAGGACAACTTTTAGTTTCACGTGCACTAAATTGTATTTATGTAAAAAAGAAGAAGGCATAAGTAATTACAAAAGTACATTTGCGGTATTCTGAAATCATTCTCATCCCCTACCAGGTGGTCGGCTCCCGTGCTGCCTTTGGAGTCCTCGCACGCGGCGCACATCTCCCCCCGATTTTTGTCCTCCCCGCTTTGGCGGCGGAGGGCCGTCTGCGCGCTCGCCATAAATATCATCGGCTCGCCATGACAACGGCGATGGCAAATTGAAGAGCGACCCCGGCGAGTCATTACTTGGACAAACGGGCGGCACTTGAGCCGGCGACGCTTATCTTTTTCTTTTCTTTAAAAAAATAAAAATAAATAGGGCGTTGATTTATTTAATTGCGGCGATTTAAAAAGTCAAGGGAAAAAAAAAAGGTGAAGAGGTCACATTAACTGCTTGAGTTTTAACAACGAGGGAAGGAGAAGTCCTGCTCGCGGTTAATTGGAGAGAGCAATTAGTCCCAATATTGAGCCAGGCTGGACCCCCAGAAGCTGCGACCCCCGCACACTCCCCCCATTACTACCCCCCCCCCCCCATCCCCATCCCCAGCCTCGCACTCACCTCCTCGCCGGAGCCGGCAGCCAGGATGCCGCGTTGAACTTTCCCCTCGCTTTTCCAGCGCATGTCTGTTGCGTCGTCGTCGTCTTCTTCTTCTTCTTCTTCTTCTTCTGCGTCTCCGGAAAAGTGATCCTTGCCGAGGGAGGATCGCAAATTCAGATTTCATATTTCATGTCACCTTGGGCCGCGCCCGCCCACCCGGTAATTATCTGCCTGTGTGGCTTCCTTGCAAGAGTCCAAAGGAGGGAAAAGTACAATATGTAATCATAAGGGAGGTATTAAGAGGTGCTGGAAAGGTTAAAATATGGAGAGGTTTTTTTTTGTTTGTTTTCTTACGTGAGAGGTTCGGCGATGATTGTGAGAGTTTTGTTTTTCTTGAGTGAGAGGGTTTATTTCTTTGTAAACAGAATTCCCCCCCCCCCAGTAGCTGCTAAAGCTTTTCTCAGGATTTGAGTTTTTTGTTGCGTTGAGTATTTTTTGAATGTGAGATTTTTTTAGTTGTTGTTGAGAGTTTCTTGAGTTATGTGTGAGTTTTTTGTGTGTGTGTTAGAGTGAAAATTGGCTTAGGTGAAAATTACATTGTGATTCTGAATAATGTTGACATTAAATATACCTTTTAAGAACATCTTTCTTGTATTTGATAACTACTTAGGCCTACTAGGTTACATTTTTTATGTCATTATGGTAGCACTTGGAGAGCAAAGTATTTTTCTAGGAGCTGCTTAGTGTATAAAAAAACACTGCAATATAGTTGAAAAAAAAAAGCATTTTTGTGGTATTGATAGCATTATTCTAATTCAACCAAATCATCACAATAGCTTCAAAATCAGACCGATTTGGTTGGACAAATAAATGAGGGCTGTAACGATCAAATCTTTTTAGAATTGATTCTCCTGGTTATTATTGACATACTATTATTATTCTTATAACATATACAGAAAATATTTTTACTACTAACAAGCATTCTATCCTCACGAATGAGACACAAGTCAGTAAAATGCTAAACGATTAGCAATGGCGATTAGCATTAGCTCGCTAGCGCGTAGAATTCTAACTAAAAAGTAAGCAATAACCATCATTTAACTCATATTTATCATGTTACATTTAAATTGCACATTTAACAATGTCATAAAAATCACTTACAGACGCTCCTGTGTCGCTTATGTCAAAGTTTATAAGAGGCCAAACACGGTGTCCGTCTGCAATAAATGTCCGTGTGAAACAGGAGGCGAAAGGAAAAGAAGATTGAGAAATGCGGTCCCGAATTTCAATGTGAATTCTCCCTCCGGTACTTTGAAGACAAATAGCAGATACCGCACTGCAAAACATGAGAAGTCCTTAAAAGATAAAATGTCGTGACTTGTTTTTATGTCTCCCTTGCCTTGCTGGAGGTCTCCCTTATGCCTCGCCCGCATTGGCACGACACTCCACCAGCGTCCGCATCGCATCATCTCAGGAGGGCTTTTGAGATTAGCACTGCTAGCGTGCCTCCATGGAAGATGTGTCCTGTTCCAGCCGATGCCAATGAATGCTTTCAAAAATAAAAATAAAACAAATCAGATAACGCATTTCTAACTCGGCGCACGCTCCCCCGCTAAACCCTCCGTCGGACGTAGAGGTCAAAAAGTGACAAAATCAAGTGTTTTATCATCAAAAGAGCAGATGTAAAGACGTGGATACGACCCACATGTTGGCCAGATCCCAATCGTCGGCGTGTAGCGTTTTTTTGCGGGATATGGAGCAGACGAAAACAATGTCGACAAAACTGCTCCGACTGCCTCATGACATCACGTCTGGATGTTGCTCGCCGTTACGATATCAATACTCCTTCAGCCACGAAAGGAAGAAAAGTGTAAATAAAATGACATGTACCATATTCATAATTGTTGTGATCGCATGAGGGTATGTGGCGTCAGAGCTGAATTTGTTTCCGTTATACCAGCGGAACGCTAACCGCGTTAACTGGCTGCATTCCGCTAGCTAATGCTGTGGACGAGCCTCGTGTGAAGGTAGCTTGTTCGTGATTAATAATTTTACGACCGAGTACTCCAGTCGTCTATGTAACATGGGCTAGTTGATTGTGTACATGTAAGCATCCTCCTTGTACAGTAATTTAGCATTTGCTATAAGGGTTAGTACTAGGTAAGATCAGTGCTTCTTCTCTTCCTTTCGGCTTGTCCCGTTAGGGGTCGCCACAGCGTGTCGTCTTTTCCCATCTTAGCCTATCTCGTGCATCTTCCTCTCGAACCCCAACTGCTCTCATGTCTTCCCTCACCACATCCATCAACCTTCTCTTTGGTCTTCCTCTCGCTCTCGCCAACCATCGAAGTCTGGTCTCTCGAATCTTGTCTCCAAAACATCCAACTTTGGCTGTCCGTCTAATGAGCTCATTTCTAATCCTATGCGACCTGCTCACTCCGAGCGAGAACCTCAACATCTTCATTTCTGCCACCTCCAGTTCTGCTTCCTGTTGTTTCTTCAGTCCCACCGTCTCTAATCCGGACATCACCTCTGTTTTATAAACTGTTCCCTTCATCCTAGCAGAGACTCTTCTGTGACATAGAACACCAGACACCTTCCGCCAACTGCTCCGCCCCGCTTGGACCCGTTTCTTCACTGCCTTACCGCACTCACCATTGCTCTGTATTGTCGACCCCAAGTATTTGAAGTCATCCACCCTCGCCATCTCTTCTCCGTGGAGCTTCACTCTTCCCCCTCCGCCCCTCTCATTCACGCACATATATTCTGTTTTACTTTGGCTAATCTTCATTCCTCCATACCTGTCAACTTTTCGGCCCGCCAACCTGTATAAACTACCAAAAAATCATTATAGAGAGCAAAAAATCCTTATAGAGGTAACACAACTCAAGGTGTCCCTCTAACGTACCCAAACTCCCAGTGACACTGCGGGGAGGAAAAATGTGTCGTCGGCTATTTTGAGGAAGCACTTTGGAGGAGGAGGAGGAACGTGAACCCTGCCGACGTGCGAGCCTGAACACCAGCAATTCGACCGCCAACGCTCCGCAGGTGAGCTCGACCGACCGGGCCGAAAAACTGTTGCGAAACCACAAGAACTGTTTGGGGAGAATGGAATTTGGTCTGCGGTTTCAGAATCCATATGATTTGTGATATACAGCCGTACATGTAAGATTCACCACAAAATCCGTGTGAACTACGGATAAACCGTACGAGTTGACAGGTATGTTCCTCTCCTTTCCGATGCGTGCCTCCATCTTTCTAATTGTTCCTCCGCCTGCTCCCTGCTTTCAGTCCATATCACAATATCATCTGCGAACATTATGGTCCAAGGGGAATCTAGTCTAACCTCGTCTGCCAGCCTATCCATTATTACCGCAAACAGGAAGGGGCTCAGCGCGGAACCCTGATGCAGTCCCACCTCCACCTTAAATTCTTCTGACACACCTACGGCACATCTCACCGTTGTTCTGCTACCCTCATAGATGTCCTGTACTATTCTAACATATTTCTCCGCCACACTAGACTTGCGCATGCAGGACCACAGTTCCTCTCTCGGTACTCTGTCATAGGCTTTCTCTCGGTCTACAAAGACACAATGTAGCTCCTTCTGACCTTCTCTGTAGTTTTCCACGAGCATCCTCAAGGCAAATATCAAACATCTCTGGTACTCTTTCTAGGCATGAAACCATAATGTTGCTCGCAGATACTGTACTTCCAGTCTAACCTCATTTGTCAGCCTAACCATTACCACAGGAAACAGGAAGGGGCTCAGAGCTGATCCCTGATGCAGTCCCACCTCCAGTTATCACACTATGGGGACTGTTACATTACAAAAAGTGCAAATTTACTGAAGTTTAGCACGGGGCCTTCTCTGCCTCGTCTTCTTGTTCTTAATTTTGAAACAAGTCTTTCAAGGTGGGACTGCAAGTCTAGTTTCTGACTTGGCGGTATACTGTAAAAACTCACAAAAACAACAATCGCTTCAAAAAAATAACAACGCATGTGAAAGAACATTTGACCTCTGACGCTATCTCATTTATTTTTATTGAAATCCGCTTGCCTCGGGTTAATTCACAATCGGCACAGGCGGATCGGCATGACCTTTTCTCCTTGCCGTAAATGGCTACTCTTGAATCTGAAGGGGGAGGAGTGTGTGGCGGCGGCGGCGGTGGTGTGTGCGTCTGGGGGTCGGGGGGTGGGGGGCAGGGGGTCGTCTGAGTAGGGGGCTTTGGGTGGTGGCGGTGGGGCGGGGGGCACGTGTGGAAATCACAGCAGTGAAAATGGCAGCGGGCTGAGAAAGGATCCTGATTGCGTCGGGACGGCACGCTGGCGGGAAGCAGCGTGCTCAGCCCCAATCAGGGCGGCATGGGGGGGGGGGCGGAGTGCTCTTATCAACAAGTAATGGCCCACTTGACAATCAAACAGCCACAAAACCGCTCTATTTAACGCTGATTGCAAAAACTATACCCCCTCGCTTCCATCACCAAAACCGCAGGACCCCCAGAGATCCCTCCTCACTCCCCCGCCGACAGCCGTGAATCTTTTTTCCTTCCCCTGAACGGAATTTATAATCAGTCATCTTTTTTTTCTTTTTTTGGGGGGGGCGGCTAATTGTTATTTTAAGGCTTGCTGACTTGATTACGGTGTTTAGCGGGACCGTTCAACACGTATCCCTCTCGGTTTCTACCAGCCTCCACTGCTGCTTGCCCGAAGATTAAATAGACTTTTGGACCTTCTTCATAGCCAGGAACTACGCTAGGTTGTACTCAGCGTTCGGAAGTATTTGGTAAACTGTATTCTATTAGATTTTTTGTTATTTCTACTTTCCTTGATACTGTGTCATCCCAAATCATCTTTCCCCATTGAAATGAAGGCAAATGCCATTAATCTGTTCCAGCCTGTCCAAAGAACACAGAGAAAAATTATTATTTTTTTAAATAATCAAAAAAGTTGCACTATAAGATATTGCTGCCTTTAAAGCCATATAGTAATGAGAAACCTATACGGAATGTAAAGGAATAAACCATTTTTTGCCACATTTTTTGCTTCACTTCAACGGACATTGTGCTCTGCCTTGTTGTGTCCACGTGTTGACCACCTGAGGGCACTATGACGCAGACAAACGGCTATACAGTGGACTCACAGTATTCGTAAGAGATAGAATTCAAGCCTGACTGCGAATTGTGAAAATCTGACGCTGAAATTACGGGCGCTCCTTATAGTAAACAATAAAATATATTTTTAAAAACAATCAAATAAGCAGGAGAAAAAAAAACTGAACAAGTGTGATTTTCCACAAATACTATCTGTGAAGTGTGTTCACAAATGCAGCAATGCAAATATGAGCGGGTCCACTTTGCATGGATATGGTCACAAATCCTACGTAAATTGTAGCAGTATCAGTTGTTTTGCGCAGAGGATAAAGAATATATGTCTGTGTATCATATGATCTGATCTGCTTATATTCTGATTCAAATATCTGTTTCTTAAAGGGTTGCAAAGCCACAACAGCGATGCTATTCATTAGCCCACCAACGGCCTTGCCGCGTTCGTTAGCATGAAGCTAACTTTCCCAAGGCAAAGCTACACAGTTGTTCTTAAATCATGATTAATACCGAGCTATAATCCCCCTCTTGAGGGAATCCATAACAACAACAACAAAACATTTGACACATCTGTCTTCTAGTCCTATATTAAATATTAAGCCTACTTTTAATGAATTTTTTACATGTTGGTTTAACCATTTTTGGAGGCTGCTTTGTAATTGACCCCTCCGTGGATATTGCGCAATCTGCGTCACTGACCAATCAGAGGCCAGAGATCTGCATAAACCAAAGGCCGTTTTTGCTCCCGCCATTTTCTCAGACAACATTGCGTGGTCCAGTATAGGTTTAGTTCGCGTTTTATCGCGTATTTGGGTTATTTAACGAAAAATATGGTTAAGAGGTGTAGTCACGGACTTTGTAATAGTGACGACAGGTATCCCGAAAGGCGAGTTGGTGGAGTTCCATTCGTACCCTTTCCAAAACCGAAGACCCAGTACGAAAAATGCCTTCGATGGATCAAACTTTGTGTGCATCATCAACTAAATCCATCTAATATCAACCGGAACACATATGTTTTCACCAAGGTATGCCCTATATTTGATTTTCAATACATGTCTCGTATAAATGAATTAGCAGTTCTTCGCTTGCATAACATAGCTACGTGTGAACGATTGACACACTTGATCTGTGTTGAGCGATATTTCGATGATCGGACTGCACAAACGTATTGATTTCTTGCTGGCTCGCGGCCGAAGCTTAACCAGACTGTGTTTGCATGAAGATATCCCCTAAATTAGATTTTTAATACACGTCTCGTATAAATGAATGAGATGTTCGCCGCTAGCATAACACCGCTACGTGTGAACGATTGACACACTTATTCTTTGGTGAGCGATATTTAGCAATGATCGGACTGCACAAACTGACGTTCTCCGCTAGCATAACATTGCTACGTGTGAATGATTGAATGAAATCAGAAGCATGGCGTCTCTCTCAGTTAAGAATGTATTGTATTTAGAATCTATAATATATCGTTGATTTGAATGAAATGAGAAGCATGGAGTCTGTCTCAGTTGAGATTGTATTGTATTGTATTTGCCATTTTTACTGTTTGTCTTACGTCAGCGCACGTGGCGTGACGTCACTTCAGGAGGCGTGGTTAAGTGCCCTGTACGGAGGGGTCAATTCACTGCCACAATGAAGGATTTGTAATTTTTCCTATGTCCAGCAGAGGGCCTTAAAGGACCTTCCATCTTCTTTCATGTATAGCCACAATGAAGTGGGAAAAAGTTTTTGGTACTTTCCATCCATACATTCTTTTTTTACGCTTATCCTCACGAGGGTCGCGGGGATTGCTGGAGCCTATCCCAGCTGTCAACGGGCAGGAGGCGGGGTACACCCTGAACTGGTCGCCAGCCGATCGCAGGGCACATCGAGACAAACAGCCGCACTCACAATCACACCAAGGGGCAATTTAGAGTGTCCAATTAATGTTGCATGTTTTTGGGAAACCGGAGTGCTCACCCGCAGAAAAGCCACGCAGGCACGGGGAGAACATGCAAACTCCACACAGGCTGGGTCGGGATTGAACCCTGGTCCTCAGAACTGTGAGGCCAACGCTTTCCGCTTGTTTTTTTTTTTTTGTACTAGTTTTAGTATTATAGTATTTTGAAAATATAGGTTGGAAAAACATCTTGTATTTTTAAACGAGCGCTGGGTGAGTGTCCTAGTTTTTCTTTATCTTCTTAATTTTGCGCAAACTGACATTTTATTGTGTTATTACCCTTTAATACTAGTACTAGGAATAAAGTTATTATTATATAGATGTTAGTTATACACGAAATATATTAGTCAAAATACTAAAAGTATATGAAATTTAATATTTTACAGTTGGTTAAAATTTTGGTTCAAATACTAAAAGTGTATTCTATTTTACAATTACAGAAATTACATTTACATAATTGTAATTGTAATAATTCAGCCATTTTGTTCTTCGTATCGAGCCATAGAAGCAAGCCAAATGGACCATATGCAACATGAAAGACAGAACCATGTGATCAACAAAAAAAGATGATGATCATAATGAAAGAGAGCGAGTTCATCAAATAAAATGACAGCAACACAAATATGACTAAATATGTCATACACATACCAGAGATGCTGATTTTCATTTTCATCGCGGGCTGGTGCGTCGGCCCTGTGAGGAGGAATTTGAAATCTGATTGGTTAAAGAAATTACGAAAGTATCTTCAATTATTAATATCTGCCAGCAATAGTGAGGCTGGGTCATAGATTTGATCGAGATAATAAAAAATTCAGGCTCAACTTTGATTGGGCAAAAAAAAAAAAAAAAGTACTTGAAGCACTACGGCCAAGAGAAATGCTACAAAATGAAAACTTTTGGAAATTAATTCACATATTTTCATGGAAAAAAATATTGCCGTTTAGGTTGTAATTATGGGTTAAAGTGTCCGTGTGTCAGCGGAAAACCAGCCCGGTCGGCAGCGTAGTCACGTGGTCTCCCATGGCAACCGTCTTGTGTCACCGCTCGCACTCCGGTAGAACTGAGCCAGGCGCTCCGCTCGGGATCAGATGAGGATTTTGCGCGCCGTGGCGACTCCGGCGGGGTTGATCCGCCTTCACGCTGCCGTGGGAGCGCCGAGCGCGGCCTGCCGGGCCCGCGAGCCGGACGATTTGAGGGATTTGAAACGGACGGCGAGCCAACGAGCGCCATGAGTCACTTCAACACCGGGTATGTGCCGCTTGATTTGCTGAGTCACTCTCAGTCCTTGAAGTCGGGACCGCACTTGCACTTTTTTGTTTACCGTCACGCGAGTCGCTTGTCAAGGTGACAAAAGTACTTGAAGTACAAAGAAAAGTAGGAGAGCTGATTCTAAAGTATATGACTCCAGATTCCAAGTATGCAAAAGAAATCCCAATTCTTTCTTCACATTTTTATCAACGAATCTCTCGCGAGATTCATTTTTCACTTCATCAGGTTGAAAAATTGGATTTTGTGAGGACGACGTTTATTTGTAAGGCGCTGAATGACAAAAGACTCTGGAAGGGCTTAACAGGCCACACAGTTGACCAAGATCGAGAAAACCTGAACGCACCCCAACATGGTGAGGAAAAACTCAAGAGAAAATCGCCAGAAGGGACGATCAGAGTGCACACGGTCGGATATTGTACTCCGCATTCTCCACTTGGCCGCGGTGCTCCGTTTTCTCTCGCGTTCGGATAGGCTCAGGTGGCTCGTTGCAAATTGTCATGTCATTATCCAAGCCGCTTATCCCCACAAGGGTTGCGGGAAAGCTCCCGCACCCTGAACTGGTCGCCAGGGCAGATGTCGACAGCGTCACTGAGCGGGAATCGATCCCACGCTGCCCGCACCAAAAGCAAGCGCGTGTGTAGCGCTACAACATCATCGTTGCAAATTCTTCCCAAAAAGTCCAAAATGAATTGAATAGTTGAATGATGGAATACTTTGAGATGGTTGAATAAGTTGTACAATACGGAAAGAGGCACAATTTTGGGACGTCTCCGTTCATCCATTTTCTTCGCCACTTATCCTCACGAGGGTCACGGGGTGTGCTGGAGCCTATCCCGGCTGTCAACGGGCAGAAGGCGGGGTACACCCCGAACTGGTTGCCAGCCAATCGCAGAGACAAACAGCCGCACTCACAATCACACCTTGGGGCAATTGAGAGTGTCCAATTACGATTGCATGTTTTTGGGATGTGGGAGGAAACCCGCGTGCCCGTTGGAAATCCACGCAGGTGGGTCCGGGATTGAACCCGGGACCTCGGAACTGTGAGGCCGAGGCTTTACCAGCCGAGCCACCGTGCCGCCCCGTCTCCGTTCATTTCAGTACAAATTATTTTTCTGGAAAATGAGGATTTTTTTTTTTTTTTTGGGGGGGGGGGGAGTGGGAATTTGGAGAATATGGAACATCGTTGCCAGTATGTCCTGAATGAAACGATTGTTGGTGAAATGGTGGGGAAAAGTGGAAGGACTACGACCGCCAAAACTGGTTGAACAATAACAAAAAGAAAAAGTATTTTTGGTGCCAAATTAACCGAGAGTCAAGCCGACAATGGACCCGAATTGTCAGATCGCTTCTGTGGCATCCGGCCATCGAGAGCCATCGAGAGCCGGCGAGAGCGACGCGGTGGCACCAAAAAGACAATCCAGGTGCACAATGGAGGGGCCGGCGGGGGGTCAAGTGTGCCGGCTCCTCAAATGCAATCCGACGCCTGTAACAAACACCACAACGGCCGCCAGCATTAAAGCAAAGGAAAAAAAAATTTTGTAAACGATGAGATGCTTAAATTCAATCAATAATCCCGATTATAATTATTTTGGCATGTTTCAAAGCAGCCTCACAATATGTGAAATCCGCAAAGTAGCGACCAAATACTTTTGTGATTATTTATACATACACAATTTTAGTAATGTTTATATTTTAGTAGTGTTCCCCTCACTCCCATCAACCTCTGGCATAATCTCATAAACACTATTCATATTCTTAAACGCCTTTTAAAGTCTTAAATATGCAGTAATGCACAGTAGTATGGTACTACTACCACAGTACAGTATGTACTAGTTTATTCCTTGTTATAATTGTTTTTCTTTTTTACATTTTCAAAGTTTTAAGCTAGGAAGGATTTATTTTACCACCCCGAAAAAGGAAAAAATTACAGCAAACACTCAAAATCGCACGATATGACAAATTATACGAGACAAGAATAAAACTAAAATATCTGCAATGTACTGAAGCCACAATAGATAAACGGGATTACACGGTAATAAAGTAACACATTTCACATATATATGGAAAAAAATCTGATGCAAAATGTGTTTTGCAGGCTTGTTTAGCATTTCCTTTTTTTGGGGGGTTATTTCTCTCCCGCAGGCTCATTTCAGCCTACAATAGCCTGACGGACAAACACCTGACTGGCTACTTCAGCAGCGTGCGCATCAGGAAACACCTGCAGAGAGCCGGATTGGTACGTCACGGGAAGGTTAAAGGATTACAAGATGGTCTTCGTATTCTAGTCATTTGGTCCACTTGCATACAAAGGATGCTTTGTTTACTAGAATTCTGATTTGACGTCACTACGACTATTTTACGACGACGATTTGACGACTTTTACACAACTACATAAAGTGGAACGTGGCATAATGTAGCTACGTGTAAGGTCGTCTTTTTTTTTTAAAACCAAACTTAATTAAAGGTGTTGCATTGAAATGATTCAGACAAGTACATTAATATCCTTTTTCTATGATTTAAATTTATTGAAATTGTAACCAAAATGACACAATTTTAAAAAAAGAAAATTTTCCCACAGAGGGCCGTTATGACCGTTATATGATAAATTTTCTTAATCGCCTCGTCATATTTACACGTCAAATTTATGGACTACTTTTGGAATCAGAAATCAAGGTTAATGTGTTATTCAAGTATTATTGATTTTTGGTAAGACAAAAACGCATGCAATATCTTAAAGTTATGCTTTGTTGTATGACGATTTTAAATTTTGGTATAGATTTGAACAAAAATCATGGCAGTGACACATGTGATTTTCCTTAAGCGGGACACCTAAAATAATGTGGTGGACCGAATGTGGCCCCCGGGCCTTGAGTTTGACACCGATATTACACCTGGTATCATATTATTAATAATATTTTTTTTTCACATCATCATCCACGGAATTTGAAAAAAAGTGACAAGATTATTGTGACAAAGTAGAGCGTCGGAAGTACGGACATCTGTCCTCAAACGAAGCATCGCGTCTATCGACTTTTCTGAGTTTGAATTCAGCCGCGGAGCCTTGCGAGCGTTGTCGCCCTCAGATCACCCCGAGCGGGCGTATCGTTCCGGACAAGGAGTACAAACGCAAGCTGCTCCAGACGGCCCACCAGAGACATGTCAGAGAGGGCCTGGCCCAGGCGATCTTCCTCAAGGTGCTGGAGATGGAGGTGGGTGGGCCGGAACCCCACGTCCCAGACGCGAAAAACAATTAGTCAGCGTCGCGCGGCATAACGAGCGCCGCGGTAATTTTTGCGCACTTGGCTCGCAGCGTCGCCATCAGACGGAGATGAAAAGAAAACTGGAGGAGTTCGCCAGGAGGGAGCGAGTGCACAAGATGAAGGTGAGTCATTTGCACGTCAATAGCAATGACGTCTCCGCGTTGCCCGTTAGCCGCGGCAGATCAGGTACGGAATTTATCTATTATTATTATTTTACCACGTCCACATTTTTAACACATGCTTAAACAGAGAAAACCGAATGAAGTGGACCATTGTGAAAAAAATGAGCTCGCAACTCATCGGCGCACACCAAGCGAGTGATTGACACCAGACAGAAACTTGCCACCCCGCGTGAGGTTTACAGGCTCCACTTTCAATAAACTGTTTCGTATTACTTTAAATTGAACCATAAAAACACGGTGCGAGTGTCAGGGGTAGAAGTGGATATTTCGAGAGGATGTTTGAGACGATCGCTCACCTCATTTACAGACGGGGACTCTCAACGTTTTACTTTGTAGGCACAACTGCATATGAAATTATAAACATACCGTAATTTCTGGGCTTGAAGCTACGACGTTTTTCACACGCTTTCAACCCTGCGGTTTATGCAGTGATGCGGCGCTAGCGTCAGCACAGTGCAATCGTCAGAGTGGCGCTAGCATCAGCGCAGTGCTAGCATCAGCGCAGCGCGAGCCACGCTACACAGAAAGAGTTTAAAGAGTTTAACGCTAGCATCGCTCTAACGCTAGCGGCGCGCTAATGCTGCGCTGGCATCAGCGCAGTGCTAGCATCAACGCAGCGCGAGGCACGCTACACAGAAAGAGTTTGAAGAGTTTCACGCTAGCACCGCTCTAACACTGCGCTAATGCTAGCGGCGCGCTAATGCTGTGCTAGCATTAAACTGTTTCTGTATACAGAGGCTTATAACCAGGTACGCTCTGTAAACCGGGAATCCCGGTAATTATTTTAAGTATTAAGTTTTATTCTATGGACACCATATTGTATCATTATTAACCACAGTATTATATTACTGTGTATTTGAACACAAAGACACTTACTTACTATATATGAATTAAGATCTGTTGCTGTAAACAATTGGCCGTCAAGCTGTGGGCCAATCAGAGTGAAGCTGTTTTCCATATTTAAACTGTGATCATTGGGAATTCAATCAGAGCTAATTTACATCTGGAATATTCATGACAAATCCTGTAGTTTGAATTGCCAGCATAAAAACACAAACCTGAAGAGCTTGAAAATGGACATTCTGGCCATTTTCAGGCCGAATTTTCCTTGTTGACACGATAAAAGGACAGCGACGATGAATTGAATAAAAAGCGGCATGGGAACTTTCCAAATCTGCGATAAGCTAGGGGTGTGAACAATTATATGTGACATTTCTGTGGTGGACAATATGATATTTTAAGTATTGTGTCTGCGATAAACGATTGTATAAAAATGACATACCGAAACACTGCTGCGGGTTTTGAAGGTGGGGCGCACAAAGCGGTTTGAAGAAGACGCCGGACTGACGTCGCCACGGCCACCCGTGGGTGGGGGCGCGGGGGCTCACTGCGCATCCTCAGAGTGTGTGAGTCCAAAACAGCTGGCAAATGTAGTCACTGTTAAGTACATGTACAGGGATTTGTGTAAAAACAACAACAAAAAAATTATATGTACATTGAAATATTGTAATATTGATTTCAATTGAATCCTTTAGTAATTTTTTTTTTCGTACAGGTACTTTAATGTGCTTAACTACAATGTAACGTGGTTTTGATAGCATTTAACAAGGTGTGGAACATAAATGATAGTAAAAATGTATTTTTGCAGCCCATTTCAGAGTTTGTACTTTGTGACTTATGGAATCAAACCAGCAGCGTTCCTCTGGATATTTGCTACTCGTTCCGTTGTTGTGCGCAGCCGTGTTCGTCTCGACCCAACACGGCTCCGGGAAAGATGCAGCGGCCCGCGCGCTTGAAGCCCATCCGCAGCGCCAACGATAAGCGCGGCTCGCCTCGGAGGGTCCGCGAGGCGCTCGCTGACGACCGCCCGCCGTTCAACTGCACCGTGAGACTGACTCAAGCACACGCACTTGACTGCTTTTGTGCAACAATCCCGAGGAGAGGAGAGGAGAGGAGAGGTAGGAGTAGGAGTAGTGGTAGGAGTAGAGTAGAGATAGGAGTAGAGGTAGAAGTAGCGTAGAGTAGAGTCGCGTAGAGTAGAGTAGAGCAGGAGAGGATAGGAGAGGAGAGGAGTATAATAGAGTAGAGTAGAGGTAGGAGTAGAGGTAGGAGTAGAGTGGAGAGAGATAGGAGTAGAGGTAGGAGTAGCGTAGAGTAGTAGAGTAGAGTAGGCGTAGGAGTAGAAGTGAATAGAGCAGAGGCAGGAGTAGAAGTAGAGTAGAGTAGAGTAGAGTAGAGGTAGGAGTAGAGTAGAGGTAGGAGTAGGAGTAGAGTAGAGTAGAGGTAGGAGTAGAGTAGAGGTAGGAGTAGGAGTAGAGTAGAGTAGAGTAGAGGTAGGAGTAGAGTAGAGGTAGGAGTAGAGTGGAGTAGAGATAGGAGTAGAGGTAGAAGTAGCGTAGAGTAGAGTAGAGTCGCGTAGAGTAGAGTAGAGCAGGAGAGGATAGGAGAGGAGAGGAGTATAATAGAGTAGAGTAGAGGTAGGAGTAGAGGTAGGAGTAGAGTGGAGTAGAGATAGGAGTAGAGGTAGAAGTAGCGTAGAGTAGAGTAGAGTCGTGTAGAGTAGAGTAGAGCAGGAGAGGATAGGAGAGGAGAGGAGTATAATAGAGTAGAGTAGAGGTAGGAGTAGAGGTAGGAGTAGAGTGGAGTAGAGATAGGAGTAGAGGTAGAAGTAGCGTAGAGTAGAGTAGAGTCGTGTAGAGTAGAGTAGAGCAGGAGAGGATAGGAGAGGAGAGGAGTATAATAGAGTAGAGTAGGGTAGGAGTAGAGGTAGGAGTAGAGTGGAGTAGAGATAGGAGTAGAGGTAGAATAGAGTAGAGTAGCGTAGAGGAGTGAGTAGAGTCGTGTAGAGTAGAGTAGAGCAGGAGAGGATAGGAGAGGAGAGGAGTATAATAGAGTAGAGTAGAGGTAGGAGTAAAGGTAGGAGTAGAGTGGAGTAGAGATAGGAGTAGAGGTAGGAGTAGCGTAGAGTAGAGTAGGCGTAGGAGTAGAAGTAGAGTAGAGCAGAGGCAGGAGTAGAAGTAGAGTAGAGTAGAGTAGAGTAGAGGTAGGAGTAGAGTAGAGGTAGGAGTAGGAGTAGAGTAGAGTAGAGGTAGGAGTAGAATAGAGGTAGGAGTAGGAGTAGAGTAGAGTAGAGTAGAGGTAGGAGTAGAGTAGAGGTAGGAGTAGAGTGGAGTAGAGATAGGAGTAGAGGTAGGAGTCGTAGAGCAGAGTAGCGTAGGAGTAGTAGAAGTAGAGTAGAGCAGAGGTAGGAGTGAAGTAGAGTAGAGGTAGGAGTAGAGTAGAGGTAGGAGTAGGAGTAGAGTAGAGTAGAGTAGAGTAGAGTAGAGGTAGGAGTAGAGTAGGAGTAGAGGTAGGAGTAGAAGTAGAGTAGAGGTAGGAGTAGAGTGGAGTAGAGATAGGAGTAGAGGTAGGAGTAGCGTAGAGTAGAGTAGGCGTAGGAGTAGAAGTAGAGTAGAGGAAGGAGTAGAAGTAGAGCAGAGCAGAGTAGAGGTAGGAGTAGAAGTAGAGTAGAGTAGAGTAGAGTAGAGGTAGGAGTAGGAGTAGAAGTAGAGTAGAGTAAAGCAGAGCAGAGCAGAGCAGAGAAGCGTAGAGTAGAGTAGAGTTGGCGTAGGAGAAGAAGTAGAGTAGAGGTAGGAGTAGAGTAGCTGACCTCATGGGAGGACGAATTGGAAATCTGATCACTCATTCGGGCCAGCAGTACTGATTCTGAAGGCAGATTAGATTGACGCAGCAACACTTAAATAGGATGAACTCTGATTGGACAAAAAAAAAAAAAAAAAAAAATCAAACATCCACGTACCGGAAGCAGTCTACCCAGGAGAAACGCTCCAAAGCAAAGACAATAGACAGTTGGGAAAAAAATAATATAATTTCATACTAAAAAAAAAGAATTGAATTTTGGTTACAAATGCAGACTTCCACAGTGCTGTAAATATGCAACATAACCTCCCCCCAATCCCCCCTTCCAGACGGAGAGGCAGTCGAGGAAACACGAGACAACCGGGTGGGATCCCCCGTTGGGCGTCTCGCCTTACTGTCTTCCGGTCATCACCAACTTTGCTACGCCGCTGCCTCCCGCCACCAAGAGGAAAGCCAGGGGACCCGGCTGCGTTCCCAGCGGCACCCCTAATCTCAGGGGCCGTCGACTGCTGCGCACCGCCGCCGCCTTCGGCGGAGTCGACACCAGTGAGGTCAGGTTAACGAGTTGTCTTCGTTGCCTTCCGGCAAGAAAACGTAACTACTGCGCTATAAAAGCATGAGAAATATCAAAAAATGATAAATACTTTTTCACGGCAGTGTACGGTTTGGTCTAAGATAAGAAAGTGTCAACAAAGCGTGTTGTGCGAGTACAGGAGCAGCCCCCCCTGAGGACTTCGGTGGCCCAGAGCAGAGTATGTATCACCATGGTGTATTTCGGGAAATCGGTGCGTCTCTCCCGCGACTCGGAGGACCGGAGGGACGAGGTCAAAGTGTTTCAGCAACACTGCGGAGGCGAAAACCTCTGCGTGTACAAGGGCAAGCTCCAAGAGGGAGGTCAGTACAAATACTTTGTGAGGCAAGGCTTATGTACTTTACTCGAGTATAGTAGTCTGACAACCAGATGAAAATCCGATCAGATCATTACCATCTCGCGCGTCAGTTCTCCCGTAACCCCGTCGCTGTCACCTCAGAGACCTTCCGGTTTGTGTCGAGGCGACATCGAGGTTTCCCCTTCAGCTTGACCTTCTACCTGAACGGCCTGCAAGTGGAGCGCCTCAGCTCGTGCTGCGAGTTCAAGCACAGGCGAGGCCCCAGACTGGGCGGCAGGCACGGGCACTTTGGCTTCGGCGCCGTAGAGCGGGCCTCGCCCTGCTACAAGTGAGGGCGCGTTTCATCCACAGCAATCACCCCGCCCCGGAAAGCAACATAACTACGACGTGGCCCCCACGATGAACGAGTTTGACACCCTTGACTTGTTTCAGGTGCATAATTGCAATGGGACTGGACAAAATGCCCACTCCTCCGCCCAAGAGGGTTAAAGATGCCGAGGAAAGCGCCACGGAGCACGGGCGCGGGTCCCACTCGGGGCGCGCGAGAACCTCTCCGCCACGAGAGGACAAACGCCGAGACGGTACGATGAAGGCAAAAGCGCGACACGAATCAGAAGGAACGACAGCTCTTGCATCTCGTGCAGATTATGAAGAGGATTTCGAAGGAGACGACGCCGCGGCCGTCGATGAATCCAGTGGACAGAAAGCGTCTCCGACCAGCGTGACGGAAGCGCTGACAAAAGATGAAACTTCATCCGACTCCGAAAATGACGACAGGGACGGTGCGTTGAGTCTTGAGTTTATCTGAGGAAAAATAAAAACGTGAATAAACGGGGAGATCACCCCATACGGGATGTTTATGCGGTAACTTGATTAGGGCGGTTAAAGTGAAATCCTGTACACACCACTGTGAGCCATAAATATTGTTTATATAAAATACAGTCCAGCCTCGGTTCTCGAACGTCCCCGTTTTCAAACAAATCGGTTTTCGGATGAAAATTTCGAGAGCTTTTTGATTCTGTTATCGAATGAAAATCCGTACTCGAACGCCCTCGATAAAACGGAAATGACATAACGCGCACGGCGCAACCAGCGGACTTTTGTGATTCTGTATGATGTAGCCTCTTGTACACAGACGTGTCCCGGTAGTGACTGTTGTTTTTCGTTTACCGTATCAACCCCCAATCATGGCTCCAAAGAAGGGAAGTTGCTTGTTTAAAGTTATTCTGCACTTTTGTTATTAAAAAAAGTTTACAAGGCTGGGGGCCGATTCACTACAGATACGGCAATGCGCTCCCAGCCTACTCTACTACTAAAGCATAGATTTTAAGCAAAAAATAAATATATTTCTTAAATTATTTCATTATATAAAGTATTTAAACTATACATGTATTTCTGCTATGCAATTTATTATCAGGAAAAGCTTAAAAAATGCTTTTAAAAGCCTAATTTGTTTAGGCTTGGAACGCATTATTTCTTTTTCCATTCATTGTAATGGGAAAATTCAATTTGGTTTTCGAACAAATCACTTCTCGAAGCGTTTTCTGGAACGGATTGTGGTCGGGAACCGAGGCATCGCTGTAATGAATGCTTCAACTAAGAAGTACTTGAACTCTCCCACACAGACGAACACGACACCCGAAGTCCTTCAAGTTCCAGCCCCGTCGAGGAGAGCCACGTCGATGCCGGCAAAGACTCCAGAGAGCCCAACGAAGTAGAAGAAAGCGACGACGAGCTCCAGGATGAAACGGCGGATGACAAAGACCAAGGGCGACCAGAAGAAGCCGCAACTATCGAGTCGGAAGAGGAAGTCGACGTTTCTGACACCGGCGACAAAGAACCCAGCCTGGGGGAAGATGGGACCGGGTCGGAAGAATCGGAGAGGGGTGAGTAAATGCGAGTGGACACAGTCAATCCCCGCGCATTGCGGGGATACGTTCCAGAACCGACCACCATAGGCGAAAATCTGTGTATGTTCGCGACCATATTAAAAAAAATAAAATAAAATAACACTCAAATATTACTGAATTTATTTCTCCAACTGTATGCAGATTTATTCAAGGTATTATTTTAATTTAATTAGATTTTCAGTAGTTTTAGTTCATATTGTATATTAACATTTTCATAGTAAATAATTCTGTATATTTTCTTATATCTTTCTTTGCATTTTTTGTGTTACAAGAAATGTGTATGAGATTTTTAAAATAGGTTTTATTCCAAGTTACTTAACACATTGACTTTAAATGTATCCTGTTTCCAAATCTTTTTTTGAACTGAACTTTTTCTTTTTTTTTTGCATCTTTAATCATTTTCTTGATTATCAAAATGGAAATCTCTTACCTATGTGTGGTGGATGTCAACATTTTACTTTTTTCTAGTTTTCTTTCATGCCTTTTTTTAGTAAATGTTTTTTTTTAATGTGCTGATTCATATTTTCATGTGTTTCTGCATCCTTTTGCATTCTTTGTTACTCTCACTCTGTTTGCACTGTGGCCAATTAAAGATCTGACGTGGGTTGTGTGGCTTCCTGTTTCCTTCCTGGGTCTTTTTCTTTACAAACCTTCCTAAATATCCCGTAAATGTCAGTCATCAAAGCATTTTCTGTGTATCTTTCCTTTCCCCAAGCCAAATCTGTACAGGAGAAGCTAGCCGAGGCCATTCTGAAGGATTCGCGGTCAAGATCTGAGCCAGAGTTGAGTGACATAAGTACCGAAGAGGAGGTGGTGGGATCCACAGATCGAGACCAGAAGGGTAACAGATTAAATTCCTCTTCAAACCATTGCATTGAGATGCCTGTTGAAGACAAAGATAACAAATGACATCTTCGTGTGCGTTTTGCAGAAGCGCTTCTGGCGGACTCTAAACTTGAGGAAGCATCTGAGCCAAAAGAGGGTCAAGAAGAACCTCATGAGAACTCTGAAAACTCCAAATTTGAGATGGGGGAGCAGGAGGAGGTGAAGGAAGCAGAGGATCGAGGTGATTCTGAAGAAACAAAGCAAGGCGAGCCTCAAGACAACGCTTCGGCTATCCCCACTGATAAGACGACCGCGGATCCTGATGCAGAAGCAAAGTTGACCGGCAACACAACCGAAACGAATCCAGAAGAGACAGCTGGAGGATCAGGATTAGAAATAAAACCAGAGGAATTTAGTGTTTTGTCGGAGGAAAAGGTTTCTCAAGAATACAACGGAAAGGAGGAGCGCAATGCCGTCAAAGAGGTGGATGATGCATCAGTAGATATCGAGGCTATTGGTGAAGGACGGGACGAGGTCAAGGCAAAAAGTGAGGAACACGGTAAAGGGCTGGAGGAAAAAATTAACTGGAATGAGAAACCGGGTAACGCTAACGAGGGAAGTGAAAAGGACGAAAGTCAGACCGAGGAAAGCCTCAAGGCTGAAGAAAACACAGCAGAGATCGCGAGGGTTGAAACGCAAAGCAGCAACGGAGACGCAGCGGCAACCCTCGGTGAAGAAGATGAGGCTGGTGAATTGGGAAAATCCGAGACAGACAAAGGTCAGCCTCTCCGTGTAAAAAACAGAGAAGGTGAAGAAGTACACGTAGAAAAGGCCGATAAAGTCAAGGAAACAAACGTAGACAATGGAGGAAAAACGGAAGCGCTAAACCAAGACGAGAAGGAAGCCGAAGAAAGTAAAGATGTGACGGACATTACTGCAAGAAAAGTCAAAAACGAAGGTGAAGAAAGGAAAGATGTGATGGATAAGGGCGAAGAAGAGAAAATCATTACCGCTGAGGCAGGGGAAAGCGAAGAACTAAACGAAAAAACTACAGATATTAAGGAAGAAAGTAATGGGACTGAAAAAGATGAGAATGAAACTGAAGAAAATGAAGATGTGACAGATAAGAAGAAAGAAGAGAACATCATTTTGTCTGAAGTCAACGAAGGAGAAGAACCAGACAAAGCAATCATTGACAATAAGGAAGAAACTGAAGCAATAGAAGACGACGAAAACAAAGCTGAAGGAGATAAAGATGAGACGGACAAAGACGAAGAAGAGAAAACAGCTGATCCTCACAACAAGGGAGATGAAGACATCAGCAAAGCAAACGCCGATCGCGCGACGGAAAGTGAAGCCAACGGGAATGCTAAGGAAGGTGAACAACGTCAAGATGTCACGGACAAAAACGAGGAAATCGTTCCTGGTCATAGCGAAGGCAGTGACATCGACGAGGAAAGTGAAGCAAGGCACAAAGATGACAACGAAGCTGAAGGAAGTAAAGATGTAGTGAGCAAAGATGACAACGAGGAAATTATTATCGTCGAGACCAAAGAAAGTGAGCCAAAAAAACGAGCCACCCCTGACCAAACGCAGGAACCTGAACACACACATGAGAGCAAAGCTGAAAAAAGCAAAAATATGACTGACGAAGCTGAGGAGGAAATTGTCACCGTTGACACAGAGGAAAGACAAGAACCGTCCAAAATTCCTGAGGGACTGGAAAAAACAGGTGACGATTCGCAAAATGACGAGGAAACCATTTTTGTGACGCGGAATGAAATGAACTCGACAAAGACGCCAGCAGACAAAGCTCAGACGATGGAAAATGGAAAAAGGAGTGAAATTGACGCTGAAAACGGGGAGATGTCCACTCAAGTACCAACTGTTGCTAACGGGGACAATTGTGATGGTGAGACATCGGTGCAGATTGAAGAAGGAAAACCTGAAGAACAGTCTGAAGAACACAAAGGTTTGGAGGTAAAGGTGGAAATATCTGGAGATGTCCACATGGTAGACGGTGGTGCCGAGGTTGGGTATCATAAAAACAACTTGGAAACTCTAATATCTGGAGTTGACGTCATAGAGGACTTGGAGTCCGATCCTCCAAACAAAACCAAACAAGACCACAGGGTTGTGAAAACCAAAGAAAGCAAGGCCAAAGTTGTCGATGATGGTGAAAAATCATTCGAAGAGGAAAAGTCTTCCGATCTCCCAAGCAAAAACAAAAAGAGGGCTAAAGCTAGCTCCTTGGCAGAAGGAGCGAGTGTGCTTCTCCAACCAAAACCGCAGTCAAATACTCAATCCATTGATCAGCTCGCACATGGAGAAAGTCCAGAGGTGTTGGCCAGAACGAGCAGTTCGGAGCTAGTCACCAGCTGGCTAACGGTGCATCAAGCGTCCAACTTCTTTGAGACCTTCGTTGAACCTCTGGAGGACATGAGGGAGTCCGACGTGGGTGCCAGCACCGAGGTCAGACAGTCTCCAGAGTTTCCAAAAAGAGTTGACCTGTCCGATGCACCAAAACATGTGGGAGACGGTAACCCCAAAGGCTAAGCTGATTCCCATCCTGAAAACCTTTTTCGTTAAAGAAGACTGGGAGAAGGTCTCCAATGAACACCTGAAACAGGTGCTACCAAAAACTGAAAATGAACCAGAGCTTGGACAGAAAGATGAAAGTAAAGAATCTCTCGTTAGACAAGGCTGAATCAAGACATGGGTGGAGAGCGGCAAACCCGTCAGGAACCAAACCTGAGACTGTCCCAGAAATCACCGAGAATGGGCTGCACTTGGATGTCATCCCCCCATCAACTGAAGACCTGAACAGCTCTCCGCAAAACCGTAATCATCCCGCCGATGAGAAAGTCAAAATGCGGACATCTCCGCGGGGAAAGATGCACGAAGAAGGTCAAGAAGTAACTGAGGTTAGCCGTTTTACAACTAGGTCAGACGTCGGAATCCACCTGGACATTGACGATAAACCGTCCGTCAATAAGAGCACGCAGCTAACGGACGACGTCGGCAGTCAGGAGCGTTAATGGACCAACAGCCATTTGGTCCAAGGTCTTACTCTTTGCTGGCCTCAGCCGGGACTGAGAGCGGAAATTAGACAACGTGCTTGTCTATGGTCTTTGGATGACAAACAGTCCCCGGTAGTCACTACTTTGCGCTAGCTCGTATTTTCTGAAGGGACTGACTGACACATGGGCACGAACATTAGCGTAACGCCAAAAGTCTTCCGGGAATCGGTGTCGATGTCGCTGTTTCTCAGACCCCTGGGGGATATTTAGGGTGAAACGCTCAACAGGTAATTCTCGTTCACACATAACTTGGGTTTTTTTTGGGGGGGGGGGCGGCAATCGAAAACACTTCTCCCTTGGACCCAAAAACTGCGACAAACCTCGGTTTGTATTTTTCTGGTGCGGCCTCAACATGCCTGAAAACTCACCAAACTGGTAAAATGAATACACAATACTTTATCTAGTATCAGGTATCTAGTAATTTTCTTTTGAAGCAACTCTTTTGGGCAAATTTCAGGTGTCAGTGAAATTCCTTTGAGTGAACCTTAATCGGAAGCAAGGAATACCAGAAAAATACCAATGAAAATTGAGAAAATAATTGCGTTGATTATGCCGCTTATGCTGATGTGGTGTCAAACCCAAAACCAGTTGGTAAGAATCTTTCGCTACATCATTTTGGGGAACCTCTTACACAAATAAACTTGCTCTATCTACTTCATGTTCACTGCTAAATGGATTTGTCCTTCTCATTTTGGCAGAAAATCTGAATATGACAAATATGACGATGCGGACCCCAGTGACGAAAATGAGTTAGACCCCCGATCACGGTGTTTGACAATCGGTGCGAGGATTAGCAACGCAAGGAACCTGTAGCGATGGTATTGGTTCTTACAGTCTACCCCAACATTGACTGATGTTCAGGTCCCGAGAAACCCAATCGCTGTCACGCATCAGTCGCTAACGAGAAGCTTGGTAATGAGTTGCGAGTACGACGCTCAATGTTTACCACAGCAGATCTCGAAAGTGGCCTGCTCAGCGGGAGGTATTGAGCGCTATCGCCGCTTACCTGCAAGCAGATCCTCCCCCACGCACAAACGCTTGAATAATTCACAGCGACCGGTCTCCCTGGACTTAGCTTAGCCGCGATGGACCCGCGCTTTTAACATCGAGTGCTTTTTCCCGCCCTGGTATAAATTTCGCCGCGACGAGCGCTCACGTTTCATCATAAGCTAAATATTTTGTGACAACATGAACTTCCTGAAAAGATGATTCATTTATTGCAGTTATCAGCGGTTGGGCCGTTGAAGAATTAAAGATGGTGACGAACAAAGATGTTTGACTTCATTTTGAACCCCATCCCGAATAATTAAAACACATTTTAACCTTTTAACGACATTACTAGACTTATTAAAACTGCGTTTGTAAAGCATACCTCAGCCTACAACAACACTCTCATCCATTCACAGTATTCTCATTGCGAACAATGACTAATAATACTTCATTAATACTCGACCGACTGTGCCTCTTCTTCTTGCTCTTCATTACGTTACATCACTTCCAATAGAGCTCAGTGCTGCCCGGCAGGTAGTGGCGAAACGTGGTACTACACTGAAGGTACACGGGGAAAAAAAACCATTAAAAAGGGATTGACGAAGGTCGGTACAGTGCGGATTCACTGTGAATACGAAGGGTTCCGGTCCTATGTCGGATACAGCGATCACAAAACAAGGTTCTTTGGTACTGGTCCAGATGGAGAGGACCGTGGACCAGCTTCCTCGGCGATAGCTAAGCACAGCCTCCCCTTCTTCTTCTTCTCCATCCACCAATGCTAAGTACGTCATCTTGCCTATTTCAATGTATTTGTTTTTTATACAAAGTATTTTGTTGTAAATTCTGACTTTAATGGCGAAATTTTACATAAGTCGAAATTCGAGTTCAGGATCTCAGTCATAAACCGATCGCTCCCTGTATATACAAACTCGATACATAAAATAAATATCGTCATCACAATTTTTATTAATTCATTGATTTTAAGATTTAAAAAAAAAAAAAAAACATAGTCAATGATGGACTAAAATGTCATAATACTAAATAAAAAAAATGAACCATGAGTCCAATCTAGTAAAGAAAAACCACACAGAAAATTATATACAGCTTTCAACAAAAAAGGGCAAAATGTGTTAGTTATTGTTAGTTACCGTATGATATTGTTAGTTACTGTCCTCGAAGCTGCCATTGCTGCTGAAGGAAGAGCAGAATCGCATGGTGCTCATGGGATCGGACACGTAACCTGAAAATATAGATCATCAGATAAATGAAATCAATAAAATACAATGTGACAGCTAACTTATATTGGTATGTACCAGACTGGTACTCATTCGCTGCCATTCACGTTTTTCAAAGTCAAATATCCATTTTAACTGCGAGGGCTTGCAAATAGAGTTGCAAAAATCAATCAAATATTTCGAATACCAAATGAGGTTGAAGTAAAATCTCCGCCTTGGCGCTCCACATAGATAACTTTTCTACATGGGCCAGTCGCGCGCCTCAATCAGTGTAGAAATAGAAGAGCCCGCAAAAGACAGCCAATGTACCAAATTTGGGATCATTTTACACTTTTACACCGAAAGATAAAGTACAACGTGTATCACAACAGCACGACTACGATCGAGAAACGTGTTAGCTAGTTTAATATAGCCAAGCGACGCTAGTCAGAACGCACAGTATTGGAGTACCCATCGCAAGAGTTCAAGAACGGACCGTCGCCAGCGCCATTTTACCGTAATTCCCGGCCTACAGAGCGCACCTAGTTATAAGCCTGATCTGGTACATTTGTAAAGGAAATACCATTTGGTACATACATACACCGCAGCCGTGCAAAAGCCGCAAATGCCCACACTGAAACCGTTATTGAAACACGAGATATTTACAAAGAAAGACGCTACACGTAGAGTTTAACGCTAGCGCCGCCACGCTAATGCTAATGCTAGGGCCGCCGTGCTAATGCTAACGCTGGCGCCACCGCGCTAACTGGGCCGGTTAAAAAAAAAAAAAAAAACACACATACTGGTAAAAATCACTGAGACACGGCAGTAACACGCTAGCGCAGCGCTAACAGGGACGGACCGGTACAAGTCACTACCTCGGGACATATACTCCACCGGTCTCACTCTTACCTTTTCCGCTAAAGTGCCCCCTTGCGGGCGTTAGAAAAATTGCACAAAATAGACGAATCACCGCATAAACCGCAGGGTTGAAACCGTGTGAAAAAAGTCGCGGCATATAGGCCGGAAATTACGGTATTGGTTTCATTGAACAAACAGTCAGAAAATAAAGTTATTGGGTTTAATCAGGAAAAATCAATTATTATCTGACTAATCCAAGGGACGATCGCTAGAATACTCTAGTCTAGAAATATTTGATGTTACTTTTACCCGCAGCCCAGATTAAAAATTTCCTTACCATGGGAAAAGTATTTAAAAACATATATACATTGACGGTAATTGTTTAGTTTGATTGAATATGTAAGAATATACCAATTTTTCACAAAAAAAGGGAAATTGAAAAAAAAAAAGTGTAGAAAATAATTTGTAAATAAGTGAATTAGTAGGTGCTGGATTACAAGTATGAGACGGGTCCGCTGTATACGCGTACAGCACATCCTGTAAAACTAAATAACATCAAATTGTGATGTGAAAAAATGAATATTGAATGGCTGCGATAATAATATGGGAGCGGACAAACCGTTGCGATCGATGGGCGAAAACTGCACGCTCCTTCGTATTTCCTCCAACGAGAGACCTCCAGACGCACGTCTCCGCTCGCTGAAAGTCGAAAATCCAAAATATTTACTGTAAGGGTCGCACGCCTGCCTCGCTGTCAAAATTAATTCAAAATATGAACAGATTATTTTGACAGGATTATGATTTTGGTTTGTAAGCAGTACATTAAGATGGCCTTCAAAAATAGTGCTTGATGACTTGGAATATTGTTGAAATAAAACCCAATTGAATCTTTTACACTCCCTCAAGGATGGACAATCAATAATCAATATTAGTGACAGAAACAAAATTGACATTTTGCCGCTCCGCTTGAATGCAACCTTAAGCGACGTGCGATTGTCCGAATGCACTTGCTGGCCTTTTGTTGTCTGTTCCGTATCCTAGCAACTCCACGTGCCGGCGTTGGCGTATTTGTGTTCCTGCCGTGGCGATCGCTAAACAAGAGCGTCTTCGTCTGCAGCTTGTACAAATAAGAGCGACAAAGATGCCCGACCAGGTTGCGGGAACAACTAAACGTTACAGGTGGCATACGCCTGCAAGTTCTTTTGAAATCAATTATCCATCCATCCATTTTGGGTTTTTTTGCCGCTTATCCTCACGAGGAGTGCTCGAGCCTATCCCAGCTGTCAACGGGCAGGAGGCGGGGTTACACCCTGAACTGGTTGCCAGCCAATCGCAGGGCACATGGAGACAAAGAACCGCACTCACAATCACACCTAGGGGCAATTTAGAGGGTCCAATTAACCTTGCATGTTTTCATATTTATATCTTTCATGTTTAGTTAACTATATGTTATTAGATTTTTAGTTATCTCTACTTTCCTTGATAATGTGTTATCCCAAATCATCTTTTCCCATTGAAATGAAGGCATATGCCATTAATCTGTTCCACCCTGTCCAAAAAAAGTCAATTTTTTTTAATGGTAAAAATTGCACTGTGATATTGCTCCATTTAAAACCACATAGTAATGAGAAAATTATCCATCCATCCATCCATCCATCCATTTTCTTTGCCGCTTATCCTCACAAGGGACGCGGGGAGTGCTGGAGGCTATCCCAGCTTTCAACGGGCAGCAGGCGGGGGTACACCCTGAACTGGTCGCCGGCCAATCGCAGAGCACATAGAGACAAACGGTCGCACTCACAATCATACCTTGGGGCAATTTAGAGGGTCCAATTAACGTTGCATGTTTTCATATTTATATATTTCGTATTTGGTTAACTGTACGTTATTAGATTTGTAGTTATCTCTACTTTCCTTGATACTGTTATCCCAAATCATCTTCCCCCATTGAAATGAAGGCATATGCCATTAATCTGTTCCAGCTCGTCCCCCCAAAAAAATTCCAGTTTTTTTTTAATAATAAAAATCACACTATGTGATATTACTCCATTTAAAACCATACAGTAATGAGAAAATTATCCATCCATCCATTTTCTTAGCTGCTTATCCTCACAAAGGTTGCAAGGAGTGCTGGAGCCTATCCCGGCTGTCATTGGGCAGGAGGCGGGGTCCACCCCGAACCGGTCGCCAGCCAATCGCAGGGCATATAGAGACAGTCGCACTCACAATCCCACCTAGGGGCAATTTAGAGTGTCCGAATAATGTTGCATATTTTCGGAATGTGGGAGGAAACCAGAGTGCCCGGAGAAAACCCACGCAGGCACGGGGAGAACGTGCAAACTCCACACAGGCGGGCCCGGGATCGAACCCGGGACCTCAGAACTGTGAGGCCAACGCTTTACCAGCTTTTTTTACGCTCGTTAGCCTAGCATACACCGGAAGTCAGCTAACCCGTCTTCCACTCCGGTTTTTACGGTTTCGTTCCCACCTCTGGCTCCAGAAGGCGTAGGCTCGAGTGTTGAGCGCGTACTCCAGCTCGAACCTGGACCGCAGCGCAGCCACGTGACCCCTGCTGGGTCCGGCTCGGGCCAGGAGGCAGTCCGAGGACGAGGAGGGCGACAGGGAACCGCTGCTGTTGCTGGAGGCCGGCGACATCAGCTTTTTGGACGCGCGCAAATGCAAAGACGTTAAAACGGGCTGAGCGGATGACGCAGTCATAATAATTATTAAAAAATATGTATTTTTAAAAAAACATACAGTACAAGGAAACCTATTGTTGAGATGAAAAATTTGATCGTCTACCTCAACATTGCATAAGCACTCCTCCAGGTTGGTGACCACTTCAGAAAACTCTGGACGGTCCTGCAATAATCCACAATATGAAACTTCAATTCTGATATTTTTTTTCCTGTAAAATTGTATTAAATTTATTCCCGACGGTGTTTTTCTTCCATTGCGCTTTTTCTTGGCTGCACTGCTGTCAACGTATGTAAATTGGACTTCTGTTGTCCAATCAGATTTCAGCCTCTATGTGTTGCTATGTCAATCTAATCTTCCGGCCAACTTCGATTGCATCGTTGAAAAATTAAGATTTGTCCATATTTTTGTCAAATCGTACTAAATTCTTATGCTAACATTTCATCCATAAATTTCATTCACATTAATAAGCAGCGCTTGTAAACATAAGATAATATTTTCCCTCATGTGGAAGAGAACCTTGCCGTGCTCAGGTTAAAAAAAAAAAAGTAGCACTCTCACCATAAATGAGTTATGATATGCTATTTATTCATATAAAAGCTCAAGAGCGACGTGCCAACCTCCTCGGGTGTTTGTAAGTTTGCGTGGGTATGCAGCATAAAGGCCGCATCACACAGTTTTGCACACCCGAGCAACGATGTATGATGTGGAAATATGAACGTGGCACTCATTAGCGGCGAATGATTTATGGCTGACTCAGCGTCCTTCGCCCCGACGGGATTGAGGAGCGAAGCGTGTTGATGTTGTCATCAGTGCTCGTTCATCTCAATCTTTTCCATTGATTTTCATTTTTTTTTTAAGTCTGTTATGTTTTTCTTCTACAGTCGTCATTAAGTTTCATTTTGCAGAATGGCTCAAACGCCACTGCATAGAAGCTCCTGAACACAACTGATGCCTTCAATGGTAAATGATCGTTATGAAGGGTCACCTCCGGACACGCGTTCCATCCCCTCATCAGAAGCGCAGAGATGGGTTTCGGGATCGAGTACCCGACGGGAGGCCGGATGTGGTGGTAGGCCATGTCTGCCGCCGCCGCGGCTGAAGACGGAAAGGCAAAATATTCTCGTTAATCCGCCTCGTTTGATAATCGCAGCTCATAGTTTGCACCACATGAAGCAGGTTCATAATTACAGTGATGTATGCTCAATTCCTGTAGCCCATCTATGGCGTCGTGCATTATATATATATATACATATTTTTTTTAGCATTAAGCTCGCAAAAAATTATACGATTTGGTTTCACGTTTTAATGTTTAAATATGTGTCAGTATTACAGTCAACTTTACCCGGGAGTGAAAAATAGACACGTTAGAGCAGGGGTCTCGAACTCAATTTAACCTTGGGGGCCGCCTCCCACATCCCCAGAAAATACGCAACTGGGCACTCGAAATTGCCCCTAGGTGTGATTGCGAGTGCGGGTGTTTGTCTCGATGTGCCCCGCGACTGGCTGGCGACCAGTTCAGGGTGTGACCTCGCCCGCCTCCTGCCCGTTGACAGCCGGGAGAGGCTCCGGAACTCCCCCGCGACGCTTGTGAGGATAAGCGGCGAAGACAATGGATGGATGAAGATGAAGAAGGATGCTGGTGTTTGCAACTTGTGTGCAAAACACCAAACGGAAAAAAAAACTGCTCCAAGGTAACGTTCCTTCATAAAGCGTTCGCTAGCATAAAGCCCGGTCGACGTCACGCCCCCGATAGCCATCTACCACGCCGTGGTTGGTCGGCTCATCAGCTCCGCACACATCACTGTAAAAGTGCCATCCGTATAAAACTCGACGGCCGCGCTGCCGTTATACTTTCATGTTAAGGTGCGGGCCACAAAATCTGGCCTCGCGGGCCGCCAAATGGCCCCCGGGCCGCCAGTTTGAGACCCATGCTTTCGAGAAATCTTGGCGAGAAATCTTTTCGCTTCCTCGAATTGATGGAATTGATAGGACAGGATTACATTTTTTGGCAGTGAGAGAATACAGGCTTTGAAAAGTCTTTCAAGTGTGTTTTATTGAGATTAAATGAAGTTTGCGCATGTGTGAGGGGTAAAAAAATAAAAATAAAAATTCAAAAGCATTTTTATGTGGTCTGTCTGTATCACGGAGCGACAAGAACAGTGTGTACCCAGTCTCACGCTTAAAGTCAGCTGGGATAGGCTCCAGGTCAACCCCCGACCTACCGCAATTTCCGGCCTATAAGCCGTGACTTTTTTTTCCACACGCTTTCAACCCTGCGGTTTTTGCGGTGATGCGGCTAATTCGTGCATTTTTTTCTAACGGCTGCAAGGAGGCACGCGAGCAGAAAAGGTAAGAGGGAGACCGAGGAAGTGACTTTTACAGGTCCGGCCCTCTTAGCGCTGTGCTAGCGTGTTACTGCCGTGTCTCAGTGATTTTTACCGGTATGTTTATTTTTGAACCAGCCCTATTAGCACAGCGCTGGCATTAGTACAGCCCTAGCATTAGCGCGGTGACGCTAGCATTAGTGCGGCGCTAGTGTTAGCGCAGCGGCGCTTGCGTTAAACTCTCTGTGTAGCGTCTGTCGTGGTTCTGCCGGTCCAGCCCGGGCTGTGCCGGTTCCTGCACAGTTGCACTGATTAGGAGGCGCACACCTGCGCCTCATGCTGGCTGGTTGACTCCGGTATAAATAGGACTCAGGGGACGACTAGTCTTCGCCAGATCGTTGCAACTCGTGTCCCGTTACTGCACTCGCGTATCACTGATCTTAAACCCTTGTGTACCGACCTCCGCCTGTTCTCCGACCGACCCCGTAAGCCTGACGCCTTTGACACTCCTGCTATCTTTGATCGATCTCCCGTGTACCGACTCCTGCCTGCCCACGGAGCTGCTCTCTACTGACTAACGCTGCTGCACTTGACCGTCTGCCTGATCCCCGACTTTTCCCGAACTACCTTTGCGTCTCCGGAGTCCTGCATTTGGGTCCTCCCTCCATACCGATGGGTCGTGACACCGTCTTTCTTTGTAAATATCTTGTTTTTCAATGTGGATTTCAATGTGGGCACTTGCGACTTTTACACAGCTGCGGCATATGTATGTACCAAATGGTATTTCCTTTACAAATGTACTGTCTGAGGCTTATAAACAGGTGCGCTCTGTAGGCCGGGAATTGCGGTAAATCGCGAGAATGAAATGGATGCAAGTGGAAGTACCGCAGACGCCTCTAAAACCGGATTTCACTGTACACTAAATCTCAGACGACATTTTCTGCATTCATTCGTCCGACGAATCCATTTGGGCCCCGCGAGCGCCCGCTATCCGCCCGATTTAATCCGAATCGCATTCAATGCCACGTGAGGGGAAAATTACCGGGCTTCAAGTGTGCAAAGGGAATCTCTCCGGTCAGCAGCTCCCACAGACAGAGTGCGTAGCTGAACATGTCTGCCTTGACCGAGTAGCGAGTACACTGGGTGAAGACCTCGGGGGCCATCCATCGCAGGTTCTTCACACAAGCAAGAACAGAAGAAAAAAACATGCTCAGTGAAAAACAAACGGAGGTGCAAAAACACACGAGCGCAACAAATCCAGTTTCTCAAAACAGGCGCCTCTCAAGAGATGGGACACACTTAGCAACCAAACTGCTCGCTGAGCATCCGGCGTTGTGATGATTCATCACGCCGAGGCAAAATCTCTACGACGGCAGTTTTGGAGGGCTGCTGGGTAATTGATTCCAGGTCCAGGGAGGCCCCCCCGGAAGCTGCACGTGCAACCAAAGTAAACTCAAGCTAGCGAGTCCGGCGTTCTCTACCCGAGGCTTCAGTGGCGACATCATGGCGCAAACAAACACACCGTCGATACTTTACAATAACACCGTAGCAAAACTCTGCCGAAAATAGCATCTGGAGCGGTTCAGGGTTCGTATTTCTTCTTTTCCTTTCGGCTTGTCCCGATTAGGGGTCGCCGCAGGGTTCATATTTATTTACCGTAATTTCCGGCCTACAACCGTGACTTTTTTTCACACGCTTTGCGGTGATGCGGCGCTACCGTTAGCGCATCTTGTTATAAGCCTCGGTAGCCGCTAGCGTTAGCATTGAAATGCCATAAATTTAGTCTAAAAATAAACCATTCAACATCCATTTTCTTTTAAAAATGAAAAATAACACTATATTTAAAAAAAATCTAATCAACAATTTAGAGAAATAACGTGCTTCTATAAAGTAGAGTCACTTTAAATACTGTCGAATATAAATGTTGGATGTTTGGCTTTAAGGGGTGTGGCCTAATGAGCGACATCGGGAGCTGGTGTCGGGTCGGCCCACTGATCTAAAAAAAAAAAAAAAAACGTACGGAGCCCTTAAAGGGACATTGAAAAAAAAACCCAGTTTCTCATTGTAACGAGTAACTTTCTCATTGTAATGCGAAACCTTGTCATTACGATAACATTGAAAAAGAAAAAAAAATTGTTTCTCATTGTACTGAGAAACTTTCACATTGCAATGTGAAACGTACTCATTGTAATGTGAAACTTAGTCAATACAATAAGTAAGTTAGTCATTACAATGAGAAAAACAAGTTTGTTTGTTTTTTCCCAATCTTTTTTATTATATTATATATTTTTTAAAACCCCCGCCATAATCCAACCTGTAAACCATGACCTCCACGCGTTTTGGGAGTACCAAAATGGCGGCCAACTGGCTTCAACCAATCGACATACCGCTCGAAGCGCATGCGCTATCAAGTCTTTTTTTTTTTTTTTTAGATCAGCGGGTCGGCCGCTCTGCGTGTGAGTATCTGGGCGTGAGTTGTGGTCTACAGCGGGGTTCTGATCGTGCATTTGTGTGGAACTGAAGATTTGAGTTTTTCAGATTCTGCAGTCCATGGCCAGATTCCACTGATATGGCAACACGTCGAATCTTAAACTCTGACTGTCAACAAAACAAACAAACCCAAAGACGTGGTGACTTACCCCCGGCTGTTTGGTCATGTTGTCCTCGTCCACAGACTGGAGGAATCTGGACTCTGCAGACACAAATTCTGTTCAGCAACGGCGGTTCTCAACGCTCATTCACAGTCGACAGAAAAAGTTTGGACCGTTCGACGAATCTTACCCCCGAAATCGGCCACCACCGCATGCCCGTCCTCGTACAGAAGGATATTGTGACTGCAGAAAAGCGCCCGTGTCACTGAAAGCAACAAGTTCCCGCGCCGGGTGCGTGTTACTAGCGCGACACCTGCCTGTTGAGGTCTCTGTGGATGATGGGCTGGGTGAGGTTGTGCAGGTACTCCATCCCTTTGGCCACGTCCATGGCGATGATGAGCTTGGACTGCAGGTCAATAAGCCTGTCCATTGACACGTCATTAAAGCGGCGGCGACGTAGCGCCCGATCGATGCCTCACCCCCTCGCCAATCGCGCGCGGCTCTTAAGGTCCGTCGGTCGATACGGCCGGAGTGCACCCGGGCAAACGGTTAGCGGCGCGCTTGATCCCGATCGATGACGATCGCGACTAATGCGGAGGGATTGCTTCCAGGAGAGGGGGGGGGAGATAATGAGACCTGAAGCCGACTGCTCTGTTGCGAAAAGATGTTTCCCGATGTTTAGCGAGCCGAGACGGTGGGGCCTTGAGATACTAGTGCTTCAGTTTTTGTTAGCTAAATAAAGATGGGGATAGCGCTACACCAGAGCTGATGGGTTGGTGCTTTAGCACCATCAGAAATCCTTGTAGCACCCGTTAAGCCCCTTGAGCATTTTATTTTACAGTCATCTAAATCAGGGGTCTCAAACTGGCGGCCCGGGGGCCATTTTGCGGCCCGCGAGACGGCATTTCCTGGCCCCCCACCTTAAAATGAAAGCAGCCCTTGAATTTTATACGGATGGCACTTTTACAGTGTTGTGTAAAGAGCTGACGACCAATCACCGTGGGGGGATGCCTATCGTGTGACATTGACCAGGCTTGATGCAAGCGGAGAAAGAATTTTCAATGAGGAAGTTTCAGCGGTTTTTACCCTATCATTTCGAGCCATATTTAGATGATATGCGGATCACTTCTGACTAAAAACAGACTCCGAGGCAGTATGTACGATCCGGCATCGCGGACGAGCACGGCTTGGACGGCAGCTCGTCCGCGCAACTACTATGAGACACTGAACATCTCGCAATCAAGTGAAGTGACCAGGGCAATAAAACCCTATTGTTTTGACCCATATTTAGATGATATGCGGATCACTTCTAACTAACAACAGACTCCCAGACAGTATGTACGAGCCAGCTCGGCCGAAGCCGTGCTCGTCCGCGAGGCACGGCTTGGGCGTGGGCTCGTCCGCCCACCAACTATGAGACACGGAAGCTCTTTTCGAAGAAGAGGACATCTCGCAATGGAGTGAAGTGACCGGGGCAATATTACCCTATTGTTTCAAGCCATAATTAGATGATATGCGGATCACTTCTAACTATAAAAAGACTCCCAGACAGTATGTACGAGCCAGCCCGGCCAAAGCCGTGCTCGTCCGCACCCTTGCAATCCATTTTTCACAACGAACCGGGTCTTGTTGAAAAGTATGAAGAGTGAATCCATCCTCCCGAGCGTTCGAACAATGTCCAGCAATACAACGAGCCGGCGTTTTAGCTAACACGAAGGAACAACGAGCTAGCTTCCAGCAGGTAAAACCAGTAGAAACATACGAGACAGCTTGAGCGGGCGTCTGCTACTAACATCACTTCCTGCTGCATCTCGAAAACAAATACCTCGAGAGGATTTTCACGGCGGGAGTGACAAACAGCCATATCCGTCAAAATCATGTCGCGTGTGAAAAAACGGATGGGTCCATTCCGGCTGCCTTTTTTTCCATTAATAACATACTAAAAATCGTGTATTTCATGACAGTGGCACTTTAATTTCTAATTGAAATGGCACATATGCCAGACTCCGCCTCCAGCGGCCCCAAAGTAAATTGAGTTTGAGACCCCCGATCGAAATAGATCACAAGTGACCCACAATGGTTTATGTTTGATGGGCGCAGGCACCCCCGACTCACCTCTTCTGCTCGTGCAAGAGCGCGAAGAGAGACCCCCCCGAGATGTACTGGGTGACGATGGCGAACTGGCTGGGGTCATCCAGACAGGCGCCCACGAACTGGATGATGCAGGGGTGGTTGAGGCGGCACAGGATGGACACTTCGCGGCAGAACATGTCCACGTCCGACTTGGAGCAGTACGTGTTGGCCCGGTAGCTGCCGGCGGCGGCAAAAAAGATGAGGGAAGTTGAGGGCGGGGGGCATGGGGGGGGGGGGCACGCACGACGCGGATGGTTACCGTTTAATCGCGACTATTTTGTTGCGACATTTGCCTTTGTAAACCCTGCCGAAGGAGCCTGTGGGCGAAAAAAAGAGCTGCATTCGTTAATAATACTGAACGATTGGATGGGGGGTGGGGGGGGGGGATATTAATAAAAATAGAGTCAGAGTCACCGGAGCCGATGATTTCGTTGAATTCCAGTTCGGAGAGTTGAAGATGGAAATGAGAGGGTAGGCTGGCCCTGAGGAGAAGAACTTCTGCTTTCTCTAGAAAAAAAAAACAAACAAATGAAACAAATCGTCTCGAGGGATGAGCATGATTTTTACTGTCAATTCATTAATTACATTTTTTTTTTAATAACAAACACATTTGTGTTCAACACGCTATTTTCACCAATCACCCATTTTTTGTTTTTGTGGTCTTTCTGAAAAGTTCTATGACACAAGGTGACACTAGATATCCATCCATCCATTTTCTTAGCCGCTTATCCTCACAAGGGTCGCAGGGAGTGCTGTACCCTATCCCAGCTGTCAACGGGCAGCAGGCGGGGTTACACCCTGAACTGGTCGCCGGCCAATCGCAGGGCACATTGAGACAAACAGTGGCACTCACAATCACACCTTGGGGCAATTTAGAGGGTCCAATTAATGTTGCATTTTTTCACATTTATATATTTCAGATTTGGTTAACTGTATGTTCTTAGATTTGTAGTTATCTCTACTTTCCTTGATAATGTTTTATCCCAAATCATCTTTCCCCATTGAAATTAAGGCATATGCCATTAATCTGTTCCACCCTGTCCAAAAAAAAAATCCATTTTTTTAATGGTAAAAATTGCATTGTGATATTGCTCCATTTAAAACCACATAGTTATGAGAAAATTATCCATCCATCCATCCATTTTCTTAGCCGATTATCCTCACGAGGGTTGCAGGGAGTGCTGGAACCTATCCCAGCAGCCAACAGGCAGGAGGCGGGGTACACCTTGAACTGGTCGCCAGCCAATCGCAGGGCACATCGAGTCAACCAATCCCACTCACAAACACACCTTGGGGCAATTTAGAGCGTCCAATTAATGTTGCATGTTTTTGGGATGTGGGAGGAAACCGGCGTGCACTTTGAACTTTTGTGCAAATTTGGTATCCAGTTTAAGGTCAAGCTACGAGTACAAATGCGAGAAAATCCGCTCCGCCCGGTTACCTTTCGTCATGCTCTTGATCTTCCCCAGAGGCGACGGCACAGACACGTACGAGCCATCTGCAAGCCGGCGTCGGCGCATTGAGTCCAGCGTTCACGTGGAACTGTGCGCGGTTCTTTTGGTTTTGAACTCACCCCCTCCTGGCTGCGAGTACTCATTGCAGGGAGAGTCGTCCGGGCGCTTGTAGTGTTTCAGCAAAGTGACGATCGCGTCGTGACCTGCCGTGGAAATGGGCAAGGAAAAAAATGTTTTAAAATCCCATGCATATATTCTTTATCCTCTGCGTTAAAAATGACAACTATTACTGGAGCTTGCTGAGGAGATGTGACTTTTTGAGGGGGGAGGGGGGAAGCTCCTGCAACCCAATCTAAATTTCACGACCCCCCCCCCCCCCCCCCGCCCCCTCGGTAGACCGTCACCTTTCTCGTAAGCCCACATGAGGCAGGTCTGCTCATCTTTTTCCCCGCTGGACCGGCTCGGATCGCACGCCACCAGGTTCATGTCGGCCCCGTTGTCCAGCAGGAACTGCACCAGGCGGATGTGACCGTGGAAACAAGCGCTGTGAAGAGCTGAAGGACAAAATGGTGGATACGAAAGCCACAGAGCAGTGACTATACAGTGAACTCCCCCCCACCACCGCTATATTGCGATTCTGCACACACCCCCACCCTGCCTTCACTGTATCACAGATTTTTACACTTTTCAACTTGATGGCGCGATCTACAATTCTGAATTACGACAAAATAACAGAGCCGCCACATTCATATGAATTATGTGCAATTACGCAACATTTTTGTTCTGTTTTGAAGGACGTGTGTCATTTCCAGGCCGTCGTCTGCGGTCTGCCACCAACCGGGCCAGAGTGGAAATGAAGCGGGCATTCGCGAAAGATGAAAAATAACATCCTGACAAATATAACAAGATCGTAGAGAAGCTGAATGGCATAATCAATATTGCATTATCTCCTCTCGTCGTGGCTTGGGAGAAAATGTGGATCATAGCTGAAGCGATTGGATGATGATGCTTTATTAATGTTTTTGTTTTTTTTTTTAAAGGGAGGATTTCACTGGATATGTTAATGTGTCCTTTTTAAATTAAACTTTGTTTAATTAAAATTAAATTGAATGTCATGTAACATGAAAAAATTTAAATGTTAATGTTATTATATTACAATATTATTTTATTATTATTTATTATTTTTGACGTTATTATTTTCTAACATATGCTTTAAAATGTGTATTTTAATCATGTTAAATGTGTTTCAAGCGTGTAGGAGGGGTAAAACATTTTTTTAAATTAAAATATGTACAATCCAGCTATATTGCAAGAGTTGAACACATCCCCCCCACCCCCCAATAAACTGGGGTGTTACTGTAAAATAAAATATGCCAGATTATTTTGAAAAATGATTTGGAATTAGGGGGCACGGTGGGTCAGATGGAACTACGAACTAGTTTCGGAATCAGAAATCAAGGGTAGTGTGTTTTTCAACAAAAACGCTTGAAATATGTCAACTTTATCATTTATGTAATTTTGGTACAATTTTTTTTTTTTAATAAGAATCATGGAAATGGACACTCTAGATTTGGCTTTGCGGGCCACATAAAATCACGTGGCGGGCCAGATCTGGCCCCCGGTCCTTGAGTTTGACACCTGTGCTCTAAATTGTCCCGAGGCGTGATTGCGAGCGCGGCTGTTTGTCCCCACGCGCCCCGCGATTGTCTGGCGACCAGTTCAGGGCGGAGCCCGCCTCCCGCCCGTTGACGGCTGGGATTGGCTCGTGAGGATAAGCGTCTAAGAAAAGGGATGTGTGGAACTTGAAACCAAATTCACCCGTGTGTCCATCTCTGCCCTGGTGGTTGATGCTCATGGCGTTCTGGCTCAGCAAAAACTTGACCGTCTCCAGGTCTTTACCGTAGGTGCATGCGCTAGGACGGAAGACAGAGAAGAAGAAGAGAAGCTCGTCAGGACCTCGAGGGGATGAAGGACGACGCGACGGCCCGCAGGAAAGCAAATACTGGACCTGTGCAGTGACGTCTCGCTGAATATGTTCTCCTTGGTGAGACTCTCCGTGCCAGAGAGTTGGATGATCTCCTTGACGACGTCAGACTTGCCGTTGTAGCAGGCCCTGGGTGCGAGGACAGCACGTCGGTCAGTCTGCCGCCAAGCGACACGGCCACGCCGAAGAAGCCCCGCCCCCCACCCCCACCCCACCCTTTTTTTTTTTTTTACAAGTGCAACGGCGTATCGCCGTAGATGTTGGTGGCGTGGGCCTGCGCGTCAAAGTTGCCCTGGAGGAGGAAGCGCACCACCTCGTGGTGGCCGAAGCGGGCGCAGAAGTGGAGGGGGACGTGGTCCTCGTTGTCCTGAGCGTTCACTGCCGACAGTTTTACACACGCAAACACAAACAAACAAGCATAAGTTTGAACTTTTGACTCATTAGGGCAGGTCTCTAGCACATAAATAAATCTTAAAAAGGGAAAAAAATTGCACGTTGTATTTTTTAACCGGTAAACGTGCAGACCAAAAAAGAATGTCAAAATGCCAAAAAATGTATCAATTATTTCCATCCATTTTTTACCACATTAAAAAAAAAAAACACTAAAACTTGCATTCCAACAATACAAATACTTTTTAAAACTTTGACTTATTTTTTAAACAAATAATATAGTGAGATTTTTGTTGCAAAAAATATTAAAAAAAAAAAAAATCTTTAACCATTAAATTAGGTGCTTCCTGTTCACAAACGTGTTTGTGGAAATAGTGAACATCAGAGAAGAGAAACAGAATCTGGTTTAGCTCTTGAATGTTTGGGTTCAAATATGAAATAAATCAATAAATAATTGCCATGGCGATCAAGAGTTCACATGCAAGTTCGAATTAATGGGTGGAGGAATTATGGGGATTCCTTGGAAAAATGACTTTTAATTTATTAATCCCAGAACTAAAGTAATGCCCTTCCTGTTCCATCCATCCATCCATTTTCTTACCGCTTATCCTAACAGGGGTCGCGGGGAGTTTTGGAGTCCATCCCAGCCAACTTCGGTATTGCGGTTTCTAAATCCAACGCTTGTGATTGGTTCGAAACTAATCTGGTCCACTCAGCATTTACATTAAGAGCCCTTTAGTGCGTCCATCCTTTCGGGCATTTTCTTCGCCGCTTATCCTCACAAGGGTCACGGGGAGTGCTAGAGCCTATCCCAGCAAATAGCCGCAGTCACAATCACACCTACGGACAATTTAGAGTGTTCAGTTAATGGGGAATGTTTTTGGGATGTGGGAGGAAACCGGAGAAAACCCACGCGAGCATGGGTCGAACATGCAAACTCCACGCAGGCGGGTCTGGGATCGAACCCAGGACCTCAGACTGTGAGGCCAATGCTTTCCGACCTGTTCCTTTTTTTGTAGTTGAGTTGACAAAGGGCCGAAAGTCTCACCGTTAGCTTTCCCCCCTTCCCCGACCAGAAGCGCGATGATGTCCAGGAAACCCTTGGCCGCGGCCAGATGCAGCGGGCGGTCCCCGACCTCGCCACTGGCGTTCACGTCCGCGCCAAACTTCAGCAGCAGTTTGGAGAGCTGGTCCAAGAAAAATGACGGCACAAAAGAGAAAAACTCTCATCAGTTATCTGAAAAGCGGCGGGCGTCATACCTGCTCATTGCCGTTGTAGGCGGCGATATGCAGCGGCGTGAAAAACACGGCATCCTGGACGTTGACGGACGCCCCGTGCTGGAGGAGGATATCGGTCGCCTGTACGGAGAACACCCGTCGGGTAACCCGGCCAAAAGGGGGCGTCGATTCGAGTCCTCTCGCCCTGGCGCCCTCTCACCTCCATGTGTCCGGCCAAGGTGGCGACGTGCAGGGCGGTGAGGGCGCCGTAGCCCAGCTGCTGGACGTCCGATCCCCCGTGAAGGAGCGCGGTCACCAGCTCGCCGTTGTCCTGGAGCGACACGTTCGTGCTTGTCTCCCATTGACGGATATGGACGTCAATTTCCTGAATCTGCTCACCTTGTACGCTGCCAAGTGGAGCGCCGTGAACCCGTTCTTGGTCAGTCGAGACGGGCGGAGACCTTTGGCCATTAAAGAGCTGATATGTCCCTTGTTACCTGGGCACACCCAGTTACGGTGGATATAAAAAGTCTACACACCCCTGTTCAAATGCAAGGTTTTTGTGATCTCAAAAAAAACAACAAAAAATAACAAACATAATTCGCTTGGAAAATTTCACCACAGTTAATGCGATTATCCAACCATCCCTTTTCTTAGCCGCATATCCTCACAAGGGTTGCGGGAGTGTCAACGGGCAGGAGGTGAACTGGTCGCTAGCCAATCGCAGGGCACGTAGAGACAAACAGCCACACTCACAATCACACCTTGGGGCAATTTAGAGTGTCTGATTAATGTTGCATGTTTTTGGGATGTGGGAGGAAACCGGAGCGCCCGGAGGAAACCCACGCAGGCACGGGGAGATCATGCAAACTCCACACAGGCGGGTCCGGGATTCAACCCGGGACCTCAGAACTGTGAGGCCAACGCTTTACCAGCTGACCCACCATCCCTTAATGCAATTACTACTTTCCTATTAGTTAGGGCGCCATCTGGTGGCATCTCAGCGTGTTACAGAAAGTATATAAAAAAAATACAGCTGACCATAGAGCCAACAGGGTAAAACGCCGTTTTACAGCCATCTAGCGCTTTCCCAGCCGCCTCATCCGGCTCCTCTCCATGCGGAGGAGCAGCAGCTCGACATTGAGCCCCTCCCTGATGACCGAGCTCCTCAGCCGTTCTCTAAGGGAGAACCTGGACACCCCGCGGAGGAAACTCATTTCTGCCGCTTGTATCCGTTTTACAGCTGAATTTGCAAATCGGCTTCTAGTAGCGTTTACTGTACTGTAACTCCAAAAGGTTCCCTTCAACAACAAAAAAGTCGCGAATCATCTGTCCTTCCACTCCAACATAGCGTTTTGTTGACAAGTTATTAATAGCGCGTGGCGGTCACGCATACCTTGGCACACGCAGCAGAGATGCAGCAGGGACAAGCCTTTCTCTGTCCGGTAGTTCAAGTTCACCTTCTGAAACGCCTCGTCGCAGCTGCGCCATGGAAGACGAAAAAATAAAATAAAAATAACATCAAATCGTGAGGGAGCCCGAAAAAGCAAGCGAAAGCAGACACGGGTTGTACCTGAAAGCAAGTTGGAGGTCCACCAGCTCGCTGTCTTTGAGCTGGAGGTCGTCTTCCAGCTTCTCCAGGATCAGCGAGTACGACTCGCTCACCTTCTTCTTCCACTCGTCTGAAGCGGCAGACAAAATTTCCTTTTCGCTTATCCTCATCAGAGCTATTGTAATGTAATGTAACTCCAGCCGATGCATTGAGTCCTTTTATTTGTTCCATTTAGTTTTTTTCATCAGGCGGCACGGTGGATCAGCTGGTATAGCGTTGACCTCACAGTTCTGAGGTCACGGGTTCGATCCCGACCCCGCCTGTGTGGAGTTTGCATGTTCTCCCCGTGCCTGCGTGGGTTTTCTCCGGGCGCTCCGGTTTATTCCCACATATCAAAAACATGCAACATTGATCAGACACTCTAAATTGCCTCAAGTTGTGATTGTGTGGCTGTTTGTCTCTACGTGCCCTGCGATTGGCTGGTGAACAGTTCAGGGTGTACCCCGCCTCCTTCCCGGTGACACTACCCGCGACCCTTGTGAGGATATGCGGCTAAGAAAAGGGATGGATGGATGGATAATTGCATTAACTGTGGTGAAATTTTCCAAGCGAATTATGTATGTGTTTTTTTTGCGATCACAAAAACCTTGCATTTGAACAGGGGTGTGTAGACTTTTTATATCCACCGTAACTGGGTGTATCCAGGTAACAAGGAACGTATCAGCACTTTAATGGTCAAAGGTCTTTGCCCGTCGAGACTGACCAAGAACGGGTTCACGGCGCTTGACTTGGCTGCGTACAAGGTGAGCAGATTCAGTAAATTGACGTCCATATCCGTCAATGGGAGACAAGCACGAACGTATCGCTACACTAAATTGCCCCTAGGTGATCTTGTGAGTGTGACTGTTTGTCTCGATGTGCCCTGCGATTGGCTGGCGACCAGTTCAGGGTGTACCCCGCCTCCTGCCCATTGACAGCTGGGATAGGCAACAGCACTCCCTGCGACCCTCGTGAGGATAAGCGGCGAACAAAATGGATGGATGGATGGAACAGGAAGTTTTCCAATGAATCCTCATAATTCCTACACCCATTAATTAGAACTTGCATGTCAACACTTGTTCGCCATGGCAATTATTTGTTGATTTGTTTATTTTAATATTTCAACACAATGGATAGTTTTTCATCAAACCGGTAAATGAAAACATATTGCTTTACTTTTTACTTTGCACATGGTAAATTGGTGAATTTTCAATTGGAATTCAAAGGAATTTACAAAACTGAACGATAGTTCCTAATCGTGAATGTGTAGAATTATTTTTTATAGATGTATTGAATTATTTTAAAAAAACGTGATGCCTTCCAATCCTCCTTCAAACTTCTCCAGTTGCTTCAAAATGCCGAAGGTCGACATTTAACGGGAACGTGTCGAGAGGGAGCATCTTAGCCCTATTCTGGATTTTAGATTGCCAGATTCTGCTGTTTGTCTTCAAACTTCGAAACGGTCTTACGCCGCTTTTCCACTTTGTTTACCGTCTCATTTACACAACTACCGCCGCTTATCCTCACGAGGGTCGCGGGGAGTGCTGGAGTCCATCCCAGCTGTCAACGGGCAGGAGGCGGGGCACACCCTGAACTGGTTGTCAGCCAATCGCAGGGCACATATAGAGACAAACAGCCGCACTCACAGTCACACCTACGGGCAATTTAGAGTGTCCAATTAATGTCGCATGTTTTTGGGATGTGAGAGGAAACCGGAGTACCCGGAGGAAACCGCCGCAGGCACGGGGAGAGCATGCAAACTCCACACAGGAAGACCGGAGCCCTGATTCAAACCCCAATCCTCACAACGACGAGCTGAACGCTTTCCCTCCCACGTCGAACCAACGCCATTCAAAAGCAACGACGCGTCACCCCCCCCGCAACGGTCCAGTACCTGTACACGTCTGCGACGGTCTGGACTTGTAGTTCCCCATGGATCAAGTCTCGCGTCCCCCGTCCCGACGAAAAGGCCCGTCAGGTCGCACAATCGCTCCGTCTGCTGCAATCGCGAGTCCCGATAAAGGGGGGATCATGGCGGCGGCAGGCTAAAAATAATAACAACCAAACAAACGGCGACAACTGATCTCCCCTTCGTCGCCGTGACACGTGAGTGCGTGTGCATGTGTGTGACATAAGTAATCCTTTTGTTCAAAAGTTCATAGAAAGCGGGGGGGGGGGGGGGGGGCTTCATCTGGTCCCGTTGTGCAGCCACTAAAACTGATAAAAACTTTCAAGAGATTGAAAATGGAACTTTTTTCCTCTCTTTTTAAAAAAAAAAAAAAAATTCTCTAAGCGTGGATGAAATTTAAGTTTGAAAATCAGGTGCATCCGCCTGTTCCGCCGCCAAAATGTCTCTTGTCTCGGTAATGAAAAAAAAATTATAATTAAGGCCACAAAAGAGCAAGAATGAATTAAAAAAAAAAAAAAAAAAAGAACAAAACAAAAACAAAAAAAACCAAGGATAAATAATGAGGGAAGAAGCTTCCCCCCCAAAAAAACCAAACAAACCAAAAAACGGTGTTTTTTTTTTTTCCTAGTTGACTAGAACACGTACACCACACGGCAGAATTTAATGCGACAAACTCGCAAAGGAGGAATCAAAACTGGTTTCGGGACATGGACTTGCGTTTAAAAAAAAAAAAAAGAAAAAAAATCATAAAAGACGACCCCAAGATGTCAAATGTTCATTAAAGAGAAACAACTGGAGCGCTGTCACTAATTACAAAATCTAGTACAGGGGTACCAACACTTTTTTTTTTTTTTTTTACCCCAAGATCTACTTTTCAAGCAGCCAGCCTCAGCCAGGAATGATGACGCTCACGACCTGTTTTAAGATTAATGTTATGTTTCCTCCTATATTTAAAATACAGAACTAGCTTTTTGTGCACTGCATTGCGTGTGTTTTCATCCCGGATCATGCTAACGTGGCAAGGTGGAATTTTTAAAAAAATGACACACCATCTCATCCTGCACTTTCTACTTTGGCTTCAGACCAGACTTTTCCCACTCAGTAAAGAGAAAATCTCATCTAGTCTAACCACTTTTTCTTCGATTATTCACATATTCAGACTGCCAGTGCATCTTAAAACAACAAGCATTTCTTTTTTAAGATCGAAAGTAAACATCAGCAGCATGTCTAGCTCATCTTTGCTCTTCGTTGCCCAGACTGTGTTGCTCACTAAAGCGGCGGTGGTGGACGCTGTCATTATAAAACACATTGATGAGCTGCGTAAGTACTACAACATTCGTTATCACGAGTGTATGTCTTTAAGAAAGGGGGGGCGGGGGGTGTAAGGTAAACTAGGAAAAAGGGAGTGGACGTTGTTAGAGAAAGTTCCGCGTGTTGCCTAAAAGAAACCAGTGGCTTCTTCTTTTCATTTTTTCCCTGTCATCCGTCAGTCATTGAATCACATTGCAAAATGCCACAAACTGAATAGCTGGATGTCATACTTTCAATTTGCATTGGATTATTTTTATTTTTTGGCACGCAACGCAGAATATCTGCGCAGTTTAGAGCGAACACTGGCTGACGTCTTTTTATTGTTTTTGGCATGCCTCGATCGCGATCGACCCATTGCCCAGCCCTGATCTAGTACATGCGCCATTATCGGGATTTTTAACGGTTGACGGTATTCTTTGTTTCTACAACCGTCCCTTCAAAAATGTGTCTTTACATGAAATTGTCCTGTGGCAAAAAAAAAAAAAAAAAAAAATGAGGACCGCTGCGCTAGATGATTGACAAATTGGGAGTTGTCTTTAGTTTGTACAATATTTTTAAAAAAAATACTCAAAGATTTACCAAAAAATAGCTAAATAAGAAAAACTGAAATTTTTGCAGAGGTCTCGTATTTATATCGTCTGTCAATCGTTACAAGGGATGATTTTACCGACCATTCTGATTTCATTTGTTAGGCGATCCATTTTTAGTGGCTTTTGTAGTTCAAATCGCATCCGCGATGATGTGCACCGCTTACACTAACAGCATAATCCCACCCCAGCTGGATGACGATAATGCATGCACTTTAATTTGGAGGTCAGACGGTCTTCCCTGAAAGCGTGTCCAGTTAGTCCAGTCCTTCTTAACTGGTCCGTGATCCCCGTGCGATGTCGTGATAGAGATCCTTCCGGAAGTCCAGCATCTCCTGCAGATTCTTACACCGCAGGGCTTCGTGCATGGATATCAGCTCGGTGTCTTTGGGTAAACCGAAGACGTACCGGCCCAGGACGGCCCGGAGCATGTTTAGCGACAAGGAGAACGACTCCCGTCGGTCCTCGCAAAACGGAAACAAACGCGCGGTCCACAAACTGCAGCCGGACGCGTCACCGGAAAACCTCAGGTGACTGCAGTCCAGTCCCCAAAGGGACACGCAAGTGTCCAGAGTCGCCCCGAAAAGAGTCAACGCTTCCATAGACGCGGAAGCTTTCACGCGGCGTTTCAAGTCGTCGTTAATTCCAAAGACGACCGTTACGAAGCCGGTTCTCTCCCGTCGGGTCACGCACAGCGAGTGCACGAAGACCCCGTCGGGCACCGAGGTGTCGGGACCGACCCGGCAGCCGCTGACCACTGACCCCCTGCCTACGGACACCCCCTGTCCCAGTCTGGAGTATTCCACCACGGATCCGGCTCCCACGGAGCAGGTCGCCTCCAGGACGCTGTGCATCACGCAGGATGCCGCGTCCTCCTTTCCGTTTGGGTCGACGCTGAACGCCGACGGCACGAGACCCAACTCGCGCCTCAGGGCGCCGTCCTCCGCGAGGTGGAAGATGTACTCCGTCGTGGTCCCGATGTGATAAAACTTGGAGTTATTGAGGAGGATCACGTTCAGCGGCGTTCCTCTGAGAAGGCGGAAAATCTTCCGACGGATTTCCACCAGGCCCTCGTCCCGTCTGCCGACGTTGGCAGTGTTGCCGGCGTATTCTATGGAGGCCCGCGGGCCCAACGCTTGGAGGAAATCGCCGTAGGCGTCGATCTCGCACTCCAACGGTCCGACCTCTCCGAGCACGCCGAGGAGACGCTGCGACGTGGCAAAGTCTACGTAGTAGGTACTGTCCGTGTAGACAAACTCGGCATCAGATAGAGGAAAAGAAGCGCTCGTCCTTCGACAAACGGCACCCGTGTCCCGCATTGCGTCCACGCTAGGTTTGTGGAGAAACCGCAAGCAGGTCCCGGTCTCCATTTCCGAGCTCGCGCTCTCCTCCCGCGGCTCCAGGACAAAGACGCCGTGGGCGGCGCCGACGGACAGCGGCGACGGGTGGGCCAGGGCCGTGAAGCCCGGCTTGTCGAAGGCGACGCGCTGGTCCCCGGCAACGCTGTACAGCTCGATGTCGTCCGCGCAGGTCACCAGCACGCCGGGCTTCATGTGGGCGGGGAAATCCACGTAAATGGCCAGTTTGAGCTCCAGCATCTGGTAGAGGGGTCGGCCCAGCGGCACGGCGGCGAAGATCTTGCCCAGTGCGCTGGCACTGGGCAGCCGCTGGCTCCAGCCACCTGCGGGGGATGTCGAAAAGCAGTTGACTTCCTTGTAGCCAATGAGTCGTTAGTGATGACTCATCAATTCTGCCCCACAATGCATGACACGATTCCAAAATGTGCCCCAAAATGCCGACGTCATTGAGGGCCGGCACACCGGCCTTGAGATGCTGAATTGGGAATCTGATTGGTAAAACCGACAGTCCCGTTGTTAATATAAATATGTGATGTATATTGGCGGGACGGTGGTAAAGCGTTGGGCTCACAGCTCTGAGGACCCGGGTTCGATCCCGGCCCCGCCTGTGTGGAGTTTGCATGTTCTCCCCGTGCCTGCGTGGATTTTCTCCGGGTGCGCACTCCGGTTTCCTCCCACGTCCCAAAAACATGCAACATTAATTGGACACTCTAAATTGCCCGTAGGTGTGATCGTCAGTGCGACTGTTTGTCTCCATGTCCCCTGCGATTGGCTGGCGACCGGTTCAGGGTTATCCCGCCTCCTGCCCATTAACAGCAGGGATAGGCTCCAGCACGCTCCGCGACCCTCATGAGGATAAGCGGCAAAGAAAATGGATGGCTGGAATATATATATTTCCAGCCTACAAGCCGGGACTTTCTTCACACGCTTTCAACCCTGTGGTTTATGCGGTGATGCGGCTAATTTGTGCATTTTTTGAAAAAGGTAAAAAAAAAGGTAAGAATGAGACCGGTGGAATACATGTGCCGAGGAAGTGACTTTTACGGGCCCTGTTAGCGCTCCGCTAGCGTTGGGCTACTGTGCTGCTGCTATGTTACTGGCGTGTCTCAGTGATATTTACCGGTAAGTTTTACTTTAAGCAGCCCTGTTAGCGCTATTACGGCATTAGCGTTAGCACGAGGGTTAGTGCGGAGCTAGCGTTACCGCTAGCATTAAAATCTTTCTGTGTACCGTGTTTTTTTGTAAATATCTCGTGTTTCAATGTGGGCACTTGCGGTTTTGACTTGGCTGCGGCGTATTTCCTTTCCAAATGTACTCGGTGAGGCTTGTAACCAGGTGCGCTCGGTGGGCCGGGAATTACGGTAGTACAATTATGATTCTGAACGTCTCGGGCAACACAAAGAGGCTGATATCTGACAGAAAGGGCCCATACGACAGCCCACCACCGGAATTGTACCCGACCTGCGTGAATCAGGATGACTCTCAACTTGGCAAGAGTCGTGCCGTAGATGTCACTGAGCTGCTGCAGAGCGTGAAGGGTGGAGCCGCCGTTGCCTGGGGAACACAAGTAGTTCTACATTTCATATTTTTCAGTTCATGCAAAAAAAAAAAAAAACAACAAAAAAAAACCCCACTAACAAATCAAAGCAATCCATTCAGATTGAAATGCCTTTTCAACATTTTTTTTTTTTAAAATCCTCTCTTGTTTTCCTTTTTCCAAGCCGCTTATTCTCACAAGGGTCGCAGGACCACTCACCTATTTTACAACCAAGTGGATCCGAGAAGACTTTGTAGGGGATTCCAAGCGGGAGTTCTTTCCTCTCCATTTTTGCCTGGATCTGAAGCTCGTAGGCGTCTTTCTGCCAGTCGTCCGCGGCGGTCACCACCACCACGTCCCAGAACTCGCCGCCCGCCACCTCCCGGCCTTCGGGTCGACCACAAGGACGCACGTTATTGCTTCAAAGCTCCATTTACAGCAATCCACGTCATTTTATCTGCTTGCCACAATAATTCCAAAACTAGCCATCAAAAATGACCAAAATGCAGGGGGCATATATGTAATTTGATGAGACCTGCAACCATAATTAACTTCCGCAACTTATTCGCCGACGCCCACGGCCTGGCCGTTTTAAAGTCATACACGTTCAAAGTCATAGCTACTCCAATAAAACGTGAAGGTGTCGATCCCAAGAGGACAAAAGTTCCACAAAGATAATAAGGAAATCTTGTGTTTTATTAAAAATAACTTATTAAAATAAAATACACTTTCATCAATATTGCAGGAAATAATGGTATTTTTAAAACATATTTGCACGTATCGGGATATAGTTTCAGTACTTCCTGTACCCCAATAAAGTGGATGCCCAATTAATTGTTTCACTCTTAAATTATGAGAGAAAACAATAACAGCGATGTGGGCCACGATGAAAACAATTAGGACACCCAAATTCTAAATCCAATGAAGGATTTTTAAAGCGTTTTGAGGTTGGCTGTCAATCAATGACACATTGTGGAAAACTCACCGCGCAAACAGTTGAATTTTCTTAATTTTTCACTAGTTGCTGTTTCCAACTTTCGGACCCAGTCCTCGTTCACTTCTTTACCTCGTGAATTCATCCCTTATGTGTAAAATATGCATATATACATAAAAATCCTGAAATGAAGTTGGTTTTTTTTTTTAGCCAAAGCGCCGTCATTCGATCTCGGGGACAACTTCCCTTTCACTTCCGCGTTTGGTCACGTGAGCCTGTGACGAAATGTAAGCGACCGCCACAATTATTTTTTTGAATAATGATATATTTTAGAAGTAACTAAACCAAAATTAATTATTATTAACATATTATTAAAATAGACAGTAAAAACTATTTTTTATTTACTATATTACTCTTTGAAGTGTTGTGACGAATGCAAGCCAGACGTAATTAATTTTTCCAAAATAAATTCCTTTGTTTTCTTTAATACAAAAAGAAGTACAACAACAGAGAATCCTGTTAATGAGGGCATGCTTCAAACTTAACAAAAAACGCATTTTAAAACACATAAACGTGTAATCACAAATTAGTGAGAGCATAAATTTTCAGAAAATATTGTGCCGATTGTAATACTGTATATGTAGGAAACATGCATGTGCCTTTAAGAGGAGCCTGGTGGGGTGCCGTGTGACGTTGTTGAGTGTCTGGATGTGCGCTGTGGCTTACAGCAGCTTCTATGTCACCATGTTCAATTGTGTTTATCGCTAGCCTGAAAGCATTTTTGATAAATGAAGTTTACATATTTCATCCATTTTAAACTATGTAAAATATATTCTAATAAATAGCTTGTCAACTAATTCTAATTTGTCATATTATAATTCATTATAAATAGATGAATAATTTATTTATTCATTAAATTGAAAGCACAGACGTTTAAGCCACTTAATTTTACTTGTCAATTGCAGTTCAATTTTTTATAGATTTTTAAAACGAACCTCCTCACTAAAATACTTTTTCAACTTTAAAATTGTGCAAAAAAATTCATTCAGCAAACATTTTTTTAAATATTCTTTATTTTTTAACAAATTAGATGAAATTATTTCACAAACACTAATATTTTCCCCAGTACTATTATTCACCTTTTTTTATTCAAAAAAATTATCAATTAAAACCAAATTCATTATAAATGCAAAAAATTAGAATCCTTTCATCATTGCAATAAACTTTATATAAACAAAATATAAAGTTTTTTTTTTGCTTTATTTCATTGTCAATCATTATTTCATTAAAAAAAAAAAATCAAATGTGGAAATTGAGCAGAAAAGTCAAAACGTTTGATAGGCTACCTTCCCCCACAGAACAAAAATCTAAAAAATGGCAGCGATCAAGACAGCAATCCTGCTATAAAATGTTTATTATTGTGTTATTAACACGTGTAAATGAGTGGGCCATTGCAGTTTAAAATATAAAGCCAAATTACGCTTAAACACAAACAATCACAAGCAATAATTACAGCAATTCCCCAAATAAAACGTAATAGGAAAATAAAAATCTAATGGATTATTCATTATTGCACGATTTTATTTTTCCTGACTTCCAGTCAATTTTCCTAAAAACCACGAGAGGCTTCACAATAATTGTGCTTCCTCCTCCTAAAACACGCCGGGCTCGACTACACATCCCACGCAATGCGTTTCCTTGTCCGTTTTCCCCGCAAATTTGAGGTGAAAACATTCAAAACTGCATTTGAAGCGCAGGTGTCGAAACTCAAGGCCCGGGGGCCGGATCCGGCCCGCCACATGATTTTATGTGGCCCGCAAAGGCAAATCATGCGTATCGACGTCAAATCTGTACCAAAATGTCAAATGATTGATTTCTGATTCCAAAACTAGTCCAGAAATTTCATGTGCGAACATGACGAAGCGGTTAAAGATTTTTATGCTTTCACGGTCATAACGGCCCTCTGGGGGTAACCCCGACTACAATGTGGCCCGACACAAAAATGAGTTTGACACCCTTGATTTAAAGACTAAGCGCCACTGTGCTATCTAAGAACACAACATGAGTGTGAAAGACAGACTACAGTCCTATGGTTCCTTTTGCAGAGAGGTCGCATTGTCTGCGTTTTCGGTCAAATTCTTCTTATTGGCCTCCAGGAAGTCACTGCAGGCAGAAAAAGCGCTGGAAAACGACGAGGAGAGTCCCACAATGTCCGTAGAGATGTAGGGAAGAACTCCTGGTGTGGCCTGATTGTAGTAGGTGACCTAAAAAACAAACAAAAAAACAAAACAAACGGATTACATTCATCAGCGGTGAGATGTAACAAAGTACCGTAATTTCCGGCCTACAAGTTGCGACTTTTTTTTTTTTAAACACGCTTTCAACCCTGCAGTTTATGCGGTGATGCGGTTAATTTGTGCATTTTTATTTCTAAGAGTGAGACCGGTGGAATGTATGTGCCGAGGAAGTGACTTTTACCGGTCCCGGCCCTGTTAGCGCTGCGCTACCGTGTTACTGACGTGTCTCAGTGATTTTTACCAGCATGTTTTTTTTTTTAACCGGCCCTGTTAGCGAGGCGCTGGCGTTAGCGCGCGCGGTGGCGCTAGCGTTAAACTCTCCGTGTACCGTCTTTCTTTGTAAATATCTCGTGTTTCAATGTGGGCACTTGCGTCTTATACACAGGTGCACCTTATGTATGTACCAAATGGTATTTCCTTTACAAATGTACTGGGTACTGTACTCTGTAGGCCGGGAATTACAGTACAAATATTTATTTATTAGATTTAAGTAGATTATTATTTTTTTTTTGTATACTTTATGTACAATATTAGGTGGCACAGTGGTCCAACTGGAAAGTGTTGGCCTCACAGTTCTGAGGTCCCGGGTTCAATCCCGGACCCGCCCGTGTGGAGTTTGCATGTTCTCCCCGTGCCTGCGTGGGTTTCCCTTGGGCACTCCGGTTTCCTCCCACATCCCCAAAAACATGCAACATTGATTGGACACTCTAAATTGCCCCGAGGTGTGATTACGAGTGCGGCTGTTCGTCTCGATGTGCCCTGCGATTGGCTGGCGACCAGTTCAGGGTGTACCCCGCCCACCTCCTGCTCGTTGACAGCTGAGATAGGCTCCAGTACTTTCGCGACCCTCATGAGGATAAGCGGCTAGTAAAATGGATTGATGTACTTTACTTGAAAAGAAAAACAACTGCAGAACCTTGGTGACCGCGACGGACTCTTCCAAGATCGTGAAGCCGGCGCAGAGCACCTCCCCCCTGTCGTAGTCTGCAGTCGGGGGGTGAGTGGGCAGCGTGACTGAGCGGAGAGCGATCAGATACGGGTCCCTGCGAGGGACAAAAAAAGAAGACGGTGGCACTGTTCAAAGATAAGGGTGGAGGGAAAAAAAGAAAAACCAACAGCTCATAACTTGAAAAACTGGTAAGTTGGCTCCCTCGCCCGTCAAGACGCCACGAAGGCGAAGTATTTCCAACAGGAAGTGATTATTTTCATTACATGGTGAGTTAATGTCTTCTGTTAATTAGAATATATCATTCTAATTCTATAATTGTTGTAGTACATGTATGACAAAGTACATCTGGTTCCTGTCTTTATCATCACTTTGCAGTTAAAGTTGATTGAACAAAAATTGCGACAGGAAATAAAAAAAAAACTGTGGGGAACAACAAAAAGGGCTTTTGATTTTTGAAAATGTATATATATTTTTTGGGGTGGAGTAATAAAGCAAATCCCATAAGAGGGGGAGAAAATAAAACATTTTGAATAATTTGTCATTTGCTTTTTTTTTTTTTTTTTTATAAGGGAAGGGGCAAGACTAAAATTGTAAATGGGATTTCTGCAGATTTTTTTTAAATTTTGAAGCAATATCCAAAATATGTTACTTGGTTGCATTCCATAGCGAGGTGCGTTTTTTTTTATGACCCGACATGTGCGTAAACACACCTGACGTCGCACGGTTTCCGACAAGATGCCAGCAAGATAAAGTCCTGGCCTTTGCCCCCTTTCCGGACGGAGGGCGTCTTGACGCGGTAAATGGTGTCGTCCTCGTCCGCCTGCATGATCACCTCGCACGCCCTGCGGGACGCCGCGAACATGGCACAGATATCGTTGGCAGCGGTGGTAGGAGGCAACAGGTAATTCATTACAGTACAACGGTGTACATACATGGAAAAATGAAGTACCTGCACTATACATGGGTATATGTGAATTTTTTTTTCTAGGGTTTGAACAAACCAATTACCGTAATTTCCAGCCTCTAATCTGCAACTTTTTTCACACGCTTTCAACCGTGCGGTTTATGCGGTGATGCGGCTAATATCTGCATTTTTGTCTAACGGCCACAAAGGGGCACTCGAGCGGAAAAGGTAAGAGTGAGAACGGTGGAATATATGTGCCGAAGAAGTGACTTTTAACGGCCCGGCCCTGTTAGCGCTGCGCTAGTGTGTTACTTCCGTGTCTCGTTGATTTTTACCGGTATGTTTTTTTCTACCGGCCCTGTTGGCGCGGCACTTAGCGTCAGAACGGTGGCGCTAGTATCAGCGCAGCAGCGGTAGCGTTAGCACGGCGGCGCTAGCGTTAAACTCTCTGTGTACTGTCTTTGTTTGTAAATATCTGGTGTTTCAATGTGGGCACTTGAGGCTTTTACACAGGTGCAGCTTATCTATGTACCAAATGGTATTTCCTTTACAAATGTACTGGGTGAGGCTTGTAACCAGGTGGGCTCTGTAGGCCGGGAATTACGGTAGTCACCTTGACTGGTCCACTTTTGATGCTTAAAGCTTGATGTTGCATAATGGCTAAATAAATATTTTTGTTTTTCGGTGGGTAAAATTTACAGCAAACGCGAAAAACGTAACAGCGCAGAAACGCACGACGTGACTGACTGATAATGCCGGTCCCACTCTTTCCTCCTCCGGAGGTCGGACAGCAGGTGGAACGTCTGTTGGGCCGAGACGCTCACGTTCATCTCCACTTTGAAGCACAGCATCTGGTTCTCCTCCAGCGTGTACAGCCTGACCTGCGAGTACATTTCGGCACGTCACGTTCAGCGCGGAAAATGAGGCCAACCTGCGCGCGTGGAATTAAAACGAAGTGAGTCGGCTCGGCTTTGACGACTCACCGTGACTGTGTGCGCTTTGTCCAAGATAATAAACATGTTCCGTTTAACCCCTTTGTTGCCATTTGTGTCCACCTAACTTTCATTTTTCGCGGCCTTAACGTGACTGTCACAAAACAAGCCCTGACGGGTGAAAGGATCACCAACAATACTCACGTTGTTTTTCTCCGAGGTCAACACCCAGTTGTTTACGGTGTCCATTAGCTTCAGCGCAGAGACGTTATTGTAGCTCAGGTACATCTGGAAAAGCAACGGAGCCGATAAACACGCAGGATTGTGAAAATCATTTTACCGTCATTTCCGGCTTATAAGTCGTGACTTTTTTCCCCACACGGCTTCAACCCCTGCGGCTGATTTGAGCATTTTTTTTTTCCCCTAACGGCCGCAAGGGAGCACTCGAGCTGAAAAGGTAAGAGTGAGACCGGTGGAATATATGTGCCAAGGAAGTGACTTTTACCGGCCCTGTTAGCGCTGCACTAGCATTAGCGCTGTGTTACCGTGTTGCTGCTGTGTTACTGCCTTGTCTCAGTGACTTTTACCGGTATGTTTTTTTTCCCACCAGCCCTGTTAGCACCACACTAGCATTAGCGTCATGCTAGCATTAGCCAGTTGCTGTGTTAACTACTGCATATCAGTGATTTTGGTATGTGTTTTTTTTCTGAAACTGGCCAAGTTAGTGCTGTGCTACCGTGTTGCTACTGTGTAGCTGCCACGGCAGGTTTTTTTTTTTTTTTTTTAAACCAGCCCTGTTTGCGCTACCGTGTTGTTGCTACGTTAAGCTAAGCTATTAAAACTTTGAAAAGTCTTTCTGTGTACAGTCTTTGTAAATATCTCGTGTTTCAATGTGGGCACTTGCGGCTTATACACAGGTGCGGCTTATGTATGTACCAAATGGTATTTCCTTTACAAATGTACAGAATGAGGCTTATAATCAGGTGCGGTCTGTAGGCAGTAAATTACGGTAAATGCAGCCCATATTTAGTTACGCTTTAGTTACATTTTCGTTATGACCAAAACTTCTAACGTGTATAATCACCTCATCATGTTGCTACGCATACATAATCGACCCTGCATGTATTAATTTTAACAGCATTCACCCATATTTGTGAAACATGTTGAAAGTGATTGCAGTTTTAAAACAGATTTTCTGTCAAAAAAAATATAATAATAAGCAGTAACAGGCTACAAACAAAAAACTATGTGGTGGGTTGGCCTTGGCCCCCAGGCCTTGAGTTTGCCACCTGCTATCAAGTCAAGCTTATACAGTACTCGGATACAGGAAATCCGCAATCCTTTTCACAAACCCCCTTTTTGAGCACCTGGTTACTCGGATCCCAGGGTACCGACAGGGGAGCTTCGGTTTGCTTGCACGAGATGATGTATTTCCTGCAAAACACAAACGGGCGTTTAGTACATTCCGCCGGGTAACACAGTACAAATATTATAAGATACTTCAGCTTTACTGACTTGTAACTTTCACTCACTTTCTGCTCTTCGCGTTGTCAAAATAAGCTTGTTACTTTTTCAAATTGCCGCAGATATTTTTTTTTTTTTTTTTCCATTGTGCCAAGTTATCAAAGTGGTTGTAGAGCTCGTGCGCCTACGTCATCAAATCACGTGACTGGCCGGAAGCGCCGGTCAAACAAAGCATTTTTCAACGCTCAGTCGGTTGGAGACGACGCGAAAATACATCTTAAAGCACGACGCTTACAGTTTTGTCCGATATCATTAAACATTTAGAAGGTGATACTAAACGAAGGTACGTGGAAAAACGAGAGACACTCGGCATAGAGGACCCGTATTTAATGCCGAATCCGATGTTTTCGCCGATTCGAAAGTGGACCGTTAACCCGGTTCTGCTTGTGTTGGACAACTGGATCTACACGTGGACCTGGTGAGGAAGTCGTCGAGATTTACACGGAAGAGTTTGAAAGTGTAGAAAAGTCCGGACGTGTACAAATACTGCGTCCTTGGATCTGTTCTCAACGGGGAGACGGCTCGTGAACGCGGAAGTGTGTTCGGCTACATGTTAACCTTTGCCGAAATCCATCGATTTTTTCAGCTAGTATTTAATTGAAATACCAATATTTAAATAAATGACCCCCGGTTTTACAGAAACTCGCATTCATTAATTATGATTGGAAAAAGACAAAAGACAACAAACCGGCTCCTCCATACACTGAAGCATGTTGCGGTCGCACGTTAAACCTCTCCGTGACAGACGTTTTTTTTTTTTTAAATATGCTCTCAAATGAGTCCAATGTGCATTTAAAAAAAAATAAAAATAAACCGCCGGCATAGGCTTCAGCCCCCGTACACGGAAGCGTGTTGCGGCCACACGTTAACCAACGAAAACCTCAGTGTGACCGACTGTTTATTTCCTTTTTTTAAATACGCATTGGACTTATTTTGAGAACAATGCATATTTAAAAAAAAAAAAAAAAAAGTCTGTCAGGAAGAGGTTTACCAAAGTTTATCGTTTTACGTTGGAGACAACCACGTCTTTTTTTTTTTTTTTTCCCAAATCATATTGTTCTCAAATGAGCCAACTTGGCATTTGAGACTGAGAAGAATAATTCCTACCTATCGTGTGCATTTGGTCGGACACCGTCCATCACGATTAATTGCCGAAATCCATCGACCTTTTCTGGTCTTTTCAGCTGGTATTCCATACAATAACTAATATTTGAATATCTGTCCCATCTTTTGTGACAACCAAAAGGACAACAGGTCTCGGGTATTGTAAATATTCTCCTCCGGTTCAATGTCACCGTCGAGCAGATCTTTTTGAGCGTCAATATGGCGCCGTGAAAATGATGACGTCACGTGCACGAGCTCTACTGTCTATAATTGACGGGGAAAATGTTTTACTCGTTTCCACAAATATCTCTACATCGACATACTTTGCAGTAGGTACGATGTGTGAATACTTTTGCTTCGTCTATGAATTTTTCCTTCCAGTGGAGTACAAAGCGTCGGGAGTACTTTTGCCACCTCCGCATTCCAGACACAAACGCGAGACCCGAGCGCCATCAACACATTCTTGCAGTGGTTCCGATATTTGGCTGAATAAAGATTATAACGACAGCGGAACAATGAGCGCATTATCCCTGGTGAGCTCCGCTCGGAGGTCATGTTCTGCTCTGACGGATCACACGCTCTTGTTATGTAGACCCCGAAAATAAGATTTGGCAGGTCACCGTTGAGCAATGGTGACACAGCATTTCTTCTCAACCGAAGCGCGACAGAATGTATGAATTATGTCCAATTCATAACATTGTCATCCCCGCATATTTGTGGTTAACTATTCACAGAGTCACCTTGTCACTTTTTTTTTGGACACGGTGGAGCAGCCGGTAAAGTGTTGACCTCACAGTTCTGAGGTCCCGGGTTCGATCCCGGCCCCGCCTGCGTGGAGTTATAATGTTCTCTCCGTGCCTGCGTGGGTTTTCTCCGGGCACTCCGGTTTCCTCCCACATCCCAAAAACACGCAACATTAATTGGACACTCTAAATTGCCCATAGGTGTGATTGTGAGTGCAACTGTTTGTCTCCATGTGCCCTGCGATTGTCTGGCGACCAGTTCAGGGTGTACCCCGCCTCCTGCCCGTTGACAGCTGGAATAGGCTCCAGCACTCCCTGCGACCCTCGTGAGGATAAGTGGCAAAAGAAAATGGATGGATTGACAGCTCAACCAAGGGACAAGAGCTCTAGGTTAGAGAGGCGTTAAGTTCTGCCTGGGTTGTTAGTGGAAGTTGCCACACATACACGTGCACATAATTTTTCCTACATTAAATATTCAAAATAAACTATTCATGCTGATATTAGATAGATGAATGGCATTTAAATTCATTTCAATTTCGGGAATGAATTAAACTTATAAGTTGAGGTACCACTGTACTGTTCATCCATCCATCCATCCATTTTGTTTGCCGCTTATCCTCACAAGGGTCGCAGAGAGTGCTGGAGCCTATCCCAGCTGTCAACGGGGAGGAGGCGGGGTACAACCTGAACTGGTCGCCAGCCAATCGCAGGGCACATTGAGAGAAACGCCCAATCACACTCACAATCACACCTAGGGGCAATTCAGAGTCTCCAATTATTGTCAAGTTTTTTTTTTGGGATGTGGGAGGAAACCGGAGTGCCCACCCGGAGAAAAGCCACACAGGCAAGGGGAGATCATGCAAACTCCGCACAGGCGGGTCCGGGATTGAACCCGGAACCTCAGAACCGTGAGGCCATTTCTTTCCCAGCTGACCCACCGTGCCGCCCACTGCACCTCTTCTTTTTTTGGACCAAATCTCGCTATATTCCTGTGAGATGGCGTCTGCCCAGGTGATTCTGACTCACCTGTCGAGGCGGATCTTCTTCCTGGCGATCGCTTCTTGATAACGCCGTTTCCCGTCCTGAAAAACATGCATCGCATAACCTCGCACCGATCGCATTTCGAATTTGTCGTCATGCCACTGGCGCTGGCACCATCGATGACGGTTGGTCAGTGCAATAGTGCTCAACTAGCAAACCAATTCTGTCGTGATATGAGTAGTAATGTGGGTAACAAACGGGGGGGGGGGATTAAGTTAGGTAGCGACCGCATCAAGAACAACTCACCACAGGCTCAGGCCGTATCCGTGGCAGCGTGCGTGGTTTCCGATCAGCGTCCAGGACCTCGAAGGTCATAAAGGCGCTATTTATATGACGCTGAGGCTCGTCACCCTGGTAGGCCTCAGCGCACACACCCACCTCCATGCTGCAACATAACAGACGTGAAGATAAGTTAAGAAAGAGGGGGGGGGGGTGAGAAGAGGGAGATCACGTTTTTTGCAAAAGTGTACACACCCTGTAATTAAGGATGTGTTCAGAATTAGCATTCTAACCCAAATCAAATGGGAGTCAGCACACAGCTGACATTATTTAAAGTGCCCCTGGTTAACCTCACAGCAAGTTCAGATGTTCTAGTAGGCTTTCCCTGATAGGCAACAGAATGACAACATTTTTCAAGCCATTTCCCCCGTTTTCTCTCTCTTGGTCAAAGTCGGATTTGTTTAGCGGGGCTTCCACGAGAGCTAATGTTACCCCCAGCGACTGTACGTGTGGCATCGCGGCGAAAATGACTGCTGTGATGTGTTTTGAAGGAGAAGACTGACCTGTGCCTGAAGGCATTGTTCACGATAGACTTCAGCACCAGCCGGTCGCCAATGTGGGACGGCCCACGGAAGTGGAACATGTCGATGCTCCTCAGGGTGGGATGGGCATTGCACAAGCGACTGGATCGATAAGGGAGGACGCACACACAAAATGTGATCATTTTTCAAATATAGCAAATTTAACATTTTTAATTCAGTGGTACCTTGACTTACAAGTGATGTGCCATTGCTTGGATAATTTTTTTTTTTTTTAATTTTAGGGTTTGTCTATATTGTGGCTTTTCAATTTGGAATGGTTGACCGGTGTGACGGTCTGAGCGCTCCCGGTGCTGAAAAGTCTTCTTGCGATTAATGAGCACGCGCGTATATTTTGTAACCCGGCCAGTCTGAAACATCGCCAGCCATGCTTCCGCGTTTGCCATTCGACAACTTGTCACCGAGTGTTCATGTTTCGCTATTGTTATGTGTGTGAAATGTTTCAAGGAGTGCCTGTGTAAGGACGGGAAAGACGGACAAGACCACCTCACCGGGAAATTACACCTTTGGTTTTTGGACCGGCTGGAACTTTGGCTAACTTGGAATACCCGCTGGGACGAACATTTGCTTCTTCGGGAAGACTCGTTCAACATTGGTGACTATTCGCCGTTGTGGCTTAACTACTCTGTTCTTAAACGCCCATTTTGTGTTCGCTATTTTATCGTGTTTGTGTTGTAATGCGTTTCTGACAATTTAATCTCACACACATCAACAGTAACGCGTGCGCATTAACCCAAAGGAGACTTTTCAGCACGGGGGAGCGCTCAGAACGTCACACCGGGCTTTTTGCTGCACCGCAGTCTGCTCGCACCTCGCCGAGATGGTGGCAACGTTCTCCATCCAAGCCATGATCTGGCCCCCGAAGGTGCTGACTTGGTGGTTGGCGTGGGGCGGCAGCACCAGCTCCACGCTCTCCACTCGGGTGCGCTCGGCGGGCACGGCGTCCTGGTACTCCTGGCATTCTCCTGTCACCGGAACAGGGGAGGAAATGGAAAAATAATCATTAAAAAAAAAAAAAACATTAGTGCACATAAAAGAGACTGGAAAGGCTTTATTGTTATGATATGACGTCCAAGTAAATGGCGGGTGTACCCAGCTGCGCCGTGCTGCTGCTCAGCAGGTCCGTGATGATCTCGGCGTGGATGAGCCTCATCCGCCTCCGCTCCGCCGCCAAGCTGTACTCCATCTGCTCCATTTGCGTGTGCGGCGTCAGCGGCTTCAGCTGCACCTGCGGGCGCACAGCCGCCATCACGGGCTGAACTGAACTCACGGCGACCCGCTCGGACTTGGTTGAAAGAATCGGGACACCCTGGCCGTGACTCGGCCGGGGTCGTTGAACTTTTTTTGCGATCCACTTGCAGAACAACGTCATTGCAGGGTGTCTACACTTTTGCAAAAACACATATCATTTTTACATCTATAGCTTTCTGTGACTGTTCCGGTCTCTCAAATCTAATTTGTTCTGGGGGCTTCCACTTTCCCTATTATAATGAATGGAAATGCCAGTAATCAGTTCCAAAATCCAACAAAATTTTTTTTATGATAATAGTACTCTAAAGTATAGTACTAGAAAAAGATAGTCATGACATAATTAAATAAAATGCAAATAATGAAGTCGTTGATGCCACATTTTTTTTTTGCTTCAATTCATCAGATATTGTGCTGCTCACCCTTAGTCGTAGATGCCAAACCAAAATGTATCAAAAAATAAATAAATAAGCAAGAAAAAAATATATATATATATGATTATTATTATATTTTACGTGTCAATATTTGTATCCATATCTTACTTTTCAACGTCTCTTACCTTTCCCGTTTCCGTCCTCCTGGCCACGAAGGTGGCGAATGCTTGACAAACCCTCCAGTGAGTGTCAGTGTAGAGGTCCTCGCATGTCACCATAATGCCAACCTAAAGTCCAGAAATCCATTTTTTTTTTTTTTTCTTTCGTGTAAGATCAATTTTTTTAACTGTAAAATCCGTGACAAGAACCAACCTCCATACTGGATGTGAAGGCTCTGTTGACCTTGGCTATGATGGTGACGACGTTTCCCACCCTGCAACACGTACACGTTTGTTTTCAAAATAAACACGGGATCTCATCATATCTTATCTCTGGAGCATGTGGCGAGCGTATGAAAAATAGCTTTCAAGCGGCCGGTTCCGGTTCTTACCCGATGGTGTGTTCAAAATGGATGTCGTCCACAGACGCGGTGACGCAGGAGCAGCCTGCATGTCGCTCGGCTGAAAATTAAAGGGGGGAACTTCAGCCAGCGGTCATCATACGCACGTTCTTGTACCGTACGCTACTACCTTTGACAGACGAGTTGAATTCACTCTCTGAATATAGCAATTTATTGTATAAAAATATAAATCACGCAAGGGCATTACACTACTTTAATTGCTCGATTTCTTTTTTGTTTGCTTCACTGGAGCGGCGGCATATCCAAACCTCGCGTAAAACTCTATATTTGACTGGCAACACAAGCAAAAAAAAAAAAAAAAAAAAAAAAAAAAAAACACGTTTTTAAAAAAATGAATAAATATAAAATGAACAAGTGGCTCATGACTAGAAAGTCTTCTCACGGAATGTTAAAAAGATACATATTCATGATTAAATACACACTACAATATTATCATTTGAAAGTCAATAAATGCAATGTACTGGTTAGTTTAAAATTATGGAATTTTAATAATGGCACATTAAAAACATGTCTTATTTCTGAATTAATTTCTCATTTCTATTCAGTTTTATTTTGAAAAAAAAAAGTATTTCTTTTGAATGTTATACATGAATATTCATGATTAAATACACAGAACAATATTATCATTTCAAAGTTAATAAATGCAATGTACTGGTTAGTTTAAAATTATGGAATTTTAATAATTGGACATTAAAAATGTGTTTTAGTTGTTAATTCATTTCTCATTTATATTCAGTTTTATTTTGAAAAAAATATTTCTTTTGAATGTTACACATCAATAAATTAAAAAATCTTTGAAATATTCTCTAAGAATATTTGCTCCGTCTTTGCATTTTTAGGTCTTTAGGTCAGCTGCGCTTTCTTAGTCACGTGACGTCACGTGACTAAGAAAGCGCAACTGCGATTGGCTGGCTGTTCAGTTCTGACCTGAAGTAACCCTGCCTGGGGGCACGGACAGTGAATTTCAGACAGCGAATCTCAGACCGCGAATTGTAGCAACTATTGAAAATGTGATCAATTTACATTTCAAATTCAAATCCTGGAGCCACATATTTACTTGCACACTAGTGCATCGCTTTCGCGGGCTGAATTTAGTTCGACCGCGATTCTGAGCGCCGGCGAAAATACGAGGAAGGAGGAGTACAAAGTGCAAAAAAACAGAAAGTAACAGGTTACATTTGGACATTGTCTTATCAGCTTCCTGCTTTTAAAACGTACGGATCCGTGTTTTACTTTGTTCATCCATGTTTTGTCCTCATTACGGTCTTGTAGTCAGCCAAAAATGACAAAAGAAGGATATATTCTCCAACTATTGAAATTCCACACACCCCTTTCGCAAGTGCGATGGGCCCACCTGACAGGCAGGCGGTGGAGTCCATCCACTTGAGCAGCTGGCCGGCGCTCAGCTCGCCGCAGTGATTGGAGTGGCAAGGCAGCACGATCTGACTCATCTTCACTTCCGTGGGGTTCCTGTACGCCTCGCCGATCTCCACCGCCACGCCGCCGCCGCCATCCCCCTCCTCCGACGTCATGACTCACCGCTGCGCAGACGCAGACGCGAGACGGCGGTGTGGAAATGTGCAGTCAAACTGGAAGTCGAAAGTTTACACACCCCTGTTCAAATGCAAAGATTTTGGCGTATCAGACAAAAAGGCCAAAAATAAATCATTCATTACATTTTTTTTTTTTATAACTCTAGGGACAAGAAATTGGAATGTGACCAACGTCATGGAACAAGTTTGCAGATTCCACGGTACTAATTTTAGGATGTGCATGTTCATGCAAGCAGCTTATATGTTACTTTGTCCTGCTCCTTTTTCATTCTATTTTTAACCAAACCTGTCACATTGTTTGATGAGAATTTGGAAATAAAATTCCATGGTGTCATTTTATCATTCGTTCCACTGTATTTTATTTAACAGGAGATTGTTCGCGCTTTTAATCCCATCCGTTAAATCCACCTTGTCGAGCATTTATCAACAGTAATTTTTGTTGCATTATTTTAGCCATTTTGCTGAAAATTGTTTTCATATTTTTTTTAAATTCATTTCTCACAAAAAACGGTTAAAGTACTGGAAATAATACAACAAAATTAAAATTAAGAATGTTCCATGAACATTTTACAAGAATGTATTTTTTATTATATAAGTGTTATAACAAAATATAAAAAACTACAAATAATGACAAAATAGATCCTGAACATTTATTTTATTGTTTAATTGAACCTTTTTATAAATCAGTGGTGGGTGCCAAGGACAGTTAGTCTGAACCAATGACCTGCAATCACAACTTCCATCCATTCATTTTCTTTGCTGCTTATCCTCACGAGGGCCGCAGGGAGTGCTGGAGCCTATCCTAGCTGTCAACGGGCAGGAGGTGGGGTACACCCTGAACTGGTTGCTGGCCAATCACAGGGCACATGGAGACAAACTGCTGACTCACAATCACACCTTGGGGCAATTTATAGTGTCCAATTAATGTTGCATGTTTTTGGAACGTGGGAGGAAACCGGAGTGCCCGGAGGAAACCCACGCAGGCACGGGGAGAACATGCAAACTCCACACAGGCGGGTCCGGGATTGAACCCGGGACTTCAGAACTGTGAGGCCAACGCTTTCCAGCTGAGCCACCACCGTGCCGCTCCATTTACAACTTAAATTAGAATATTTGTTCCATAAAATTGTAGTAATTGTTTCCCACCAGTCTCGCCGTCCCAATATGTGTTTTTTCCTTGGCTGCACATGTACGTGGACATGCAGATGATTATTAACATGAATCCAACCAGATTTCAGTCTCAATGTGTTGCTATGCCAATTAAATCTGAGCACTTCAATAATTAGCAGTACTGGGCCCATAAAACCAATTTCAGCATTTTATCGAGTCTTCCATCGACTGGTCAAAGCAAAACACACTTGAAGCAATTTGGACGCATTAACACATTTAATTATCAGCATCTTTGTCGTGTTATTAAATAAGAATTGTGTATTAACAGCTACAGGCGATACAATAGTTGTATTGTTATTTGTGATGTTTTTTTTTATAATTAAAATCAAGTAAACCCCTCTAAGGTCCTGAGTACCTAATTTACCGCCTGATAATATTCTCAATACATATTTTAACCTCATCTGCCAATGACCTGGCAGATCTACTACGCATTATTTAAAAACTCAAATGTGATCACTCAAGTTTGGAAGGAATTTTTCCTTCGTAATCTCCGAGTTGCAGGTTAGAACTTGCGCCGTGTCGTTTTTACATAATTGTATCAACCAGGCTTCTGTAAATGAAATAAAAAAAAAAGTTGCAACGGGGGCATTTGGTGTTATCCTTGCAGTGACCTTTCATCTATCTGAATGTGTAATTCTATGTCACTGCCGTCTTGAAGTTTTGTTTGCAAACACTCCCAGCTTGTGCGTCTCATGGGGGAAATGGGGCAAAAAAAAAAAAAAAAACACTTTAAAATGTATGTTTACAACTCGAGAGGATTAAAAAAATAAGTGACTTACCAGCAGTGAAAAAGGGGGATTCTGTTTTCGGAAGGTGAGTTGACAGTCCTTGAAAAGGCGGAAAACCGGCTAGGAAAGAGCAAACGGCAACCCGGAAGGAGGTTCCTTTTCATTTCCCCATTCTTAAAAAAAAAAAAACAACAACACGCACGCACACTTGCACAAAAAGTATTTCGCTCAGCACGCTCGCCAGTAAGGGGGGGAAACAGAAAACGGGGGAGGGAGACAAACCCACCCCTAAACTGGGGGCTGCACGAAGCAAGTTTTAAGGTGGAATTTTTCATACCGTTAAGGCCCGCGATTGGCTGGCGACCGGTTCAGCGGTGTGTGACGTCATCTTAAAGGGACAACCAAATGCCATTTCTAGAGGTGTTGATGAGGCAGTGCTGGAAAATGATGTTACTGACATTTGAGGCATAATTTAAACTTTGGACAGTTTCAGTGTACAGTACTCACTTGTGTTGCTAGTAGAAATGTCTGTGTGTTGTGTTACTTTCAGGCAGTTCTTGTTAAATACGTTTTTTGTTTTTTTTTTGTTTGGTCCACAATGTAGTTACGGTTTCCTCAGAGGGCTGTTACGCCTGTGGACCAATAAATTCAGTGTATGATCACCTAATATAGCATTTACGCAACAAAATGATGGATAACTTGTTTTGGAAATAAATGGATGTCAAATCATCTCAGCCATACACGACATCGACACTACAGAGATCGTGCACCGACGTCATCAAATCTCGTGACTTTTGTTTACCTCGCCACATTGCCGGTCAAGCTAAGCGTTGCTAAATGCTAAGTCGGTTGGAGACGACACTGAAATATGTCTTGCGGCGCGACGCCCAGAGTCTTGTCCGATGCTGTCAGACATTTAGGTGAAATAAACCACGGTACGTGGAAAAATTAGATAAACTCGGCAAAGAGGACCCATATTTAATGCTGATAAGAAATTGGGACTGTTAATTCGCTTCCGCTTGTCATGGACAACTGGATCTACACATGGATCTGGTGAATAAGTCGTCGAGATTTACGCGGAAAAGTTTGAAAGCGTAGAAAAGTCTAGACACATACGAATACTTAGTAACAAATCCCACATAGCGACGGTTTTGATGGCTCGTGAACGCGGGAGCATTCGACCACACGTTAACCTTTGCCGGAGTCCATCGGTCTTTTCAGATGGTATTCAAAACAAATACCAATATTTAAATAAATGACCCCTGGTTTTAGACAACCTCGAATTCATGAACTTCTTCTTTTCCTCTCGAGTCGTCTCCACGGAACGTACACGGAAGCCATTGCGATCACACTTGAACTCCGTAAACCTCTGTGACAGACATTTATTTTTTAAACACACATTGTTCTCAAATGAGGCAATTTGGCATTATAAATACTTTTTAGTAATTTAAGATTGAGAAGAATGAGAAAAATGGTGACGTCACGTGCACGAGCTCGATAGTGACACAATTTAGACATTTCCACTCTGAGGTGCGTTCACTTTTGTTGCTAGAGGTTTGGACACTAAAGTCAGTGTTGAGTTACTTTTGAGATGAAAAAAGTCAATTTACACGTCAACACTGAATCTCCATTTTAATCAATGTTCAATACAGTTGCGGTCGTTTTGTAAAATAATGGTGCCCACATATGGAAGTAAATTAGTACCACCAGGATTTGAATTTGAAATGCCACAGAAAACAGGATTCGAATTTGAAATGTAAAGTCATCACATTTTCAAGAGTTGCTACAATTCGGTGTCTGAAATTCGCTGTTTGGAATTCACTTTCGGTGCCACCAGCAAGGGTTACTTCAGGTCAGAACCAAACAACTAGCCAATCGCAGTTACGCTTTCTTAGTCACGTGACATCGCATGCTAAGAAAGCGTAACTGGATTGGCTGGCTGTTTGCTTCTGACCTGAAGTAACCCTTCCTGGTGGCACAGACGGTGAATTTTAGACGGCGAATTGTGGCATCTATTGAAAATGTGATTACTTTAAATATTACTTTCAGATTCAAATCCAGTTTTCTGTGGCATTTCATATTCAAATCCTGGTGGCACAAATTTACTTCAATAGATGTACTCACTTTCGTGAGACACTGCGCATTTTCAATAACGCCATTCATCTTTTCAGACGAAAAAGTAACGTTATGAAAGTAAAATTAAGAGAACTGTTGCATAACGACGCGTTTATTTAATTGACGCTCTAACGCGACTGTCAGGCAGACCTTAAAAAAATATTCCACGCGCCCATTGGCTAGGAAAGTCATCGATCAAATTACTGGCCCCGCCTCTTCGCCCCGCCCCTCCGCTTGGACCAAGCTCGGTTGAGGTATCGGGTGAGGAGGACCATTGTAGTGCGGTTGGCGTGCGAGAGGGTCGCGGCCGCGATGAACCGAGAGATGAAATAGAGCGGCTCCGAAAAAAAAAAACAAACAAAATAAACAAGAAAGCCGACTGCTCGACAAACGACTAAACAATGTTCCCGAAAGGCAAAGGAACCCCGGTGCCCTCGGACGGCCAAGCGCGAGAAAAGTAAGCCGAGAAACAGTGACGAATGTGCCTTGTCGTGTGTTTTTTTTTTTTTTTCCGCCTTTGCAACTTGCTTGTTGTTCGCTGGACGGGGGCTAGCAAAGAGCGAGAAGAGGGCGATTTCCTGCAACCGGGAAAAAAAAAAAAAAGCAATTGAATGAACCGCCTTGTCTACTCTCGCCATTGTCAATGCGTGTCGCCGTCTTTAAAAAATAAAAAATATGGATGTAAATGGCCACTCGCGAAAAAACGAGCGATAGTGTGACATTTTGTGTCGAATCGCGAGATTGAAAACAATAACATGATCGCCTAGCTGCACACAACACATTACATTGTTTCCCTCTTTGTAAGCGAGACGCGCTTATTTTTTTCTTTCTTTTCCTTTTTGAAAAATGATCATGATATCATTTGGGTTCTCATCAAGGCTGCGCGGAAGCTTCCAGGCGCACACGTTTGTGTATTTTCTGCACTAGATACTGTTGCGTCTTCGCCCCGCACTTTGTGTTCGGCCCCATGCAAATGTTGGTGCCACAGCCTGCTTGCTTGGCAGCCATTGTTCACAAGGCCTCCACTAGTATGCAAACACGTTTGAGCATTTATTCGCTATCTTTGTTCATCCGTGTACTAGTGCGCGCTTTGCCCTTACCACCACGACAATTCAGCGCACTAGTAGAACGACTAGGGTCTACTAGAATGTGTCTTTCTCGTAGCAACATTTTTTTTGTTTTTTTGGACAACTAGTGCCACTTTTTTGGCTCACTTGTACCGGTATGCTATTTAACATTGGTAGTGAACTACTGTCCTGGGTTAGTAGCACTACTAGGTCCAAATAGCAGGAACATGTCATGGTGGTAACCTTGTGGACCCAACTAGTAGCAACAAAGTGCTTTCCATAAAGACATTCGCACATAATATTTTGGATATCCATCTTGCGGTTAAGTCTTTTAGAATACTACTATAATTCAGCGCACTTGTAAAATCACTAGTGTACTAGTGTAGTGGTGAAGCAGAACGACCGGGTTGCACTTGTAGATCAAATGCGTTTTTACTCGCAACATTTTTTTCCACTGCTAGCGCCACTTTTGACTCACTCGTCCAGAATTAAACCATACTAGTGAACTGCTGTTCTGCACTAGTAATACTACGACTCGAAAGCATGTGTCACGCTAGTAGCTTCCTTATCAAGGGTGAAATACATGCACAAATTTCTTCCACAAAGCCGGTTCAAAATGGAGTACTAGTACGCTCTGTCCCCACGATTGAAACAGTTCATTTGTACAAGGGTGCACTAGGAACTAGTACTAACTAGGGTGCACGAGGAAGGTCTGCCCACTTTTGTCTTCAATACTAGTGCCATTTTTGACCTACTAATACACAAATTAAACCTCTTTTGTAAACTAAAGTGGTGCACTAATAACACTAGTCGACTGCATGTGTGACTAGTAGCCTCGTCGATATCCAGGCTTAGGCCCACGCTATAGTAAGTACTACTAAAATTTTTTTTTTTTTTTTTTGCACAACTAGTGCAACTTTTTTGGCTCCCTTGTACCAGTACGCTATTTAACATTGGTAGTGAACTACTGTGCTGGGTTAGTAGCACTGCTAGGTCCAAATAGCAGGAACGTGTCATGGTGGTAGCCTTGTTCACCCAAGTAGTAGCAACAAAGTGGTTTCCATAAAGACATTCGAACATAATATGTTGGATATCCATCTTGCGGTTAAGTCTTTTAGAATAGTACAATAATTCAGCGCACTTGTAAAATCACTAGTGTACTAGTGTAGTGGTGAAGCAGAACGACCGGGTTAACTTGTAGATCAAATGTGTTTTTAGCGGCACTTTTAGCTCACTCATCCAGAATTAGACCGTACTAGTGAACTGCTGTTCTGCACTCGTAATTCTACGAATCGAAAGCATGTGTCGCGCTAGTAGGTTCCTCATCAAGAACTGAATACATGCACAGATGTCTTTCCACAACGGCAGTTGAAAATTGAGTACTAGTACGCTCTGACCTCGCTATTGAAACGATTCATTAGTACAACAACTAGCGTGCACTAGTAAGGTCTGTCCACTTTTGTGTCTTCAATACTAGTGCCATTTTTAACCTACTAATACACAGTACATAGTAAACTAATGTGGTACACTAACAACTAGTTGAGAGCATGTGTAACTAGTAACCTCAATGATATCCAGCTTTAGGCCCACGTACTAGTATGTACTACTAAAATGTTTTTTTTTTTTTTGCACAACTAGTGCCACTTTTGGTTCACTCATCCAATATTAAGCAATACTACGTTCTGTCCTCATGATTGAAACCGTTCATTTGTACTAGGGTGCACTAGGAACTAGTACTAACTCGGGTGCACGAGGAAGGTCTGTCCACTTTTATGTCTTCAATACTAGTGCCATTTTTAACCTACTAGTACACAATTAAACCTCATTTGTAAACTAAAGTGGTGCACTAATAACACAACTAGTTGACTGCATGTGTGACTAGTAGCCTCATTGATATCCTGGTTTAGGCCCACACGGTAGTATGTACTAGTAAAACAAATTGGCTCACTAGTAGAACAATTAGGATGCTCTAGTTGAACAAATGTTTTACATTTTCCCCGCACTACTAGTCAGACTTTTGGCTTAGTACTACACGTTTTAACTTTACTTGTAAACTACTGTGCAGCACTACTAAAATTACTGAATGAATAGTAGTCATTCGTCACGCTAATAGTCTCTATCAAGTATATTGAACTAAGGCTTCGGTTTGAGCATTTATTTCATATTCTCGATGACCATCTTAAAGTCCATGAACTAGTACACACTTTGTACTGAATCAATAGTGAGACAATTCAGCGCACTAGTAGAATTACTTTGTCTTACTATTGATATTTTTTTCCAAATTTGGTTACCAGCAACAAGTTATCAGTGAGTTAAGACGAGTTACCCTTATTACACTACTATTAAGTCACTATATGTCAACTAGAAGAATTTTGTCGATAATTGTACTAGTAGCATGCAGGTGTCCACTAAAATGTTGTTCTCCTGCTAGCATACCAAAGTTTTCCGACTAGTTATGACAAAAACTGTACATATTATAAACAATGGCGCACATACTAGTAAGACATTTGTTTTACTAGTGCCTCCTAGTCGCTCTGCTAGACTACGAGTGAGGACAAAGAGCGTACTAGTACTGTGCATTGACGTTAAGCTGAATATGAAATGAACCTCCTTCTATACTGCACCCGCGACTACCTCCTCAGCCGTACCTGCTTTTCTGCATTCATTTAACAACTTGAAATTAAAGTGCAATACATTTTTTTTTATCCCCGTTCGCAGGTTGGCTCTTTACGTCTACGAGTATTTGCTCCACATAGGAGCACAGAAGTCTGCACAGACCTTTTTGTCAGAGGTACGTAGCGTTTTTGGATTTTTTTCTCACTTGTTCTCTGTAGGCCTTCAGAACCTTTCACTCATTCCCTGCTTGTGTTTTTTTTTTCTCCAAAAATATTATCGAGCTGAGGAACATTTTTTACATTAGTTTAAAAAAAAAAAAAAAAAAGGTGCAAGACCAGACAAATATATCCCAAAAAGTAGATACATGGGAAGTGGAAGAGAATTGAATTGTTTCGCCCGTCATTATGTGTTACGAGCATTTATAAAACAAACGTGCATTATTTGTATGGGGGGGGGGAAATAATAATACTAATAAAAAAAATTAACCCCCCCCCCCAAATCATAAATAAATTGATTAAAAAAATCCTGACCGCCAAAGGTGGCCATAGCTCAGCTGTTAGAGCAAGGCATTATTTGTATGAGGGGAAAAAAATAAAAAAATTAAATCAAATAATAATTCTTAAAAAAAATCACCCCCTCCCCTGAAATCAAATCAAATAATTAAATAGATTAAAAAAATATTGGCCACCTGATGAAAAAAAAATCCTGACCGCTAAAGGTGGCCATAGCTCAGCAGTTAGAGAATGGCATTATTTGTATGAGGGGGAAAAAAAATAAAAATGTAAAAAAATTAAATCAAATAATAATAAAAATCACCCCCCATCAAAGATATAAACAAATAAATAGATTTTAAAAATCCTGGCCACCTGATAAAAAAAAATCCTGACCGCTAAAGGTGGCCATACCACAGCGGTTAGAGCAAGCCATTATTTGTATGAGGGGAAAAAAAATAAAAATGTAAAAAAAATTAAATCAAATAATAATAAAAATCACCCCCCCAATCAAATAAATAAAATAGATTTAGAAAATGGCCTGATTTAAAAAAAAAAAAAAAATCCTGACCACTAAAGGTGATCATAATGCAGCGGTTAGAGCACTGGTTTGGCAAACGAGGGGTCGTGAGTTTGTTTCTCACTGTTGTGCTTCCACTCCCCGAGTGGGGTTGCGTCGGGAAGGACGTGGAAAAAAAAACAAACTGGCAGACAAATATGAGCGTGCAACCCCAAATGGGACAAGCCGAAAGAAGGAAAAAAAAGTGTATAAACTGAAGAAGAAAAAAAACGATAACGACAGCTGATTTCATAATGCAGTATTTTGTCCTATTTGACTTGCTTAATTGTATTCTTGGTGATTTTTGTTATGATCTAGAAAACAATGGACATTGGGCAAATATTAGCTCCTAAATGAAACTGAAACGACATGGGTGCAATGCATCATGGGATTTATTGCCTTTCTAGTACATAATTCCAACCATTCTCCCTAGATACGATGGGAGAAGAACATAACGCTCGGAGAACCCCCCGGATTCCTGCATTCCTGGTGGTGGTAAGTGACGGCGATCTCGTGTCCCCCAGCCCACCCCACCCCACCCCGTGGAAACGCGTCACGGGGCTTGTTTACGCGCCGGCGTTCGTCTCACGTCCCCGTCCCCGTCCCCCCAACTCCCCGCCCCGTCTGAACCCCCGCAGCGTATTCTGGGACTTGTACTGCGCTGCGCCCGAGAGGAGAGAGACATGTGACCACTCCAGTGAAGCCAAAGCCTTCCACGACTATGTGAGTAGTCCCTTCGGTTATTTATTATTATTAGTGATTTTTGTCAGAAATATATATATTTTAAAAAATATATCATAAATATGATAAAATACATATTTATTTATTTATTTTACTTCTCCCAAACATTATAGGTCATTGAAGCGCACTTAAACATATTAAGACACAATTTTTAAAGAATTCCTTAGCACTCGTTCTCACTCATAGTTCACAAAATAAGAGACAAAGCATGCTTGCTTAAAGCTATTTATTTATCACACCCAGTTGAAGTTGACTGTGACTTTAATTAAATATTGGATGTTTAAACATGGCGGCACGGCGGAGCAACTGGTTTGAGCGTTGGCGTCACAGTTTTGAGGACCCGAGTTCAATCCCGGCCCTCAGCGTGTGGAGTTTGCATGTTCTCCCCGTGGCTTCGTGGCTTTTCTCCGGGCACTCCAGTTTCCTCCCACATCCTCAAAAACATGCAACATGAATTGGACACTCTAAATTGCCCTTAGGTGTGATCGTGAGTGCGACTGTTGTCTGTCTCTGTGTGCATGTTCAGGGTGCACCCCGCCTCTTGCCCGATGATAGCTGGGATAGGCTCCAGCATTCCTGCGACACTTGTGAGGATAAGCAGCTCAGAAAATGGATGGATGTATGTCTAAACGCCAAAATGTTCAACCAAACCATACAATACGCTGTCTTAATGCTAAGATATAATGGTAAACGCCATAGATAGGCGAGTGCAAATGAACATCCATCCATTTTCTTTCGAGTTTCCAATCAATGTTGCATGTTTTTGGAATGGGCGAGGAAACCCACGCAGGCACGGGGAGAACATGCAAACTCCACACAGACGGGGCCGGGATCGAACCCGGCTCCTCAGAACTGTGAGGCTAACGCTTTACTAGCTTAGCCACCGTGCCGCCAGAAATGAGCACATTAGGGTAATTTTAAACCCTCAAGCAAGAGTTACTTTAACAAGCACAGAGCAGCAACACGTGCATAGTGTGAAACAATATCCGGAGGGATGTAATCTACCGCGTGATCTTGGGGTAAAATGATTATTTAAAAAAAAAAAAAAAGAAAGAAATTAACGGGATGAGTCTGTGAAAGCTGCGGACTCCGGTTTGGATCCCCCAAGGCGTTGCTCAATGTCCAACAGTTGACGTGCGTTAGATGGCAAACGAGTTTAGACCGGATCGACAGCTTTTGCCGGTCGCGGCCAAAGCGGCGAACTTCGTTTAACCTCACTGCTTTCATAATGGGATCAATTAAGTGTTGTTTGAATTTTATGCAATAATTACTATGCACATACCTTTGGTACTGTACACAAAAGAGTATTTCCCAACCCTTATTGAGGCAAGTTATATATATGTTTTACATGAGAGGGAAAAAAAAATCTTGGCATCACGACACCAAATAAAAATGTCACACAAAGTGCAGACGTGGATTAACTACTGCATGTACCTTTTAGGATCTAGCGGGAAAGTATTTGATTGCTCTGCCAGTCACAGTACGACAAAGTTTCCAGGACACCCTGGTTAGTGTACCCCCATACAATTGCGGTTCGGTATTTGGGAATGTACCTATTCCTGGATATTTTTGTGGGGAGGGGGCTATCTTCAGTTATTCACCCCTAAAAATCACCCTATCCCGCCTTTCAGTGGTGCTGGTGTGAGTTGACGAGCTTCATTTGGACAAAAGCGGTCCTCGACGCTATCTTTTGTCGTTTATAGGCAACTAAAGTAGAATCTTTTTGCAGAAGGGGGCGCCCATTTTGAGCAGGGGTACATGGGAATTTTTTTTTTTTTTTTTTTTTCATCCACTGCACAAATTTTCACTTTATGGAATGCTCTCACATTTCAATGTATCCATCCATCCATCCATCCATTTTCTTTGCCGCTTATCCTCACAAGGGTCACGGGGAGTGGGCTGGAGCCTATCCCAGCTGTCAACGGGCAGGAGGTTGCTAGCCAATCATAGGGCACATCGAGACAAACAGCCAAACTATAGTCTATCTATCTATCTATCTATCTATCTATCTATCTATCTATCTATCTATCTATCTATATCTATCTATCTATCTATCTATCTATCTATCTAATCTATCTATCTATCTATCTATCTATCTATCTATCTATTTTTTATTTAATTTTTCTCACAGGAAGCTTGGAAGAGTGTCTGGGCCAACTTTTTATGAAATCCATCTTGTAAATGATGGGAAACAGATCCGATCAGATAGGTGACGTTATTGCAACCGATTTTAGATCAGCACAGTTTTTGAGTTGAAGATCTCGGCTCGTCACGGCAAAAATGGCAACACGTTGGAAGTTGGACAAGGCGAGCGAGCTCACACGTGCTTTTTGGTCGGTAATCGGTGAATAGTACTTGAAAGATCGGTGAAAATGTTCTAAAACAGCCGGCAACATGGGGAGCTCTGCTTTGAAAAAATATGACTGTAAGATGTTTTTTTTTTTTTTTTTTTTTTTTTTTATACCATTTGTACTCTAAAGCTTTTTCGGTTATCTCGCCCTTTCGGTGACGCATCCGACGGAGGCACTTATTAGGTTTCTGGGAAGCCGTGCTGATGTCAGCGTGTCCCGAGTCAGACCCGTCGGTACACGTCGAAGCCCATTTAACCTGCGACAGAATAATCTCCGTTGATTGGTGGCGGAGAGAGGAGGCGGCTTTTTGGTCCACTCCGCACGAAGTGACCGACACCTTCGTGATTGCGTTACGTGCGTCCTGTTGATTATTACGCTGCGTTTTGTAAGATTTTATCTGCTGGGGTTCATATCTGCTCCGTGAGCAAGCGTCAATTAGAATAGTCGAAGGTTTAGCGGCGTCAGCAGAAAATGACGACCGCTCGCCAGCGCTCGGGGGGAGAGAGATGGGCTGCGGGGTTGGGGGGTTCCACTCGTCACACAGGAAGGGGTTGGTTAAAATGGCGACGTAGGTTCGTCTCTTGGCAGATAGTTGTCATGGTAACAACGGGTCTTCTGGTGACCTAGGAGCTCGGAGCGCGTCTGCAGAGGCGCGCTGCCCTTTAAATAACGACACGCCTTGTTGTTTTTTTTTTTTCCGATCGGAACCTTCGTTGTTGTTCAGATTCGTGTCCTCGGGTTTGAAGATGTGTTCTTGCTCCAGGACTTCAAATTCAAGCGTTAGAACACGTGGTCCAGCGCTCCAATTTGCATGTTTGTCGACTTGACTGATGACGGGTCAATTTGTATATATTTTTTTTTTTTCCTCCCTCTCTTTCTCTTTCTGTCCGTGACGAGACAAAATTTGATTTGAGAGTGAGTCTCTGAGGCACCGTCACTCTAGTGAAGTGGAGGAAAAAAAATGGAGCGACCAAACCTAAGACGTGAAAACTTCATATTCTTTAAGAGCATATCTTCTTTAACAGCAGCTATTGACTTAAATCTGTACAGTATTTATTCTTACAAAAGAGATTTAAAGCATTGCATTTAGAGGTGTTGACAAAAATTTTAAATTGTCCAAATTCTCAGATTTCAGCCTTTCAACAGCAAATATTTGGTTTCTAATGGTCTCCACAAACATAGAATGATTTGCATTAAATCAAACTGAAACGTAGAAAACAGCAAATAATAACATAGTTATAGTTTTTATCAAAGTTTTTATGGACCAAATCTGGGTTGTACACAATCCATTTTCTTTGTGCATTTTCTTTGCTATCAATTTAAAATAATGTCCCGTTTTTTAACAAAAGAATACTTTTTCTTTTTAATACAACTAAGCGTAAAAACACTATTGTTAATAATTGTTAATCCATTATTATAATAATCATTAGTTGCATCCATTATCACACAGGTGTCAAACTCAAGGCCTGGGGGCCAGATCGGGCCCGCCACATGATTTTATGTGGCCCGATAAGGCAAATCATGTGTATCGACGTCCATGATTTTTGTTCAAATCTGCACCCAAATTTCAAATGCTTGATTTCCGATTCCAAAACTAGTCTAGAAATGTGCCAATATGATGAGGCGCTTAAAGGTTTTTATGGTTTCACAGTCATAACGGCCCTCTGAGGGAAACCGCGACTACAATGTGGCCCGCGACAAAACTGAGTTTGACACCCTTGCCTGATCACGTCTACTCATTTCCAGGGGTTAAGTTGGTAAAGTCCTCAAAAAAAGCAAATAATAAAAACAAGACGGAATGAGGAAGTTCTCCAATTAATACGCCATATCAATAACTAGCTCAGAGGTGCTAGGTAGCAAAAGAAACGATGGCCATTTTAGAAAATGCACAAAGTTGTGGACACGTTGGCTGTAGGGAAAGTAGAAAATCCACTCACGGTTTGAGAAGTGACTACCAACGGTTTCAGTTACGTGAGACCACATTTGCAGTTCAAGATAACCCAGCTAGCGCAGCGCCGGTCAGATAATAACGTTTTTCGTCAGCTTTTAGAGGACTAGGTGGACTGAAATTTGGCAGAGGTGGCCACCACCAAGTTTTATTTGGAGAGAAAGTTCTGGTATCTTTAGGGGAGTGAGGTGACACATGTGGGTGGTTTTGGGGGGGGGGGCTAGCGTGTCTGTGTGGACAGTGCCAGTGCTTGTCGCCATTGTCTAGGTGTGGGGGAGGTGTGTTTGCGCACGTCGCTCCGCTGGCCGCCGACCGCTCGTAAAGCCCCGGTGCCGCCCGACGCCGTATGCTCCCCGAGGGGCCCCGTCGCCATGGCACCGCCGGCTGATTGATGGCTGTCACGGGAGGCGAGGGCCAGTTTGGGGGAAAGAAAAGGGGAGCGGCACCGTGGCATATGCCCAGCATCCACCAGGAGGAGGTGACACATTGCGGGGGAGGGGTTTTTGGCCGGACCGGACCTGGGGGGGAGGGGGGGTTGGCGGATAGTCGGGATCCAGGGGCTTTTACGATGTTGAGGAATGGTTAAACATTTACAAGCTAAACACAGGGCCTTGCTTCTTTGCACTGTTGATTCTAACGGAAGAAGAGGGACTCTTAAGATCTGGATTCAACAGTTCTTCTTCTTCTCATTTATTCTTTTAAATGGGCTGTGTTTAGAAATCAGTCCCGACCCACGATTATAAACGTAGCGTCCCAAAACGTGAGTTTGCCGTTTCGTAATGATGTCCAGATTTGGAGTGAGTACAGTGAAATCGCCGCTAATTTATGGGTGATAAAATGGCGAAAATCCTTGGGTAATTTAATCATGGGAGCCCGGGCGTCAATGACTTAAATAATTGAATTACACAAAAGAAAGCAAACTCTGGGCCTCGAAGCGTTGCGTGGATAATTTTTCCACATGGACTAACGTTACGCGTGTTATTGTGCAGTCACGTGTACCGCTACATGTAGAAATGAGTTGGGGGGGGGGGGGGGGGCGATGTCGGTGAGCCAGGAGGAAAGATATCGTCAAAGACGGAGAATCTCTGAAGTTTGGGATCATTTTCACACTCAAAAACGATGGTCAAGTGCAGTGCGTCTGCTGCAAACTCCAAATTTTGATGCAATCTGGCGTCACCAGGCAAGCAAAGGCGCAATAATCATCACCGCACGCCGGCTAACGGTTTAGCACGCACGCTACATTCTCGTTCTATGACGCCCGAGCCCCTTTTAAAGACGTACACATTTAAAGTCACAGATACTCCAGTAGAATGTAAGGCAGCCGACCTCAAGTGGGCAAAAAACGAGACTTGCGCATCACATGCATGTATTGTTTCATAATGCAAAATGTATTTATTTTTAAATCCAATTCATCAATGGGAAAATTGATTGAATGATCCCAATTGACTGACTGAAAATGTTTTGTGATGGCCTATAGAAGCCATAGGATGAGTGCATTAGATGTGTTTTTTGCCTCAACATTAAAACATTGAATAGGTGAGTTTTTAATTTTTAACAACACACAAGTTACTCTCCAAAGTAATTAAGAAATTTTGCGAATGCTCAACCCCAAATGCGATGGGTTTACTTTTTCGCTAATCCCTTGTGTAGTGGCCATAATGTATCCCAAAATGCATCTTCAAATGAAGTGAACAGTGGAAAATTAAGTCGAAAAGCAATATACCCTGCAAGCCGTCGCGCCAATACAGAAAAAATGGTTTTCCGTTTTGATTTTTGACATGACATAAATTAGCTAGCGTTGTGGCATGGAAATAGCTTTTAAGTAGATGAAAACATCACAACATGGACAAACAAAGGGCTTTCTTTGGGGTCATTTTGTAAAATACAATAAACTGTTATTAAAATGTGTATTTTTCAATATTTAGAAAGCAGCTCCAGTAGCAGACGTCGATCCCGTCTGACAAAATTTTTACGATGTTTGTCTAGTAAAGTGATTCCCAAACTGTGTGCCGGGAGCGCTCTTCAGGTGTGCTGTGGGAAGTTATCCAATTTTATGTCATTGCTAAAAAAAAAAAAAAAAACATTTATTTCCAAGAAATAATTATCTTTATTCATCTATTTATGCCTGTGAGGAACAATGACAGACAGAACAAAAAAATTCTCTTCTATTAGATGGCAGGAAGTACATCCAGTCACGAATCTATCCATTTTTGTTGATGTGCTGTGGAATTTTTCAATTTTAAAACATGTGCCTTGGCTCTATAGAGGTTGGAAATGACTGGTCTAGTGCTCCCAAAAATGTTTTTTGTAATTGACAGATGAGTGAACTGTATCGTCTACTATAGAAAATCCTCTTGCGGTTTTTGTCTTTGTTGTTGAATTTTGACCTTTTCCAGCCTCCTTCACTGATTCAAGGGTTCTGAGACGGTTTTGCCCAGCCGGCTGCTTGTGTGGTTTCTAAGTGCACATATGTACAGCCGAAATGACTCTAACCGGGGAGAAAGAGGCATGGGGGGGGGCGCTCTGTGTTTAAGAGGTCCCCTAGGAAGCTGTGAAGGAAGGCCTCGGACAAGAGCCCGTAGCCCGAGGCAGGGCTGAGCCCGAGACATCTGCCCCCCCAACCCCCTTTCCTCTTGCACAGCGTCTACGCCGAGACGAGGTTCGTTTAGGCTGAGAGCTCCATCGGGCTCTTTATATCAGCCCTCCAAGCACAGCTGTCGACTCGATTGGGAGAAATTGACTCGAGAGCCGGCGGCCTTTGTTCGGGTTGGGACTGGATTCTGTCGTTGGTATTTTTGTAATTATAATTTTTTTCCCCAATTGGCAGCGGATTGGTTGAATTTTAAAGGCTAATTGTTGGGATAAAAGACTGGCGGAAGAACCAGTAAATGAACTTTGCACACGTGTACTTACCTGGCATAATGTACAGGTATGAGAATGTGCGGAATAATGTAATAATTGCTTTCCAAGACAAAGGTGCAGTTGGCTGAAAACCTCATTTTTGTATATTTCTCTCATCGTGTAGTAAAGAAATTGAGTGATTTGATTAATCATTGCAGGCCAAGAGTCTTCGCTCATCGTCAAAACAAAGTGGGGGGGGGGGGTGCACAGTCTGAAATGCAAGTACAATTTGTGTTTTGAAGTACTCCGGAGATGCGTGTTTAAAAACGTGACATTCGGAGACACGTTTCCATTGTACATGCGGAAAAACACAAATGTGAAACTTGTCGTGGAGTGAACTTTTCACCTCGCTATTGAGTCATTCTGTAAATAGCTCACGTGTCGACAAAGATTTTTTACTTCCTGGAACTGCGAACTCTATTGAAGACTGCTAGTAACATAAAAGTCAAATGTGATGCTAATGCCTGAGGAACAGGAATTACATGGAGTAGCAAAAGGCCCAGTGACTACTGAGAAGTCTTGGACTTGGTTCCCCTCTGGACTTGACGCTGGGAAAAATTTTGATGCTATGAACAGTTGAAAAGCTAGCATCTCTCATACTTGCTGGTGTTTTCGTTACGTGTGAATTTAGACTAAAATCCTCTTTACTCAAAACCAGCAAAATGTGACAAAGCAGTTTAGGACAATTTAATCACGCACACAACAATACAAGACAAACACGATAAAACACAAAATAGGAGTTCGAAGACCTGATAGTCGAGGAAACGACGAATAGTCACCAACGTTGAACGAAACTTCCCAAACAGGCCAATGTTCTTTCCAGCGAGTATTCCAAGTAAACGAATGTTCCAGAAATGTCCAAACGACGAAAGACAGAAGGCGTCCGTGTATTTGTCCCAAGGTGCGGTGGTAAAATGCCGCGTTGACGGTCTTTCTCGTCCTTATATAGGCACTCCTTGGAACATTCCAGAATTACGATCACAAAAGATCCACATCATAATAAACTAAAAGCATGAAAGGTAAATAAAGAGAATAAAGATTTTCTCTTCTGGGAAGATTTTCTGGAAGATGTTGGCACGTGTTGTGGGATGAATTCTCGCCGGTTCATCCAGATTAAGCAGTTTGTGAGGACCGGAAAGAGGCCCCACAATCTCAGTTGTGCTTCAGACCAACTGTGTTTGGTATTGGCTTCTTCCGCACCAAACTCGCTCAAGCGGGTCTGTACAGATCTTCTAGAAGAGGTAGAAGGTTCTCACCAAATTGAAGGGATTTAGCAGCCAAAACGGTAAAAAGGTATTCAAAATTCTGTGAAAACGAAGGGATTTAGCGCCGTTCCCAACTCGGATGTAGATCAGATTCTCCACGCAATTTCTTAATCCATTCGAAAGTTTCTATTCTCTTCATCTCATTGGGTTTCGTTTTGCCCCCCTTCTTTCAGAACATGGACTGGATGCGGATCTTGATTTCAGCCTCTATGTTCTGCCATATCAATCAGTCCGTGTCCTCGAGATCACTTAAACTGTTAGCATCGGGACCGTTTCGGCCACCAATCAAATTTCAAATTCGTCCTCGCGGGGCCATCGCAGTTCCCCTCGATGACTTCAACCGTTTTCTATCCACTCAACTGCTTCAGATGTTGTACGCGGTATGCAGTATTTGCGTGCTGTCATATTGTGTTTTCGTAAAAATCAAGATAGTGACGCTATGGTGGATGTGGATCAAGTCTGGTAAGTCCCCACGGAAAGACCAGGTAGCAAATATAAAAAAAAAAAAAAAAAATGCGAAAAAGCCTACTCGGGTAAACTGCGTAAAGGCAGACCACTCCCTTGAAATATCATTTTTCGTCATTTTTGTCCACTTTTCCCCACCTCACTGTCCTGTAACACCAGCGTGTAAAGACTTAGAAAAGGCACGTCTATGTGCACGCGATTGTGGCGTCGGGGCCTCGAGTTCTCGTTCCGGCCTCACTTCTCTCCCGGCCGAGGCATTTCACAGTAGCCCCGCAGCGGCGGCCAACGTAGATATAATTAGGGGGAGGTGCAGTCGATACAGGGGAGTGTGTTGGCTATTGACCAGTAATGTCTTAGCCCCGGAGGGCTCCAGACAGCGTTTGCATATTTGAGCGGGGCCGCTCATACTTCCATCCTTCCAGCGTCGTCGTAATCGCTCCCATCTACACGACCGAAATGGAGTCGAAAAGGGGGCTAGCTCCTGTTCCGTCGCTCCTCTTCGGAAGCTAAACGACACCACCGCTCAGAAGACATTAGCACATCTCATGTTGCCTCCGCTACAAGGAAGAACAACCCAGGCAATTAGGAGTGTGTGTGTGTGTGTGTGTGTGACCAAAGCAAATGGCACATTAGCGAGTTAGGCCTGTGGTTGCGCAGGAAATCGGTCCGGTATGCGTTCGCCGTGTGGCAGCACTTTGGAGCCACTGACTCACTCGCTGAGTCCCTCCTGATTGATTCTTATCTCATTCGCTACATCATGGATCAGCAGGGCTTCAGCTTTTGCCTCGGGGAACAACGCATCAATGTTTTGAACCGTTCGTGTCAACGCCGAGTCCGGTCCATCCCCGTTTGTCGCGGGGGAAGATCGATAGACGGTCACCAAGCAGGGAACATATCATTTAAAATTAAACGGGGGGGAAAAAAGCTTTAAACAAATTGAAATGTATTACCCTAATTTTCGGCCACTAAGGCACCGACCCTTTTCACACGGTTTCAAACCTGTGGCTTATGCGGTGATGCGGTTAATTTGTGCATTTTTTCTAACGGCCGCAAGCGGGGACTCAAGCGGAAAACCGGTGGAATATATGTGCCGAGGAAGTGACTTTTACCCCTCTTAGCGCTGCGCCAGCATTAGCGATGTGCTAGCGTGTTGCTGCTGTGTTACTGCCACGTCTCAGTGATTTTTACCGGTATATTTTTTTTTTAAACCGCCCCTGTTAGCACCATGCTAGCGTGTTGCTGCTCTGTTACTGCTACGTCTCAGTGATTTAGTTTTTTTTTTTTTTTTTTTTTTTTTTTACCGGCCCTAATTGTGCTGTGCCATAGTGTTGCTACTGTGTAGCTGCCGTGGTTGTGTGTTTTTTTTTTTTTTTTTTTTTTTTTTTTTTTTTTTTTTACTGGTATGTTTTAATTTTATTTAACCGTGTTCTTGCTATGTTAAACTAAGCGAAGGTATTAAAACTGCAAAAACTCTTTCTGTGTACCGTTTTTAACTTTTACGTCTAAAGGGTAAGCGTGACCTAACCCGGAGGAATATATGTGCCAGGAAGTGACTTTTACCTGTCCGGCCCTGTTACTGGTGCGCTAGCGTGTTACTGCCGTGTCTCAATGATTTTTTTTTTTTTACCAGTATGTTTTTTTTTGTAACCGGTCCTGTTAGCGTGGCGCCAGCTTTAGCGTTAGTGCGACGGCGTTAGCATTAATCTCTCCGTGTACTGTCTTTCTTTGTAAATATCTCGTGTTTCCGTATGAGTTTCAATGTGGGCACTTGCGGCATTTACACAGGGTTATGTACGTACCAAATGGTATTTCCTTTACAAATGTACCGGGTGAAGCTTATAATCAGGAGCGCTCTGTAGGTCGGAAATTACGGTAACTCTCTTTAAGACATAAACAAACAAGCATGAATTAAATTGAAATTACAGAACGTATTGACGTTTCTGCGTACATGAACGGGCCTGGTGGGATCCCATCTTCGTGTGAACGTCTGAGCGACAGCCGTAGCCAACAGCAGCCTCCGTGTGAGTCTGCTCGTGGCGGTTTACTCTTTTTCTGCCGCTCAATATATGGCTGAAAAGCGCAAGATGTTGGCATTCCTTTCCCCACGAGAGCCCATTAAAGCGCAGTACGCGTAGATGACTAATGACGTGTGAGTGATCATGACTTGCTTTTTTTTTTTTTTGTCTTCTCTGTTCGTCAGAGTGCAGCAGCGGCCCCCAGCCCTGTCATGGGAGGGATGCCCCCTGGTGACGGCATGCCGGGAGGACCCATGCCGCCCGGATTTTTCCAGGTCAGTGAAAACCCCCCTCCGCACGGATCTCAGGCCTTTTAATGTACGCGAAGCCCAGAACGCTGCTCTTTTCTTCACCGCTTCAATGTTCAAGTCATCTCAAAGGCCGGGCGATTACATGATTTTATTCGTTTATATTTGTCACAAAGATTTTTGGTCATTTTTAGTAATTCCTTAGCGGCTTTTGTAGTTCAAAATGCGTCCCCGCTTGACTTGCGCTTCTTCCTCGAAGTCCACGAGTTTCGTTTCGGCTCAAAGAGAAGAAGAAGATCCCACTTTGTGACTCTTCCATTGGCTTCCGGCTTGTGTGCGCTCACATCGGTGTCAAAATGTTTTTGTTTTTTTTTTCTCGAGGAATTAGCATGAACACATAATGAGTCACCTTAAGCGCCGTCTCGTTTTCACAGAGTTTACAGCCAGCTTGGTACAGTAATTTAACCCCTCGCCGATCCTCGGGACGTTTTGTGCCATTTTGAGCTCTGATCAAAGTGGACAAGGGGATGAGGACGCCTTTTTGTACTTGTTGCCGTCCTTGACTCTGCCGAGTGAAATTGGAGTCAACGTTTGGGAGATGTTTAGTATGCGCAAGCCTGTCCGGTACTGTAAACAGGCAGGCGTGGCGCAGCCATTTTCCCTAATGGAGAAATGGACGTGCGCTGCACCTACTGTTAATCAATATCTCATGAAGCTCGACTCGTTGGACGAGTGAAACAAAGACGTGACATTCAGTCTGAAGAGATTCTTTAAATATGTTGCCTCATTTGTCCTTACAAAATAATCATCGTTCCAAAAAGAGTAAAAATATATTTTTCCCGTTTTAAACAAGGCTTTTAAACATGCTTGAGCTTGAATGATACGCGCAGTATCAAATATTCATTATATTCTGCAGATTTTATCTCTTTACTGAATTAAATATGCTTAAACTTGAATGATACGTACAGTATCAAATATTTATTACACTCTGCAGATTTTAACTCTTGACTGAATTAAATATGCTTAAGCTTGAATGATACGTACAGTATCAAATATTTATGATACTCTGCAGATTTTAACACTTTACTGAAATATATTATAATACACAGGAAAAACTTGAAAGATGCGCACACACACACAATCATTGTGTCTATGGAGCTTAATACTAAAACAATGCAAAGCACCATGGACGGGCTAACAAATAGCATCGGCGTTGCGGTGTTGTAATCCTTTAAGCGGCAGACATCAGTGCACAATTGGTGGGGCAACATATGTAGACATAATGTGGCAATACTCAGAATATATTGCCCTCTGCAAAGAGAAACAACAGTTATTGAGAAGCTGTGACTGTGTCAATGCATATCCATATGTCTGTATTATACTGCCCCCAGCTGGTCAGTGTGGGCACACCAAAAGAAGCTGCATCATTTCCATTGAATTGCAGCAAACAACTGACAAAAACTGTGAAATTCTGTCCGTTGTATTTAATTGTCATGACTGTATGTTTTTAAAAAAGTACAGTATGATTGAAATACCAAAGATTTTTTTGTCAGGGGTTAAATAAAACCCGGCTGCTAATGTAATGAACAAGACGTGAATCAGTTTGTGTTCGTATTAGTTCTGCGAACGAACATTTTGACACCGACGTGAGGACGCGCACGCTTGTACGCACGCCAGAATCCGATGGTACCGTCTCACAGTTCTCCTTCAGATCGTCAGCGTTAGCTACGTACGTACTGCGCGTGCGAAATGTCGCCGTACGGGTAATTGCACAGAGCCTAATGGATGCTATTATTTCGGGGGTGGGGGGTGGAAATTAGCGTCGATAACACGCCGCGTGCAGCGAGGCTTCTCTGTTTCTTGATTGACAGGCGAGAGAGGCCACTTCCTCTTCCCCCGTTCGAGTCCGCTCGCACGCTTGCGCCTCTCCGCTTAGCATCCTGTGCTGTGTTCGAAACGTGGTAGCGAGCTTATTCTGTTGTTGCATTGAAAAACTTTTTTTTGTTGGCCTCTTTCACTTTCCGACTGTCCTCTGCCCTGGAGTAACCCTGCTTCTCTCTTTCTGTCTGTCCCTTCGTCCCCCCCCCCCCCCCTCCCGTCCTCTATTTTGCCATCATTTTTGTGCAATGCCGCAGGGTCCTCCCGGTCCCCAGGGCTCTCCTCACCCTCAGCCTCCTCCCCCTAACAATATGATGGGACCCCACAGTCAGGTAACGCTCCCTTTCCCTCGCTTACCCCACCCCCGCCCACCCCCACCCCCTTGTTCTCCATTTTGCTGTCTGCAATCGGTTTTAGGGCACCGGCTGTCGGTGCTTCACGCTTGGCTCTTTTGTCTCAGCCTGACGCTCTAAGCCCGCCTCAGTGCCTGCACGGTGAAAAAGAAGGAAATGCAAGTTTTAACGGCGGTCTCTCTTGTTTGTGTCACAGTCCTTCATGTCGCCTCGCTTCGCCGGAGGGCCGAGAGGTCCCCCCATCAGGATGGCAAACCAGGTAGAAGGCAAAAACACTTACAGAAGCAGAGTTAACGAGTGCTTACAGTAATTTCTCGAGTATAATGCGTCCTGAGGTATAATGCGCATCCCCAAAGTTGACCTAAAAAAAATCAGGAAAACCCTTCTCCCATTGTACAATGCTCATCACCAATTTGATGCAAATTGCAAAAATCTGTAAAACCCTTCTACCAATGTACAATGCGCACCAACAATTTTCTGCGAAATGCAAAAATCAGGAAAACCCTTCTACCAATGTACAATGCGCACCAACAATTTTCTGCGAAATGCAAAAATCAGGAAAACCCTTCTACTAATGTACAATGCGCACCACCAATTTGCTGCGAAATGCAAAAATCAGGAAAACCCTTCTACCATTGTACAATGCGCATCACCAATTTGCTGCAAATTGCAAAAATCTGTAAAACCCTTCTACTAATGTACAATGCGCACCACCAATTTGCTGCGAAATGCAAAAATCAGGAAAACCCTTCTACCAATGTACAATGCGCACCAACAATTTGCTGCAAATTGCAAAAATCAGGAAAACCCTTTTACCATTCTACAATGCGCATCACCAATTTGCTGCAAATTGCAAAAATCTGTAAAACCCTTCTACTAATGTACAATGCGCACCACCAATTTGCTGCGAAATGCAAAAATCAGGAAAACCCTTCTACTAATGTACAATGCGCACCACCAATTTGCTGCGAAATGCAAAAATCAGGAAAACCCTTCTACCATTGTACAATGCGCATCACCAATTTGCTGCAAATTGCAAAAATCTGCAAAAACCTTCTACTAATGTACAATGCGCACCAACAATTTGCTGCAAATTGCAAAAATCAGGAAAACCCTTCTACCAATGTACAATGCGCACCAACAATTTGCTGCAAATTGCAAAAAATCAGGAAAACCCTTTTACCGTTGTACAATGCGCACCAACAATTTGCTGCAAATTGCAAAAATCAGGAAAACCCTTTTACCATTGTACAATGCGCATCACCAATTTGCTGAAAATTGCAAAAATCTGTAAAACCCTTTTACCATTGTACAATGCGCACCACCAATTTGCTGCGAAATGCAAAAATCAGGAAAACCCTTCTACCAATGTACAATGCGCACCAACAATTTGCTGCGAAATGCAAAAATCAGGAAAACCCTTCTACCAATGTACAATGCGCACCAACAATTTGCTGCAAATTGCAAAAATCTGAAAAAACCCTTCTACCAATGTACAATGCGCACCACCAATTTGCTGCAAATTTGCTGTCATAGAGTTCAGTTTGGGGGTGCACATTACCGTAATAAATATAAATGTGTAACATAAGACATAGAATATCATATTGAAATGTATATGTATACCTTATTTTTTTACCACTCTATCTACCTGGATACAACTATACAATGTGATTGTATTTTTTTGTTTTTCATCCATACCTAAATATATTGCGCTCTATTAACTTTTTAAAAATATTTTGGGGAAAAAATGTGCACATTATTTTTGAGAAATTATGGTAACTAAGAATTAAGCACTCGGTTAAGCCCAGGACAATTATCGTGGAACCCAGACCTACTGTATGCGTGCCTCAACTTACGGGTTTTTCACATCACGAGCCGAACAGCCGTTAGAACGTTCGCAGGGCCTCCAATCGACCCCAACTCCTGGCATCACTGTCTCAGCCACGCCTCCTAAAGGGACACATTTGACAGACTAGTACCGTAATTTCCGGCCTACAAGCCGCAAATTTTTTCACACGCTTTCAACCGTGCGGTGATGCGGCGCTAGCGTTAGCGCACCTGATCATAAGCCTCGGTACACAAAGAGTTTAACGCTATCGCCGCACTAATGCTAGCGCCCTGCTAACACTAGTGCCGCGTTAATGCTAGCGCCGCGCTAACGCTAGCCCCCTGCTAACACTAATGCCGCGTTAATGCTAGTGCCACGCCAACGTTAGCACGGCACTGGTGTTTAACTGTGTACCGAGACTTATAACCAGGTGCGCCCTGTAGGCCGGGAATTACGGTAATTAGTTTTAAAATTATTTTTATTCACGTGAAAGAGAAGAGGGGGAACTTATCGATGATGAATGTTTTTTTTTTTTTTTCGAAACAGTATCTCTTTAAAGTTGTGCCTTGCTTTATTTTGATTTCCAACTAAAGGTTAGCATTCATCAAATGACAATTTGACTGAAAGTTAGAAATTGATTTGCGTGAGAGTTACGTATGAATTTACGCGATGTATTTGTCCCGCACAGCCACCAGGCGGGGGACCCGGCCCGCATCCCATGTTGCCTAATATGGACCCCACACGACCGCAGGGTAAGCGTCCTTCCCGTTTCCTCTCGAAATTAAAAATAAAAAAATGAGCGATGCTTAAAGTGACGTTGCGGGCTGAAATGATTTTTAACTGTGCAAGGGGGGAAGTCGTTTACAACAGTCAGATGGCTTGGGGGCTGCTGTTTTGGTTAGCAACAGCGATGAGCAATATTTACGAACTGACCCGGTGTTGATCATAATCAAAGGGAAAGAACGGAGGGGGAATTAATTTTTACTGCCGGGAGGGAGGGAGGCGGCGTGTGCCGTCGAGCGGACGTTTGAGCAAATGCGGCACGTGCAGCGGTTTCCAGTGGTCACATCGCCTGTCTCCGTCCCGCCAGGTCATCCGAACCTGGGGCCCATGCAGAGAATGAGCGGCCCGCGGGGGATGGGGCCGATGGGGCCCGGCCCGCAGGTAGGCTCCCCTCACGCGTGACAAAACCGCGGTAACGTTTCGTTACGCGAGCAGCCACAAGTGATCGCATGGAACTGTTAGTTGTGGGTTTTTTTTTTTTTCTCCATTGACAAAATTACAATAATAAGTGCAATGAACCCATTTCTGCTACATATCAAGAAGACCATATGGGGGGAAAACCATTTTTCAAGATGTATAGCTAGTTCAGATGATGATTTATTTTATTAATATGTGGAAAAATTTGTTACAAGTGCAAAATGATGGAACCGAAGTATTTCTTAACACCTGTTCGGATTCTCCCGCTGTCAAGAAATGGGAGGCTTACTGTAATTTCCGGCCTATAAAAAAATGTGTGCATTTTCAAGCGGAAAAGGCAAGAGTGAGACCGGTAGAATATATGTGCCGAGGAAGTGACTTTTACCGGCCCATCCCTGTTAGCGCTGCGCTAGCGTGTTACTGCCGTGTCTCAGTTATTTTTATCAGTATGATTTTTTTTTTTTTTTTAAAGTAGCCCTGTTAGCGCGGCGGCGCTAGCGTTCAACTCTCTGTACCGTCTTTTTTTTTTTTGTAAATATCTGGTGTTTCAATGTCTGTTTCAACGTGCGCACTAGCGGCTTTTACACGGCTGTGGCCCATTTATGTACCAAATGGTATTTCCTTTGCAAATGCACTGGGTGAGGCTTATAACAAAGTGCGCTCCCTCGGCCGGGAATTACGGTAATTGTCTTACATCTCTTTGAGGAAAGTAAAAGAACACACCTTCGCTTGCACCGTACTCCGATTGAGAGGCAACGCTGCTTTCTTCAGGCTATTTGTCGCTCAATGTTGACGTTTACTACAAAACTGACTAAAAAAAAACCGAGCAAATTAAAGAATGGATATTAAAATACTCAAATGTTCAACCAAAACATAATTTCATTTCACACACAACGCCATAGACGCGGTAATGGAAATTAGCTGCAGCAGCGATGTTTGGCTTAAGATGCTAGCTTAACAGATTCCGAGTAGCATCACATACAAGCACGATAATTTCTTTTCAGAACTTCGGCGGCGGGATGAGGCCGCCGCACAACGCCATGGGCCCCGGCATGCCGGCAGTCAACATGTGAGCCGTCGCGTCAGCCGCGAGCCGCTTCGAGCACGAGCGCCAAAGTGCGGTTTTTAACGCTGCTTTTTGCCTTCCAGGGGTCCGGGGACCGGGCGACCGTGGCCCAATCCCAACAACGCTAATTCTGTAAGTAGAGACGGAGAAGCGGCGCCTCGAATTGCGCCGCCGGGCTCCCGTCTGGGATGCAATCGGCGTGTTGCGTGTCAACGGTTGCCACGGACACGGGAACCGACGGCAATAACGCGATTAGCATGATGCGCCGATAATTGACTTTTGAGTTCTTCCCGTCTTTGGTCGGTAATGGCCGCTCTTCTTGTTTACAGATGCCTTACTCGTCGCCGTCTCCCGGCGCGTACGGGGTGAGAGGACATCTTTTTTCTTGTAGTTTTTAAAAAAAGAAACACTTCCCGGAAATGTTTCGTTACTTTTGGTGTTTCCTGCAGGGCGCATCCGGAGGGGGACCGCCGGGGACTCCCATCATGCCCAGCCCCGCAGGTGACCCCCTTCCCTCCTCATTTACCCCCCGTGTGCGTTCCAGTCACATGACTGCTCATCTTATTTGATTTTTTTCTTTACAGACTCCAACAACTCTGGCGATAATTTGTACACCATGATTAACACTGGACCCGGCAATCGAAATAACGTACGTTTCTTCCGATCCGGGTTTTCTGTTTTACGCTGTGAAATTGAAACGGAGGCGGCGCGGAGGCCTCATGTCGCAGTCGACGGTTTGCCGGTTTCTACTCTCAACTTCCGCTGAGCCCTCTAAATGGACCTTTCTGATGGCAACCTTAAGCTCCGCCCCCCCATTGGCTACATTTGCCATGTCCCACAAGCTTCCAAAATGGCGACCGAACATAACAATTCGAATTCGATTCTCTATCGGGTATTCCAGATAAGATCGGGGTATGTTTTTTGCCAAATGCTTCAGACTTGTCCAAAAGAGTTCTACAGAGAGGTCTCAACTATTTCACGCAAGGATATGTACACGGAATTGAGATTTTGGACGAAGCAGGACGCGACGTCAGAGTTACAGGGAAACGTTGGCGATCGATGCAAAAAAAGTTTGACGTCTCACAAACTTTATATTGAAATCCAGCAGGATGAAATAGTGAAATGAATCAAGCGGGCCTCTTGTAACCGAGCCGGATATCTTTCATCAGCAATGAACGTTCCCCAAGCGCATCTGAGGACCATTTTCTTAGTAACATGAACTTTTCCAAGCGCACGCTAGTGACAACCAGCATTGCTTTCGGGGCAACACGGCGGCATTGTCGCTTTAAGACAATGCGGCTATCTGATTGGCTATGATTGTACGAGTGATTGACAGGTCGGAAAGGTCCGTTGTCTGTGGGTGGGAATGTTTGGTTGTCTCTATGGCAACCATTATTGGTACCGGTCAAGTGACCGCGACTTTGGAGGTTCCAGTGTAGCTACTTTAAAAAAATTGGGGCTTGTTTGCCGGAGACGAAAAACCCCGCACGTTGTTTCCGCTTCAGTTCCCGATGGGCCCCGGCTCCGACGGACCCCTGGGAGCCATGGCCGGGATGGAACCGCACCACATGAACGGCTCACTAGGTAAACACGCGTGCAGTGAAGTACACGTGCCTGAGAAATCCATTGAAGTGCAGTCGCAGTAGTATTTGTACTACCTGATCATGATTCATTTTTTATTTTTTTAAGGTTCTGGTGATCTGGACGGAATGAACAAGGTAAACCTCGCAACCGGCCATGTGACCAAGCAGTTTTGCACAAAAAAAAAAAAAAAAATAGATATATATGTATATGGATGTATATGTGTACACACACACACACACATGTACAAGCGGCAAAGAAAATGGATGGATGAGTTCAAGTTCCGTCCGAGCACCAATACTGGTATCGGTCCATCCCTTGTGAATAATCAAAAAATGAAAAATAAAAGCAAATAATCCTTTGCAAAATTTTGGCAAAACTATATTTTCTATTTTAAATATGAGCTCAAATAATGTACAAAGAATTACTACTGTAGTATCGTCTTACTGTATAAGATCAATTATTTGAATTTCTAATAAAAATATATACGCGGTAAAAATAATAGTTATAAAACATTTAAAAGATAAATTATTTGCACTGTGGTTTTATTGGACTGGACGGTGCATCAGCTGGTATAGCATTTGCCTCACAGTTCAGAGGACCCGGGTTTGATCCCGGCCCGCCTGCGTGGAGTTTGCATGTTCTCCCCGTGTCTGCGTGGGCTTCCTCCGGGTGGGCACTCCGCTTTCCTCCCACATCCCGAAAAAAACACGCAACATTAATTGGACACTCCAAATTGCCCGTAGGGGAGCTCGCGAGTGCAACTGTCTGGACGTGTCCTGCGATTGGCTGGCGACCGGTTCAGGGTGTACCCCTCCCGCCTCCTGACCGGCTCTCCCCGCGACCCTCGTGAGGATAAGCGGCAAGGAAAACGGATGGATACTCACATTGTTGTCGTTTGCAGAATTCTCCAAACAATTTAAGTGGCATTAGCAATCCCCCCGGGACCCCGAGGGACGATGGAGAGCTGAGCGGGAACTTCCTTCACTCCTTTCAGAGCGAGAACGTACGTCTCTCGCCGTATTTCCGGCCGCCGCGAAATCGGTTGTTGTTTAAATTATGTTCAAGGCTCGATTCGCCCTGCGTGTCTCAAGTCAGACAATTCAGATTTTTTTTTTTTTTGGGTTATCTTGCCATCAGAGGGCGGACGTCTTCCAAAACAAGTCCAACTTGCCGTCGGCGCTTTGAGTTGTTTTTTTTTTTTTTTCTTTTGTCGTTTTGGACTCGTTGGTGCAGACAATGTGACACCAGCGCTCCCGTTCTTGCTCCTGGACCACTTTTGGGATTTTCGGGTGGGGTTGGAGGGGGGGGGGGGGTTTTTTTTTTTTTTTTTTTCTTTCCTCAACCTTGATGAATGATTGGCACAACATACTTTTATGAAGCGTGGCTGCTCACGGAGGCAATACTTTAATTACAATTTTTGTCATTTATGAGCATATCTACATTTGAAATAAAGACGACAGAGCAACTAGTTCGTTCCCACGCCGACGTTTACTTCAGAAGTTTCAGGTGGTAAAGCGCTGGCCTCACAGTTCTGAGGACTCGGGTTCGATCCCGGCCCCGCTTGTGTGGAGTTTGCGTGTTCTCCCCGTGCCTGTGTGGCTTTTCTCCGGGCGGGCACTCCGGTTTCCTCCCACATCCATTAATTGGACACTCTAAATTGCCCATAGGTGTAATTGTGAGTGTGTCTGTTTGTCTCTGTGCGCTGCGATTGGCTGGCGACCAGTTCAGGGTGTACCCCGCCCGCCTCCTGCCCGTTGACAGCTGGGATAGGCTCCAGCACTCCCCGCGACCCTCGTGAGCATAAGCGGCAAAGTAAATGGATGGATGGATTTTCACAGCTGTTAGAGACAAATTTTGTTTTCTTTTCACATTCTTTAACGCACAAAATATTCTGCCGCGTTTTTGAAAATAGATTGCATGAAAAATGAAATGAAGCCAAACATTTGATGTGTGATCATTTTTCTTGTGGCCTTCGTCCGCAGTACTCTCCGACCATGACGATGAGCGTGTGACCCGACTCCCATCCTCCTCTCTCCCCGCCAGCCTTACCCCTCGTAATTTGCCATCATTCCAAGGATTCGACACCCCCCCCCCCCCCCAAATCATTCCTGTCGGGCACGGCCAAAGGCATCGGCAAAAGAATCAGGGATCCACACTCGACGCCAGAAATCCTGGAACACGGGGGAAAACAAACCGGCCCTCGCACGACAAGGCCCCGGCTACTGAAAAGATGGATCGATCCACGACGGCAACGTGCCCCCGCCCCCGCCCCCGCCCCGACACGCAGGGCCCCAACCACCCACCCGGCCGTGGTTTACCTCTTTTCTGAATGAATTTGCGCAGGAAGCGTCTCCCCTCCCCGGCTCGGGTCCACTTCAAACACTGGAGAGTCTACATACGTGTACATGTGCATCGTGAGCTTTTCCCAGTCCAGTCCAGCCCCCCCCCCAACCCCGTCCGCCTTCTTTTCTGTGTCGCCGCCGTGCAAACGGACAATTTCATGTATTATCATGTGTTTCCCCCGCATATTTGGGATTCGTTACTTACAAATTTGGAAATTTTAAAAAAAGAAAAATCCAAATTCTCTCCGGTTTGCAGACAAGCTTGCAGTGAAGAAAATAAGTATTCGAACACGCTGCTGTATTGCACATCATGGAGGGGTCTGGAATTTTCATCGTAGGTGCACGTCCACTGAGAGAGAGAGAGAGAGAGAGATCATCTCAAAAGAAAAATCCAGGTCAGGATTCAAGTACCGTAATTCCCGGCCTACAAGGCGCGACTTTTTTCACAGCCGTCGTGCTAGTTAGCGTTAGCCCCGCCACATTAACGTGGGCACCACCGTGCAAGCGTTATCACCGCTGCGTTAGCAATAGCACCGCCCTGCTAGCGTTAGCGCCGCCATGTTAAGGTTAACGCCGTCACATTACCGTTAGCGCCACCGTCTTAACGTTAGCACCGGCGCATTAGCCTTAGCGCCGCCACGCTAGCGTTAAACTCTTTCTATCACCAGGTGCGCTCTGTAGGCCAGGATATCACGATACTTATTTACAGCTATATTACAAATAAATCGTTAAAAAAATCCTCCATTGTGATTTCTGGATTTTTCTTTTTCGATGATCTCTTCTCACAGTGGACGTGCACCTCCAATGAAAATTTCAGACCCCTCCACACGGTTTCTAAGTGGGGGAACTTGCAATATAGCGCGGTGGTTAAATACTTATTTTCGTCACTGTACATTTGCCATATTTGTTTGTCGGTGGTGCCAAGGAACTATGTTGGAGTTAAGGGGGAGGAGCGTTTCACCTTGGACCCCCTTTGACTATAAAAGTAGTTCTCCGGCGCCGTCTTTTTATTAGATTGGCCAAATAGAAAAATATTACTTTGCTGCCATTTTGTGGCATTTATAGGCAATTATATATCAGAAAAGGGGGGGGGGGCAATTACTTTTAGATTTGGGGTATTTGTTATGTATAGTGGGGTTGGGGGGGGGGGCACAGTTCTTCAGTTTCACGTGTCCCAAGGATTTTTGTCTGCAAGCTGGTCAGAATTGATCATGAAAGCTGATGAGCCCTCAAATGGGTGGGGCGGGGTGGGGGGGACCCTGCCAAAAGTTGTTTTAGCCTTTTTTTTTTTTTTTAATTTAATTTTTTTTTTTTTTTTTTTTTTTTTACTGCTTTTAAGGTTTCCCATTAAGTCCGTCTGGCTAGCAGACGTGGGCCCAATAAATGAATGCCGACACTTATGCAAAGCAGCTTGAGCATTTTTATTCTCCACCCCCCCCCCCATCTCCAGCTTCAAGGCCGCGACACACTTCGACCTCACTAGTAAGACGATTCGGTGCACTAGTAGAACGGCTGGCCTACAAGTTCCATGTTTGTTTGTTTTTTTAATTACAGTGTGACATTTTTGCACACATTTTTACATTTTTTTTCAGCAAAATGATTGCAAGTTACTTCTTGGGTGCCGATGAATACAAAGGGCCTACCAGTTTTAAAAAATTAATATTCATCAATGTAAAGACATCACATTTATGATGTGACGATGTAAAAAGTTGGCACTAGTATTGTAAAAGCGTGTTCTCTGTGTGTGCTGCATTGTCTTACTAGTGAGGTCCAAGGTTGTACTAGTACACGAATTTGACCCATATGCTCAAAATGGCTTTCGTAGTGCTGCCCCCTAGTGGATTTATTTTATTTTTATTATTTCTCATGCGCTCACGTCGTTCTCGAACGGCATCACTTGTAATTGTTTTCCACCCCTCCACGCCCGCATATTTTTTGGGGAGTAATATTTTGATACAATCTTGGACCCGAGTTCGTCAAAGCCTCCCGAGCAGATTCTCACCGGCGCCGTTCAAAACTTAGCAGCGGCCGTTTAATCGTGACGTTGATGATTTTTATTCGCTTTTTTTTTTTTTTTCTCCCTTTTCCTGTGAACATTACAGACGTTTGTCCTGTTGTCTTTTATTTGCTTCTATTTTTTTATTTCAAAATTGAGGAAAGATTGCTTGTTAATATAATTTTACAATAACTTAACTTCTAGTGTCTGTTTTTATTTGTATTTGATTGTATTTTTAGAAATTTTTTTCTCTCCACTCACTGGGAACATATGGACGCTGCGGACACCGTTGCTATTTATTAGACAGTTAACAGACATTATCATTCAACTGAGGCATGGAATAAAAATGTGGCTTTAATATAAACTTTTTAGGTTGATCTGTCTCCAGTTTTCGGGAAGGTGCAAAGTTTTTGACGGACGGTTTCACGTTTCTCGACCGGGAACGTGTTGCGCACGCGCGTCGAATGGGGAAAAATTCCACAGCAGGCGTGAAACTTTCCGGGAAGGCCCGCCTGCGCCTTTCTGTGACTCCTCCGGTCTCCGTGGCAGTCTGGTGGAACAGCTGGTAAAGTGTTGGCCTCACAGTTCTGAGGACCCGGGTTCGATCCCGGCCCCGCCTGTGTGGAGTTTTCTTCGGGTGGGCACTCCTGTTTCCTCCCACATCCCCAAAAACGTTAATTGGACACTAAATTGCCCCTAGGTGTGATTGATTGTGACTGCGGCTGTTTGTCTCCATGTGCCCAGTGATTGGCTGGCGACCAGTTCAGGGTGTGCCCCGCCTCCTGCCCGTTGACTGCTGGGATAGGCTCCAGCACTCCCCGCGACCCTCGTGAGCAGGGGTGCCCAACACGGTGCCTGTGGCCCGCGAGGAAAGCTCTAAAAATACCATAGAGCACAAATTGTTACTATTATTTGTGTTTTAAATTCTGAATCTGACTTGCTTACGTGAATGGACATTTAAGAATACCTGTAATGTCATTCAATACAATAAAAAAAAAAATATTTGATGTACGCGTAATTGGACGGAGTCTGAAATTGGCCGCAAAGGGGTCACGTTGGCCTTCATACGATCGGTGCTCACGAAGTAGCCCTCGGCCTCAAAAAGGTTGCTGAGCCCTGCTCGTGAGGATAAGCGGTTAAGAAAACGGATGGATGGATTTATTTATTTATTTCACTTCAACGGGGAGAACGTGCAAACTCCACACAAGGAGGGGCGGGGCTTGAACCATGCACCTCAAAACCGTGAGGCCAACACTTTACTGCTGCGCCACCGGTTAAGGGTTCAAGTTTGGTTGGTTTCAAATTAGGGCTTTTTGAAACAAGATTTCAAATTCGGGTTGACAAAACTTTACAGGGAGTCACTGATGGTGGAGCGGTACACACGCCTGCCTTTGATTGCGGGCAGCGTGGGATCGATTCCCGCTCAGTGACGGTGTCGATATCTGCTCTGCGACTGACTGACTGGCCATCAGTTCAGGGTGTAGTCCACCTTTTGCCTGAAGCTAGCTGGCGACCCTTGTGAGGATAAGGCGCCTGGATACTGATGTGACATGACAAAATTTTGTGGTACGGGACTAGTTTTCCAAATTAGCGTTCACGCTGTTAGGGTTAACGTTTCAAAATAGGGTTTAAAATAGATTAGTAGGCTTTTAAAATTTGTATTTTCAGGCTTGTGTGTTGCCCAAGTTAAAAAGTACAATAATATATTTGTAAAGATTATTTATTAATTCCATTTTTAAAAAATGAAGTGGACCCAGGCGTAGTCATTCGGGGGCACCGCCAGAGGGCGCCCGCGTCGCATGTTTTTCCACAGAAGCCGTCGTCCGCGTTGCGTAAGACGACCAACTTGCTGGCTTCCGCGTTCGGGCTCGGTGCGAGTCCAACAAGCCCAACAATGGCGCAGAAGCGAGCCGATCGGGCGCAGGAAGTGACCTGGCTGGGTGGCAGCCAAACTTCCTGTGGAACAAGAGCCCGCCGGATGTATGCGCCGGCATCACAAACGGACCTCTGTTCCCGAGCTACCTCATCCTAATTATACGCCCCCCCCCCCCCCCCCCCCCCAGTAATAATAGTCGCCCTTGCCCCCGTTTTTTTGCGTCCTCGGCACAGAGCGTCCTTTGTGGGCGCCGCCATTGACTTGCACTCGTGTTGTGGCAAGTTGGCAAAATCGGGCGCTCGATTATTTGTGACGGCCGCAAAAAGGCCCGCAGTCACAACACGACGGCAGCGGAACACAAAAGGGGGGCACCGACGTGAAAACCGATCCCCGAGCTCATCCTCATTAGTTCCCCTTTCCTCCCATTTCGAGCAAAACGACCGCACACGGTGGCCTCGCCGTTCTGAGGACCCGAGTTCGACCCCAGACCCGCCTGCGTGGAGTTTGCGTGTCCTCCCCGTCTGTGCCTGCGTGGCTTTTCTCCGGGTGGGCACTCCGCTTTCCTCCCACACCCCCAAAACATGCAACATTAATTGGACACTCTAAATTGCCCGTAGGTGTGATTGGATGTTAACCAGTTCAGTGTGTAACCCCGCCCGCCTCCTGCCTGTTGACAGCTGGGATAGCCTCTAGCACGTCCCGCGACCATTGTAAGGATAAGCGGCAAAGAAAATGGATGGATATATTTTAATGGGATTTTAGTGGGTGGCAACCAGTTGAGGGTGTACCCTGCCCCCCTCCTGCCTGTCGAGAGCTGGGATAGGCTCCAGCACTTCTCGTGACCCTCGTGAGGATAAGTGGCAAAAAAAATGGATGGACGGAAATTGAAGTTGTGGTCTAGCTCACGAGGGTCACGCAGAGTGCTGGAGCCCATCCCAGCTGTCAACGGGCGGGGTACACCCTGAACTGGTTGCCATCCAATCACGGCGTGGGGCAATTTAGAGTGTCCAATTAATGTTGCATGTTTTGGGGGTGTGGGAGCCCACCCGGAGGAAACTCCACACAGGCGGTGCCAGCATCGAACCCGGGGACCTGAGAACTGTGAGGCCAACGCTTTCCCGGCTGACCCACCGTGCCGCGCCCAACTTCATTTTCCCCATTTCCAGAAAACAAACTTGCTCTTTTTTTTTTAAATGTACCCCTCGACATGAAAATGAATTCCCCTTTTAACCCCGACCAGAACATTCGGAGACGACGCACAGCCGACGCTTCTCGTGACGCAAGTCCGATTGCATCACATTCCTCCATCTGCGTGACCCAAACGGTACACAGATCAGATTGTTTCCAGACAGTAAACAAAGCCCGGAGAACATGACCGTGCTCGCTACTGTACTGTAAATATACCGAGCCCAGGGGGGGGGGGGGATTTTTTACTGTATTTTTCCACTGCGGCGCAACGCGATGACCGTACTGTTTATTTTCCGTGTTCAACTTTGACCAACGGCAAGAAGGTCGGCTACCCGATTACCCGGAGGCGGGCAGAAGCCCGAAGCCGAACTCGACGAACCCGTCGATCCGGAGAGGTCGCGCCACTTTTGGACTCGCCCTCCTTTTCTTCGCTGGCCGAAGCAAACCGTCGCCGTCGTGACTCGGGGAAGAACAACCCGATTGTCGCGGGCCGCCTCCTTCGGCGGAAGCCGAATGAGCTCAGGGACGAGCTTCACATTTCAAAGACTCGGATTTGAGAGTGCTACAAATCCGGTTTTGATGATTCCGAGGCTATGGAGCTCATTTACACAGACGTGCGAGTTTGAGCTTTGACCTTTGGATAAGTGGGAACAGTCGATCGAGTATCCACACTTTTATCTTCTCCTTCTTTTCCTTTCGGCTTGTCCCGTTAGTGTCGTCTTTTTCCATCTCGTGCATCTTCCTCTCTAACCCCCCCACTGTCTTCACGTCCTCCCTCACCACATCCATCAACCTTTTCTTTGGTCTTCCTCTCGGTCTCTCTTCCCTGGTAGCTCCATCCTTACCATCCCTCCTACCAATTTCCTCCCTCTCTCGCCTCTGGACTTGTCCAAACCATCGAAGTCTGCTCTCTCTCGGACCTTGTCTCCAAAACCAACTCCAACTTTGTCTGTCCCTCTAATGAGCTCATTTCTAATCCCGTCCAACCTGCGAGAACCTCAAAATCTTCATTTCTGCTTCCTGTAGTTTCTTCAGAGTCACTAGTGTCTCTAATCCGTCCATCACGGCCGGCCTCACCACTGTTCTGTTTTCTAAACTTCTCCCTTCGTCCTAGCGGAGGCTCTTCTGTCACATAGAACACCAGACACCCTCCGCCAAACTGTTCCACCCCGCTTGGACCCGTTTCTTCACTTCCTTTCCACACTCACCATTGTTCCGTACTGTTGACCCCAAGTATTTGAAGTCCTCCACCCTCGCCATCTGTTCTCCCTGGAGCTTCACTCTTCTTCCTCCGCCCCTCACATTCACGCTAATCTTCATTCCTCTCCTTTCCAGCGCGTGCCTCCATCTTTCTAATAGTTCCTCTGCCTCCTCCCTGCTTTCACTGCAGATCACAATATCATCTGCGAACATCATCGTCCAACCGCATTCCAGTCTAACCTCAATCTGGCGGCCTATCCATTACTACCGCAAACAGGAAGGGGCTCGGGGCGGATCCCTGATGCAGTCCCGACTCCACCTTAAATTCTTCTGACACACCTCACCGCCGTTCTGCTGTCCTCGTACATGTCATACATACAGTACATATTTTTCCACCACACTCATTCACGCACATGCACATATACTCGGTACCACATCGATACGGCTTTTATCTTTGGTTCTGTACTTAAACAAAGTAGCTGTAATCCACATTTCTTTTTGGGGGGGGGTTCCTAAATGCAGTGCCGCTAATGATGGGAATTTATTGGGGGACCAGGATGAACCCTTTGACACCATTAACGTGACCTTTAACCTGTATAACTAACTAATAAAGGTAACGAAAAACAACAGCGAAATGGAGAACTCGGGACCTCCCAAATAAAAATTGATAAAAGACAACAATAATATCGATCGGCGGGGGTGTTCAGCAAGACTGAAGGAAGTGCCGGAAGTCCTGGGAAGTCTCGGCCAGGCGGCAGCCACAAATTTCCCACGTTCAAACCCCGCAAAATGTAGAAATGAGACTTTTGGGGCGTACTTCCCAAAAGATCTGGAATTGGAACCGCGGTGCGCCGACTTCTCCCATTAGACGTGACATGGCGGCCCTCTTCCGACTGAAAGCACTTTTTCGTTTTCGACGCTCGCGGTGGAAATGCGGCAGAACAAGCCGCGACATGCGATCTGATAAGAAGAAGAATTTCTCTCTCCAGAAGTTGCCCTGCGTGCGACTCGTCGCCCCCCAATTTTGCCCCAAAAGTCCCCCCCCCACCACCACCACCACCACCACCACCATTTGCCTGTTCCGAGAAAATGTCGACAATCTGTCAATTTTACTGTCTGTGTGACCGAAGCCGCGCCAGTCAATTGCATTGCGGGTGTTTGCTCTGGAATTGCTCAAGAGCACGTGATATTCTGCAGCGCCTCGACCCCCCCCCCCCCACACACACACAGTTATTCCGCGCTTCCTTCGGGACACGTTGGGAGCAATTTGCCGTATTCCCGCAAATTTCGAGTGCACCCACGATTCCATTTTTCAGAGGGGAAAAAAACAAAAACGAAATCAAAGTTACATTTTTCAAAAGATTCACACCATTCAAATTTTATGACGATTCCCCGGCAAAATTCAACCGTATTTCAATTAATATTGCACACTTTCCTGCACAAAATTTTTCATACGATTCAAACCAATCTTGAAACTGTTCCGTTCATTCGGGACAACTTAAACATTTTTTCACATTTCTCAAATTCTGACAATGTCACAGTAAAAAAATTCTCAAAACTATTTGACACAAATTTTCACCCCCCACCCCACACACAAAATTTGTCAAGCAATTCATCCGATTCCAAAATGAAAACTTTCCGCATTCCGGCGATGTAAACCCACTCCGTTGGACAGCTCATTCCATATTTTTCAGTCTTGCACATTTCCCAATTCAATGCGGACATTTTACGTGTTGACCGCCTGCTTCCCCTTCGTCTAAAAAAGTCCGCCGTGAAACCATCTGGCTCGTGACATCACCCATTCAGGGTAAAATTCTCATCCATTTTCTTACCTGCTCATCCTCACGAGGAGTACTGGAGCCTATCCCGGCTGTCAACGGGCAGGAGGCGGCGTACACCCCGAACTGGTCGCCGGCCGATCACAGGGCTCATAGAGACAAACAGCCGCACTCTCAATCACACCTAGGGGCAATTTACAGCGTCCAATTAATGTCGCATGTTTTTGGGACGTGGGAGGAAACCGGAGTGCCCACCCGGAGAAAAGCCACACTTGCAGGCACGGGGAGAACACGCGAACTCCACACAGGCGGGTCCGGGATCCAACCCGGGACCTCAGAACTGTGAGGCCAACCCTGTACCAGCAGATCGACTGTTCACCCCATTCAAGACATTTATGGGTATGAGTGATAACATTCCCAAAAATTCCTTCATGTACAGATTTACCTACGCTATATCAAATAAAAATTGTCCAGTAGATTAAAATCCAAATTATTAAAACAAATGTGAGCATCGCATCAACGTGGAGAGCACTTTTTATTTTTATGACACTGCAATACAAAAAAAATGTATTAGATGCAAGACAGCCAAGATCCATCACAGGCGGCTCAACTTTCAAGCCTTCGGATTTGAGCTCCCGGAGGTTTGCGCCGCAATCGTCATGTAAAAAGCGGCCGAGTGTGAAGAGATTTGGCGCGTCGTTTTATTTTGAAGGTAAATGCCGACAGGCGGCATCCCCTATTACAAAAAAAAAAAAAAAAAAAAAATAATAATAATAATCCAGAGTCGTTCTTGAACTGTCAAAACGTAAACATTCGCAGTGCTCAACAACTTTATTAGCACAATCCTAATTTAAAAACCTAAAAAGATTCAAATCAAAATGGCCGACTTTAGGACATTCCGGTGTCAAATCTGACGTCCCTGCATTCATAAACTTTTATGTTTTTTTTTTTTTTTTGTGAAGGAAGAAAAGGCCTAATGATACGATAATTAAGTACCGTAATTCCCGGCCTACAAGTTAGTCTTAGCGCCGCGGCGTTAGCACTGCCGGGTTAGCACCGCCCCGTTAGCGCTAGCACCGGCGCGTTACTGTTAACAGCTCCGCGTTAGCATTAGCACCGTCACGTTAGCGTTAACAGCGCCGCGTTAGCGTTAAACTTTCTGTGTAGCGAGATTTATCACCAGGTGATCTCAGTAGGCCGCAAAATACGGTATTGTTTTTTTTTTTTCTCCAAGAATTTTCCTTTTTCATTTTATTTACAAACAAAATACAATAAAAAATAAAGTTTCATCTTGAAAATCCCTTGTTCAGAATGACGTTCTTCCCTTATTAAACTCGAATACATGCTTTTCATATTTTCACTCGATCCTTTAAAAAAAATGACAATTTTAATCCGGTGGGATTAGGATTTTTTTAATCCTGATAAAAAAGGTCTTTGCTCGTGTTAAAGATGAAAGATAACTCTTTGTTTCTTGAAGAAAAATGGAACTTTATTCTTATATTACAACTGTTTTTCTCCGGGCTTCAAGCCGTCCGAGATTTGGCCCTCGGACAAAGTCATTTGGTAATAAATTTGCTCAGCACTTGCGAGTCTACGTTTCCCCGCCGTTGAGTCGCGGCCGCGATCTGATCTCCAAAAGTCTGCGTTTCGCTCTATCGGGGCGCAGAGTCCGCGCGGTTTTATCTGCGGCCGTCACCAAGAAACGCAGACGAGCCGAGACCAGGTCCAGCTCGGGGGACACGCCGCGCGAGAGTTTTGAGCGTGAGCGCGTGTTGCCATGGCGAGGGGGGGGGGGGGGCATGCCGGCCGGCTGGCTGCCCCAAAAAAAAAAAACACAAAAACTGCGACTAGCGAGCGCCGTCTAGTAAGGATTAGCGAGCGGAAAAGGGAGACCGCGAAGCGCGGGAGGCATTTTGCGTCCTACTTGATCTTCTCCAGCACAGAGCGCACCTCCTGCGGTTTGTAGCCCCAAGGCCCCATGCCCCCCTGCGGAAAACACAAACATCACAACAAAGTCTCCATCCGTACTCCTCGCGGGCTCAAAAAGGCAGCGCTGAATTCGCGTCACCTCGGAAATGTATTTTCGCATCCCTGAAATTCCCGTCAATCCGCACGCCGGCTTTTTCCAATTTGAGTATTCTCGGAAATGTCGCGACGCTGACGCGCGTTTTAAGATTTGGATTTGCCGGTTGCGACGAAGTACTTTTGCCATGGCGGTTGCGTCTTTGTCTTTGAAATGCAGCGTAGACGAACAGTAAAGACGAGAACTAAGAAGGGCCTCGGCGCAGTACCGGTGTGACGGTCTGAGCGCTCCCCCCCCGTGCTGAAAAGTCTCCTTGTGATGGATGCGCACGCGTTACTAACAGGGGAACTCCCGGTACACGGCCGACGCTTCCCCCGGTCTCGTAGTTCCCCTTCTTCTACATAGAGGGAGCTAACATACGTTATATTCCAACCTTTAAACAAAAGTTGATACAAAAAAAGATATAGACATATATGTACGTTCGCTGTGTTCGTCTTTCCGAGATGTCCAGAGCGAACGTGAACGCCTCGGATGGGGACGTTTCAGACTGGCCGGAAGTTTACAAAACACACGCGCATGCGCGTTAATCACAGGGAGACTTTTCAGAACCGGGAGCGCTCGGACCGTCACACGGGCGAGCCAAACGATTCCTCGGCTCTCCGCAGGCTCCGGACACGCGATTGGCGTGAACCGAGAGGACGTCGACGTCCGCCCGCCCGGCCGAGTTTCCCCGTCACGAAATTTGCACGGAAGGAGGCGGACGTGAGACGTGGCAGGCAAAATGTTGCTTCGCCTCCTTCTTCTACAAGGAAATCCAACTCAAAAGTGCAAACACGCAAATTTTCCTTTTTCCTCGTGGGATGCGGGTGAATTTCCCTTTAAGGCATCATAAAAAAAAAAAATGAACTCAAACTGTCATTTATAATCAAAGTGTTTGACTTCTTTTTTTGCCTCTGAATTTTTTTTTCATACATTAACTTGCATCGACCTCAACAGAAAGAAGCGATTTTTTTTTAAGGAAACCACTGCGTACTAATTACATATCAGTGCGGAAATCTAATTTTCCCAGTCAGGATTATTGAAAAATCAGATGCCGAGAATCTGAGTCAACTAAATCCATTTTTTTTTTTTTTTAATTTCCCACAACATTACTAGTTTCTCTGATTTGACAATTTCAAGTTTTGCGTCAAATGAAGTTTTTGTTTTATGCTTTGAACTACTGACAACTCCCAAATTCCAAACAAATTTTGAGCGCTTATTTGCATAAAATGAAATATGGTTGCGTATTTTGTTGGACTCAAGTTTTGTTTTCCAGAGCTACGTACATTATATTTATTTACATGTTAACCGCCTCCTTCCACATTGTCCAAAACATTCCGCCGTGAAACCGTCTGGGTCGGGAGATGACCTATTTTCATATTACATGCTACTTCTGTTAAAAACTTTTTTTTTTTTGGGGGGGGGGGGGGGGTCATTCAGGATTTCTTTTTTTAACGATTTATGTATACGTTCTAGCGCTTCCTGCCGCGTCAAGCGGGTCTGACCTTGTAGAGGACTTTGCCCTCTCGCAGCACGTAGAGCCTCTCGGGCAGCGCCCCGTACTCCACGGAGGCGGCGTTGCTCATTGGGTCCAGCACCACCTGGCACAGCGGGTCCTCCTTGATGAGGATGCGCGCCGCCGCCATCCTGTCCTCCAGGGTCTGGTGCTTCTGGACTTGGATGTTGTTGGTGAAGGACCAGCCGTCTGAAACCGAAAAGTACGGTCAACCGGCGCTTCGACAACAGACAACAGGTTCGACGTCCCGGACCGCAAAAGGTGGAAAAAACAAAAGCATGCTATAGGGAGACCATATCATTGAGTTTATTATTATTATTATTTTTTTTTTTTTAATAAAGTTTCTGTTAAAAAAAAAAAAATGGAAGCATGTCTCGTCGTGCCTGTGTATGTGCCTTTAACAGATTGTGTGCCAGATGAACTGCATCAACTTTTCTCATGACGCTGACGCACATTTTGTACTAACCGCAGAGACCCGCAGTACTTGAGTACTTACATGTGATCAAACACGGATTTCGAACGTGCTTCGGATACGCCCCCGCTCAGGAGATGTTTATTAAAAAAAAAAAAAACCGAGAGACCAACTGCCACCGATGGATTTTGAGCCGGTTATGGAACGGTAGAAACGCACAAATGCAAAACCAATTGGCCACGAATCACTCGGACGGACCAATCAATGCCCTGCCCGGAGATGCTGCGGTGCAAAAACTCTCCCAGACTCGCCCTCTCTAGCACAGGTTTCAGGAAGACAACAAAGCGGACCCCCCTCCTCCTGGCCAAACCAGTTCTCAAGGGACCTTTTTGTTTTTTTTTTGTTTTTTTGTAATCAGGTCTTGTAAATGTTCTTCCGATGTGAACTGGAACAATTATTAATGATTTATGGCGTCAGGTGGTGATGTCATGCCAAACCCGCTTGGAGGAATTTAGCGCACCAGGCTTCAGTTTCTAAGGGGGCGGGTATCTTCGCCCCTTTGGGGCACTGCCCTGTTCCGAGAATTCAATCGGAACTCCATCAGTGCCCGGTGCTTTCCTCAGCAACCCTCCAAAGCTTGCATCTCGTTATTTGGGACACGGCGTCGAGAGGGGGAATCTTCTCCTCGGTGTTGGTGCGACGGCGGTCGTCCGGCACGGTCCCACCGCCGACCTGATCCCCCCCCCCCCCCCCCCCCGAGGTTGAGAGTCCACTGCGCTAAGCGGCGCGGGCCGATAAGCGACCAGACAGCGCAGCTCTCGGGCAAATGAGGTTTTGACCAGCGGCCTCTTGCACAACGCTGGCCGGTATTCGTTACATTGCCGTTGACGGGAGTACAGTTCAAAGATGTGAATCAGCCATGAGTGAAGTTGTTCAAAAACCGGTTACGCTGGTTTGAACGCTCCACATTCTCCCCAGTGGTGGAACCATTCACAGGACTGCAGCCAGCGCTAGTTACCTTTACTCAGGACACTTGGGAGCTTTTTTTTTTGGGGGGGGGAGGGGTTTAACGGCGTTTCAATCCACTTCAACGGGGAACATTCTTTGGCTATAGAATGAATAAATATAATATATATGAATGAATATAATGAATTACCAGCTTGGTCACGGAAGGAATTTAACTTAGAAATCAAGGAAACACCGCATTCCGAATCAATGTTCTCTCATAAAGTTAACAGAAATGTTAACAACAAAAACAAAACAGTTTTTCCTAAATTAATATTGAAAAGTAGCACTAACGTCGATAAACAAACAAGGGAAAAGTGTAACTTGAAATTGAAGAGCAATGACTGCACATGTTGGAGCGTTTGTGTCTCAGGTGTGTGCCTTTAAGGGGTGTGGCTTGGTGTGTGACATCAGGAGCCAGAATGAGTTTGCGTGTGAGCGCCCGGACGTGAGCGGTGGCCTACATCTGCATTTAGTTTGACTGCTCGTCCAGTCCAGCACACGGCGTGAAAGTGGGGCATTGTTTTTTTTTCCTTTTCTTTTGTTCCACTTGACATATTGATCAATTTTTTTTCCCCAAATTTTCCATCTTGGTCTCTCTCTCTTTTCTAAATCTCCTAAAAAAACACGGCATGTGTGTACAGTTTTGAAATCCACCGTATACGTGAACGGGACGACGCTGATTGCAAAAAATGCGCTTAAATGTTGCAACAAAAGCAACGTTTTACGGCACGCGCCAGCGGCAGCCCACCCGTCGAGTGCGCCTCCTCGATGTAGACCACCAGAAAGTCGGCCACGTCGCCAAAGTCCCGGACGAGCTCCTTGAACAGGTCCAGCTTGAACATGAACGGCGGTCAGGTGCAGCTCCCGAAGCTCAGCACCAGAGGCCTCGAACCTGCACGCACAGCCAGGAGGGGGCGCATGTTTGCAGGGGGGGGGGGGGTTGGAAAATTACATTAATTAGAAATAAAATGATTGCAGGAAAATTTAGTGTAATTTATTTTTTTTAATTAAACCATTTCACATCTTCAATATAAAATGAAGAATTTGGAAATAGTGTGTACTTTCATTGCTTGTGAACACAACTTAACAAAAATTATTTGATATCAAATGAGTTTTTATTTTTTCAAATTCTTGTTTCAAGAACTATAAATAAATGAATAATCATATGAATTCAATCATTGACAAATTTATTACCATTAAATATACCAGAAATATGATCCATTTAAACTGATTTTACGGTGTTATTTGAAAAATACAGATTACATTTTTTGAACATAAAAATGAATGAATTTTTTTTCCCCCAAAAGCTTTTTAAAAATGTAGAATATTTTGGGTTACAGTAATCATAAATACCACAACTTTTATATTGGATATTTTTTTCATTTAATCAAATTATTCCTAGTATTTATAATCAATAAGAAATCTGGTGTATTTAATCACTGGCAAATGTATTATAAATTACGAATGGTAAACTGCAGAGAATTATTTTATCACAATGATCATTTCCATAAAATTGTATGTTTGTAAAAAAGAAAAGTAGAATTTCACATTTTTTAATTTAACCATTGGTAAAATCACTAGCTGGGGTGTCGATTGAACTCTTCTCCCGCAGGAGCTCGACATTAAAAATTGCAAGAAAGATTTTTTTTTTTTAAACACAAAACGCTAAGCGGGCGTTGGAATTTAATTTATTTCACTGACTGTTAAGTTTCTTTACGTTTTTTTTAACGCCACCTGCGGCGTTTCCTTTGAAATATGAAGGCTTTTTTAATTTTTTTTTTCTATTTTCCATGTAACCAAGAACACGCATCACTTGTTTACTTGTGCATTTGTATGGGGAATATTGATTTTATCATCATTTTCGTCGTAAAGTCCACCTACTGCTCACCCACACTTAAGGAATAGGAATAATATCCTCCTAACCGAACAAGCACCACACCTGTCTGCTGGAAACCAAGCAAAATTATTAATACAGTCTGACATTTTTTTTTTTTTTTGTAGCCCTCACCTCGGAAGAAGTTGCCGATGCTGCTCTGCCGGCCGTCCATGGTGACCACGGGCGAGTCCGGCGCTCGCCCCCCGACGAACGCCTTCTGCCCCAGGGACGCCCACATGTGCTCCGCCGCCGTTTTGACGAACTTGGAGGTCAGGAACGTGGGCCCCCAGTCCTCGTACGTGAAACTGGGATTCTGGTTCATCGTGGTCCTTTCGTTCAACTTCAGGATCGCCTTCTTGGCCAGGGCCGGCGAGATCCAGTGAACGACGCGCAGGACCACGTTCAAGCACAGCACGTAGAGGAGCATGAAGCCGGTCCGGACGTACATCGACAGCTTCTGGGCCAACATGACCGCAGCGGCCGCAGTCGAGTCGCCGAGTGCGGGTGCGAGTGCGGCGACGGCGGCGGCGGCGGCGAAATAGCTTACAAAAGACACGAGTGATGCCTTCAGGGGCGGGGAGGGAGGAACGAGGAGGACGGAGGCGGGAGCGCGAGCCGCCTTCACGCGCGCCTCGGACTTTCCAACGCCACCTGTTGCGGAAACTTACACAACGGCACGGAAGCGAGGTTTTCAACCGAAAACCTCCAAACGCCAACGTAAAATGACCATTGAAGGTTGAACCTGTACGAACAAGTATTAATCTGCAAGCTGTTTATTTGTAAAAGGAGCTTTAGCAGAGAATACTACTGCCAAGGTACTCAAGAGAGGCAGGCAGGAGAGTACTTGGGGTGCCTTCTAATAGGAAATGGGGAGAAGGTGACTTGGTGGTGGAACCGCAAAACACAGGAAGTCATCCGAGCGAAGAAGAACTGCGACACGGAGAGGACGGAGGAGGGGCGATGTAGGGCAAAGGTAGAGGTAGAGAAGGCTAAACAAGAGGCATACGACGACAAGTACAACAGCTTGGATACGAAAGGATCTCTACAGGTTGTCCAGACAGAGGGATCGAGATGGGAAGGATGTGCAGCAGGTAAGCCTGATTAAGGACAGCGATGGAAATGTCTTGACTGGTGCCAGTAGCGTGCTAACGAGATGGAAAAAGTACTTTGAGAAGTTGATGAATGAAGAAAATGGGAGAGAAGGAAGAGTAGAAGAGGCAAGCGGGAAGGACCAGGAAGTGGCAACGATCAGTAAGGCGGAAGTTAGAAAGGAAAATGGAAAGACAGTTGGTCCCGATGACATACCGGTGGAAGTATGGAAGCAATTTGGAGAGGTGGCTGTGGGGTTTTTGACCAACTTATTCAACAGAATACTTGGGGTCAACAATCCAGAGCAATGCAGAGTGTGGTAAGGAAGTGAAGAAACGGGTCCAAGTGGGGTGGAACAGTTGGCGGAAGGTGTCCGGTGTTCTATGTGACAGAAGAGTCTTCTCCGCTAGGGTGAAGGGAAACGTTTATAACCAGGAAGTGGCAACGATCAGTAAGGCGGAAGTTAGAAAGGAAAATGGAGAGACAGTTGGTCCCAATGACATACCGGTGGAGGTATGGAAGCAACTTGGAGAGGTGGCTGTGGGGTTTTTGACCAACTTATTCAAAGGAATACTAGCGGGAGAGAAGATGCCAGAAGAATGGAGGAAAAGTGTGCTACTCCCCCCTGTTTCAAGAACAAAGGGGATGTTCAGAGCTGTGGAAACTACAGAGGAATAAAGATGATGAGCCACACAAATGAAGTTTTGGGAACGAGTAGTGGAGGCTACACTCAGGGCAGAAGTAAGTATCTGCGAGCAACAGGATGGTTTCATGCCGAGAAAGAGTAACACAGATGCATTATTTGCCTTGAGGATGCTCTTGGAAAAGTACAGAGGTCAGAAGGAGCTACTTTGTGTCTCTGTAGACCGAGAGGAAGCCTACGACAGAGTACCATGAGAGGAACTCTGCTGTGTCAGAAGTATTTAAAGTGGAGGTGGGACTGCATCAGGGATCCGCCCTGAGCCCCTTCCTGTTCGCGGTAGTAATGAAGAGGCTGACAGATGAGGTTAGACTTGAATCCCTTGGACCATGATGTTCGCAGACGATATTGTGACCCGGACTGAAAGTAGGGAGCAGGCGGAGGAACAATTAGAAAGACGGAGGCACGCACTGGAAAGGAGAGGAATGAAGATTAGCGTGAATGAGAGGGACGGAGGAGGAAGTGTGAGGCTACAGGAAGAACAGATGGCGAGGGTGGATGACTTCAAATACTTGGGGTCGACAATACAGAGCAATGGTGAGTGTGGTAAGGAAGTGAAGAAACGGGTCCAAGCGGGGTTCGACAGTTGCCGGAAGGTGTCTGGTGTTCTATGTGACAGAAGAGTCTCCGCTAGGATGAAGGGCAAAGTCTGTAAAACAGTGGTGAGGCCGGATTAGAGACGGTGGCCCAGAAGAGACAACAGGAACCAGAACTGGAGGTAGCAGAAATGAAGATGTTGAGGTTCTCGCTCGGAGTGAGCAGGTCGGGTAGGATCAGAACCGAGCTCATTAGAGGGACAACCAGAATTTCACTCGCAATCTCTTAGTGGCACCACCTCAACACCCAAACTAAAGCCACAGATTGAGGATGACGCCTGGAGTGGAAGCTCCTCCTCCCACTTCAACATAGAACGCGGTCTTGAGGTTTGTGTTCAGCGATCCCCTGCTTCAAAGGTGACGATGACGCCACACTTGTACTACTGCTGTCGACCGCAGCTCACGCTCAGCACTCACGCAGACTCACAGACATCAAGCGCAAACACCCGACCAGGCTCCGCCTCTTAAAGGTAAATGCACACACACACGCAATCCAATAAATTCAGTATTTTCTTGTCATTGTATGTTTGGATTTTTTGTGTGTATGTGTGTGTGTGTGGGTAAGTCAAAGTACATTTGCAACGTATTTCACAGAAAACTTATATTATTTGCCTTTACATATTTACACAAAAAAAGAACACTACGAAAAGCTGACTTGTGCCCATCGGCCCAAAGGAGGTCTCCGCCCGTCAGTGGCTCTCCTCGGAGTCGTACTTGAAGTCCTGCATGATCTCGCTGAGCGCCTCCTGGGTCTTGACGATCCTGAACAGTCGCAAGCACACGGGCGCAGTGACGTAACGGTGGGCGACGTAACCGCGGGCGACGTAACCACGGCGACCGGCCCTCACTCCTGTTTGAGCCGCCGGACGGTCTCGAGACTCGTCTCGTCTTCCGGGTGGTCCTGCGCCCGCTGTCGGGCCAGCTGCAGTTGAGCTGTCTGAACGCAGAAAGCACAACTCAAAGACGGTCGCGCAGACGTCAGAAAAATTAAAATAAATACAATAACTAATTGGCTGGCGACCGTCGACAGCTGGGATCGGCTCCAGCGCTCCCCGCGACCCTTGTGAGGATAAGCGGCAAAGAAAATGGATGGATGGACGATAACTAAAAAAAATGATTTGACATTCTTCTAAGCCACTGTAACATTACACGGAGTTTGAACAAGAACACTGCACTGAGCTGTAGGAAAATAAAAATAGAAATTCAAAATGTATATGAAAATATACCTCAATATTAATATTAAAATTTAGATACTGACTGGAAATATTCAAAAAAAAATCACTTCAAAGTTAATTACAACAGCACTGTAAATAGGCAGTGATTCACTTCATTTTCACTAAGACAGAAGTTCTTTTATTAATTTTTGTAATTGTATCACAAGCGCAATATTGAGGCCTGGTGCGCGTCTTAAAATTGCGCGCCCTCTTGTGGCGATTCGGAAAAATGCATTTAATTGACAATAAGCACTAATCAGTACAAAATGAAGGCAGCTTGTATAGAAATCATGCGTGAAGGTCAAAGAAGTGACTTTGAACTGTTGTGGAATTATTTTGTTTGCGCAAAATTGTAAAATGGGAAATTTAAAATATGGAAGGACGAGGTCATTTATGCAAAACATAATTGTTATTGTGACCATGCGGTAACGTGACGAATAGTTCCGAAATGTATGGAAAACTTTGAAGTTGGAATTCTGTGAACCCATCAAGAAATGTGGAATGTGCAGCTTCATGTGTGATATGGTTTTTAATTAATTTGGGGGAGTTTGAAGGTGAAAAGTGTGAAGGTGACAATCGTTGGAATATCAAAAATTGTTTTCAGCAATTCTTTTCAACGATCTCAACAGTTTGAATTTAGCGTGAACAAAAAAAAAGTTGCCAGTCACTCACTCCAATTTCATTTTTGTTCAACAGTGCCTTCATCTTCGTGCTGATGAGCAATGCAAAACGCCATCAACAGGCTAACGCGGTGTCATAACCCTTTAATGAATGGATATCTGAACACAAACGGTGGAGCAACAAGGCGGCACGGTGGAACAGCTGGTAAAGCGTTGGCCTCACAGTTCTGAGGACCCGGGTTCTATCCCGCCTGCGTGGAGGTCGCATGTTCTCCCCGTGCCTGCGCGGCTTTTCGCTGGGCACCTCCCAAAAACATGTGAAATTAATTGGACGCTAAACTGCCCCGAGGTGTGATTGTGAGTGCGGCTGTTTGTCTCTATGTGCCCTGCGATTGGCTGGCGACCAGTGCAGGGTGTACCCTGCATGCCTCCTGCCCGTTGACAGCTGGGATAGGCACCGGCACTCTCCGTGACCCTTGTGAGGATAAGCGGCAAAGAAAATGTATTGACGGACGGACAGACAGTGGAGCAACACATGTAGCCGCTACCACAAAACAGGCATATATTCTTTATCCTGTGGAAAGAATGACTGTAGTGTTGTACTGATGAGCAAATTAGAATAATATAATATATACATATAATAAATAGCAGATCTGCTTGTTTGTGTGTAAAAAAAAAAATACTTCCACTCATTGAAAAAAGGCCCGTCAATCAGCTCCGTACACAAAAGTGCCATTCCTATAAAACTCGAGTGACCACAAAATATCTCGCGGACCGCCAGTTTGAGACCCCTCTGATATAGTTACATTTTTCTTAAAATATTTGTTTTTTTTGTGGGCAAGATGGAACAGGTGGACAGTTCCACTCATTCCATGATAAAAATTTGTTTTTTTTTTTGTTCTATTGGGAAAAAACAAACTGGAAGAAAAAAAAAAACACCGATTGGCTGTTTAATCCACCACTTATTCGAGGACTCTTTTGGATTTAAAAATGTTTTTTTTTTTAAAATTCTATTTCTCATAACCGGCGTTCCTCGCTCATCAACGTCCCGCCCGGTTCCGAGCGCCGTGTTGGTAAATCCCACAGAGGACTCGAACTCACCAGCTGGAGCTTGCGCTTCTCTCGGCACTGCAGCTTGTCGACGTGTTCCGACAGGTCGGGCCGGTCCAGGCGGAGCCGCAACTCGTCCTTGATGTCCAGAACCTCCTTGGAGATGCCGCTGAAGGCCAGCGTGATCTGGTGCACCAGCTGCTTGTAGTGCTCAAAGTCGTAGCGGGGGCCCGTCTTCAGGTAGGCCTCGTGGCCTCTGCGACGACAGGAAATGAGGCGGCGTCACTTCACGCTTCACCGCCCCCGCAAATTTTCGTTTTGATTCGATATGAATAACGTGACTTTGTTCGTTGAGCTGTGACAAAAAACCCCCCAAAAATTTCCAACATTTGGGCACATATTTTACACAGGGAAAAAATCTCAGTGCGCACAACCAACAGGTAGATGGATTGGATAACAAAAGTCTAAACACCCGCGATATAATCCCAGTTGTTTTTGTGATATTAAAAAAAAATGGGCAAATCATTCAAAAATATACGCCATTATGTGACCTGTACAACTCGTGTCGCTCACATTTGAAAAATGTACCAGTGTGGTCAGTCAAAGTTGCGGGTGTGTGTTCCGTTTGTAATTATGAGTGTACCCCTTTAAGAGCGGAGGGGGGCGGTGTCAGGTAAACAAGGAAGTAGAAGTCAGCTGAGCAGCAGCTCGTTCTCCGAGACCGTGCGACAACTGCGCGATTGCGCAGTGGTGCAGCTTAGACGGAACATTGGCCAAACTACACAAAATAAGCGGCGCCTTTCAATATCTATTTTTTTTTTACTCTTAAATTTTACGTGCGTGATTTTTCGTGTTCGACTGTGCAGATTTGCGAGCGCGATGGCGTGCGTACACACCCGTGAAATCACACTGACTGCAACTCAACTGTTCTTTTTTATTTTAAACGGTGATATCATTGTTGCACAAGTGTGCACACCCTTTTTTATAACTCAGTAAATGGGAGTCCTCACACACCTGCCATAATTTCAAGTGGCTCTGATTAATGCAAAAAATAAATTTCAGCTGCTCGAGAAGGCTTTTCACCATATATCTTCCTAATTCTATCAGAAGCCAAAAGATTTTATGCTTTTACTGCTTGCTATTTTGAACTATTCATAATTCCTCACACATGGTTTAAGGCACAGGTGCCAAACTTAAGGCCCGAGTCCAAAATCCAGCCCGCCACATGATTTTATGTGGCCCGCAAAGGCAAATCATGTACGTCAACTTCCGTGATTCTTGTTCAAATGTGTACCAAAATTTCAAATGGTCATATCACAAATCATAATCTTGAGGTATTGCAAGTGTTTTTAACGTCACCAAACATCAGCAATGGTTGAAAACCCCATTACCCTTGAGTTCTGATTCCAAAAGTAACTCGTAAATCTCACGCGTCAATATGATGAGGTGATAAATGACTTTTATGGTTTCAGAGTCATAACGGCCCTCTGAGGGAAACTCGAACGACAATGTGGCCAGCGACAAAAATGAGTTTGACACCCTTGCCTTTGGCGCGGGCAGCGTGGGATCGATTCCCGCTCAGGGCGTAGTCCGCCTGAAGCTAGCAGGGATGGGCTCCAGCTTTCCCGTGACCCTTGTGAGGATAAGCGGCTTGAATAAAATTACTCCCAAAAGCATGATCCATCCATGATCCATGTTTTTGGGATTACAGCTCCCAAAAAATCCAACCTTGGTTTCATCAGATAATAAAATCTTGCAAAATTGTGGGAAAACATTTGAACTGGGGTCATCCACGATAGATAGATGAACAAATATAGATTTGTAGTAAATAAACACCTCCCAAAAAATTTTAATAGAAAAAAAAAAATGAGTGAAACCACTGAGAATGAGAGAGATTATCAGGTGTGCGGTGAGATAGCAACCAGATTCACTTGCAAAAAAAATGGATCCAGTACATGATACGACGGAATCGTTACAAGCAAACAAACGTACTCCTCAAAGAGTCGATAGGCCTCCAGACGCTCTGACTGCAGCTGGTAAAATCTTTGGATCAGCGCTTTGGAATCAGTGGAAACCTGCAAGAAAACAGTCACGTTGGAAAAAGCAAAAAAGTTATCAATACTTCGTTACATGACTTGAGTACATACAATCCATTATGCCGAGTTTCAGAAAAAAAAAAAAAAAAAGGTACAGTGAAGAAATGACTGGAAAAATCCATTTGTTCTCTTACTTGGGAAGTTAGGTACATTTCGCTCTTTTCTTTTTAAGAGTTGAACCAATACTTCTACCGTCAGAAGATTTTAGACTCGGTTTATAACTCTATTATTGAATAAACGAATGCCGACGTGCTAATACTTGAAAAAAAGACCACAGTAATTTTCTTAGCTTGCCACACGTGCGTCGCTTTAAAAGTTTCTACATATAACAACATGACGTAATTACTTACCATATTCACTTGTTCAGAAACACACTTATTGTCTGAAAATGACGATGAAAGAATTCAAATGTTGACAATCACGTTCTTCCAAATTTTGTTTCGAGTTTAGTCATCGGACTGAGTAGACGCGCACTTCCGCGTGGAAATGACGTCACGACGCCACATCCGTGTTAGTTTGAAGGGGCTTCAAAATAAAAGATTTGCTGACAACGATAAACCATCTCCTTTTGCAATTTCCCATATTACTTGTTCATAATGAGGACCAAATGTTTATATTATTACATTTCACGTCGCTCTTTTTGTCTCAAGCCGTCTGCCTACCCACGTGTGATGATGATGTTATCCTACCAATGTTAGAATTGGCTTCATAATTAAAGACAATAACCAACCGTGCTGATTAAATGCGTTAACTTGTAACCCCTCAAAAAATTAAAACACTAATATACGAGTTTCTGATGAGGACATATAATATTTCGAACACGTTGTTTTCCGCGTTTCTCCCGTGGAAATGACGTCACACAAGTGTAACTATTTTCTGAGAGCTTCAAATTAAAAGACTAACGGAACAGCAATAACCCGTCTCCAAAAGTGTTTGGACAGTGCCGCATTCAACACCATATCACTTATTTCAGTAATATTAATAACAATTGGACGTTAAAAGCCTTCTTAAATGCGAAAATCCCTGCTCTAGAGCTTCCCGATGTTTTGGAAACCACAAGATCTCTGCGATACAGTTTTGTGTTTTGCTATTGTGTTAAATAAGAATATAAAAATGGCTTGTGCGGGTTTCAAACTGCTTGCAAGATTTGAATGTAGCCTTACTGGAATATTCTAGCCGAGAGAACCCGTAGAAACTGTATTTCCATTTCTCTAAAACAAACAATGAGATTTGAAATTTTTCATGATAAACATATATTTCAATACAAACATATATGAGCGTTCATCATACGAATTGTACAACCTAACGGGACAAGGCGAAAGAAAAAGATTTAAATGTTCCTTCTTGAATGGTTCAGGATTTACGGGGTTAAGGGAGAGGGAGATCCACAATATGGCTCCGCAGGTTTGCTGCCGATGACGTCACATCCAGACGGGGGCACTCCCACGCAGCGTGCCCGGCGGTCCACGGAGCCTCCTCATCCCGCGGAGTTCAGCACCGCGCACGGATGAACAGCGACACCCGCGCGATGCCGGCGGCGGCGGCGGCGGACTGATCCGCGCTATCGTCGGGAGGGGACGAGGAGCCCGACGCCCGGCATCCGCCTCCCGTGACATGGCAGCCCGGGCGAGCACGAGGAAGCCACCGGCGGGAGGGCAGCGAGCGACTCGATCCCCGGTGACGCACGCACCCTGTCGGTGAGGGCTGCCCGTCCCCCGTCCCGGCGGCGGTCGCCATGGGCTGCATCCACGGCGTCGCCTGCAACAAGTCGCGCGTCCGCAAGGAGAACGTGGTCGTGTGCGAGCTGGCGGCCGCCATCGACCGCCGCCCCACAGCCGTGGAGGAGGACTCGGCCATCGTGCTGCGCTACAAGACGCCCTACTTCAAAGCGTCCGCCCGGGTCGTCATGCCGCCCATCCCGCGCAATGAGACTTGGGTGGTGGGCTGGATCCAGGCGTGCACGCGCATGGAGTTCTACAACACCTACGGCGACCTCGGCATGTGAGTGGGCTCGAGGCTATTGATTGGTGTTTTATTTGCATTTTCATTCTTTGATTCTTTAGGTAATTTTTTTTTCAAATACTTTTGCTGTATTTTTTTTTCAGTTTTTCTCCATTTTTTATTTGCACAACTGCACATTTTTCATCTGTTCTACATTTATTTTAGTAGCGAATTTCCCAGTTTTCATTTTGCCTTTTATTTTTTTTACATTCTTGAAATATCCATCCATCCATTTTCTTTGCTGCTTATCCTCACAAGGGTGACATGGAGTACACTGGAAGGAGGCGGGGTACACCCTGAACTGATTGCCAGCCATTGGCAGGGCACATCAACCAGTGACACTCACAATCACACCTTGGGGCAATTTCGAGTGTCCAATTAATATTGCATGTTTTTGGGATGTGGGAGGAAACCGGAGTGCCCGGAGAAAACCCACAAAGGCACCGGGAGAACAAGCAAACTCCACACGGGAGGGGCCGGGATCGAACCCGGGTCCTCAGAACTGTGACCCCAACGCTTTACCTGCTTTAACGCTTCTTGAAATATTTTCAAGTTCATTTTTTTTGTCATATTTTGTATATCATTCCTACAAAACCATCAACCAGTTGATTGCAGTCTGGAAGGGCTGATGACAAGTAAACAGAGGACAAAATAGATTTGGTGTTTGGTTTTTGTTGGGGATGGGGGTCACTAAACCCGGGCATATTCGCTGCTTTGGACTCACAATGTCGCTAACTTTTGGGGTAACCTATCCTCCGCTGCCATTGACGGCTGTTGACGTCCAATATCAACGCTAACATGGAGGCCTGGCAGTGAATTCATTGTTGAAAAACTCACCTATTTGCTGCTTCTGTGTTCAAGCCAAAGCCATCTCCGAATAGAATTTTTGTTTTCCTTTGCTGCCACATCCACAGGCAACTTCAAACCTTTTACTCCGTTTTTTTTGTTTTTTTTTTTATCGGTGGCAGGGCTCAATTTTTATCGTTATCATTTTTTTAATCTTTATTTTTATATGTGAGCAAATTCTCTCGATGAGCCTCATGTGAAGGACGTAAATTTGTGTTGAATAATTCAATTACCGAATATCGTTGGTGTAACATGGTAGCGCGATTGCGTTGATGCTTTTTTGATCCTTCAATTTCAAGGCCAGATTTATGTATCGCCAGAGGACCATTCGGCCACGCAACAGATGATCCGCACACCCACGCATTTTGTTCTTGTGACTTTGCCTTCCTGCGTGGAATTTGCACATTTCGCCGGCGTACCCGGAGAAAGCCCACGTAAGCGCGAGGGGTTTCCTCCAGCTGCTGGGGCTTCCTCCCACGTTCCCAAAACGTGCATTTTACGTCAAAAATCGTCAACGTCTACTTTCGTCGATTGGTGCCTTCGACTGGCTGGCGACTAGCGCGGGGTAGGGAAGAGGAAGCGCCGCGCTAGCATCTCCTTGAGTGGCACCAATCCATGAATTATTTAGTGTATAGATATGTCTGGGGCGCCCCGGTTGGAGTCTTCCAAATGATCCAATATGCTGATTAAGATAACTCATAGAAAGATGAAACCAGAAATGATTGCTTGGTTATGAATACATTTTCAAGCGGTGGTTCTTTCATATACGTTTTTAGAGCACTCATGGATTTGCAAGTGCGATGTTATGTTATCGCACTTGCAAATCTGCACAGTCGAGAATGAAATATCGCGCGCGTAAAACTTGTTACTAAAATAAGATATTGAGAGACGTCGCTTATTTTGTGTAGTCTTGACCGATGTTCCCTCTAAGCTGGGCAACTGCGCAATTGCGCACTCTCAGCGCACATGAAAACCGATCCAGCGCAGTGACACGCAGCCTGACGTCGGAAGCGCAAGGTCTCGAGCTGCTGCTCAGCCTACTTCTACTTCCTAGTTTACCTGACACTGTACCCTCCTCTCTTAAAGGGGTACACTCATAATTACACACAGGAGAAACACCCGTAACTTTATATGTGCGGGCATGACAGGCGGACCACACCCGTAGCTTTATTTCTGCGGGCAGCCTGACGTCGGAAGTACCCGGTCTCGAGCTGCTGCTCAGCCTACTTCTACTTCCTAGTTTACCTGACACTGTACCCTCCTCTCTTAAAGGGGTACACTCATAATTACACACAGGAGAAACACCCGTAACTTTATATGTGCGGGCATGACAGGCGGACCACACCCGTAGCTTTATATCTGCGGGCAGCCTGACGTCGGAAGTACCCGGTCTCGAGCTGCTGCTCAGCCTACTTCTACTTCCTAGTTTACCTGACACCGTACCCTCCTCTCTTAAAGGGGTACACTCATAATTACACACAGGAGAAACACCCGTAACTTTATATGTGCGGGCATGACAGGCGGACCCCACCCGTAGCTTTATATCTGCGGGCAGCCTGACGTCGGAAGTACACGGTCCCGAGCTGCTGCTCAGCCTACTTGTACTTCCTACTTTACCTGACACCGTCCCCCTCCTCTCTTAAAGGGGTACACTCATAATTACAAACAGGACAAACACCCGTAACTTTATATCTGCGGGCATGACAGGTGGACCACACCCGTAGCTTTATATCTGCGGGCATGACTGACCACACCTGAACATTTTTCAAATGTGAGTGACTCTTAAGAGTCACAAAGTAAATCACAGCACATAATAAAAAAATCAAAGACTTTTCTTCCGCAAAACACCAGAGAACTGCTGAAACAAGACCACAGTTTGTCATAACATTAGTTGGAGTTCAATCACTGAGGGATGGGGGCGGGGGGGGGGGGGGATTTGCCATTAGGCAAATGCAAGCGATTGCCTGTGGCCCCAAGCGTCTCATAAAAATGGATTAATAAAGCTCTCACCCATTGAACGCAGTGATTTTCGTCTCGTTCCACATGCTTGAAAACAGCGAAAATTGAGTGCTTCTCACGCAAGTCAATATTCTGTCTAGTGAGGGCGCAGGTGCAAAACTGATTCAGGAAGCAGGTCGCAACACGCTAAACAAAGTTATTGGTGCGTCCCGAGGAAAATGAAGTCTCCTTCTTCCAGTGAAGCGGAAAAGCCAAGGCAAGAGGAAAGCAACATTTTTTATTGAAACTACTACCTATTCAAATACAGTGGTGCCTCGGTCCTCGACCGCAATCCGTTCCAGAAGGCCGGTTGAAAAGTGAAACGTTCGAAAACCGAAGCGTGTTTTCCCATGACAATAAATGGAAAATGAAATAATGCGTTCCAAGCCTTAAAAATATATTTATTTTTTAAGCGTTCTTCCACCATCCCCTCCACAGCCAACCTGGCTGCCAGGACCAGTGGAGTGGTGCCGTCATTCATTCGGGCGTCCAGATCTGTCGCCCGATTGCGAATGAGAATCTGGGACGGTGCAAAGATTCAGAGGGAGAAATGAGTTTGTGTGAAATGCATCTTTTCACTCAATCCTCGACCGCAATCCGTTGCAGAAGGCCGGTTGAAAAGTGAAACGTTCGAAAACCGAAGCGTGTTTTCCCATTAAAATGAATGGAAAATGAAATAATGCGTTCCAAGCCTAAAAAGTAGTTTTTTTTTTTTTTTTTAGCTTTTCCTAATAATAAACTACATAGTAGGAATACATGTATAATTTAAATACTTTATATAATTAAATCATTTGAGAAATATATTTATTTTTTGCTTAAAATGTATGCTTTAGCAGTATAATATGCTCGGCTGGGAATGCTTTGCCGTATTTGTAGCGACTCGGCCTTCAGCCTTGTAAACCTTTTTTTTTTTTATTAACAAAAGTGGGTGTGCATGGTGGAAAGGGAGTATTTGTTGCCTTAGGAAGTAGAAAAAACCCACTGACATTCAACTCAAGCCATGAGTTTCTGCATATCTGTCAATAAATTATTATTTTGGGACTAAAAGCCCTCTCTCTGTATTATTTTTGTCGCTTTATAGTTTGTGGCGTCACAAAAGCAAAAAATTTATTGGTGTTAAAGTCACTGTTGTGCTTCATATGTTTCTTTGTATCCCCCCCCCCCAAAAAAAAAACCACTGATTAGAAACTGGTGTTTTTATTAAAAACAACCAAAATTCTACAACTAATTATTAAGGGAAAAGAAAAAGCAAACAAACTTTCATTTTTTTTTTTGGGGGGGGGGTTGCTTACAGAAAAGAAAATATTTTGTGGGTTTTGGAAGAACAGTGAAAATGCCGTAAATCCGCTAACGGTGAATTAGACAAATGCCAATATTTCATCACAATTAAAAGGTCTTACAAATGTGGATCATCGATCCCAATTTTGTTGTAAAATGCTCCGACCAACAATCACACAAAAACATTTTTACAAAATTAAAACGCTAGCGAGCGGCCAGTGGATCAGCTTGTAAAGCGTTGGCCTCACAGTTCTGAGGACCCGGGTTCGATCCCGGCCCCGCCTGTGTGGAGTTTGCATGTTCTCCCCGTGCCTGTGTGGCTTTTCTCCGGGCGCTGCGGTTTCCTCCCACATTCCAGAAACATTATTTGGACACTCTAAATTGCCCCTAGGTGTGATTTTGAGTGCGGCCGTTTGCCTCCATGTGCCCCTGCGATTGGCCGGCGACCGGTTCAGGGCGTGCCCCGCCTCCTGCCCGTTGAGAGCTGGGATCGTCTCCAGGACTCCCCTCGACCCTCGTGAGGATAAGTGGCAAAGAAAATGGATGGATGAATGAAAAAGCTAGCAAAATCCTGGAGGTACCGCAAAGGCCCTTCTGACCTCCCTCCCCGTGTGTCGCCCCCCGCAGGTCGAGCTGGGAGCTGCCCGAGCTGCGCGAAGGCCTGGTGCGGGCCATCAGCGACTCGGACGGCGTCAGCTACCCGTGGTACGGCAACACCACCGAGACGGTCACCATCGTGGGTCCCACCTCCAAGCCGTCCCGCTTCACCGTCAGCATGAACGACAATTTCTACCCCAGCGTCACCTGGGCCGTGCCGGTGAGCCGATCCGACGCGCCGGCGCTCACCGGCGTCAAGCGCGACCAGAGCTTCACCACCTGGCTGGTGGCGCTCAACGCCGCCTCCAGGGAGAAGATCCTCCTGCGCGCCATCAAGTGGCGCATGCGCGTGGACATCGCCGTGGACCCCGCCAGACCTCTGGGCTCCAGGGCCCGGCTGGTGGGCCGGGCGCACCAGGACCAGCCGCGGGTGCTGAGCCGCGCGGAGCCCATCCCGGCCAACGCCATGGGGAGGCCCAACGCCAACGACGCCCAAGTCCTCATGTGGAGGCCCAGGAGGGGGCCTCCGCTTGTCGTCATCCCGCCCAAGTAGACGCCCCTACCACAGCCCCTCGACCATTTATTCCATATCAGTCTTCATGTCCGTGTACTAGTGCGCAATTTCCCGTTACGAGTAAGAGAATTCAACGCACTAATAGAACGACTATGTCTTACTCGGTAACTAGTGCCACTTTTGCTCTGTGAGTACGGTAAATGCCTTTTCTTGCTTGAGCATTCACTGTTGGCCTACTAGCACATAAGGAAACCTTGCGAGTGCTGCACTAGTAACACTACCAGGCCCAACTGCTTTGCATGCGTCACACACTAGTAGCCTCCCGGAACCATTCTGAGCCACCCCTATAAATCTCAAAAGCTAGCAAGGCCCCCTGGTTTGAGTATTTAATCATGTCGATGCCCATCTTAAGGTCCATACACTAGTACACTCTTTCTCCTCACTAGTAAAACAATAAAGCGCACTAGTAGAAGGACCAGTGCGCAGTAGCTGAACAATTGTCTGTTTTTTCCACTACTCGTGCCACTTTCGATCTTCCAGTACACAATTAAACTACTGTACTGCACTAATAACACCGCGAGGCATGTGTGTCACACACTAGTAGCCTCCCGGAACCCACGAGTAACACGAAAATGATTAAACAGCATTCCGTAAAACCCCCAAAAATCTTGTCAAGCCTTCCGGCAAAATATTTCGCCATACATTTTTATACACCCCCACCTCCCCAAAACAAATATTGATCTCTTAAAAAAAAAAAAAAAAAAAAAAAATTCACACACACCCCAAAGATTACATTTTGGGGCAAAATATTATGCCATCACCACACCCCACCCAACAGACTTCTTAAAGGCTAAGCCACCCTAAATCTCAAAAGCTAGCAAGGCCCCTGGTTTGAGTATTTATTTAATAATGTTGATACCCAACTAAAGGTCCATACACTAGTACACTTTTTATCCTCACTTGTAAGACAATTCAGCGCACTAGTAGAACGACCAGTGCGCAGTAGCTGAACAATTGTCTAATGTATTTTCCACCACTCGTGCCACTTTAGATCCTCGACTACACAATTAAACTGCTGTACCGCACTAATAACACCACGAGGCATGTGTCACACGCTAGTAGCTTCCTGGAGCCGAATAGTCGAACGAAAAGTTTTGTCTCTCCAGTAAAATAGAATTGTGTTACCATTGTGCAGAAATGTCGTGGAAAACCTTTCTCAGTGAGCTGTTCTACTAGTGCTCTGAATTGTTTTACGAGCGAAGACCAAGAGTGTACTAGTGCGTGTACCTGAAAGCTCCATATGAAGAATGCCTTAAATCCTCGCGGCTACCTTGCGTGATCTGAAAAGCATCACGGCCTCGACTTCGGCACAACCGAACATCCGGTTTTCCGTAGTGCTTATTTGGGGTCACAGGACTTTAGGCAAGAGGTCGGCGACACCATGGACTGGTCGCCGGCCATACGCGGGGGAGACGACACCGATCCAGTTTGTAATAAGTCAGCCTTAAAGAAGCCAATCGCGATACGTTTCCATCGGGCCCCGCGGTGTCCGCTTGCTGCTTTGTTACACGAGACTGCCTCAAACGCCACTCGGACCGGACACGGCGTCGGACTTTACTGTGTTCCTTTGTTTCTTTCTGTTATCGTTTACAGCCCGGGGAATTGCGAGTCGCAATGCGCCGTCGTCCGTCGTTAGCCTAGCGGGGTTGCGACACAAACAACGGAATGAAAATCGGAAAGCGGAGGTACGACGTGTTAGCGCACGCTGTCCGTGACCTCAAACGCGGGAGCGCCACGACCCGAGGACCCCTCTCGTTTACATATTAAAAAGTATTGTGATGATTTCCTTGTACCTGCGTTTCGTTTCGGTCAACAACTTGAGGATGTTACGTTTGTCCCAATTTTGAGCTCGCCCGACTGGTGTTTATATGTATGTGTATGCACGTATCATATCAGAACTGACTGAAAAATTTCATGTTTACACTGGAAAAAAAAAAAAAAATTACCTCAATGAGTGACTGTACTGTGAGGGCTTCGGTTGGTACTATGAAGTACACACTTCAGCCCCTCCCGCTATTGAAAGTCATTTTTTTTCCATTTAGTTATTATTGTAAATGTCATTCATAATGAGGTTGATTGCAACCGTATTTATTAAAAGGAAGGCCTTGTACACATTTAATGGATGAGAATGATTTGTTTTAAAGGAGTTTTTTTTGGAACTAAATATGTATAAATATGTACCGGCTACAATTCGGTGTCTAGAATGCACCGTCTGTACCACCGCGCAGGGTTACTTCAGGTCAGAACCGAACAGCCAGCCAATCGCAGTGACGCTTTCTTGGTCACGTGACATCGCATACTAAGAAAGCGTCACTGCGATTGGCTGAGTGTTCGGTTCTGACCTGAAGTAACCCTGCCTGGTGCCACACACGGTGAATTTTAGACAGCGAATTGTAGCCCGTTGAAATGTTAACATTGAAAATGGACACTGAAATACAACTCTTGAAAATGTGATGACTTTACATTTCAAATTCAAATCCTGGTGGCACATATTTATTTCCATAGTTTTTCCCTACAATGGACAATTTTTCAAAGACCCCCCCCCTGTACACACACATTATCCTAGTGCCAATTTAAATCTTACTACCACCATAAATGCCACTGGAATTGGGGAAAAACAACAACACACATTCAAATTCACGGATAGTACAGTGCAGAAGGTGAGCGTGGGGACCCGAAGTGCAGATGTACCGCATTGTTTGACGATGCAAAATCATTTTTATCCGATTGATTAATCAGTAAAATGCTTGATTGTAAAAATGTTACATATTCAGATTTCATTTAGAAAAAGAAATGTTACGAGACTCAAATTGTACTTTTTCAAGAGAAAAAAATTGCAAGGTTTACTAGTTGTGTATATTTAGGGCTCAAGTAGAAGATCGTGCTTCCCAGTTTTGTCTCAAATGTGACAAAGCAAAACTTCCATTTAGCAAAAGTGTCGTTGTTGTGTGTTTTTTAAATATACTGCTTTGGGTTGCAGAGGGGAAAAGAAAGTTTATGCATACCATAAAGGCAACACGAGCACGCATTAGACACATTTTTCGACTTTATACAAAGATTGTCTTATTCGTAATTGAGACAATAATTTGACAATTCCAACAAAAAAAGAACAGTAAGCACAATTAAATGATACAACTTGATGAAGCTCTTCAAAATAAAAGCTCATAAATCTCTCGTCAGCATTAAAAAAAAAATAAAATAAAAAAGGGGAGGGGCCCATTTTAACCCCAACATTGACGACAATAAATTACATGAGCCGAAGGAATGAGTGATTTAAATTATTTCATTTTCGGGTAACAGCCTATTTTTAAAGCCGCCATTATTTACATCCACTGTTAACGACTTCATATTTTAGTAATAACTTTATGTCTCAGTGTTTCTCAAGTGACTTGGTAGCCATGTTGAGCCACTATGGCCACTGGTTGCCTGGCAACAACACAAAAACGCCTCCCTAAGTGCCCACAATCGTTTTTTTTTTTTTTCCCCCTCTCCTCCTCCAAAACATGAAAAAGTTTGCATTTCGATTCCACGAGATGCAATCTCGGCCGCCACGATTAAGAAATGGGATTCGGGCTGCTGGGTGAAATTCCCCAAAACTAAAACGGGACCACAACCTTTCACTTGCTGACCGGAGAAGGTCCGATGATCTTTCCCTGAAAAGGTTGCAGCGCTTTCTCGGTTCATTGCGAAATTTGAATTTTTTTTTTTTTCCCGGTGAATACAGTGGAACCACGTTTTTCAAGATGAACCAGGAAGTCTGACTAAAACCAAAATGTATGAAAAACCAAAGCAACATAACCCCATAATGTAAATCCAATGATTCCGTACTAGATACCTAAAATCATTAACACGAGAGAGAGAGAGATGAGAGATTACAAACAGAAACCAGCAGGAAATCAATCGGATAGATTAAGTGGAAAAATAATTTAACATCACCTTTACCTTTATTTTCAACTCTTGGAATGGAAGACAGTGAGAATGTGGAGCGGGAGGAGCCATTTTCGTACTTTGCTAAGTTCTTTCTCAAATCCTCTCATCTTCCTCACCTCACTTAGCAAATGGCTGACACTCGGAACTTTTTGTCGTATTCTAACAAAGGCCCGTTCAACAGAGCGCAAGGCGTATTCCACGATGGAAGCTTTTCTCAACAATTCAAGCCAGGAACAAGCCTCCCGGTCTGCTCGGCAAATCGGGTCTGTGGATCACCTCTCGCCGTACATAGTAAGTTTCTTTCGGCTTGTCCCGTTGGGGGTCTCAGATGAACGCTCGTATTTGTTTGCTTGATGCCCTTCCTGACGCAACCCCGCTTGGGGAGCGGGGGCCCAGGTGAGATACGAACTCACCATCCCTGGTTTACAAAAGGCCTAAACATCGAAACATCTGGCTTTCAAAATAAAATCAGGTCATTATAATGAGTTTCACCACACTTTCTTTGGCCCCGTAATCTCTTATTTTGTGGGCATACACAAACAATTTTGTGTTGTTTATTGGGTGTTACTGCTGAATATGCTCGCAAAGAAACGGTGTTGAAACTGTTATTATAAGGCACGCTTTTATTTTGAAAGCCTGACCTTTGCCAGGATGAGGTACTCCGACTGCCAGGACGATTGTTATTGCTCTGAGTTGTTATTAAAAGCTTGCATTGTGAAATACGCCAAAGCTGTTTGGTGATCCTTTTTAAAAAATGTAATACTTCGAATGTATGAGAAATGGGATATAATTTTGATGGGGGGGGGGGGGTAATTGAAAAGCGAGGTTCCACTGTAATGAATTTCCTACCCTTACACGGCACCCGTTCCTCAGTTTGAATACACGCAGACATTATTGCTCCAGATGGAATGATTCTGCAAAAACGTTGTGACTTCCTGTTGCCAGCTCAGGCACTTCAGGTGTAAACAGAGATTGTGCTCGACCTTTTCCTGACCTCTTCCTGTACGCCCCTTCCAAACTGACCTTTCCGCCTCTCTTTCCCTGACCCCCGTTTGGTCCCACTGGGCCTTGGGTCCGCCTCACGCCCTGCTGGGGTTTGGGGCCGGCTTGCCTTTGTAGCCGTAGAGGAATGTGGCGGCGATGACCAGGACGGCTCCCAAGAAGAAGATGCTGGTGTGGTGACACAATTGGAGAAGGGGATCAAAACCATAAATCTCTCGAGCACAAATTACCGTACCCCAACTATAAGGCAGATTGTTTAGAAATATTTATGGGTTTTCCCCAATATACAAGTTCTGTAATTCCCGGCCTAGAGCGCACCTGGTTATAAGCCTCGGTACACAGAGTTTTAACGTCAGCGCAGCACTAGTGTTAGCGAGGGATAGCGTTAGAGAGGTGCTAGCGTGGCGCTAGCATTAAACTCTGTACCGAGGCTCATAACCAGGTACGCTAACGCCAGCACCGCGCAATCACTATCGGCACACTAACACTAGCGCCGCACTATCGCTAGCGCCTCATCACCGCATAAACCGCAGGGTTGAAAGCGTGTGGAAAAAAGTCGCGGCCTGGAGGCCGGAAATTACGGTACAAGTTTCGCGCCTTCGGTGCAGTACCACGTTGTGCCACAAGATGTCGTAAATAGGAAGCAAGAAAAAAAGGTGAGAAAGGGTCTCATAATTAGCTCAAATAATAAGACCTTACCAACACAGGTGAATGAATATATACGTGCGTATTGTTCTATTTCCTGTTTGCATACTCGATGTGTTTACGGAGCAGTTGTTTCAATATTTATTATTACCATAAGACCTTCGCCAATTTCTGTTACCCCGTCTATGGCGTTTTGCATTATGTTAGTATTAAGCTTGCGTGGTTTTCTTTAATATTTTGGGGTTTGAAAATCAAGTTTTGTGTCTGACGACAAAAACTGGCAGCATACTGTATATAAGCATATAACTGTAAAAGCTTTAGCTTTACAGATGCCACAGCAAATCACAACGAACCCTAAATGAGGGCGCCGCACGCACCTGGTGGGCTCGAAGTCCTGGAGGAAAAAGTAGGAAATAAACGCGGAGAGGATAATGGAGAGCGACGTCGCAAAACCTTTCAGGATGTTGTCAGCGTACTTGATGACCGCCGCGATGACCAGACCGCCCAGCGCCTGAGAGAAAACAAAACACATGCGACGCAGACGGACGGAGGCGGGGCCTGAGGCGCCCGGCGGACAGCGGGACTGACCTGCAGCGTGACCACCGCGCAGGTGACCGCGTTGTAACCCTGGAACATTCCCGACTCCATCACTTTGTCCCCGTCGAAGCTCAGCATCCCGAAAAAGCCGAAAAACAGGCCGAATATCCCTGAAAAACGCACACAGAAGTTCCTCAAGGGCCGCAATTGAGTTTTAATAGCAAGTCATTCGTAGAAGACATTAAAAAAGTAAAAAGTTTACGTGCATGATGTAAAAAGGTTTATTTCAATTATTTCCATTTTGAATCATGAATTATAATTCATTAAACTTTTTTGACATCCAGTCAACATGCAAACTAGCTAACGGTTAGCCAGTTGACAGTATACCGCTAACCAGAGCCACAAAATCTGCTATCACTCACTGACGAAACACGTCACTCATCAGAGTCACAGATACTACAGTGTAGTACAGAAGGATGGCAACTCCAAGTGTACGAAAAAGAAAACGCCCGCAACACAGATGCACATTTTTTGATTGCATTGGTATTGTCAGTATTCATCCATTCATCCATTTTCTTTGCCGCTTATCCTCACGAGGGTCGCGGGGAGTGCTGGAGCCTATCCCAGATCTCAACGGGCATGAGGCCTCACTAGCAAGACAATTTAGCGAAATTAACTGTCTTGTAATGGGTTTTTTTCGACTGCAAGTGACAATTTTGGCCCCAAGTCATATTACTAGTAAACTACTGTTTTGCAGTAGTTATACGACTAGACCAATCTTATAGGCATTTAACATGCACTAGTAGCCACTTGGATCCTACTAGTCGGATCAAATTGCCTACAAGTAATGATTTTTAACGCAATGGTAACATGTAGTTGTTTTACTGGTATCCGGAAATATCATGCAGCAATGGAAAAAAAAAATATTACAGTCCTCATAATACATTCTACTATTGTGCTGGATTGTCTTAATAGTGAGGACAAAGATGTACTAGTATAGGGATGAATTTGGCATACTAGTAGGACAACAACATGTAACTATCCATGCATCCATTTTGTAAACTGCTTAACTACCCCCACAGCCATTTTCTAAGATGCTTATCCTCATGAGGGTCGCGAGGAGTGCTGAAGCCTATCCCAGCTGACAACGGCCAGGAGGCGGGGTACACCCCGAACTGGTCGCCAGCCAATCGCAGGGCACATAGAAACAAACAGCCGCACTCACAATCACACCGAGGGGCAATTTAGAGGGTCCAAATAATGTTGCACATTTTTGGAATGTGGGAGGAAATCGGACTGCCCGGAGAAAAAACACACAAAAAATTGTAATGGATTTGATCAGAAGCGTGTACACGCGCTAAGTTGAACCGACCGAGCTGGATGTTGCGTATCCAGACGCTCTGCTTGCTCTCTTTCAGGATCTTCTCAAAGTAGACGCCGGCGAAGCCGCTGGAGCAGCACGCCACCAGGACGGCCGTGACGCCCGCAAACTGGGAGCCCGCGGACACGGACGCCTTCTCCGCCACCACCGAGGATTCGGACGGCCACTGCGGACGCAAGACATAAAGTGAGGCGGTACTCGTCGAGGGCCGTGGCTGTATATTCCGAAAAATAATCGAAAAAAATAAAAATCACAGTTTCTTGATCGGCAGCCGTAGCGCGACATCATTGAACTTCGCTACGAGCCACGTTCAAAGTAAACAGGCACAGTTGGAATCATGAAATCGGGGGACTCGACTCGAAAATGATCCAATTAGAATGCACAGCGGCAGTCGCAATTACACTCAGCGGCGTTTCGTCGGCGCCGAAGGGAGGCGGAAAGGAGTGGGCGGACGCGTTCGTGAAGTCGCTTTTGTCGTCTGTTGTAGCAAACCACCTGCTAGCAAAAAGAAAAAGAAAAAGCTCTCCGTCGTAGCGGGATGTGGAGGAGGTGATACGACAACTTTGTCACCCTTTCATTGGTTCATCCCGTTCCCGAGTCATTGTTGTAATTAAGACGTAGTCGTTTGGAACAAAACATTGACCACGTCGACTCATTACAAATAAAGTCATCAGGCCAAATTTATGCCGCAAATAGTCAATAATCCATTAGTATTTGACACTGTAAATATGATCCGCAAACACTTTAATGCAGTCACTCACGTTTGAAAATTGTACTGGTGTGGTCAGTCATGCCCGCAGATATAAAGCTGCGGGTGTGTGTTCTGTTTGTAATTCTGAGTGTACCCCTTTAAGAGCGGAGGGGGGCGGTGTCAGGTAAACTAAGTAAGGAAGTAAGATGAGGAGCCGCTCGTGTGGTTGCGTGTTAAAAAAAAAAAAAAAAAAAGACGTCAGGCTGTGGTGCGGTGAGAGCGTGCGACAAGTGCGCAATTGCGCAGTGGCGCAGCTTAGACGGAAAATTGGTCAAGGCTACACAAAATAAGCGACGTCTTTCAATATCTATGTATTCCTACTTGTAGCAAATTTTACACGCGTGATTTTCCGTCCTCGAGCGTGCAGATTTGCGAGTGCGATGGCGCAAATCACAGTGACTGTTAATGTCAGTTTAAACTCACACAACTTGACAAGCTAACCCGAGTTAAAAACGAGCAACTACAGCCGAACACGGTGGTGCGCACAGCACCCACCAGTCCAGGCCCGGGATTTTAGATCCAAGCACATTAAAAGTCACAGATACGACTGAGTAGAACGTGAGGATGACGAATCCAAGCACTTCAAAATATAATTTTTTTTTGCAGTGTTTGAAAAAAAAAAAATAAAAAGATCACAGTACCGTCACTGTGATTTGACGAGCGCGTACGCGCCTCCACGCCATCCCACTTGCAAATCTGTATAGTCGAGCACGAAAAATCACACGCGTAAACTTTGTTACAAGTAGAAATAATAGATATTGTAAGACGTTGCTTATTTTGTGTAGTCTTGACCGATGTTTCCTCTAAGCTGCGCAATTGCGCACTCTCAGCGCATATGAAAACCGATCCAGCAAAGTGAACCACAGCTTGGCGTCCTTTTTTTTTTTTTTTTTAACACTGCTGCTCAACCGACTTCTACTTCCTAGTTTACCTGACGCCGCCCCCCTCCGCTCTTAAAGGAGTACACTCATAATTACAAAGAGAACACACACCCGTAACTTTGTATCTGCGGGCATGACTGAGCACACCCGTACATTTTTCCAATGTGAGTGACTGACAGTATTCTACAAAAACAAAAAGGAGTGAAATAAAAAAAAAAAAAAATAACTGGTACTATTAGTTGTGAGGCCTCAAATGTTCTGCCACGTTTTCACTTCACCCGTGCACTCTAAAAATTTAAAGACATGCTGTAAAAGTGAAAATTGACCAGCTACCTGCACGAGAGCCACTCCGGCCATGAGGATGATGAGCGAGAGCCACTGGTAGATGCCCAGCCGGCGTCCCAGCATCAGCACGGAGAACAGAGCCGTGGTCAGGATCTTCAGCTGGTACGTGAGCTGGTGGAAGGAAGGACGTGAGGGAGGGAGGGAGGGAGGGAGGAGGGAGGGAGGGAGGAAGGGAGGGAGGACGGAGGGAGGAAGGGAGGGAGGGAGGAAGAGAGGAAGGAAGGGAGGGAGGGAGGAAGGAAGGAAGGGGGTTAGAAGGGAGGGAGGGAGGAAGAAAGGAAGGGAGGGAGGGAGGGAGGGAGGGAGGGAGGAAGGAAGGAAGGAAGGAAGGAAGGAGGAAGGAAGGAGGAAGGAAGGAGGAAGGAAGGAAGGAAGGAAGGGAGGAAGAAGGAGGAAGGAAGGAGGGAGGAAGGAAGGAAGGAAGGAGGAAGGAAGGGAGGGAGGAGGAAGGAAGGAGAGAGGGAAGGGAGGGAAGGGAGGGAGGGAGGAAAGAAGGAAAGAAGTGATGGAGGTAGGAAGGAAGGAAGGGAGGGAGGGAGGAGGGAGGAAGAGAGGAAGGAAGGGAGGGAGAGAGGAAGGAAGGAAGAGAGGAGGAAGGAAGGAGGAAGGAAGAGAGGGAGGAAGGAAGGAGGAGGAAGGAAGGAAGGAAGGGAGGGAGGAAGGGAGGAAGGAAGGAAGGAAGGAAGGAGGGAGGAAGGAAGGAAGGAGAGAGGGAAGGGAGGGAGGAAGGAAGGAAGGAGAGAGGGAAGGGAGGGAAGGGAGGAAGGAGGGAGGGAAGGGAGGGAGGAAAGAAGCTCCGAAAGTGAGCCCGGAGAACAAACCAGCACGGCTCTGTCGTGGTACCTGGTAGGTGGCGGCGTCCAGGTTGGACAGGGCCACGTAGAGCAGGTTGTTCTGCAGGGTGTAGACGCCCGAGGGGATGGCGAGCTTCAGGGTCTCCAAGGGCTTGTGGGCGATCTCCTGGCGTAGGACGCTGTTGAAGGCTCGCACGCTGTAACCTGAGGAGACGCCAAACGCCGTGTTTGATTTTCACAAGCCGCGTCGCCGAGGTGACGGCAAACCTTGTCTTTTGTTCCCAGCTGAAAAAAATCGGCTGAGACGGATTTTTGTCACTTTTGACTTAGCCGTCGCTCCACTCACTGTGGTCTCTGAAGACGAGCATCAGGCAGATGAAGATCTTCGTGAGCTCGGCCGCCACCACGGCCGAGGAGGCCAGGTACCGCGGGCCCTCGGCCTGCAGGGTCCGCGAGTAGCGCATGACGAGCACCAGGGACGTGGTCTGGAACACCAGCACGCCGAGGGAGAGGTACTTCAGCCGGGACGAAACCGTGGCGGCCATTGGGCAAGAAGGCTGAATGGGGAAAGGGGGGCGGGGGGACAACATGAAGAAAAGTGAACTCTCAAACACTAACGGTGTAGCAACACATGTACACAGGCAAACAGTCACAAATATTCTTAATCCTCTGCGGAAAGTGTGAGTGAGTTGCAGCAATTAACAACTGAACTATTCCAATGTTTAATTTACTGTAACATTAGCACCATTACTGTTGTACTGTTAACGTCGGATACACTTTTGCTTTTTCTCCTTTTAATTTGAACTGTGTTGCTTTTTATTCTCACACTCAAGACTGATTAAATTTACCATCCGCTACGCAGAATGATGCTTTCAAGGAATGCCTGATTTTGGTTGTCTACATTTGTGTATTGTTATTATTTAGAGTACTAAACCAGCAAAATGCGACAAGGCAGTCGTATTGCGTTTCAGGCTAATTTAATCTCGCGCGCAAACGCGACAAAATAGCTAACGCGAAACAGAAGTTCGAAGGCCGAGGAGTTGAGCCAAGCTACGAAAAGACGCCAGAGTTGAACAACCAGGCAGAGCGAAGATTCCAAGTCAACAAATGCAGTGCGGCGTGGACTTGTAAACTTGTCCAAAAGAGCGGTAGTTCGAAGCTCCGTTGACGGTCCCTCTCATCCTTACGTAGGCACTCCTCGGAATGTTCCAGAATCCCGCATCGCAAAAGATCCGCATCATAATAACATAAAAGCATGAAAGTTGTGCTGTTTTGCAGATTTCAAAACAACTTGTTTTGTTTTGGCTTTTGAGGAGGCCGCAACAGATAATCGATATTTTGATTCATATCATCTCTGGTACCGGTATTTCAAGGCTCGACTGTACGTTGAAGTGAGTTGAGGAGCTCGGTTGGGAATGTGCGTGACTTCCAAGGACAGATATTATGGATTTGAGAATTTGTAATTTGGATTTTAAATTGGCGGAACAGCTGGTAAAGTCTTGTCCTCACAGTTCTGAGGACCCGAGTTCGAACATGGCCCCGCCCGTGTGGACTTTGCGTGACCTCCCCGTGCCTGTGTGGGTTTCCTCCGGGTGGGCACTCCGGTTTCCTCCCAAATCCCAAAAACATGCAACAATAATCGGACACTCTAACTTGCTCCAAGGTGTGATTGAGTGCGGCTGTTTGTCTTGATGTGCCCTGCGATTGGCTGGCGACCATTTCGGGGTGTACGCCGCCTCCTGCCCGCTGACAGCTGGGATAGGCTCCAGCACTCCCAGTGACACCTCGTGAGGATAAGTGACGAAGAAAATGGATTTAAAATCGACCATTTCAAACCTTTGGGGGGGAGCCATCAATGACTCGCCATTTGCTGCAGGGCTCGATCCCCATCCCCCACCAACTTCCGCTTTTTCCACCAATCACAAACACGCACCTGTACAGGGCCGCTGGCCAGCACCCCCAAAATATTAAGAAATATATTTTTCAACTTTTTGCCTTAGCTGTTATATAACATTGCTTAGCATTTCGTTAGCTACACTAGTTGGTTTTAACGTGTTAAGTAAATCGAAATTAATAATGTTCAAAGTCGCCCTTGCATCCTTCGATTTATAAAAAAAAATAAGTTTGAACACCCCACGAATCGAAGGAAGTATTTTTACGCTTTAGCGTGTATTTAATACATTATAAATACACGCTAAAGCGTAAACATAATTCCCTCAAAATGTGAAGAAAAAGGAAATTGTAGCTCACGTCTCGTCCAATGACGTCAAAACCGAAGCAGCCACAAAAGCAATTCTTTCCTTCCTTCCTTCGCTCACGTCCTGTCGTAGGTTGACCGAGGCTGGAAATCCACCATCCACGGAGACGCGCACCTTAAGACGCACTGGGCGTCTCTGAATAACATTTTAATCTAGATATGAATAACCAAAGACGGAAAATTTGCACCACACGTCCGCGTCGCCTGAAAAATAATAAAGAAATCGCTTCCGTGTCGGTTTCTTCTTCGTTACGTCCCAGGGCGAATCGCTGCTGCTGTTGTTGTCGATAAGTTGCCACCTGCAGGTCGGTGACGGAACTGCACAACATAACCACGCTTGCAACGAAATGTTTTCTCGCAGGATAGATGGATAGCTAGATAGATAGATAGATAATGTAAAGTACTGCTTACTTTTGTTTGATACTTGGATATCAACATTTATGTCAAGCCAATATTTCCCTTTTCATGAACTAAAGGTCACTCCCATTTACACACACACACACACACACGCACACACGAGTGTCTGATTATCCAGGCTTTAATTCAGAAAGGAAACGTGGTCGATCTTTTACAACAACAGGTTTGCGCTCCATCTTACAAAACGTGGCCACAGCTACTTCATATGTCGTAAGAAAAAGAAACACGGATATATGTTCATATATAAATATGTACAGACCTTATAAACACAGCTTTTGCCTGCTACACGCGCAGAGATATCAATTGCGTTTGGTGGAAACGGAAACACGATCGCTTGTTTGGGATTATTGTCAAAATAGTTTCCAACTCTGCATCCGCTGTTTTGGATGCGCGTGGATTTAAAAAAAAAAAAAAAAAGCCATTTAAGCATTTGTTTAATATTCTTGAGCATATACTCGTATGATCTTTGGGCACAATAACAAAACAATTCAGCGTAATGATGGAAACAAATGCGTCGTACTGGCAATGTTTGTTTGTTTATTTGTTTTTCTACAACTGCCTTCAATTATCAAGGAAATGGAAGAAGTATAAACTTACGTGACGGCACGGCCTCACAGTGCTGAGGACCGGGGTTCAAATCCCGGCTTCGCCTGTGTGGAGCTTGCATATTCTCCCCGTGCCTGCGTGGCTTTTCTCCGGGCGGACACTCCGGTTTTCCTCCCTCATCCCAAAAACATGCAACATTAATTGGACACTCTAAATTGCCCGTAGGTGTGATTATGATAGTTGTCTGTCCCCATGTGCCCTGCGATTGGCTGGCGACCAGTTCGGGGTGTACCCCGCCCCCTGGCCGTTGTCAGCTGGCATAGGCTACAGCGCTACCCGCGACCCTTGTGAGGATAAGTGGCAAAGAAAATAGATGGATGGATACATTTACATGACAGCACGGTGAGGCAACTAGTGAGAGCGTCGGCCTCACGGTTCTGAGGACCGGGGTTCAAATCCCGGCCTCGCCTGTGTGGAGCTTGCATGTTCTCCCTTGGCCTGCGTGGGTTTTCTTCGGGTGGGCACTCCGGTTTCCTCCCACATTCCAAAAACATCCAACATTAATTGGACACGCTAAATTGCCCCTAGGTGCGATTGTGAGTGCGGCTGTTTGTCTCTATGTGCCCTGCGATTGGCTGGCGACCAGTTCGGGGAGTACCCCGCCTCCTGGCCGTTGTCAGCTGTGATAGGCTACAGCGCTCCCGGGACCCTCGTGAGGATAAGCAGTTTACAAAATGGATGCATGGATAGTTACATGTTGTTGTCCTACTAGAATGCCAAATTCATCCATATACTAGTACATCTTTGTCCTCACTATTAAGACAATCCAGCACAATAGTAGAATGTATTATGAGGACTGTTAATATATTTTTTTTCCATTACTGCATGATATTTCTGGATACCAGTAAAACAACTACATGTTACCATTGCGGTAAAAACTACTACTAGTAGGCAGTTTGATCCGACTAGTAAATTCCAAGTGGCTACTAGTGCATATTAGATGTTTATAAGATTGGTCTAGTCGTGCTACTAGCGCAAAACAGTTTACTAGTAATTTGACCTGGGGTCAAAATTGTCACTTGCAGTAGAAAAAAAAACATTACAAGTAAGACAGTTAATTTCGCTCAATTGTTTTGCTAGTGAGGCCGAAAAGTGTACTGCTACGTGTATTGACCTTAAGATATGAAGAATATCCGATAACTGCTTCAATGTCTTTTCATCAACGAAATCACAAAAATTCACTAAACACTTTGATTGCCTTCCAGACTTGGCTTATGCATCATGACAAGTAAAATATAGCAGACAATGATTGTAATAAAAAAAAAAAAAAAAAAACAACTTCTATAGCTTTGGAAGAAGAAACAGGAAAAAAAAACAAGAGTTTAAAAAATAATCATCGTCATGCACTTTTGTGACATTTAACGTTCACAATCATCCAAGAAGTGCGCACAGTATTCATATTTATATGCACAAAGAGCCTTTGGGGGGTAAAAAAAAAAAATGTCTTTGCCAATAAAATCTTTACAAGCAGAATGTGCTGTGCGTCCACTTATGTTTCAACACATCAAAAATTGGAGAGCGACAACAACAACATAAATTTGATGGCGCTTTGCGACTATGATTGCTATTTTCATAACAAAAACTGCCCACATGCTAGTAGAAGCTTGAGATCAATTACGAGACACACTCGGCTTCGGACATTAACGCACGTCTCGACATAAATAGGATACAGCGTGTAATGCGGCAAAAAGTACCCGACGCATTTCATCCCTCGCTCACAACTCCAACGTCCATCTCTGTGATCGTAAAAAATAAAAACCAAAAATAAAAAGTCAACGTTTGGTTCCAAAATGAATCTGCCGGGAGCAAACGGTGAGCTAGCATGTTTGTTTGGTACACGTGGAAACATTCCAGCTCAAAATACACTTTTGTTACTGTACAGTAGTGCCTTGACTTGGCGCGTAAGTTACATTTTTTTGCCAATCAGGAGCTGAAATCCGATTGGCCGGTTAGACCGCTTGTGAGCATCTGGGTGTGAGTAGTGGCCTACAGCAGCTCTTTGCGAGCGTTCTTCTTTTGCATTTTTGTTGTTGTTGCCGTGTTCGATAAATGAATAAAAGCACATCAGTGAGTTTGCCCCCACCCCCAACCCCATTTTCACACGAGTGAGTGACAGAAGTCACGTCTCCTACACGTCCCTTGCAAGTGTTTTCATTTTTTTATTTGCGGTTTTCCTCATTCTGGCTTCCACAACAATAAAAAAAAAACAAACAAAAACTAGTAGCATAAATAGTGGTACAGTGGTACCTCTACTTACGAAATTAATTTGTTCCGGAAGTTGTTTTGCTTCGAAATGTGAATTTTTTTGTAATTAGAAGCGCTTTTTACATGTAAATAGCCTAATCCGTTCCGTACCCCCCCCCCAAAACTCCTCCCCCACCCACAAGATAACCATTCAAAGTACATAATGTAAAGAATAAAAAAATTTTAATGTAGATTTACATTTGGCGTTGGATGACTATGTGAAGAGGAGTGAAAAATATGTACGAGTGTACGCACACAGCGTAATTCCGCTAAAGTTTCTTAAGAGAAAGACGAATAGTAAGTAAGTTTCTTTCGGCTTGTCCCTTTCGGGGTCGCCACAGCGTGTCATCTCCGATGAACGCACATATGTTTGGCACAATTTTTACGCCGGATGCCCTTCCTGACGCAACCCTTCTCAGGTTGCAAAAAAAAAAAAACTAGCTCATGAAAAAGTTGTACTTTTCCAATGTGTGAAGTTGAGTGTCAAGGCAAACGAAAAGCTTCATGGGTAAAAATTGACGTCCCTCCTTGCCAATGGGATGCCAGGAAGATGCTACGGCGATAGCCAATGGGAGAGCAGCTCCGTCTCGCCACGCAAACCAAGTTCCGGGATGTTTACGCCGAGGGGACGTTTTGTAACCTGAATTTTTTTGTTACTAGAGACGTTCGTAAGTGGAAGTACCACCGCTTGTTGGAGTAATGACGTGAATGGGCCTCGATCTTTGTACGTGAGGGAGGTACAAAGTTTAGCCCCAAGTTGTTACTGCAAATTAAAGCGAGCCTTCGCTTTTAAAGGTAATTTTGGGCATAAGAGAAATGTGTTTATGATCATCGCTTTGGTGTGCATTCCAGATTTTAACCATTAATATTGCGTCTGACCCCAAACTTTCACAGGCCACAAAAAGCCTCGTAATTTGGGGCACCCATCAGTCAAGGCACCACTGTTTTTGATTTCTTGTTCAAGGAGCTTCTAGGAACTTTCTTAAGTGCAATGAGAGACTGTTATAACGTATGACGAGAACAGAGAAAGTTGCTACGCGTCGACGCGGAAGCGCATAGAACCCCAACAAGTCATTCTTTGGGCGCTTTGCCTACGCGAACACCTGCCGGTTCCCCAGGGCCGGTTGCTGGGACGGCTGCTGCGGGGGCGGCTGCGACTGCGCCTGCAGCTGCGCCTGCTCTGGAATGTGTGTGTGGCGGGCGGAGGGCAGCGCGTGGTGGCCGTTCGCCAACGGGGTGGGGCTGGTGGTGACGTCGGACCAGTCCGAGTTGGAGTGCGGCGAAGACGACGACCAAGGGTCCGGGGACTCGGGCGAGGGGGTGAGATAGGGGTGCTCGCTGGGAGGGTGCGCCGGGTGGCCCGGGGTGGTGCCTTCGGAGCCGGCGGGCGTGAAGCTGTGCTGGGAGGGCGGAGTGGGATACTTATCCACCGGGCTCTGCATGGGCGGGTACGAAGGCAGCGGCCCTCCGTGGGCGACGGTGTGGGGGTGCTGCATGGGGTGGGGGAGCCCCATGCTCATCTGCTCGGGCATCTGGTACATCAAACCCTGGTTGCAGTGGGGGTGGCCGGGTCCCGGCTGAGGGTTCTGGGGCTGAGACTGCGTCACCTGCACGTGGCCATGCTGGGGCTGCTTCAGCATGGCTTGGCCTCCGCCGGGCGCCATCATCTGGAAGGTGACAATCGGGGGCAGCTGCTCCCGACTCATGGTGACATTCATGGGGGTCAGCATGGGGCCCTGGCCGTGGTGCTGGGCCATACCACGGCGGGGGCCCCCCATGGAGTGCGGCACCAGGCCGTACATGTGCCCGCCGAAGCCGTGCTTGTTCATGCCCACCCAAGCCGGCTGCTGCTGTTGCTGCTGCTGCTGCTGGCCGAGCATGTGGCTGACGGGGGGCAGCATCGGTCTGGCTCCGGGACTGCTCATGAGGGGCGGGGAGTTGGCGGCGGCGACGGCGGCGGCGGCGGCCGCGTCGCCCGTGTACGAGTGCGGCGATTCCAGGGAGTCGACGGGGGACATGGTGACGGAGCTCTCGGGAAGTCCTCCGGCCGCCTTCACTCCGTTTACGCCACCCGAACCGCCGCCACCAGCGGCCGGACCCTCCCCTCCGGCGGGTTTCTTTCTTCTCTTGGCCTTCATGTCTTTGGGCTCCTTAGCTCCGCCGCCAACGCCTCCCATCTTTGCGCCGCCCCTCCGGCTCTTTTTGCCCGGCGGTCCGGGACGCATGCCGATGAAGGCGGCGCCGTTGGCCCCGCACATCACCGAAGAACTCCCTCCGATGTGATTGGGCCCGTTGTGGGGGCTGTGAACCAAATTGTACTGGTCCAGCAGACGGACTATGTCGTGATGCATTCTTTCTTGAGCCGTGTCTCTGGGAAGGCGATCCAGGTGGTCGGTGATGTCGCGGTTCGAGTAGTGGTCCAGGAGAACTTGAGCGGCTTCGAAGCTGCCCTCTCGGGCCGCCAAGAACAGGGGGGTCTCCTCCTGCAGGAAAGAGTTCAAGCCGTCAGGCTGTCTTGTCCACCTTGGTGGCTAAAAACATCCGCTGGTGCCTTGACTTACAAACGTATTCATATCATTTCAACGATCTCAACGGTGAAAACCGATTTGACGTCCAAGTAAATTGAGTTTCAAGCTTGGTCACGGAACAAAATTGAATTGGAAGTCAGGGCAGCACCTCGTCTATCTTTTGACCGATCCGAAGACAACGCAGACAAGGCTATCGGAACAGACCTTATTGTCCTGCATGTCGCGGTTGGCGCCGTTCTTCAAGAGGACAAGCGTGGCCTCCACGTTGTTGACTGCCGCGGCCCAGTGAAGCGCCGACTTGCCTGAAAGAACCGAATGTTAAGAAAGAAGTCTTTCTTGGTCAAAAAATGGTCTAAATAATATTATATTCATAAGTGTTCCCGTAGATATTCTGGTGGATGTTTTTGTGCTTCAGTCAAAAGCCCTGTCAAGTACAAATCTAGTGCTTTGGTGCCATCTTATTGTGTCTGAAAACAATGGACCTTTACGACCTGTCAATCACTCGTACAATAACAGCCAATCAGATAGCCGCATTGTCTCAACCCCTGGCTTGACACGCCCCTCTCGCCGCCATATTGTCCCACAAGCAATGCTGGTTGTCAGTAGCGGGCGCTTGGAAAAGTTCATGTTACGAAGAAAATGGTCGTCGGGTGCGCTTGTGGAACGTACAATTCTGATGAAAGATATCGTGCTAGGTTACAAGGGGAAGAGAAGTGGGTCATGTTTTGCGCCGAAGAGTCGGGTCAGGGATATACGTAAATGCGCCATGTCGTGCAAGAGAAATGCCGATTTACCGATTTGTATCACATCGGACTTTTAAGACACAGCACTGGGTTCCATCACGGGCCAAGTCAAAGACGACAATGATATTACTCGGGATTTTTCCAAGCATGCGCAGTACGATTGCACTATTTTATCCTGTTGGATTTCAATATGATATTTGCGAGGCGTCCAAAATCTTCATTCCGTGTACATACAGTATCCTTGCGTGGAATAGTTGAGACCTCTCTGTAGAACTCTCTTGGACAATGTCTGACGCATTTGGCAAAAAACATACCCCGATATTATCTGGACTACGCGATAGAGAATCGACTTCAAACATGTTCTGTTCAGTCGCCATTTTGGAAGCTCGTGGGACATGGCGAAGGGGGCGGAGCTCAAGATCGCCATCGGAAAGGTCCATTATAACCTTTTTTAGGGAGGTTTCGATGACTTGTGAATTTTCACTTTGTGGCTGCATTTCAATATTATCCATAATGCATCTTGTAGGCGAACATGGTACATTCCGATACTTGCTGAGCGAATCTCAAGGGAAAAAAAAATGCTTCACTTATGCATTACTGACCATGGTCATCCACAGCGTTGATGTCAGCATGGCAGTGGATGAGTTCTTCCACCATCCCCTCCACAGCCAACCTGGCTGCCAGGACCAGTGGAGTGGTGCCGTCATTCATTCGGGCGTCCAGATCTGTCGCCCGATTGCGAATGAGAATCTGGGACGGTGCAAAGATTCAGAGGGAGAAATGAGTTTGTGTGAAATGCATCTTTTCACTCAATCCTCGACCGCAATCCGTTGCAGAAGGCCGGTTGAAAAGTGAAACGTTCGAAAACCGAAGCGCGTTTTCCCATGACAATAAATGGAAAATGAAATAATGCGTTCCAAGCCTAATTTTTTTTTTTTACAGCATTTTTTTTTTCGCTTTTCCTGATAATAAGTGGCGGTCTCATCCCTGCCGCAACAGAGCGACGTGCAAGGACTACCAGGGCACATATGAATGCGCCGTAAGTGGATTGTGTTTCTTTGCACTTGATGTGATTTACCTTGGGACTTTGCCCTTCAGTCAAGTCCAACCCAACTTATCCACCGTTCAAAATACCCACTTTTGCGGTGTAATCATAGAAACCATCAATACGATACAGTAATGCCTCAACCACGATCCGTTCCAGAAAATGGTTCGAGAAGTGATTTGTTCGAAAACCGAATCGATGTTTCCCATTACGATGAATGGAAAATGAAATAATGCGTTCCAAGCCTAAAAAATTGTTTTTTTAAAAGCGTTTTTTTTTTCAGCTTTTCATGATAATAAACTGCATAGTAGAAATGCATGCATAGTTTAAATACTTTATATAATGAAATCATTTAAGAAATATATTTATTTTTTGCTTAAAGTGTATGCTTTAGCAGTAGAGCACGCTAGGCTGGGAGTGCATTGTCGGCACTATCGCACATCATGGTGAAAAAGTTGATTCAGTTTGGAATGTCGACGTGACGTTAAAAACTGAAGCTGTTCTCACCTGGAAGACGCCCTGCGCATCCGCCGCCACAGCAGCGTGGAGGGGGGTCCTCCCCATGTTGTCGTGGGCGTTGGGATCAGCGCCGGCGTCCAGCAGCCTCTTGGCGGCGTCTGCCCTGGCGTAGCGGGCGGCCAGGTGGAGCGCCGTCTCTCCCGTGCGGTCCGTCTGGGCCAAGAGCGACGCGCCCTGCGCGATCAGGTCCGATATGACGCTCGGTCCCGGTTCGTCGCCTCCGCTCTCCTCCTCCTCCTCGCCGGGCAACGAGCAGTCGGGGCCTCCGCCGTTGCGGAGCGAAGCCAACATCAGCGGGGTGAAGCCATCTGGAACAGAAGCCGTTCTAGTGATTAACAGCGGTGGGACGTAACCAAGCGCAAACATCTTTGATACATTCACGTATCTCTTCTTAACTTAAAGCCCAAGTGCCATCCCTATAAATATTCTAAAACAGATATCGAAATGAAAAATACATATCACATTATTCACTTCAATGTCTAGCGGAGAGCGCGTCATCCACGCGCAAAGTGTCAGTCGACAACCGGGTGGTCGCCATATTGGCTGCATCTACTGCCCGTGACATCACCCCGGACATCCGCCGTTGAAAACACCCTACCACGGGAGCCGAACGCGCCCCTTCTGACACGGAAGCTCTTTCTCGAAGAAGAGAACATCTCAAAACCGAGTGAAGTGACCGGGACAATATTACCCTATCGTTTCAAGCCATATTTAGATGATATGTGGATCACGGCCAAACCACCTCTCCGCGCGGCGGTGATAAAAACGCCGCCCGTGAGCGACGACGACGCTGCGGCCAAACCGCTTCCCTGTCCAATCCACTTCCACGGCGAGGATTTACCCCCCCCACCCCACAACTATTGTTTTTTTTTTTTTTTGTAGTAGCTTTATACACACCTACCACTCATTTGGAGCCCACGAAGCTCTCATCCTTTGAAGCAGTGCAATCCATTTTTCACGACGAGCCAGATCTTTTGGAAAAGTATGAAGACCGAATCCATCCTCCCGAGTGCTGGAGCAATATCCAGCAATACAACGAGCCGACATTTTGGCTAACACGAAGGAACAACGAGCTAAATTCCAACAGGTAAAACTAGTATAAACAGACGAGAGCGCTTGAGTGCGCTACTGCCTTGTACGTCACTTCCTGCTGCTTCTCGAAAACAAATCCCTCGAGAGAATTCATACCGGCTGGCTTTTTTTCATGAATAACATGCATAATAATAATCATGCATTTCATGACAGTGGCCCTTTAAGTACTGCATACAAATTTGACTGTATTTCCAATACCGAGGTTGCGAAATAAGTACTTTTCCAGGTCTTTTTTTTTTTTCCCCCACTTACAATGTAGTACAGAGCATGCGTACTACTACCTCAGGCGCTAAAGGCCTCCGAGCTTCCTTACCAGGTCCCTTGACGTTGACATCCAGGCAGTCTGTATCCACGTCGGCTTGCGGCGGGGTTAGAATGACGTCGGCGGCCTTGCGGTGTTGCAGGGTCCACTCCCTTCGGTCGACGCCGCCGTCAGAAGACATGCTCAGCAAGGGCTTGTCTTCGTTCTACCGAAAGACAAGGTGAACTATCAGCGTACGTCCGACAACCTGTTTCCTTTTAATAGAGCTCTTGCACGTGACGTCATTTCAGGTTGGGATTATTCTTCTTAATGGCAAATTACCAAAAGTATTTATCTAAATTGGCTCATTTGATAACGATGAGTGTATTAAAAAAAAAAAACTCTCGCAGAGGTTTACAGAGGTTAAAGTGTGGCCGCAATCGCTTCCGTGTACGTTCCGTGGAGATGACTCCATCCTCTTTTTTTTTTTTTTTTTTTTCCAATCATAGTTAATGAATGGGAGTTTGTGTAAAACCAGGGGTCATTTATTGAAATATTGGTATTTGTCTTGAATACTAGCTGAAAAGATCGACGGATTCGGGCAAAGGTTAACGTGTGGCCGAACACGCTTCCGCGTTCACGAGCCGTCAAAACCGTCACGATGTGGGATTTATTCCCGTTGAGAACAGATCCAGCAACAAAGTATTCGTACGCGTCCAGACTTTTCTACGCTTTCAAACTTTTCCGTGCAAATCTAGACGACTTACTCGCCAGATCCACGTGTAGATCCAGTTGCCCAAGACAAGCGGAAGCGAATTAACAGTCGTATTTCTTATTGGCGAAAACATCGACTTCGGCATTAAATTCGGGTCCTCTATGCCGAGTTTATCTCATTTTTCCATGTACCGTCATTTATTTTCACCGTCTAAATAAGACTCTGGGCGTCGCGCTACGACATTTCAGATTTCTGTGTCGTCTCCAACCGACTTAGCATTGAGCAACGCTTAGCTAGCATGACCGGCAACATAGCGAGGTCAACAAAAGTCACGTGATTTGATGACGAGTTCTATACTCACCCTTGGAATCTTAGCCGGAACCTCATCGTCCAACCACCTCTGGCCTTGACGTCCATCCATCATGGCTCCATCTTGGCTCTTGAAATTTCTGGGTTGAGCACGAAAAAAAAAAAAAAAAAAACCTTTCTTTACTTTTATATCTCCTCGTCAGTCAGGAGCGTGAGAAAGAATTCCACTTTTCACTGCATGTCTGACAAAGTATACAAATAATTGCAGTTTTCGCTCCTCGCTCAGCTTGACGCGTCCCACTCACTTCATGTCAAAGTCATCTTGACCGACAGGTTCTCTCCTCTTGTCGTTCTTGTTGGCCAAGAAGCCGTCGGGCAGCCACAGAACGCCGTGTTTATTCTTCCTCTTGGCCGCCAGCATCCCCAACACCAGGATGAGCAGAATGATGACAAACGCCACCCCGATCATGTACATGGGAAACGTCGACGGCTTCGTAACCGTCAGGTCACCTGCGGGTGAAACGGGACCGACGTGAACCGGGAGTCGGCCCCCTCCCGTTTACGTGGCCGGCACCGGAACCCGACCGACTTACTGTTAACGGACACGAGAGGATAAGGTAAGTCGGCCTTGATGTGCGCCGCCGCGATGAAGGAGGCAGCTTCGTTGGTGTTGGAGAAACAGTCTTCGGATTTCTGGGCACATTCCCGGTTGTCAATTTGCAGGTGGACCACAGAACTGTACAAACAACAACAAAAAAAAAAAGCAGCCTGTAAGAAAAAAATGTTTTTTTTTGGGGTGTTTTTTAACAAGTAATGTTCAGAGGGTTTCCGGCATGGAAAGACTGTGGGATAAAATTTGCCTTAGTCCCTTTATCAAAATAAATAGCAATATTATAATTTAACAGGATGTAAAGAATTCCGTTCTCCCCATGCCTGCGTGGGTTTTCTCCGGGCACATCCCAAAAACATGCAACATGAATTGGACACTCTAAATTGCTCCTAGGTGTGATTGTGAGTCCGGCTGTTTGTCTCCATCTGCCCTGCGATTGGCTGGCGACCAGTTCAGGGTGTACCCCAGCTGCCTCCTGCCCGTTGACAGCTAAGATAGGCTCCAGCAATCCCTGTGACCCTCGTGAGGATAAGCGGCAAAGAAAATGGATAGATGGATGGATGTAAAGAATTCAATAGTTTGTCAAGGATGATAATAAGCGCTGAAAATTTTGAAGCAGGTGGGGTGGTGCTGAAAATATTAAAGCAGCGGGGGGGGGTTATGATTACCCCCCCCCCACCCCACCTCCTGTCACTACGCCACCCGGCTTAAAGGGTTGCACGAGAGAAACACATTTCATTGTGTATTCTGAAAAGGGCAAAAAGGCAATTCAATTTATTTGATTAGCACACAGATGTTAGTTATTAGCCCATCTATGGCATTTTGAACTGTATGTTAGCATAATAGCAGACATCCCTAAGGGAATCTGGTTGTCGTGTGTACACAAGTCTGTGTTTGATATTTAGTTTGACAGTCAACTTCGACAGCTTGTTCACAAGCTGCACCGTACAGCACTCAAACCTTAAATGTACGCTTAGAAGATCCTGGAAAACGCTGGAGTTAGGACGAGCCTTACCCAATAACCTCCCTCTCCAGCTCCCGCTTCTTTTTGGCCCTTTGCAAGAGGCGCCCGTGCCCATCCTCCGGCCCGTAGTACGGGTACACCATGGGCTCCTTGTTCTCGTCCAGCTTCACCTTCAGGTTGGTGTGCAGCAGGGCCCCCAGGGAGCGCAAGAAACCGCGCAAGTCCTCAATCAGCTCCTTAGGCTGCAGCCGGACCACGATAACCAGGGTGCCCTCGATCACTTTGGCCGGAGTGTCGCTGGCGCAGTCCAGCCCGTCCCAGCCGCAGGCCTCCGTGTTGCAGCTCCAGTCGCAAACCAGGTTGCCGTAGTGGTCCGGGCAGTACTTGTCATACCTGGAAAATACAACATTTCCTCGTTGCAAGTCTTTAACTCGGCTCTGCTCGTGGCCATTTCTGCTTCTTTTGCTGCATAAAGTTGGTTCATGTCATGAGTACAAAATATCTTTTATCTGCAAGATGCACAGGCTGTAAAACAACCTGAAAAATGAAATGTTCACAATACATTTTGAGTTAGGCTTGCACTCAAAACAATATTTCATTATCATTATTATTATCATCCATCCATCCATTTTCTTAGCTGCTTATCCTCACGAAGGTTGCAAGGAGTGCTGGAGCCTATCCCGGCTGTCATTGGGCAGGAGGCGGGGTACACCCCGAACCGGTCGCCAGTCAATCGCAGGGCACATCCAGACAAACAGCCGCACTCACAATCACACCTTGGGGCAATTTAGAGTGTCCAATTAAATGTTGCATGTTTTTGGGATGTGGGAGGAAACCAGAGCGCCCGGAGGAAACCCACGCAAGGCACGGGGAGGACACGCAAACTCCACACAGGTGGGGCCGGGATCGAACCCGCGTCCTCAGAACTGTGAGGCCAACACTTTATCGGCTGAGCAACCGTGCCACGTATTATCATCATCTAACATGAAATTGTTCCCTTGTCCAAAATTGTAAAATGATCGTAAACGGGCGCCACGGTGGATCAGGTGGGAAAGCGTTGGCCTCGTAGTTCTGAGGACCTGGGTTCAATCCCGGACCCGCCCGTGTGGAGTTTGCATGTTCTCCCCGTGCCTTGCGTGGGTTTTCTCCAGGCGCTCCGGTTTCCTCCCACGTCCCAAAAACATGCGACATTAATTGGACACTCTGAATTTTCCCTAGGTGTGATTGTGAGTGCGACTGTTTGTCTACACGTGTCCTGAGATTGGGTGGCGACCAGTTCGGGGTGTACCCCGCCTCCTGCCCGCTGACAGCTAGGATAGGCTCCAGCACTCCCCGCGAGCCTTGTGAGGATAAGCGGCTAAGAAAATGAATGGATGGATGGATCTTGTATGTAAAACCGTAAAAATAAAAATCAACTGACAAAAAAAAAAAAAAAAAGCCAAAAATATCCAATTTGATGTACTTTTCCAAATGATTGGAATATGGAACATACTTGCAGGTGCTGGGCGCGTGCTCCTGGCATTCAAAGCTGTCGAAGAGGCAGCCGGGGTTGTCGCACTCCTTGTCGCAGCGTCCGTTTTTAAAGTAATCCCAGCAAGGAACGGCGGCGGTGCAGTTCACCCACGGCTGCTTCCAGTTGAGCGAGCAGTCTCCGCCGTCCCACTGACATTCGTGGTTGTTACACTGAGTGTCGCACACTTTGTCGCCCGACTGGCGCTCGCACTGGAGGTACGGGCAGGACGGCGTGCGCGGTACGGCCACTTTGTTCTCGCAGTAGCGCCCGGAGAAGTGCGTGGGGCAGCGGCAGCTGTACAGGTACGGGTTGGAGGGGTCGCTGATGCAGGTGCCGCCGTTCTGGCAGGGCGTCGGGCACGTCTGCTTGTTCTCGCAGTGCGGCCCGCTGAAGCCCGGTTGGCACTGGCAGTAGAGCTGGCCCACCGGCGACTCCACGCAGTTGCCGCCGTTCTGGCAGTGGAGCTTGGCGCAGCTGTAGCCTTCGAGATCGCCGCAGTTGAAGCCGGTAAAGCCCTAAAAGCAGAACATCTGATTTTATATCTGTTTGTAAAGTGGTAATAAAGCGGTAATAAAGCTTTACAATGGCATGGATGGGGGGGGGGGGGGCATTTATTACTATTTGCAAGACTTCCTGAAAATTTACTGCTTGTCTATCATACCTTTGCCATCACTTGGCCCTCTGAAGCGAGCGTGAGGATTAAAGAAGGGGAAGAGGTTAGTCAAGAGAAAAACAAGCATTAAGTGATAAAAGTGTGATAAGAAGAATCAAGTCGGGAGAAGAATCTCTCAACTGTTTGGTGTGCTAAAGAAGAAAAGGACGTCAAATGAGGCCTGCATCTGCACCACTCTATGTGGCGTGGACATATCGCGGGGTCTGTCGTGTGTTTGTGTTCACGCTTATTAAAGGGGAAATCCAGTGCTTGCATTAACAGTGTATCCAATATTTCATGTAATATGTACTCTATTTTGACAATGTGATGTTAAACCCTCTCTCATTTAATCGTGTTTTCATCGACAATTACGAATTTTCAGGGGCGCTGCCGTTTTCGCGAGTCACATGATCTACGTGGGCGTACGTGACGTGTACCGTGCCGTTCCAAACGCTGGATTACACGGGACACCGTTTATGCTCAGCGCTGATTTCTCGGATTTATCCTCATCTGATGAAGAAATTGCAGTATCGGCTGATCGGGAAGACGGAGGAATACTTCCATACAGATTTGAACCTGTGGCTGTAATTAATGTTGAATATTCGGATGGTTCTTTGGGCGGAATGACGCAGAGTCTGACTTGTCGGAGGCGTACACGCGACTTAAGTGCGTGAACAAAGGCCCCCAAGAGCTCCAGGCCGGCAGCCGCGGATGGTTCTTCGGACTGGAATGACGTCGGGTCTGACCAGTGAGCTTCGGTGGCGGCCGCGGGCCGAGGTTCCAGGCGGCGGAGGCTGCTAGCCCCGGATGCCGAAGCTAAGCTAAACGCCTCCGCCGCCACCGAAGGCGGGCCACAACGAGGCCGTCCGGGGAGGCCTTTAGCCGAGCTTCGGTGGCGGCCGCGAGCCGAGGTTCCAGGCGGCGGAGGCTGCTAGCCCCGGATGCCGAAGCTAAGCTAAACGCCTCCGCCGCCACCGAAGGCGGGCCACAACGAGGCCGTCCGGGGAGGCCTTTAGCCGAGCTTCGGTGGCGGCCGCGAGCCGAGGTTCCAGGCGGCGGAGGCTGCTAGCCCCGGATGCCGAAGCTAAGCTAAACGCCTCCGCCGCGACCGAAGGCGGGCCACAACGAGGCCGTCCGGGGAGGCCTTTAGCCGAGCTTCGGTGGCGGCGGGGGCCTTTACCCTAGCTTCGGCGTCTGGGGCTAACGAAGCGGGCGGCGGCGGGCCACGAGCCGAGCTTCCAGGCGGCGGAGCCATGACCGATTGAATACACTGTTCATGCAAAGCACCGGATTTCTCATTCAATTAATAGAAATGCAAAAAACAAACATTTCACATTCGACGGGAGAGTCCCAAATATTTCTTGCCGTCTAAAATTTAAATATGTACAGTGAAGTCCCACCTACCCAATCATAGCATTTTTCTGTGAAACCGATTTTCAGGTATTCGCTTATGCTATTCGTGTCAAGCCTCGAAAGGAAAAATTGTAAGATCGTCCATGGCTCCTCCTCATAGAGAAAAATGGAAAAACTCCAACTTTTACGAAGAAGCACCTCTGGGAAACCTACCGGGGGACAGGAGCAGGTGTAGCCGTGGGAGCTCATGTTCATGGAGCAGACGCCGCTGTTGTGGCACGGCTTGGACAGACACAAATCCACCATGGACTCACAATGACGACCTTTCGCGAAGAGAAAACGCGACACGTCAGGGGGAAAAAGAAATGCAGCAGTGAACGCCTGAACATCTCATCGACCCCCCGCAGCCCCTTCGCGATTGCTGAATTCAACTTATCCAAAGCTATTCACTGAAAATAATAATAATAATAATAATTCATTTGCAATGCCCTCAGATGGCCTTGTCTAGTAACTATCTAGGAAGTCTAAGTGAAATGATACATCTTGACTGATAAGCTAAAATATTTGTATACGCTTGGGTTGCAATCATGGCCGCCATTTCTACAGACAAGCTCGGCGTTGCAGACGACATCACCGTGGCGACGTCCACAGAGCTGCACGTAAGCGGCCTGCCTACTTTAATTCACCCGATGATGTCGCCAAAGCTAGATACGTACAGAAGATGTGAAGATATTGATCCGTATACTCTCCACGACGACGCGCTTTCAAAGGATCTGAAAGACTTCCCTGAAGTAGAATATCCGGACACTGGAAATACACGTTTACCGCTTACGAAATGATCAGAACAGACTTTCAAATAACCATTTGCCTTGTGTACTCGAGCTCCGTTCCGATCTGCACGTCGTATATTTGCAAGCCACTTTTGTTGCCGTTTTTTTTTTCGATGACTCCGTTGTATCTTGTCCTTCACGCAATCTAATCTTTGGAACACGGAAAAATCGCTTCCCGATGTCTCCGTTTCCGCGATTTTCACAACAAAAATCTGGCATGATGACGAAGGACAGCTGACTGCTTGTCTGCAACAATGGCGGTCACAAGCGCGACGTCACGTGCAACCCAGCCATTGGGGAGGAGCTAAGTTTAGCCTGGGTTGTTAGTGGAAGTCCCGAAGCTTAGGAATTATAAGGAACCGTAGCAAACCTGTGTATCCGAGGCGGCAGTGGCACTGATAGTCGTTGATGAGCTGTACGCAGTCCAGACTGCCGGCGGCGTGGCACGGCCCGGACAGGCACTCGTTCAGATCGCCCTCGCAGTGTTCACCCACAAAACCGGGCGGGCAGGAGCACGTGTATCGCCCGATGCCGTCCGCGCACTGGCCGCCGTTCAGACAGCGGGGCTCCCACGAGCCAGGCTTGGGCGCGCAGTCGTCCACGTTCACTTCGCACTGCAGCCCTACACGACCGAGGACGAGCGGTCGACGTCACGTATAACACGTTTAGCACTTTGGAGCGCGGCGATGGAAACGCGGAGTTGCGCTCGCCTTGCGTTCCGGGGGGGCAGGCGCAGGTGAAGTGGTTGATGAGGTTTATGCACGTTCCGCCGTGGAGACAAGGCCTGGAGTGGCATTCATCCACATCATACTCGCAGTTCACCCCCTGGTAGCCTGGCTTGCACTAGAGAAGCGAAAGTGTTTTTGATTTCAGCATCTATGTGTTGACAGTCTTTGTGCGAGTCAAACTATATTAGCAATTAACCAAATCACAACTCAATTTCGTCCTCGCAGTGACTTCGGCACGTTTCCCGTGTTAGGAGACAAGTACTCATTGCGAACTAGATGGTTTAGGTCTAGATGATTTACATGGCCCTGTTATACTGCGTTCTTGTAAATATAGTGGAGTAAAACCTCGGTTTTCCAACGTGACTGTTTTCTAACAAATCGGTTTTCGAACGGAAATTTCGAGATTTCTTTTGCTTCTGTACTCGAGCGAAAAACGGTACTCGAACACCGTCCAGAAAAAAAAACGGAAATAACATATTGCGCCCGGCCAGACCAGCTGACCCATGACACTTTGTTGTGAATTCCCACACCGCTGAAAAATCCAGGAAATAACGTTGTGCGCGGCGCAAGCAGTTGACCCACCCACGACGTGTTTTGGTATTGTCTATTCAAAGACACCACCCCCTCCCCCCCCCGAAAAAAAAAAAAAAACAGAATGACATAACGTAAACGCAATCAGCGCACTTTTTGTTATTCTGTGTAACACAAGCCTCTGTACACAAACGTGTCCTGGTAGTGACTGTTGTTTGTCCCAAGTGCTGACGCCAAAGCCATCTCTGCCAAGTGGAACTAAATCCATAATTTCGTCGAACTTCATCACCCCAAGAAATCCGAATGTAGCAGAGCAATCCAAAATTTGAATGAATTCGTGATGAGCCACTTCAGAAATGTTCTTAAGAGACAGCAGAAAATGACATTAGATTTGTTTTTTGTTCAAAGACATTTGATACGTACAGTTGTTGAAGCATTTCTGCATTTTTGTTTTGTTTCTTAACTCGAGTTCCAAATGTTTTGATGTGTTACTTTATGTAAAAAAAAAAAAAAAAAAAAAAAAAAAAAAAAAAAAGATTTCCCCCCCCCCCTCATTATTGTTTGTTTAGAGTTATTCTGCACTTTTGTTAATGCATGGGGGCCGAGTCGCTACAGATGCACTCGCAGCCTCATGAACTCGACTACTAAAGCGTACATTTTAAGTAAAAAATATTCCTTAAACTATTTGATGATATAAAGTATTTAAACTATACACGTATTCCTACTATGCAGTTTATTATCAGGAAAAGCTAAATAAAAATGCTTTTAAAAGCCCATTTTGTTTTAGGCTTGGAACGCATTATTTCTTTTTCCATTCATTGTAATGGGAAACATCGATTCGGTTTTTGAACAATACACTTTTCGAACGGTTTTCTGGAACGGATTGTGGTCGAGAGCCGAGGTATCACTGCATTGACGGTTTCTACGATTGCAAGGCAAAAGTGGGTATTTTAAAAGGTGGATAAAGTTGGGTTAGGCTTGACTGAAGGGCGAAGTCCCAAGCAAAATCACGTCAAGAGCAAAGAAACACAATCCACTTACTGCGCATTCATACGTGCCCTGGTAGTCTTTGCACGTCGCTCCGTTGCGGCAGGGATGAGAACGGCACTCATCGACCATATCTTCGCAGTAGCTGCCCGTGTATCCCGGCTGGCACAGACACTGGTGGGAGTTACCCACGTTCATGCATCGGCCTGCATTTTTACAAACGCTCTCCACTTCCAGACCTGCGTAAATCACGGAAAAGAAGATCGCGTAAAAGATTCTAACCACGGACACAACTCGCAAAAACCTATCTTGAGTATCGGAGGAAATCGCTCACCATTCCTGGCGGCAAAGTCCTGGCAAGACATATTGGGGACGTCGCAGTAAAGTCCAGTCCATCCCATTTGACAGTGGCAGGTCCAGGAAGTCGCCGTCTGGGAGCAGGAACCGCCGTTGTGACAGCGCACTTGGCTGCACAAGTTGACAAAGTTCTGGAAAAGGGAGCGACGGCAAATGCGTTTCGGGTCACTCGAGGAGAGGTTAGAAGACGAGAGGGGACAGCGGATCGCGGACCTGGCAGTTCTGTCCGTTGTAGCCCACGGGGCACGAGCACCTGTACGTGCCCAGGCCGTCCGCGCACGTGCCGCCGTTCTTACAAGGCTGGGAGTCGCACTCGTTCTGCTCGTACTCGCAGAAGGTCCCGTAGAAGCCGGGACGGCAGCGGCACGAGAAGGTGTTGATGTCATCGATGCATGAGCCGTTGTTCAGGCAAGAGCTGGAGGGACAAAGGAGGAGGAATTACTTAAAATATGGCTCTCATGATGATGAATCAGTTATTAAGCACTGTACAGTACCATATTTATATTGACCTCTGTGGAACGCGAACCAGTCACAAAAAGCAAGTTTGGCCGACTCGTGTAAAGTGCAGTGACGCCTCGGTTCTCAACCACAATCCGTTCCAGAAAACGGTTGGAGAAGTGATTTGTTCAAAAACCAAATCGATGTTTCCCATTACAATGAATGGAAAAAGAAATAATGCGTTCCAAGCCTAAAACAAAATGGGCTTTTGAAAGCATTTTTTTTTAGCTTTTCCTGATAACAAACTGCATAGTAGAAATACATGTAGTTTTATTTTTTTTGTGTTTTCCTTAAAATGTATGCTTTCGTAGTAGAGTACGCGAGGCTGACAAGCAACTTGCCTCCTTTGGAGCCATGATTGGGGGTTAATACAGTCGTCCTCGATAAGAAGAAAAACACGTCTGTGTACAAAGGCTGCGTTCTACAGAATAACAAAAAGGTGCTGGTTGCGCCACGCGCGTTATGACATTTTTTTTTTTTTTTTCGGGGGGTGTTCGAATTGACAATAACAAAGCGCGACGTGGGTGGGTCAGCCGCTTGCGCCGTGCACGTTACGTTATTTCCAGTTTTTTTTTTTTTTCGGCGCCGTGGGACTTCACAACAAAGCTCTTCGTGGGTCAACTGGTCTGGCCGTGCGCAATATGCTATTTTCGGGTTTTGCTGGGTGCGTTCGAGTACCGATTTTTGTTCGAAAACGGGGACGTTTGAGAAGCGAGGCTTTACCGTACATCGATTCCGCAGCTCACCTTTCGGTGCATTCTTGGATGTCGTGTTCGCACAGGATGCCGTCAAAGCCCGCCCGGCACTCGCACACGAAGCTGTCGACGTAATCCCGGCAGTTGGCGCCGTTCCAGCAGGGTTGGCTGGCGCACTCGTCGATCTCCGTCTCGCAGTGGTCCCCTTCGAAACCCGGGCGGCACTCGCAGGCGAAACCGCCGACGTCGTCCACGCAGGAGCCTCCGTTCAAGCACGGGTCTGCAAGGCACACAAGAGGGGCGTTGCATTGAAATCGGACCTAAACGGGATCGACGGTGAAACTTCACGCTTCTCGTTTTTTGTGTATTTTCTGTATTGTGGATTGATGAGCAATTGTTCCTAAATCCGTTTTCACCCTAAACAGGCAAGTCAGAATTTAAAGAACCAACACCGACGTCCACTAAATGAGACGCAAGGTCATTAACAGCAAGAAATGGCAGACGAGGTCCCCAACTAAGCTCCCCAAATAGTTGTTCTTCCCTCAAAACAGAGAAAACGCGTATGTGTGTCAACAACGAGATAACAGAAGTTCATTAGAAATACCATTTACTTGATTTTGAAATATTACACAAAACCTGATTTGAAAAAACAAACGTAAAAAAAAAAAATACTCTCTTGACAGCCAGAGAGTGAGAACATGTGCTCATTAATACTTTAAACTTCAAGTAGAAATAGGTTAACATTAAATATTACGTAGTTTTAATGAGTTTAACTGTGTTTAGAGCTTTTGCGAGGGGTAAAGAAAAATAATCTTTTTTTTTTTCCCATGCAGTCTGTCTATATTTCAGATTTTAAACTACTGTGCATGACATACAGTCGAGGGAAAACTCACTGGGCGAACAGTCGTCCACATCCGTCTGGCAATTGTGCCCGCTGTAGCCCGGCTGACATCGGCAGCTGTAGCTGCCGGGGCTGTTGACGCAGCGGCCGCCATTTCGGCAGGGGTTCTTTTTGCACTCGTTGACGTCCTCCGAGCAGCGCGGCCCTGTTTGAAGAAAGGGACGAGGACCTTTTACTTCCGCATTGAACGAGATCATGTTTAGGTGGCACGGTGGAGCAACTGTTGGCCTCACAGTTCTGAGGACCCGGGTTCAAATACCGGCCCCGCCTGTGAAGAGTTTGCATATTCTCCCCGTTGCCTGCGTGGGTTTTCTCCAGGCACTCCGGTTTCCTCCCGCATCCCCAAAACACGCATTGATTGGACACTAAATTGCCCATAGGTGTGAACGTGAGTGCGACTGTGTGCCCTGCAATTGGCTGACAACCCTGCCTGGCGTTCCAGTACACCCGCAACCGTTGTGAGGATAAGCGGCTCAGAAAACAGATGGATATAATATTCGTTTCGATCGTACCTTGCCATCCGGCAGGACAGCGGCAGGTGTAGGAGCTGTAATCTGCGGTCGGACGACACACGCCTCCCCTTTCGCACGGGTGAGAAGCACAAGGAACGAGCTCGTCCTTACAGTTTTTACCTGGTGGGAAAATTGAATGGAAAAAAAAAAAAAAAAAAAATCACACAAAATAAAAATGGGAGAGGCGCAATTACGGGGAAAAAAAAGACGGAAAAAACACAATCACCAAAGGACAGTTCGGACATGGATGGATCAGTCACTCACATTTGAAAAATGTACGGGTGTGGTCAGTCATGCCCGCGGATATAAAGTTGCAGGTGTAACTGAATTTCCTTTGACATGGCTCATTATGTTGACGACTTTCGACGTAAATGCGCTCGCGGTACGTGAAGCAGCTCCGAACACGTGCTTTTGGCATCACTTCCGTACACGCTCACTACGGTTAACTTGCATTTCCTGTTTCCGGGTGAAGACTGATTGCTTAGGAGCAGGCTTGTTTTGTTAACAACGTTTATGAAATAAACGTGTAAATGAATGTCAAGACTATAAAATGAGCGACGTCTTTCAATATCTATTTTTTCTACTCGTGATTTTTCGTGCTCGATTTGAGAGTGCGATGGCGTGCGGGGACAAATGTGAGTGACTGGATGGAAAGACAATGATTTTATTTTGTAGCAATTTTTGTCGCTGTTGTTCTTTTTGTTCTTGTTGAAAGAGATTATAACAAAATAATCAGTGTCAAAATAAATAATAAAGCACCGCAATGATAATTTAGCAATTAGAAATGTGGAGACCTGACCTGTAAATGGCGGACTACACTGGCAAGTGTAACCGTTGACCCGGTCCACACAAAAGCCTCGGTTGAGACAAGGATCGGACGCGCACTCGTCGATGTTCACCTCGCAGTTCACACCTGAGAGCAGAAACGGAAGGTGGAATGAAGTTGACGCCTACAAGTTGTGCAGGCTTTTGAGTTCATCCTGACATTTCACCTCAAAGTCCAACATGGCAGACTTAAAAAAACAAACAAAAAAAAATCACATTCCTCGAAATCCACCTCTGCGCTACCTCTGAATCCGAGATGGCACACACAGGTGTACCCGTTATGTCGGTCCACGCAGGAGCCCCCGTTTTGGCACGGGTTGGGCTGGCACTCGTCTTTTTCCTGCTCGCAGTGTTGTCCCCCCCAGCCGGGTTCACACTCGCAGCGGTAGCTGGTAACAGGGACGAGGACGAGTTGAGGAGAAACCGCAAAGGATCCACAGCAGACCCGCGCGCGAACCGGACCGGCGTACGACGAGTCCTTACCCGTGTTGCTGCTCGATACATTCGCCGTGCGCGCAGGGGCGGTCCTCACAGTGGTCGACCCCCGAGAGGCACAGAAGGCCGTGGGTGCTGGGGGGGCACAGGCAGTGGAACCCGTTCACCTTGTCGACGCAGGTCCCGCCGCTCATGCACGGGTTGGACTCGCACTCGTCGATGTCCTCGTCACAACCGAGTCCTGTTGGAGAAAGCATCCAAAGCGCCGTCAGGCAACGCGGCAGCCGGAAACGCTGCGTCGGGATCACGCGGTGGCACCACTTTTCGTTTTCTTCGTAGAAATGAATTGAAATGGCATTAATAGCCACCGCCACGACTGTTTTTAAAAAAGATAAATATCATTGCAAAGGTTGAGATTTCATTCCCATCAGAGCATTTTGAAGAACAATTTTGTGTTTTTGCAAACTTACACTGAAAATGTCAAAAAACAAAAAAATATACATGACAATACAAATCCATACCAAGCCAACTATTAATTACAAATTTGAAATTTCGCTTCCAACTTCGTTTCATTTATTTTTTTTAAACCCACAATGATATCCCCGTCTGTATTTCTTGGTGTAAAATTGAATTATCGCTTGCAGAATATCTTTGCGAATGCATGTTAAAAGCTGAATGATGCTCCCAAACAGTTTTAGGGTTGATGTTATGTTGCCACCTATATTTAAAATACAGAATTACATTTTTGTGCTCGTTATCGTCTGTGCTTTTATCCTCAATCGGGCTGCGCCAAGGTGGAATTTTATCATTACACACCATCTCATCCTGTACTTTCTACTTTGGCTTCAGACCAGACCTTTTTTTCCTCAAAAAAAAAAAAAAAAAAAAAAAAGAGAAAATCTCATCCAGTTTCACCACTTTTTTTTTCTTCGATTATTCACATACGTGTCCACACGTTTGCAATTATGAGTGTACCCCTTTAAGAGCGGAGGGGGCGGAGTCAGGTAAACCAGGAAGTAGTGTGAAAAAAATAAGACGTCAGGCTGTAGTTCACCCGCGCTGGATATGTTTTCCTCTGCGCTGAGAGTGAGCGACAAGTGCGCAAATGCGCAGTTGCTCAGCTAAGAGCGAACATTGGTCATGACTAAATATTATTGCATTTGTCCGCATATGAGTATCTTTAACTAGTCTTTAGTACTCCTTTTAGAATCCAAATGTTCTGTACCGAAAAGTTATTTTCACCTCTTTTGTAACTGGAAAACATTGGTTTGACCTTCCGGGCGTATATCCACGCATACCTGCGTAACCCGGGGAGCAGACGCACTTGTACTCGTTGATGCCATCCTGGCACTGCCCGTGCTTGCAGGGGTTGCTGGCGCAGTCGTCTTCATTGATTTCACAGTTGACGCCTGAGGAAAGTGACATAAAAGCAATCATTTAGCAACGTCCCGGGTGACTGTTTGAATACAGGCAAATACGGCGTCGTTTGCTCACTCGCTTATATCTACCAGATCCAAAATATAACGAGAAATAATAACGTGGGGGGCGGCACGGTGGAACAGCTGGAAAGCTTTGGCCTCACAGTTCTGAGGTCCCGGGTTCAATCCCGGACCCGCCCTGTGTGGAGTTTGCATCTTCTCCCCGTGCCTGCGTGGCTTTTCTCCGGGTGGGCACTCCGGTTTCCTCCCACATCCCAAAAACATGCAAGATTCATTGGACACTCTAAATTGCCCCTAGGTGTGATTGTGAGTGTCTGTCTCCATGTGCCCTCCTGTACAATGACTGCTGGGATAGGCTCCTGCACTCCCACGACCCTCGTGAGGATAAGCAGCAAAGAAAATGGATGAACTACTTTTGGACTCAGAAATCAAGGCCAATGGCTTTTTCAACTATTGTCAATGCTTGCAATATGTCAATTTGATCATTTATGATATGACAATTTGAAATTTTGGTACAGATGTGAACAAAAATCATGGAAGTTGATACACATGCAAAGATTCATTGGACACTCTAAATTGCCCCTAGGTGTGATTGTGAGTCCGGCTCTTTGTCTCCATGTGCCCCGCGATTGTCTGGCAACCAGTTCAAGGTGTGCCCCGCCTCCAGCCCGTTGACAGCTGCGATAGGCTCCAGCGCTCCCCGCGACCCTTGTGAGGATAAGCGGCAAAAGGGGAAAGCCGGGTGGTAAAATTCAACATGATGCCGGGAGAGAGCGCGCCGAATCGCTATTGCCATTGGGAACAGCTCATCGTAAGGAAAACTAAGTGTCCAATGAAGGAAGATTTATATTAATATATCACTGAGTCAAAAATGTCATAGAACAGAGTAACAGAGTATTTGGACAGAAGCTGCAACATACACACCAGAATCCTCACATTTTGGTGCGTTATTTTTCCCAAAAATCATGTAATGATCCAAGATGACTTTGAAATGATCGTCTTTTCATAGTTTGGGGTACGTATAGGATATACATAATTATATATACAGGCAATTATTTAATAAATTGGGAGTGGCGGTTCCTAACTCTTGCCAGTATTTGCTTTAGTTTCCTTACAGTCATTTGGCCTCTAGGGGGCGCCCGGGTTCGCCTTTCCAAAAAGGTCCCGAGCAGGAAGTGAAAAAATGCGAACAAACCAGTAATTCAGCAAAAGTCAAGTCCATTAGCCTGTGTCACGGCACGACGAAGCCAACGCACGAGTGAGACACAAAAGAAAACCTTCAAAAACAGGAACTTGACGGTAGACGGAGGGAGGAAGTGTGACTTTGACATTGGAAAGTGAAAATGAACTCAAGTGGTCCACTTCTGGTCAATTCAGGACAGAATTGCCACCGGGGCCAAATATAAGTACACTGTACAGTTTTCATTGGACTAATCCGCAGTCCTAATGTGTCGTAACAAACGTGTGATAGAAACCAATCTCGAGTGTTGCACTCGCAGCAAAAGCGTACAAAGATCCGCCCACCTTCTTTCGCATCTACGTAACCTGATAAATATATTCAAAACGCTCACTGTCAATAACTACACAGATGAAAGCAAATAAATTCAATTTTTCAATGTGAAAATTCCGTTCAGCGTCGACACCGTCACCGAGCGGGAATCGATCCCACGCTGCCCGCACCAAAGGCAGGCATGTGTAACACTACACCATCAGTCACTACGTTCCTTCGTGATGTGAATGGAAATACTACTGATCCGATCCTGCCCCCACCGAAAAAAATAACAACAACCAAAACGTCCGTCGTCTTTTTAAAACATTCTATAAAAGGACACATTAGTGACATCATTCAATAGAATGTAAATAAATGTAGCAACATTTAGAACATCATTTGTTTCAATTCAATGGAGATTGTGCTGCTCCGGGTATACCAGGCGATGTCTCAGCTTCCCAGTAGGCCACAGTAACATTCGTCATGCTTTGCAAATGATAAATATATACCTGTGAGTACTGTTACTCGTGAGTACATGTATTGTTTTGTGTTGTTGTTTAGCATTAAGCTAAAAGGATTTATCAATAGGAAAGCTACGTGGTGCTTTACATAATTGGTAATTCTCTTTGTTTGATGTTTACTTTGACAGTAAACTTCAAGTAATGGCAAAAAAAAAACGGAGTTGCATTGGGGTTGCGTTCACTGCCCCCAAACAATGTTCGCAAAAGCGAGAATGACGGCTTGTATCCTGACAAACTTTGCTTCTCTTCAAAACGACATAAATGATCCATTTTCTCAAAGCCCTTCAGGGCCAATAAGTGTACCTGCGGTCCCGAACGGGCAGTTGCACTTGTAGGCGTTGACCAGGTCGATGCAGCGTCCTCGGTTCTGACAAGGGTTGCTGTGGCACTCCTGCACTTGGATGTTGCAGATGGATCCGACGTATCCCGGCTGGCACTCGCAGGAGAAGGTGGCGATGCCGTCCTTGCACACGCCGTGGTGACACGGCTCCGGTTGGCAGTCGTTGATGTTCTCTTCGCAAAGAAGACCCGCGAAGCCTCGATTTCGGGGGAAAGACACAGTTTAGTTGTGCTTTTACGGCAGGTTCCGGAAGTCGCAGAGTCCGGCCGGGGAGGTCTCACCTTCCGCGCATTCGCAGTCGTATCCGTTGGGTAGGTCGATACACTTCGCTCCGTTCGAACAGGGTGTGCTCGAACATTCGTCGTTGTCTATCTGGCACGTTTCCCCGCTGAAGCCTGAAAACGTGAGACAAAAATAAGTGTATCAGAGAGAAATATATGAATTGTTTTATGCTGCTCATAAAGTATGTGTTGCACCTCTGTGTGTTCAAAAGTAACAGTTGAGTGAAGGTTTATGTTTACATTGGTGCAAATTTTACCGAGAGCTTGTCTGCGTTACATATTAGCATCAGGCTAGCAGAATCTTGGGAAAGGAAATAATTGTTCGGGTGATTATTTCGGTGTTTGGATGCATCATGTTAATCGCATTTTGTTTTATGTGTTCTAGTAAAGTTCAACTGGTCACAACTGCGGTATGAATAAGATCTTGGGGTGCGATGTGTACTAACCTGCCGGGCACTCGCAGACAAAGCTGCTGACCTGGTCCAGGCATTTGCCCTGGTTCAAGCAGGGCGAGCTGAGACACTCGTTCACTTCGATCTCACAGTGAGTGCCCTCAAATCCTGGAGGAAGTCAAAAAAAAAAGAAAAATAGTAGGATTTATTTACAACATCGGGCGAGAGAAAAGTTACATGCTTTAATTTGGGCAACCGAGCATTTACATCCCCGCCGAGGATCCTGTATATTTGTCACGTTAAGTTAGATTATTTTTTTTTTTGTAGAATTTCTTGCGTTTTTTTAACTTCATTTATATCTTTAAATATTAGATTTTTTTTGGTACTTCTACATTCAAAAATTTTTGGGTTAATCAAATAGGTTGATTTATTATAAATCAGTATATTGACATGTCACACATTAAAATTTTTTACAATATTTTCCTGGATTTTTTTATCCATTTATCTTTTAAACAATTGGTCAATTGAATTATTGATAATTGCATTTTTTCAAAATACATAACTGTGTTTTGCTCAAATCACGTTAGTTTGAATCAAATAAATTATATACATTTAAAACACATTTGTTTTTAGAATTCTAATAAAACCACAAACATTTATAATGCATATACTGTGTGTGTGTGTATATATATATACATACTGTGTGTGTGTGTGTATACATATACATTATATATATATATATATATATATATATATAGAGAGAGAGAGAGAGAGAGAGAGAGATTTTTTTTAAGTTTTTCCATTTTCACTTTTTATCCATTTGTCTTTTTAATAATTGGACAATTGAGTTATTTTTTTCAATCTAAAACTAACTTTTTTGATCAAATCATGCATTAATTTAAATCAAATATATTGCATATATATATATATATATATATATATATATATATATATATATATATATATATATATATATGACAAATTAGTGCTCCTTTTCAAGAACATTTGTAAGATTTCACGAAGCCTACCAGGCATGCAGATGCAAGTGTAGGCGCCGATCCGATCCAAGCACGTGCCGTCGTTCTGGCAGGGGTTTGACGCGCATTCATTGACGTCCTGTTCGCAGCGCGGTCCGGCGTAACCCCTCACGCAATTGCAGGTGAAGGAGCCTTCGGTGTTCATGCATTGGCCGCCGTGCTCGCAGGGGTTGCTTCCTGGGGACGGGAGGGGATCATCGTTTGAAATCAAGCAGGTTGGAAGAACCGTCATTTCCGCACGCCCTGTACATCTGTCAAGAAAATACCATTTGGTATATATATATATATATATATATATATATATATAAACCGCACCTGTGTAAAAGCCGCAAGTGCCCACACTGAAAAACGGTACACAGAAAGTTTTCAAAGTTTTAATACCTTAGCTTATCTTAACATGCCAACGACACGGTAGCACGAACAGGGCTGGTAAAAAAAAATTAATACATAAAAACAGCCCCGGCAGCTACACGCTAGCATAGCACTAACGGGCCCGGTTAAAAAAAAAAAAAAAAAAAAAAAAAAAAAACATACCTAAATTACTGACACACGGCAGTAACACAGCAGCAACACACCAGCGCTAACAGAGACAGTTAAAAAAAAAAAAAACGTAGCGGGAAAAATCACTGAGACACGGCAGTACCACAGCAGTGACATGCTAGCACAACACTAACAGGACCAGTTTTTAAAAAAAGCTACGGTAAAGCTAGCACTAACGCTAGCGCCGTGCGGGTGGTAACGCTAACAGGGCTGGTTAAAATAAAACTTACCAGTAAATATCACTGAGACACGCCAGTAACACAGCAGCAACACGCTAGCACAGCGCTAACAGGCACGGTAAAAGTCACTGCTTCGGCACATATATTCCTCCGCTCTTGCTCTTACCTTTTCCGCTCGAGCGCCCCCTTGCGGCCGTTAGAAAAAAAACGCATAAATTAAAGGTGTGTGAAAAAAAGTTAAATTGAAAATTTAATTAAATGTAAAAATTTGAATTAAAATAAAAGTGAAATTATGGTAGTTTAAAAACCTATACTTGCATTTTTTCCATAAAATGGTGCCAATTCTTTTGATTTCGTAGCACTTCTTCTTTGCTGTATTGCTTCGAGTAGTACATGTATGTCGATGTTAAACATTTTGTCCAATTGCATTTCAGGATTTTTCTGTCGCCGTGTCCATCTAATCTGCTCAGGGCCTTCTGAACCAGTAGGACTGACCCATTCAACATCGAGTAAATAGTGTGTGTCCCCCCCCCTCCCCCCGCATATTTGAAACGTTCCACTCATCTGGAATTTACAGAACCTTACCTGTTATTTACTAAAAAAAATGTTCATTTTTGTTGTTTTTGCAATTAGGCCAAAACCATGTCTATGATAAGAAATATGTCTCTTTTGTCAACACCTCAAGGGATTATGGGGCGAAAACACAATTTTCAAGTGGGGGGGGGGGGGGGCATTATTCAATCATCCCATAAACTGTCCAATAGGAAAGAAAATGTGCTTTACTGTATCGGCGCCAAATATTCTCTATCCTTCTTATCAAAAAAAGCAGCAAAACTATTGGCGGTATTAAAAGGTAAGCCCCCTCTGGAGTCCCGGGTACAAAATTCCCAACGTCCTCACCGATGATGCACTCGTCCCTGTCGACGTTGCAGGTGCTGCCGACGTAACCCGGCGGGCAGTTGCAGTTGAACATGCCGCTGATGGGGTTGGTGTCGCACTGGGACCCCTCCCGGCAAGGGTTGCTGATGCAGGCGTCGTCGATGTGGCAAGTAACCCTGGCGGGACAAAAGGGGAAGAAACGTGATGACTTCGGGCCTGCGCAGAGACGGCCCGAGGTCGTCCGAAAAGTCTCAAAACACCCAAACGGCATTCACAGCGGGTCACGTTCACGTCCTCGTCATTATCGACAGACAGACAGACCGGATGCGGCGAGCCAGTCAGCTGGGTTTGCGATCCCGTGGGGGGCCGATTCACACGGATGGCGGCCACTGCCCCTGCCTGAGGTTAGACGGCGAGGCGGCAGCAGAATCATAAAATCTATATTTGGAAAGTATTATTTCTGGTTAGACCTGTTCCACAGATTGCCGTCGCCAAAGTCTAATAATCTTTGGAGGGTTGTTTTTTTCTTCCTGACTCGTGTCTGTAACTGCTACACTCATAGTGGACCAGGGGGGTTTTATTTACCCACCTGCAGCCTATCGAGTGTCTTTAAATGGAAAGCGCTTATTGGGGGAGGACGCGTTTGCACAATTTAAAATGCTAACATAAAAACACAACATAGATAATAGTCACTTCCTTGTTTTGTTTTGTTTTTGAACCAAATCTCCTCTGCACATTCTCCATTGTAGTATCTGTGATTTGGAGTGTGTATGACTTTAAAAGGCGGGGCTAAGCTGCTGAGCAACGAGGGGATCAGCCAATGAAATGATCCCAAATTTGAGCCCGTCTCCATTTTGTTCCTGTAAAGGAAAAACTATTTCAACACATAGTGCTTGTTCTAGTGATCGAATTATGTATCAAATTTCTTTGATTAACCTTTGCGGAAATGAACTGATAAATATTTGGTTGCTGCTATATTCCGTGACTTCTGATTTCAATTTGTTGTTGTCACACACACACACACACACACACACAAATGTCTAAAAATAAAAGGTGGCACTTTGGGTCAGCTGGAAAAGTGTTGGCCTCGGAGTTCCGAGGTCCTGGGTTCAATCCCGTACCCGCCTGTGTGGAGTTTGCATGTTCTCCGCGTGCCTGCGTGGGTTTTCTCCGGGTGGGCACTCCGGTTTCCTCCCACAATCCCAAAAACATGCAACATTAATTGGACACTCTAAATTGCCCCTAGGTGCGATCGTTGTCTGTCTCAATGTGCCCTGCGATTGGCTGACAATCCAGTCCCTTGTGAGGATAAGCATCTAAGAAAATGAATGGATAAATGTATTTAATACATAAAAATCTCTAATAGAGCATCACTTTCTCTTTTGACTCCACCCCGAACTTAAAACGTAACCTGGGGGGGCACCTCTTTGAGGTTTGGCGTTTTTTTATTCAAGTGAAAGATACACCCAGTGATTAATTGAGGCTATAACCCTAGTGAGGATAAGCAGGACGTAAGATGACCGAAACAATGAATGACATTATCTGGTGTTTTTTTTTTTTTTTTTTTTTTTTTTTCTCTCCGCGGGAGGGGCTCACCCGTCTTCCCGTGGGGGCAAAGGCAGATGAAAGAGGCGACGCGATCGATGCACGTGGACCCTTGGGTGCAGGAGGCGGTGGCGCAGTCGTCGATGTTTTCGGAGCAGTCGCGTCCGCTCCAGCCGTTGACGCACACGCACACGTAGCTGCCGGCCATGTTGTTGCAGGTCCCGCCGTTCTGGCAGGTGTTGGGCTGGAGACGGCATTCGTCCACATCCTCCGTGCAGCGCTGACCTGTGAAGGGCGCACGACAATCTGTTCACAATTTCTACGGGGGCCTTTTCTGCTGGCTTAGACGCGATCACACGCGCTCATCTACATTTAGAATTTCAATTCTAATTGTTCCATGATTCATAACAGTCTATGGTCTTCAATTTGTGGCAATTTTCTTGGCTGCACGGCTTCCATAAATTCTGCATTTTTTTTTTTTTTCACATTTCAGCTTCACATTATATCGCACTGTTGTCTGCTTCCCCTCTTTCATATTTATATAAAAGTGCCTCCAAATTCCAATTTTTTTCTGGTTTACGTTATTTTGTTCTTCACATTGCACTTCATCCATCCAGCCACTTTCTTTGCCGCTTATCCTCACAAGGGTCGCAGGGAGTGCTGGAGCCTATCCCACACTCGCAATCACACCTAGGGGCAGTTTAGAGTGTCCAATTAATGTTGCATGTTTTTGGGACGTGCCCTGCGATTGGCTGGCGACCAGTTCAGGGCGTACCCCGCGTCCTGCCCGTTGACAGCTGGGATAGGCCCCCGCACTCCCGCAAACCTCGTGAGGATAAGCGGCTAAGAAAACAGATGGATGGATAACCATGAAACAACATAAATCCAATTAATCCATTCCAGACACTGAACTATATGAACAAAAAAAAAAAAAAAAAACCACATTTTATCGAGAATTAATATACTGGAGTTTAACAATGTTAAACACAAAAAGATGACCAATGAAATGTCGAAATCAAGTGTAAACGTCACTTTTAACATTAGTATTTGGGAACCATAAATGGGGCGTGTCAATTTAATGCGATTTTTAAATTGGGGTGTGTGACTTGATTGTGGGCTGTTCTCGCAGTGGAAACTGTGCAGTAAACTTGTCAAACAATAAGCAAAGTGAGCTGAAGGGCATTCCCACGCGGGTACAAAATCTCACGGGAGCGTCGGTCTTACCCGTCCACTCAGGCGGACACTGGCAGTTGTAGGTGTTGACGCCGTCCATACAGGTGCCGCCGTTTTCGCACTGGTGACCCGGGCAGTCGTCGATGTTGTTCTCACAGTTGGTGCCGTTGAATCCTGGGCCCCCCGGCGAGCCGCGGGAGAAAGAGAAATGAATCCGAGCACGCTCAAAAATGTCGTTGCAGGTGGAATGCGAGAAATCTCAACACAGAACTTTCCTCGCGTGACTTCACTCTCGGCAGAGCTTACGCGACAACTCACAAAGTTTGGGATAATCGGGTTTTTTGAGATGAATATACAAGATGAAACTAAAATGCACTTACATGTTACAGATTCACTTGATTTGAGCTTCTTTAAACTTTGAAGGTACATCCGGCAGTTCAATGTTTCAGTAAATGAACATTTTCAAAGCATTTATTCATCCATTTATTTTTATTTTGTAAAATTAGCGCTTTTTTTTTTTTTTAGCTCTGATTTCCAGGGGAAAGATAAAAAATTCTATTTAAAGGGTTTTAGTTAGTATAGATTAAGCATTTACCAGCCTAATTTGGAAATGTAATTATCAGAATCAAAGCTGTTATTACAATTTTGGGAGGGAGAACCGATGTTTAATCTACGGTTAAAGAGTCGAAAAGAAAACAGAGTGAAAGTAAATGTAGTTTAATTTTTGTGTTATGGACATAACAGCCTTTAAATCAGACATACACTAGCTTAATTGTTGGAAAATCTAAGAGACAGCATCATGCTCATTTGCTGTATGTCACACAATTTCATAAAATGGCAACGCACACTGCTTTAAATAGAAGGCAGTACAACAATGTCCTCTATTATGTGCGAGCACTACATGAGAGGCATTTTTTGTGTTCGGGCGACATGCTTAAATGGAAGCTGAGATGGCGTCGATGTACGCAAACGTCTCGTGTACATAAGAATTATGACACGCCCCGATAGTGGAGAAATGGCAGCTGTCTGCGTTTGCGGCGTCCTCTCGCTCGCTAACTGTAGCAGAATGACAGGAAAGCTTGTTTGATGCAAAAGAGCCAGGAGGGCTTGAATGTTTGCACCTCAAACAACACTTTGAAACATCCTCTCTGTCTTGCTTACCGACAAAAAAAAAAAAAAAAAAAATCCAAAGATGGGCAAAAAGTACGAGGTAATTAAAAGGCAAAACTTCAAAGTGGAGTTCTTGTAGGCTGAAATGAGGACATTTTTATGCAGAAACAGATGTCGCTTTTCTTTTTTACTGTGGTGTTTAAAATCAACACAGAACGAACGCGAGTCATCAGAAAAATAAATAAAAAGACAGACTGCCAAAAATCTTCACTAATTGTACTTTGTAAGATCTAAGATGAAAATGTGTTATTTTTTTTTTTCACCCTGAAAACAAGTTTCAGCGCATTTCCTGCTTTACCTGGAAGACAGTGGCACGAGTAGCTGCTTTCGGAGTTCTGGTGGCAAGTGCCCCCGTTCAGGCAGGGCGAAGGAGAACATGGCACGTAGGAGCTCTCGCAGTTCCGACCCGTGAACCCGGCATTGCAGATGCATCTTTGGGAGCCACACAGATCACAAGAAAATCTGAATTTGGAGTTTCCAGCACATTGTACCGCAACATGCCAGCCATGTTTCACATGACATGCTAGCATTGAGCTAATTGACATTTGTTAGATGAAACTGAAAGCTTTGCCGGAACATTTTGGTGTAAAATTCTAATTCTCTTTTCTTTTATGTGTGAGTTTTACCTTTGAGTTCTGGTTTTTTTTTAATGTGGTCTTTCTATTGCAGTTTTTCACCTATTTCAGGTGGCTCAAGAAGCAATTTGCAGTTCTTTATACATAATGTTTCCAGCAAATTCAAATGTGTACGCAATAAAGTAGATTCTCACTTGTAGGAGCCAGGGGTGTTGACACATACGCCGTCATTCTGACATATCGTAGGCGAGGCCACGCATTCGTTGGTATCGTTGAAGCAGCGGGCACCCGTGTAGCCCGGCGGGCAGTAGCACACGTATTTACCGCCCGGCAGGGCGCGGCACGATCCGGCGTTGGCACAGGGGCTTGACAGGCAGCTGTCCTCGTCCTCGCAACGTTGTCCTGGGAATGGGAAGGAGAAGCAGAAATTAATTGAAATGCCATAAATCTGGCCGTGACAAAAAAATGTGTGCCTTTAAGGGGCGTGGCCGAGGGAATGAGGTCAGGAACCGGTTAATAGTTCGGTGTGAGCTCCTGGCCGTGAGTTGTGGCCCACAGCAGCTTCTTCTGAGCGTTCTCGTGTTGGATTGGTGTGTTTGACTGTTTCACGCCATCAGCTGTCATTATAAAATGGCGGAAACCAAGTTGATCATTTGCGAAAACTCAGAAATGAGTGGTCTGAATTATTATTATTATTATTATGAATTTTTGAGCCCAATAAATTATTTAAAGCCGAACACGATCCCATAAAAAAATATTAGTCAATCATTTTATGTTACTCTATCAATGCATCGATCCCTCCATTTTTTGAGCCGCTTATCCTCATAAGGGTGGCGAGAGTGCTGGAGCCCATCCCAGCTATTTTTGTGCAGGAGGCGCGGTGCACCCTGAACTGGGCGCAACAGTCTGTTACAATTTTGTTATTCTACTTTAACTCATTACACCAATACATTTCAATAAAAATGAAATATAGGTACAGCGAAAAAAATGAAAGGGACCACTTCCTGAAAAAGTTTCTCCAATATTTGATTGGCATACGTTCGCCCGCAGAACCATGAGAACTGAAAACGAGAACGTTTCGCTCACCTGTCCATCCACGAGCGCACTTGCAAAGGTATTTGTCGAGGGACCGCAAGGCGCACGTGCCCTTGTTGGCGCACGGGTTGTCGGGGTAGCACGTGGAGTTCTGCGGAACGTGACAGTGCTCGCCGATGAAGCCCAGGGGGCAGGCGCAGGTGGCGCTGCCCGGCACAGGTATGCCGGCCAGCATGCCCACGGAGCAGTTGCCGCCATTCTGGCAGAAGCCGGGATGGCAAGGGTCCTTGTGTTGGCAGTATTCCCCCAGGAAGCCGGGTGCGCATCTGGACATGGATCCAAAACAACAATATGTAAACATCCAGACCCCCCCCAAGTACACGAGACAGAACTGCTGCGACTTGCAGGTTTTTGACGACATGAACCATTGCCCGGATGATTTTTTTTTTTGCTTCGACTTGCAACAAAAACTCAACTCAATTTACAACGAGCAGTAGTTTTGGCACATCACAATCATCTTCATTCCAAGTATGTCACAAACATAGTTGGACGCTATTTGGAGGAGTTCTAGTACCGCAGACCGACTGCCGTGGCTGCTTGTAACGACGATGTAGTGAGCAATTCTTCAAAAAAATGAGACCACCACCAGTTGAAGTTTGCTGTCAAACTAAACATCAAACTGAGAGATTTACACGTGCTTTTAAAACAACCACACAACTTTGCCTCAAGAATCTCTGCTACCTTAAATCTGACACACACTGCAAAACACCATAGACACCAACGGAGAGACCGGAAGCTACCGAATAGCATCAATAGTCACAGTCTTTAAAAAATGGATATTGTGAAGAGAAATGCTGGAGCAACACACGTAGACAGACAAAAAATACTTAAGAGGTCACTTTTTTTTTTTTCGATCCTGGTTGTCCGTATGTTTGCGTTATGCTGCCCCTCGGTGGTCAAGGCGCACACAAAAGGAGAAGCACCGTATTGCTTGAATTTAGGCAAAATAATGTGGCGAAAGCTGCTGATTTTCTTCACATTCTGTTTAACTGTTATTGCTAAACATTTTTATAATGCGTAATATTATTAGCCCTTTTGCAAACATTTGTTTTCTGCAAGGAGAACGCATTAAAGGCATTTCCATTCCTTTTAGTGGGGAAAGATGACTTGAGGCGGCACAGCGGACGACTGGTTAGCACACCTGCCTCACGGTTCTGAGGACCTGGGTTCGAACCTGGCCTCGCTTGTGTGGCGTTGGCGTGTCCTCCCCGTGCTCGAGCGGCTTTTCTGTCTATGATGTCAGCATTTTTCCAGTCCTTTTGATGAGCTGCTCAGAGCAAAATTGAAGTTTTCCAGTTATTTGATGAATATTAATTCTCCACTGCTCTGACACATACGCCGCATGCTGTGTTTATATGTTATGTTACGTTCTCGCATAGTATTTATAGTATTATAGGTTTTGAAAATTACAATGTGGTATTGCTGCAATTAAAAGGCGGCTTAAGTCCAATAAATCCCTATAAGGCACGGTTACAACATTTTTCTGTCAATTTTTCATGGTCATCTGCAAAAAAATATTTTCTTTTTGAAAAAGGGGAAGTTGAGGTTGTTGAAAAGGTGACGCTAAGGTCAGTCACGGTGAAGAAGAAGTCCAAAAGCGGAAGGATGAGAGGTAGCATCAGCTGGAAGTTGTTGACAGAGTCTTGCCAGAAATGATCACTTGATTTAAAAAAAAAAAAAAAAAAAATGCTTTTAAGACAATAAAATAATAAGTCACTCGTCTGCACTGAAGCCGCCTGCGAGCCACTCCCGGTTAAGCCACTCCCCAAAAAGGAGTTTTTCCCCCGTCCGGATCTTTCCAGCCGAAGAAATCTGTTTTTTTTTTTTTTTTTTTAAACGCGATCCGCATCACAAAACGGGAGCCTGCGCCACGGCAACCGGCGGAGCTTTTTCACTTTGACGTACGTCATTGTGGGCAGAGCAACCTGAACCACTTGGGGGGGAATAAAAAGAAAAAATGGCACTCGATGTATCATTTTACCGTTTTTTTTTTTTTTTACATTTCTTGTGCCGCGGGGAAAGGAATTAAAAACATTACACAACACAAAACGTCCACGAGGGATCACACGTCAGAGACGACGTTCCCTTTGAAACTTTCGCTGAGGCCATCGTTTTGTCACGAGCAAATTTACAACAGCTCGCACAATTCCCCCCGCCGTGTCCCTGCATTCTTGTAGTGTGTGCGGGCGCGTCGCGGGCGCACTGTCTTGGGACTTTGGGCGATAGAGCAAACTGCTGCCTCCTACAATGGACCCCCCCCCCCCCCCCGCAAACCGGCCTCCCCTGGACAGGGCTCATGTAACATCGAAAACGGACACCGGAGTGACTTTCACAAAAGCTGCCACTGTAGCATGTTTAAAAAAAAAAAAAAAAATGAGACGAGTTCAAGTCGTCTTGCTTCATTCAAGCATGTTAAGATGACATTAATACCCACTCCAGTAATAAAGGCTTTATGATCAATGAATAGATTGCTTCCATTTTTATGAAAGTCAAGCAAATTTCAAACCTGCAACAGTGATTTGTGCTTAAATTTCCACACACGAGGGCATTTCACTGGGGAATATTTATTTGACGCGAGATAAAAACGAATTTGAGGTGAGCGTTTGCCTCACAGTTCTGAGGACCAGGGTTCAAATCCCGGCCCCGCCTGTGTGGAGTTTGCACGTGCTGAAAATGGTTTTCTCCGGGCACTCCGGTTTCCTCCCACATCTCAAAATCATGCAACATTCATTGGACACACTAAATTGCCCTTGGGTGTGATTGGTCGACTGATTGGTTCCCTGCGATTGGCTGGAAACCAGTTCGGGGTGTACCCCGCCTCCTGCACGAATATAACTGGGATCAATTGATAGATGGATAAATTGAATTCAGAGCTCAGTTGTGCATTGAATTAAACTAAAAAAAGAAAATGAACTACGTTATTCCAATTAGGCCTACAAGCAATGACGTTTTTTTTTTTTTTTTTTTTTAGAATCAAGTATTATACTGATTATCCCATCAATTAATCTAGTAATTAAAATTAAAAAAAATATTTTTCATCTTATTAAAGACAAAAAACACGTAAATGCGATGTGCAGGAATTATTTTTGTCCACTTGAGATCACCTTAGTAAGAATCTATTTTAGGATGTGCGATTTTGAGTGTGTATGGCTTTAAAAAGTGGGGCCTCGTGAGTCACATGGTTCAGCGAACGAAAGCGGCTGTTAACTGGGTTACCCCGAATAAAACTAATTTCAGACAATTGACCACTCCGTGGATATTGCGCAATCCGCGTCACTGACCAATCAGAGGCCAGAGATCTCCATAAACCAAAGCCCGTTTTTGCTCCCGCCATTTTCTCAGACAACATTGCGTGGTCCAGTATAGGTTTGGTTAGCGTTTTATCGCGTATTTGGGTTATTTAACAAAAAATATGGTTAAGAGGTGTAGTCACGGACTTTGTAATAGTGACGACAGGTATCCCGAAAGCCTAGTTGGTGGAGTTCCATTCGTACCCTTTCCAAAACCGAAGACCCAGTACGAAAAATGCCTTCGATGGATCAAACTTTGTGGAAGACCGCATCATCAACTAAGTCCATCTAATATCAACCGGAACAGATATGTTTGCGCGAAGGTAAGCCCTATATTTGATTTTCAATACATGTCTCGTACAAATAAATGAGACGTTCTCCGCTAGCATAACACTGCTGCGTGTGAACGATTGCCACACTTGATCTGTGTTGAGCGATCTTTAGCGATGATCGGACTGCACAAACGTGTTGATTTCTTGCCGGCTCGCGGCCGAAGCTTAACCAGACTGTGTTTGCACGAAGATATCCCCTAAATTAGATTTTTAATATAAGTCTCGTATAAATGAATGAGACGTTCTCCGCTAGCATAACACCGCTACGTGTGAACGATTGACACACTCATTCTTTGGTGAGCGATATTTAGCGATGATCGGACTGCACAAACATATTGATTTCGTGCTGGCTCCCGACCGAAGCTTCACCAGACTGTGTTTGCACGAAGATATGCCCTAAATTTGATTTTTAATCCACGTCTCGTATAAATGAATGAGACGTTCTCCGCTAGCATAACATTGCTACGTGTGAATGATTGAATGAAATCAGAAGCATGGCGTCTCTCTCAGTTAAGAATGTATTGTATTTCGAATGTAGAATATATCGTTGATTTGAATGAAATGAGAAGCATGGAGTCTGTCTCAGTTGAGAATGTATTGTATTGTATTTGCCATTTTTACTGTTTGTCTTACGTCAGCGCACGTGGCGTGACGTCACTTCAGGAGGCGTGGTTAAGTGCTCTGTACGGAGGGGTCAACTGAGTAAAATTGAGTAAAATTACCGTAATTTCCGGCCTACGGCGTGCACCTGATTATAAGCCTCAGCCAGTTCATTTGTAAAGGAAATACTATTTGGTACATACATAAGCCGCACCTGTGTAAAAGCCGCAAGTGCCCACATTGAAACACGAGATACTTACAAAGACTGTACACAGAAAGAGTCAAAGTTTTAATACCTTAGTTTAAAATAGCAACAACACAGTAGCGCTAACAGGGCCGGTCAAAAAAAAAAACATATTGGTAAAAGTAACTTCCTCGGCACATATATTCCACCGGTGTCGCTCTTACCTCGAGTTGCCCCTTAAAAATGCACAAATTAGCCGCATGAACCGCAGGGTTGAAAGTGTGTGAAAAAAATTGAGGCTTATAGGGTGGAAATTACGGTAATAAATTTGTGCTGGCGATGGCCTCGTGTGCTGTTGTGGTACACATTGCACTTCCTCGTATTTTTCAAGTAATGAAACGATCCCAAACTCTGGGTTCGCCCTGGCATCCCGCACACCTGACCCCCTCCTCGTTTCCAGATCAGCGTATCTGCAGCAGAGCCACCCGCCCGCCCCCACGCCCCCGCTTGAACACACACAACAACAACAACAACAACAACGGTCCCTCCCAAATCCAAACACAAACACGACTCGGTCAGGAGATCACGACAAGACGTCGCGCCGAGAATAAGGACCGCTCGCTTTTGTTCCGACGGCACAATCCGCCGCTCGCTAATGACGCGACAAACATCCCATTAACATGTCCGTACAAACGCTCGGCTTACATTACAAACCTTTTCACTTCTATAACTCCGAGGAATGTGAGGCCTCGTCGCTAAATGAGCATTTATGGTTAAAAGTTAACCCGCTGTGATTTTCCGCAAAGAAAGCATCACCTTGTTGCCAAATAACAACTTTCTGAATTGAAAAATGTTCTGTTTAGCACTGCAGCCCAAAATGGAATTATCCAATTTTTTTCTGGTGAACAAACGTTGCAAAATGGATGGTTTGATGAACGAGAGTTTACTATTGTGCATACCAACTTGCAGCAAAAAAAAAAAAAAAAAGTGTGACTCTCTTTCTTCCTGCAGCACACAACTTTTAAGAAAAGATCTGGAATTATCGTAATTTCCAGACTATAAGCCGCGACTTTTGTCACACGTTTTCAACCCTGCGCCTTATTCAATGATGCGGTTTTTTTAGGGATGCTCAAGCAGAAAAGGTAAGAGTGAGACAGGTGGAATATATGCGTCGAGGAAGACCCAAGTTTAATATAACTTCCCGCTTTTGTGCATGAATAAAATTAGCATCAACAGAACCTCATCGTGGAAAATGCAAGAAGAAATGTATATCACGCGGCTTTCAAGTTAAAAGCAATCGAGGCGGCCGATAAAGAAGGAAACAGAGCCGCTGCGTGTAAATTGAGCATAAATGAATCGATGGGGAGACGCTGGAAACCGTCGCGGAAAAAACTGGAGCAAAGTAAAAAGACGAAAAAAATGTTCCAATGTGGGAACATGGGGCTTATAGACAGGTGCGGCTTATGTATGTACAAAACATTTTTTCCTTCCAAAATGTGCTGGTTGAGGCTATAGTCCAGAAATTACGGTACGTGCACAAAATGGTTGCAGGCAAAAGAGTTGCCTTTGCTCCTGCTCACTGAAGAATGAATACGAGCAGAATCTGTGTCACGGACGCTAGGTATGTACGGCAAAACTTTACCTGGCATTATTGATTCGTTGTCAAATGACGAGAATAAACAGCACAATGCTTTTTTTTTTTTTTTTTTTTTAAAGTGTGGGCCAGAAAGTCCTACATCAGCAGCGTTTAATTACCCACTCGCTGACGGCGGTGGCCACTAACTACTGCAAAAGCTCAAAACCCGACCGAAAGCAAACATTTCGGAGCCCTGCCGACGAGAAGTTCGCTTTTCTTCCAGCGTTTAATTAAACGGCCGCCGTTCATCTCGTGTTGACAGAAGCCAAATGCCGGCGCGTCGGGAAATGATAACACCCCGTCCTTCTGGTTCCAGTTCCAGATAGAGCGCCGGCGAGTATGGCTTAAACCCGTGGCGAACAGACGGGGCCGTGCATGATTCATATTATTGTTAGGGAGCGGTTGTCTCACCGGGGAGGAAGAATTCTGTCAATGGATGCAACACATGGCACATTACTCATCATTGTCATCCACACAAACAACTAAACTCGCACTCGACTGGCTTTGTGTGACCGTCTCGTCTGTGGGATTCTTTCTGCTGCTCTGCGATGCCTCTCCCCCCCCCCCCCCCGCCCTCCCCCTCCATCTGTTCTCCAACTCTTTCCTCCAGATTTTTTTCACCCCTTCTTTACTTCTTTCTCACTCCTCCACCTCGCAGTTGTAGCCCACTCAAGGTGTCAGGTTTCTACAGCTGGTTCACATTAGCGCCCCCATCTTGTGCGCACACCTACACACACACTCACTCATTTCTCCCCCCCCTGCCCCCCCCCCCCTTCTCCCTCCTCCACCTCATCCTGACCTCGGCCTGTACCGGCTGGCCGTGAGGCTTCAATTATGCAGCCGTGGTTGGGCTTGAATCTATCAAATGTCGTCTTTGCTGATCCCCTTTGCATCGTCCCATTGTGTCCCATCCTGATACATTTGTGCCGATTTCATCCCCCCACCCGACCCCCCCCCTCACCTCTCCAGAGTTCAACTCTCAACTACAGACCTTACAACCCCTAATCAAGTCTCAAGGAAGCCTAATAACTCCATTATGCCCCCCACGCCGCCCCCCGGCAAGTGTGTGAGCTCGATTGTGTATACAAACCAGCTCACATTTCAAGCCCCGAATGCGTCTCTGGCTTGACTAAAGTCTGTTCAATGTACCGCGTCCCTGTTTGCGCATGTTTTGGATGTCAAAAGTTAAGTACATGCTACGTGACTGGCGCGATCGAATGCCTTTGCGCGGACAAAATGGCTGCTTTGGTGATGGGGGGCCCAAAATACAACAACCGTGGATGAGCCCACTGCCCGTGAAGAGCCCCAAAAGCCTGTTAGCAGGGGGGTCCGCGCCCAGTGGGGTAAAATCCAGCCACCGGAGGGTTTAAACTTATATGCGGTGGTACCTCGGTTTTCGACCGGCTGTGTTTTCGTACAAATCGGTTTTCGAACGCAAATTGAGATTTTTTTTTTTTTTTTTTGCTTTGGTTTTCGAACGCCGCGACCGGCTCACCCACGACGATTTGTTATTGTGCTTTCGAACGCACCCCCGAAAAAAACGGAAAACGACGCAACCAGCAACCAAACCTGCTTTTTAAGCAATATTAACCCCCGATCATGGCTCCAACTTGCTGGTGCTGAAAAAAGGAAATTGGCGCGTAAAACTGTCGACTTCAAGAAGGATTTGAATACGAATCTGGCGTGCGTGTTTCTGAGCTATCAAAGAAGTACGCCGTGGCGAAATCGACGATCAGCACCATTCTGAAAAACGAGGATGCCCTCGAAGCAAGCGATGTTGCTAAAGGAGCAACCGCGTTGACCGAGCGGAGGGCGCAGATCTCGGAGGAAGTCGAAAAAGTTGCTTCTTATTTTCGTAAATGAGCAGCAGTCAGCTGATGAGGCTGAAGGCAGGAAGGATGTCTCAAGTGCCGATATAAAAGCTATCAGCGCTAAATCCATAATTTTGTAGAACTCACCCTAACAAAGAAGGATGTTGCAAAATTTCAATGACGTTGTTATGAGCCGCTTCAGGAAGGTGCTCAAAAGACGGCAGAAACAGTCAACGTTAGATTCTTTCTTTGTTAAAAACGGGCGAGTCACCCCCACCAAAGACATTTGAAAGAGTTGTTTTGCATCGCTTTTTTCTTTTGTTCCATTAACCCGACCTCTAGCTGCAAGTTACATTTTTTGTATGTTACGTACTTTCTGTGCAAATAACAAAACAATTTGTTTTATTTTCCCCTTCATTATTGCTTGTTTAAAGTTATTCTGCACTTTTGTTAGCAACCACTTCAGGGTGTACCCCGCCTCCTGCCCGTTGACAGCTGAGATTGGCTCCAGCACTCTCCAAGACCCTCGTGAGGATAAACGGTAAAGAAAATGGATGGATGGATGGATGGATGGATGGATGGTTTACAAGGCTGTGGGCTGAGTCACTACAGATACGGCAATGCACTCCCAGCCTAGTATACTCTACTACTGAAGCATACATTTTAAGCAAAAAATGATTTAATTATATGAAGTATTTAAACTATACACTTATTTCTACTATGCAGTTTATTATCAGGAAAAGCTAAAAAAAAACAAAACTACTTTTTAGGGCTTGGATCACATCATTTCATTTTCCATTCATTGTAAAGGGAAAACGCGCTTCGGTTTTCGAACATTTCGGTTTTCAACCGGCTTTCTGGAACGGATTGTGTTCAAGAACAGAGGCACCACTGTATATTTAAGCATAAGAAGGATGAGAAACAAAGAGGCATTCATTTTTCAACACGGCATATTTTTGCTCTTTCGCGTCCACGTTTAAGAAAAGATTTTTTTTTAAGCCTCATATATATTTGGCATTTTTTTTTAATCATTCATATTCAATGGTTAGCAGTCTTCTCCCCTGTGTTAATTTTAAGAAATGTATTTTCGCTTCACAGGAACTTTAAGCAAATTCAGATCTTACTGAGGAGGTGGATATTCTTAGAGATGAAAGTAGAAGCAAAAGAATGAAAAGACCATCACAGAAAAATGAAACTAACCAGAATGAGCACAAAAAAAGTCTTCAGCGAACGCAGGAAACTGAGCAGAAAGGGGGGAAAAAAAAAAAATAAGTGGCGAGAATAAGAAGTCAAAATAGGGTGGAGTCCATAAGTGGTCAAAATCTGAGACTTATTTTGTGACATAGTTCAAAAAGACGAAGACGCTGCGGTCGGCAGCGTGATGAGGCCTAACTACAGACCTTCAAAACTTATGAGCAGTCATTATCTGACTGCAAAATTTCGCTCAAACCAACAAAGCTAACGCGTGTTATTCACACGAACTGGGTCTGCTTTGAACTGACACAGAGCATGCGTGACCTTTGTGGTTCTTGGTTTAGGTTCCCGGTTTGTAGCGTTTAGCGCAGAAATGTACTGCAACTTGAAGCTAGCATTTCTCAACCAAATACTGCATGTCCGAAATCTGCCAAGCGACTCCTTCTCCTTGCGATGTAGTCGTATGACGAGGCAACTTCAAGCCCCCGTGCCGAGGTGCTTTCGGCCTACCTTGTCGTCGTCGGTGAGTGACAGGAAGAAACTGTCGCCGGGGGCTGGTTGCTACATTCCCCACCGGTTTGCAAGTCTTGGTACTCGTCGGGAGCCTGATATGAAGTGGCTCATTAATATTTCGGGACTTGTTTGTTTGTTTTAGTGAGTGAGTGCGACTACGTAAGGTCCCGAAGACCTGGCATGTCTAAAAGGACACCAACCTATTTTTATAACTTGAAATAATCACGTATTTAGTGGTTTTGGCCTACTGTCAGGCACAACAGTCAGCCCCGATCACGATGACGTTTATCCATCAATTTTCTTAGCCGCTTATCCTCATGAGGGTCGCCAGAGTGCTGGCGCCTATCCCAGCTGTCAACGGGCAGGAGGCAGGGTACCCCCTGAACTGGTTGCCAGATTTCAGATTGCTGATGGCGCAGAATGGAGTAGTTGTCATACAAATATTTACTGTAAATGGAGGATACACCAATACCACCGACGAGTACAAGTACTGACAAAATGCCAAATACTGCACCGATACTTGATAAAGTGATGAAAGTGGGTTTTTTCCACATTAGTTTTCCATCCATCCATCCAATCAATCCATCCATTTTCTTTGCCGCTTATCCTCATGAGGGTCGCAGGGAGCCTATCCCAGCTGTCAACGGGCAGGAGGCGGGGTACACCCTGGACCGGTCGCCAGCGAATCGCAGGGCACATAGAGACAAACAGCCACACTCACAATCACACCTAGGGGCAATTTAGAGTGTCTAATTAATGTTGCATTTTTTGGGGATGTGGGACAAAAAACCCACAAAGGAGAAGATGCAAACTCCACACAGGCGAGTCTGGGACTGAACCCGGGACCTCAGAACTGTGAGGCCAACCCTTTACCAGCTGAGCCACCTCCGTGCCGCCCACTATGAACTTTATTTATAACCAAAATGGAACAACGCGGTGTGTGAATTTACCCAAGGCTCCAAGGAAGCGCTGATTCGGCAGGCACTGATCCACGTCCAACAGAAAGAAGTCCTTATCTTTGCGGTTCCGATTTCAACCACATCTAGCGGACACCGCAGTTGATTGATTTTACGATTTTGCCAAAGCTCGCTTAATCGCTACAAATCGGAATTCATTTGCGATGGCTCACGCAATGGAGACCATCTGAACGTGACAAACATCCTCACAAATTCGGATTCCCTGTCCACTACAGTACCGCATGTACTATTTGGTGCTCGGTGTGGGCCAATTTGTGGAGGACTTTCAGGATAAAAATATCAATAACGTTGTTGACATTAGCGTTAGCTGCAAAATCATTTCTATTGGTAGAACCACTAGTAGGGAAAACAGTGGGCTGTAACGTTTTCACATCAAACATTTTAAAGTGTTGAAAAGCGCTTGGGAGCAAATCTGTTCATTCTGTTGGACACTTCAACTTTCTGGGAAGTGTCGTATAACTCCGCCTGAGCGGGAGCGTCCATTACATCGCCTCAAGATTCAAAGTCTAAATCTTTATTTAGAGAAAAGAAAAGTGAGGATATTTTGGTGAGGTTAATTAGATTGAGCCTTTTTTTTTTTTTTTGGTTCTGCTTTGCTGCAGAAGGGCCCCGTTAGCCAAAGCTAAATTTGTAGGCTAATTTTTTTTCCCCACGGATCAATCAATTCGTGAAAATGTCTTGTGTCACTCAAGGCTCTTAGAGGTTTAAAAGAGAGTTTGTGAAGACTGAGCAACATTTGTTAGCTTCCGTTTAGTTTTGCAGCATTTTTACTCGTTTGAATCAATGACAGAATAGCAAACAACATTTATAGCTAATTAAATTAGCGATCGAGCACAATGATGGGGAGGTGTTGATGTTGGTGAGTGGTTGGTACAAAATATGAGAATTCTTCTCGACAGTAACCATCTATCGTATTTGACTTATTTCTTTCAATATGACAGAAGGTCACAAGGAGACGAGCTGGTACGTTGTAATTACAAGACAGGAATGATGTAATTCATGCCGCACCCAAGTGGCATTCAAAAACAAGTTTTCTTTTGACTAATCGGTAAACTATATACAACGTTGTACTCCATTATATAAAGATCCGTCGTGATAAAGGAATAAGGGAATAAAACAAACAATATCTTTGTCATTCCTTATTATAGTTGAAATGTTTCACTAATAACTAGCATTAGTTAATAGTCAGGGCTGAAAAAGGTTTTGTGACGACGCTAGTTTCTGTCACATCCGTTAAATAAATTGTGCGCAAATCCAGAGGAGGTTTGAACACCGCGAACGTCAATTTGATCAGCGTCACAAACAAAGACAACAAAGTGTGAGTGAGCAGCGGACGAACGTGACGTGCAACGCGATGACGACGCCAAAATTGGCGACTCTCGGAATGACGACGATGCCGAGAAGAGAGGCGGGAGGGTAATGAGCCTTGTTTAGTTGCGCCCCCCCCCCCCACCGTTTCGACCTGCAATTCTGATGGAGGGATGAGTGACAGTCCGATGTCCCTCCACAACTGTCCTCTTTTTGCCCCCCCCCCCCATTCCCTTCACTTGTTGTTGTTCTCCCATCAGTAAGAAAAGAATTTGTGCTCTGGGGTTGCTCTTCTCAGATTACCTGAAAAGAGACATCCTCTCTTTTCTTTTGGCCTTTTCTCTTCCTCTGTCTGCCCCGCAGGCAAATTCTGCCTGTCAGATCAAAAAGGCAGCAGGTCTACACAACACCGTTCCTCTTCTTCTTTTTTTTTTTTCCTTTTTTTTCCCCTCTTTCTTTGTACTGAACCTGACTGTGAAAGAGACGACCAAGTGGAGGGGAAAAAAGATGCGCTGTGTAGGAGGTAAAGTTCATCTGTTTCAATCATCACCTCGCCGTAGTTGTAGCGATCTTTTTTTTTTTTTTCCTGCACAAAACTGGGGTTTGGTAAGTCAGTGGGTAATTTTCCGTAGCGCGTGATGAAATTTACGGAACATGTCCGTCGGTGCGTATCGTGCTTACTACGTGGCACTCGGGCAAAGATGGCGTTAAGTACGGTTACACTGAACGATAACCTTGATCTGTCTTGTGTGCAGGTTTAAGGGTTCTTTATACTCGCACGTGCGGCGACCACGCTGACGTCAAGCGCAACTCAGCCTGGGATAGGCTCCAGCACCGCTGCAATCCTTGTGAGGATAAGCAGCTTGCAAAATGGACATAGACCAAGGCAACCCTAGCACTCAGTTTTGAAAATGCACCGCAGTTCTTCTCCAAGTCAGAGGTGTCGCTACAGCTGAGCACATTTTGGTCATTTTTATTTTCCTTTCCGTATCGAACGGTGAGTACGTCATCAGAGAATGTGACCAAAACGGGCACATCGTGAGAGATGAGCTCTGCGATCTAAAAAAAAAAGAAAATAAATACTGGATGGCTCATTGGCCACCAAAACTGAAGTCACCATCCGCCATCTTGATACTCATCAAAACAAACATGCCGACCTGTGCGTTAATCGCCATTTTCGTGGCTGTGAGAAAACATTCCACCGGTAAGTTAGAAAGATTTATTTAAACACTGTTAAAGTTTGTTTGCAAAGTGTTTTTTTTTTAAATTTTCTGATGAGCTTAATTCACTTGAACAAAGTTTTGTTTACGGTTGTTGATGTTGACTGTTCACTCTCTGGTTCTCCTTTATAGGCCGACGATTTTTCGCGAAAAAGCGATGTCAATATTTTCCCAAACTTCATCAGTGGATAAGCAAGAAAACCCATTTTCTGCGTAATTTTTTGATGAATTTCATCATACAGAACTCTGCAAATTGAATTTGATTTTCAAATGCGAGGAAACAATTTTCGATTTTCTGTCTGAAATAGGACGTCGCAAAGACAACAAATGAGCAATGCATTTAGCACGTTTTTGCCCATTGCGAGTCCTTATTTCCAAAAATATATAAAACTGATTGACTTGAAATTTAATGTTTTTATGACGAAAAATGCTTGTGTTTTTTTGCTGTTATGATGATAGTGCTTCACAGCGTATTTCGGGAAAAGTTAACACGTCACAGAAATCGGGCCCTAGGTAATATGCAAGGTTTCTTGCTAGTCACGGTGTTCTATGTCTTTCTTTTGCGCTGGGCCTTTTTTTTGGCTTACCTAGTCGAATTAAAACTCCTTCACATTAGCAAAACTGAAAAAATGTCAAGGTCACACGACCAGTTTTCATTCTACATGCCGAACTTTGAGAAACCCCCCGCCATAATCCAACCTGTAAACCATGTCCTCCACACGTTGTGGGAGTACCAAGATGGCGGCCAACTGGTTTACACCAAATTGACATACCGCTCAATGTGTATGCGCTATCCAGTCTTTTTTTTAAAGATCAGTGGGTGTACCCCACACAACCTCTTTTTTTGACACGTGCGCAGCAAGCTACGTAGAAGTGCTGCGCCAAGCAATGCGTAGGTCACATGACAAACCCGCGTCCGCCGGAGTGCAAAGTGGAATTGACGCTTGGTCCAAACTCTAACGCTCACCTCGGCACACTCGATGAAGCCAACTCTCTCGAACTCGCGTTTTAGGTTGAACAGTGATTATATATGCGATCGGTGAATTGGTGCAGAAGTTGAATCTTTTTTTTTTTTAAACTGTTACCAAAAAAGACCGGATGCTAATCCGAAAAATAATGCTGACGACGAAACCAACAATGGCTCAAGGCTCACTGTGTGCACTGCATGTTTAAGAACTTGAACTCAATCCCATTCAAGAATAGGTCAGCCAACTCGGAAACAGGCATGAAGTGTTTCAGCAGACGTGCAGAACACCGTGAGATCGACCTATGGACGCACATCCCACCTCGTGAAATATGAATGTAGAGCATGCGTCATCTGAGTAACGCTATGAGCGGCATACCAGGCAATTTTGCGACTTGCGCGGATTAAATGCGCATTCACGCGAAATCTTTTCTTCACGCCCAGACTGATGGCTTGCAGTGACACAGGTTGGGCAGCTTCTCTGAACCTTCCCCTAAAAGGCAGACCGGCGAGCTTTCCCTGTTGACTTTTGCTTTTTATGATAACATTCTTACTGTCCAATGTACGATCTGTGAGCTCTCTCGGCACGGTGTGTAATTCAAGATGAGGATTTACGTGATATAGAACAGATGTATTACATAGGAATAGCATAGTTCTGCTCTTTTGGGGGGGCGGGGAGGGGTAAGTTGCATGGATGCCTCTCGAGGTTTGTTTAGAAGAAGGCCATCGCACGCACAGAGATGAATTGTGGAATTTCTCTCTGAATGTTCTGGACTCCTGCTTAAATAGCGACTTTTTCACTCTCTCGCTCGCACACTTCTCCAAATAAGAGGCAAAGCGTGCTTGCTTCAAGCTGTTTATTTGGCACCTCCAGTCAAAAATTATGCATCATTAAAAGAAAACCAAACTTTAAATTCTCATTGAATGGAAAACATCGATATCGCGGCAGTTCACGGCTGTCTCTACTTGAACAGAATCCAGTTCATCCGGTGTGATCCATGTGACATAATTACACTGTAGTACACTGCTCCGGGCCAAAAGGCCGAAGCGACTGTATATTTACAAGCGACTGCCTTAATTCGCTGACGAGACGAGCGAATAGAAAATTTGATTTGGTTAACAATGAGCCTTTTGAGAGGGCGACACACGGAGGACGGGACGGAAACGGGCAAGTGTGCGCCGAGGGTTGTGTGTACTTAGTCCGTGTCTATGCGCGGATAGGAGGAGCAAAAAAAAAAAAAAAAAATGACTGATGAGTTAAAGAGCGTAACACTAAGCAGTCGTTCGTCAGCTGACTCTTCTAAAGAGAAAGAGTCTTCTCTGTGCGCGCCCGATTTATCATTGACATCATCGCTGAATAAAACAAGGAGCCAATGTTCACAAGAGCAAGTGGAAAGACAGGAAAGAGGACAATCTGAACTGCTCTTCCGGCATCAGCTGAAAACCTTCTGATTCTGGTTAATCCTCAATTAGCCACTTGACAGTCAAGATGACCTTTGACACGTCACCTGATATTGCGCCCTAACGTCGGCTTGCGCGCGCGACTCAGATGCGGTGCGGAACGCACAGTCGAGGCATCCGCGATGTACTATATCCGTTTCCGGGGCGTGGAAGGGTCAGAGTAAATCAACTACGACAAATGTCCACAGCGACCGCCGCCGGAGGATGCGTCATTCTGGGAGTTTTGCGTTTGGACTCCTTCTTTTACGCACGATGAGCAACTTAGCAGGTAATCCTCATGACAGCCAGCAAGCCGGCAGAAACACAAATAAGAACGAGACTCACAATCTGACCTTCGAGAAGACAGTAAGAATGTCAAACACGGCGCAAGATATGCGGCTTGCTCCGTCTCCCTTTTTACAAGCGCGAGCGCTGGCATTCCCAAAGGTGTGGGAACCGAAAGGCGTCGCCATTCACACTACGCCCGATGAAATATGCTGACGATGACATTTGCGGAGGCAGGCGAAGGAGCCAGAAAGCCGAGGGCCGAACTCGGTTGAACGCGGACCCCTGAACTGTACCTTATGTATGTGGATAGTACAATGGGACTGTTAATCCAGTCTCAACCAGTTCTAAAGAACTGGCGTCGGTCTAAAGAAGTCGGGAAGTCGAACGACAACTTCCGCTAAAAAAATTTTCCCATTTTTTCCCCCATTCTCCCATCCTTCAACATCCCTAATTTGGACCTGGATGATCCGGTGTGACGTTCCGAGCGCTCCCCCGTGCTGAAAAGTCTCCTTGTGATTAATGCACATTAACAGGGGAACTCTGGGTACGTTGCAGACGCTTCCGCCGGTCTCATATTTCCCCTTTTTCTACATAGAGGGAGCTAACATATGTTGCAACCTAACCTTAAAAAAAAAAAAAAAAAAAGTTGATAAAAAGATAAACACATATATGTACGTTCGCTGAGTTCGTCTTTCCGAGACGTCCGTAGCGAACGTGAACGCTCGGCGACAAGTTTTTGAATAAAACATGTTGAAGCACGACTGGGGACGTTTCAGACTGGCCGGAAGTTTACAAAATTTTCACCACCGTGAGCGCTCAGACCGACCTTTGGTAGTAAAAAAAAAAAACGAAAAAAAAAAACTACCGTGTGCTTGTACTGTTGTGACAAACACTTCTAAATAAATTTGACTGATTACATTTGACTTTTCATCGACTTGCAATCACCCCGGGGGTGAAAAAATAGCGGAAAGTCAAACACCGCCGCTGCCCATAAAATCCAATCACGCTGGAGTAACGCGAATAAAATCAAAAACATTCAAGGTACTAAAAAAACCAAGTTGGAATTGGAAATGTGTGTGTTGGTATTGTTCCCAGTCGCCGCGCTCTTTCTCACAGAGCACTCTATTATTCTTCACTCTGTGCTGAGTGAAACCTCATGGTGTCGAGGGTTGATGTAAAGGCCCCCCCCCGCCCCCCGCCCCCCTCGACCGGCTTTCACACGCAACGCTGTCGGCGTCGCAGAAACTCCTTCCTCACCTGCAGTATCCGGTGCCGTTGCTGAAGGTCTGGCAGGTAGCGTTGTTAACGCACGGCGCTTTGTCATCCACGCACTGAAGGGCTGCAAAAAAAAAACACAAAAGAGACGAGTTGAGGAATGCTGTCGGAATGATGAATTATTCAGAGGAATTGAATAACGCCCTATCTTACAAAATTAAGGTGGGGGGGGCGGGGGGGGGGTGAAACGTGAAACCCGTTTCCTCGGCCCTCGGCACGCATTTGCAATCCTCCTCCCCTTCACACTGCAATACGCTTATAAATTGGGTCCTCTTGACCCAAACGGTCTTTTCAATCCCCTTCAATGACGTGTACGGCGAACCCCGTGCTTTAAACACACTGCAACTTTTGAAAGTCGTCCTTTAGCCATTTTTCCTCTACTCTGCCATCTCCCATCATCATAACATCATTTTGAGGAAATGAAAGGACTCGCGTAGTTCTCCAAATGAGAGGTAAGGCTTGTTCGCTCCAAGCAGTTGATTTGTCGCTCTCAGTTCAAGTTTAAAAGAAAACTCACATAAACAAGACGATATTGGATATTTTTAAAGGAGAAGCACGGTGCTGCGTCTGGTTAGATCGTTGGCCTCGCAGTTCTGAGGACCAGGGATCAAATCCCGGCCCCGCCTGCATGGCGTTTGCATGTTCTCCCCGTGCCTGCGTTTGTTTTCTCCGGTTTCCTTCCATATCCCAAAAACACGCGAGATTAATTGGACACTCTAAATTGCCACGAGGTGTGATTGTGAGTGCGACTGTTGTCTGTCTCCGTGTGCCCTGCGATTGGCTGGTTACCAGTGGTGTGCCCCGCCTCCTGCCCGATGACAGCAGGGATAGGCTCCAGCACTCCTGCGACCCTCGTGAGGATAAGCAGCAAAGAAAATGGATGGATGGATGGATGGATGGATGGATGGATGGATTTTAAAGGGGCCGCACGGTGGTGCATCTGGTTAGATCCTTGGCATCAAGGTTCTGAGGACTGGGGTTCAAATCCCAGCCCTGCCTGTGTGGAGTTTGCATGTTCTCGTGGCTTTTCTCCGGGCACTCCGGTTTCTTCCCACATCCCCAAAAACATCCAACATTAATGAGAGACGTTAAATTCCCCCGAGGTGTGATTGTGAGTACGACTGTGGTCTGTCTCCGTGTGCCCTGCGATTGGCTGGTTACCAGTTCAGGGTGTACCCTGCCTCCTGCCCGCTACGATAGGCTCCAGCACTCCCTGCGACCCTCGTGAGGATAAGCAGCTCAGAGAATGGATGGATGGATATCTTAAAGATTCAACCAAACCCTATAATTCGCTCTCTTGAAAGTCTGCTAACTTAATGGTAAAAGACAAAGCAAAAGGCCATAGAACGGCTAATGGAAATTAGCACAGCTGTTACGGTATTTACAAACCAAACAAGTGCTAAATTAAGACACCAAACAGCACCAACGACAATACGCCAAGCCATCTATTCAAATACTTTTCACTTCTCTGTGAGAACAATGAAAACAGAAGCTTGGTTTTCACCATTTTGGATTTTGGGATTTTCAGACCCTCACCCTAACCCTGACGAACAACCCCTTAGCCTAGTCCTGGTGCGAGATAAAGTCGTGTGATAGCCCTGCTACCCGCGGCGGCAAGGTTGGCCTCAGATTAGCGAACGGTCGCAGGGCCGCCGGATGGGGTGGCAGACGGAAACCAGACGAAAACACAGCGCAACTATCTCGCTGCCAACGAAACGCTCGCGGCCGCACCATCCGGCCACTGTGCGGTCGCCGGGCCTCGGCTCAAGTGGTCTTTGCGGACACCCGAGCGGCGTTCCCGTCGCTAATCGTCGGTGCGGCGTGGCAGCCGAATGAAGAAAGACGCTGCGAGCCGGGCAAGATTTCAACGGAAACTGCGGTGAATCTTCAATTAGCCTGATGGCGTCAGTGCCCAAGTCATTTCGGAACGGTAAATTCAAACCAAACACTTTGGACCGCCATGAAATTTGGTGGCTTTCTTTAATCAGGAGGATTATGGGAAAATGTATTTTCCTCCCAACTACATTTAAAAACACTATTGCAGTTCACTCCAATTAAACATTGCCAACTTGGAAAAGTATACATTATGTGATTTAGCATTTTTTTTTTTTTTTTTTAAGATGTGGGTCAGCTGATTTTATAGAAACATCAAAAACGTAGTCATAGCGATACAGGAAGTGCGCCGAGCGGGGCTGCTTCCTGCGCCTGCCATTAATCACGGTGTCACTTAAGTTCAAGAGTCTCTGTGACTACAAGCAGACGTGATCGGATTTGCAGCGGTGGCAAACGCTTCCGAGTCCCGTACGCAAACCGGTGTGAAATTCATAATCCGAGAATACGCTCGCTATCGTGCGGACGTGCCGAGCGATGTCAGCGCAGCCCGCTGGCACCGCTGACCTCTTTTCAAATTATTCGTGTACAGCGCGGACAAAACACCGGCTTAGGAACATTTGAAGTACACGTGAGCTACGCTAACAGGTCCCAGATACGAGAAAGGTTTGGGTCTGCATGCACGTTTTGCACCTGAGCCGACTGATTTTAACTAGGCATTCAAAAATTTGCCATACTTATAGATGAGATACATATTTCATTACGAGTTCCAAGGGTGCATCCTATGTCTGACGACTCATTTGAAATAACCGTAAAATGTTTGTTATTTTATGAAATGCCAAAACAAATGCTAAAGTCGGGCTCTATTTTACTGTCAGTTTGCATTATCAAACCCCCCCCCCAATTTTTTTTTTCTTTTTTTTTTTTTTAAATCCTCCCATAATACAACACCAGTACCAGTCTTAGCATTACTTTGAAATTACAAGTGAATATTGCCAGTTTAAAAATGTATTTTCAGTCAATGTAAAATAGAAAGAAAAAACTAATTCGGGGCGGAACGGTAGCTGGAAAGTCTTGGCCTCACAGTTCTGAGGTCCGGGGTTCTCCCCGTGCCTGCGTGGCTTTTCTCCGGGCGGGCACTCCAGTTTCCTCCCACATCCCAAAAACATCAAACATTAATCATACACTTTAAATTGCCCCTAAGTGTGATTGTGAGTACGGCTGTTTGTCTCTATGTGCCCTGCGATTGGCTGGCGACCAGTCCAGGGTGTACCCCGCCTCCTGCCCGTTGACAGCTGGGATAGGCTCCGGCACTCCCCGCCACCCTTGTGAGGTTAAGCGGCGAAGAAAATGGATGGATGAGTCAGTCTGATGAAGGTTCTGTATAGTGGTGCCTTGAGATACGAGTAATTTGTAAGTTACAAAAGACTTGTGTCTCAAACTATCATTCCTTAAAGTCATGTCATTATCCAAGCTGCTTATCCTCACAAGGGTTGCCGGAAAGCTGGAGGCTACGTTCGACAGCCGGGATAGGCTCCAGCACTCCCCGCGACCCTCGTGACGATAAGTGGCTAAGAAAATGGATGGATGGATGGATTTGTACGACAACTACTTCATTCCGCGCCATCGTCGATCTCAAATACTTACACACTATCACATTGACCTTCGGGTTCTGCGAGGAGGCTCAAAAACTTTACGGTGCGATCATCCCGTAAGTGCTGCCCCATTTTTAAAATGTCATGACTTTCTGTAGATGTCGACAAAAGAAACGGCGCACGTGAGCATAGCTGACCCCCAGCCCTCACCGACGCTTTGCGGATCCCCACAGAGATCCAAGAGGGAGGCTGAAGGGAGGGGAGGGGGGGGGGGAGACTCGAAAGCAAGAGAGAGTGATTGACCCGCATGACAGCGAGGGGGGGGGGGGAGTCATTCCGAAAACGACACGCAAATGGCCGCCCCTGAGCCCTGGCACACATCCACGCAGCCGAGGACAGGAAGTTGTTCACGCTAAGTGAGGAAGTCGAGCCATTTCCTGGAATTGCTGTAACGCGCGAGCCCCTCGGATCCTGCGCTCCGCATTGTTGCCACGGAGACGTCCAATAAAATACCCTCAGCTCAGCGTGGAAGGAGGGAGACGAGGCTCAAACTAAACAGCGTCGGCCCCGAGGGGGGAAGCCCCTTTGCCGGCCCCGCTCGGAAAGATTTGGTCGTCCGGCATCGCGGTCCGACTGACCCAAAACCAGAACCTCACACGACGTGAGGCGATTTCTTGAGTAGACTTGGAAAACACTCAACAGCAGCCGAGAACTCAAAGGCAGAAAATGATTTGCACGTTATTATATTCTGTTTTTATTCATCTTTTACGCGACGTCCCGACTTCGGTGGAATCGGGCTTCGGATGGCGAGCCAACGGCACTGAAGCGAAAAGTCACAGAACGACGTAAACGCACAACTGGAAGCAGTGCTCTCGTCTTCTTCCCCCACAAAACACGACTGATAGTTTACCGAGTCACTTAGTTGTGAACTTCTTCTCCGTGTACTAAGCACGTGTGTGTTATACTGCCCCAAAGTGGCCAAAGTGTGCACAACAGAAGCACCAGAACGTCAACGGGCATTAAAGCGCGAAATCAGGATGCACAAACTGCTCCCATCTTTGCATCCATCCATCCATCTTCTTAGCCGCTTATCCTCACAAGCATTCTATTTAACTTTGTGATTATATTGTGTTTTATTTCTTTACACAAAATATAAAACTTTGCTTGTTTTTTTTGTGCGGCTGCGACGGATTGTCATTTCAAAGGAGAAAAATGATTTACGCTAGGGTGTTTTTAGTTAGGTGGCAGCTACAGTACAGATTACACTCGTAAATCACGACTACTTAAAGTATCAACATACTTGAAGCGATGGCGTGACACGCTAATTAGATGGCCGACGGTCACACTCGCATTTTGTAATTACGCGGAGGAGTCGGTGGAGCGTCTCAAGCGGGACGTGAAGACGTGCGTTTCTCGAGCCAGAGAAACAAAAAAAAAAAACAATTGTGAGAAGAGTGGAAAACTATTTTAGGGACTTTCCCTCTGCTCGCTCCGGTCCAAAGTTTGTGTCTGGTTCCGAGCTGTTTCGAGGGAAGAGGATGAAAAGGAGGAGATTGCGTAGAACTTTCTTCAATTACCGGAACTCGAAGACATTTTCAAATTCTGCCGCAATGTTTTTTTGTTGTTGTTTTTTCTTTTCCCCAAGCAACTTAGCTGCGTTTCTCGTACTTGGGACTTACTGCGTGCGCCCTGCCCGGCTATCTCCGGGCTTACGGGCCTATTTGGCTGAGGATTGCCGCTGGCGGTAATTCCCTCTTCGTTTTCTAACCCGTCGGACGGGGCAGACACAACTCGGCGCAACTCGCAAGTTCACAGCCACAGACGCCGCCTCCCGCGGTCGCTCGCGCCTTTCCTCGTTCCACCTATTTGAGGCCCGACGATCAAAGCCGTCGAGAGCAAACTGGTTCAGCCGGCGCTGGTGCGCCAAAGACTTGTCGCGGAACTAAAGACTTTTAACCAGGTCTGTGATGTAAAACTTCAGGCGGGATCTGGTGTTGTAACGATTGCCGGAGGTTATACAAACATCTGGAGACAAGTCCTCCGTATCAAACTGTGGTCCCTGGACCCCCAGGGGTCCAGGAGCCGTAGCTTGGGAGTCCATGTGGTGAGCAATCCCCCATCTGGGGACCAGCGGGCTTAAAAATCCATCTTCAAACATCATCAAAGAAAAGTGCGAGACTTTTGAAATTCGCTCGTTGAAATATGACTTTCTTCCTTTATTAGACTTTGTTTTTAATCTCATAATCCATCCATCCATTTTCTTTGCCGCTTATCCTCACGAGGGTCGCGGGGAGTGCCGGAGCCAATCCCAGCTGTCAACGGGCAGGAGGCGGGGTACACGCCGAACTGGTTGCCAGCCAATCGCAGGGCAGATAGAGACAAACAGCCGCACTCACAATCACACCTATGGACAATTTAAAGTGTCCAATTAATGTTGCATGTTTTTGGGATGTGGGAGGAAACCGGAGTGCCCACCCGGAGAAAACCCAGTCAAGCACGGGGAGAACATGCAAACTCCACATAGGCGGGGCCGGGATTGAACCCGGGTCCTCAGAACTGTGAGGCCAACGCTCTACCAGCTGATCCACCGTGCCTAATATCATAATTTCAACTTTAATTTTGCAATATGATATTATTCAGGTGTGATTGGCAGTGTGATTGGCTGATGCCCCTTCGATTGGCTGCCAACCAGTTCAGGGTCTACCCTGCCGCCTGCCCGTTGACAGCTGGGATAGGCTCCAGCACTCTCGTGACCCTCGTGAGGATAAGCGGCGAACAAAATGGATGGATTGATATGATTCAACCAGGTAAGACAATTCAGAACAGATTCCCATTTGCAGCACAATAAAACAAAGCAAAATGAAACCCAACCAACAATTACACAAACAATCCGCACAACGTGGCGTAATTACATTGTTACATATTACAATGCACGAAATCATCGTGCAAGTGCAGCCATGTACAGCAATTTTTTAAAACAATATCGGGATAAATGAGGTGAGTTTCCTTATTTGTTCCAGTCGAGTGAGGCAGATAATAGAAAAGAGGACGGCGCAAAAGTAGCGCAACGAAGAGGTGAATAAAAGCGCCGGCACGGAAAGTAAGGGTGATGGTATGCACGGTGAGTAGACGTATTACCGGGACAAAAATATTGTCAATATTTTACTTGAAAAACTACCACTCTTTTCTCATAACATTTGACTTTTTGTAACACAATATAAACTTGCTTTTGCAACATTCTGGCGTTCCCCCCCCCCCCTACTTGAATAGAGGCAACTTTTGAATTGTTTAATGAATTGATGTGTTCTAATTTTTATTAGGATTATGCGAGGCTTGGGAAAATTTCTCCCTTGACCAAAAAGGTTTGAAGATCCCGAATTTGAACTCGCAGCCTTGCGCAGCAACCTTTTGAACGCAAAAGACCGAAAAAGTAGTGGCAAGGAGATTAATTAAGAAGTCAGACGACTTCACGCCACATTAACAACAGAGCCAAAAGGCCGCGGGCAGAAGTGGTGGGGCGGGGGCCGGGGCCGGGGGTGGGGGGGTGGGGGGCGTCAGTAAATAATGCAGTGTTGTGAGTCGCTCAACAAATTGCTCTGTTTTCGGAGGGGGGGGCTGAGGCATTTGACAAATCGACCGCATTTCACACCAGACGCACGGTTTGCGACGTTTGGTCGGTTTGAATCGAACTCGGACTGCTTGAGTCTGGTCTCAACGCAGTACAGGACTCGGGGCTGGGCCAGAATCAACCGGCGGATCAGAACGGAGAGGACATCGGGTGAGGGCCGACGCCGCAGGTGTCAAACTCAAGGCGCGGGGGCCAGATCATGTCTATCAACTTCCTTGATTTTTGTTCACATCTGTACCAAAATTTCAAATTGTCATATCATAAATGATCAAATTGACATATTGCAAGCATTTCCCTGTGAGTAAACATCGACAATAGTTGAAAAAGCCATTACCCTTGATTTCTGAGTCCAAAAATAGTTCATCCATTCATCCATTTTCTTTGCTGCTTATCCTCACGAGGGTCGTGAGAGTGCAGGAGCCTATCCCAGCTGTCATTGGACAGGAGGCTGGGTACGCCATGAAGCGGTTGCCAGCCAATCGCAGGGCACATGGAGACAGACACTCACAATCGCACCTTGGGGCAATTTAGAGTGTCCAATTCACGTTGCGTGTTTTGGGGATTTGGGAGGAAACCGGAGTGCCCGGGGAAAACCCACATAGGCGAGGGGAGAACATGCAAACTCCACACAGGCGGGGCCGGGATCAAACCCGGGTCCTCAGAACTGTGAGGCCAAAGCTTTGACACCCCTGGCCCATCCAGTTGCGATTCCACAATTGTGGTATTGCTACGCTCCCTCTAGTGGTAGGCAAAAGTATCACTAAATACAATGTTCAAACTGTGTGTGATGTTCTAGTAACTTCAATTTTTTTTCCCATCCAGTACATTTCTTAAGTAACGTTTATTAGTATTTAACTTTTATGTACAATAAATTTGCATGTAATAATTTGGAAATGTGTAATTTTTCTTTGACTATTTTGTGTAATCCATTTGAACTGAATCAATAAGTCAAATTCAGTTTGTGAGATTTGGTCTGGCACTCGCGCATTACCAAGTAGAGAATAATTTGCCTCCATTGCGCTCCTGTGTTTGCTGTTGCCGCGGTGCCTTTGAGCTGAGCAGCACCGACCAAGTCTGCTTCATGTGTTCATAAGCCGTCTCCCGTTCAATACTTTCTGATGTGGATCATTTTATCATGCATTTTGGTTAACTTGTTTTTTTTTTTTTTTTTTTTTTACAAGCTGGAGGTAAACAAACATGACCAAACAGGATATTTCTACGTAATATCATCCAAGAATTTTCCCTTATCTTATCTTATCTTATCTGAATGAAAAGCTTGAAGGGATACCAAAATCAGCTCGAGGAGTGATGTACTGCAGTTTCAAAGATAGAGATCAGTGGTGTCGAGCGCCACAACGGAGTTCCGGTTTCCCTCAGTGGGCCGTTCTGGCTGAGAAACCATAAAAATCTTAAATCACCTTGTCATATTTCCGCACGAAATTTACGAGCTAGTTTTGGAATCAGAAATCAATTGTAAAGGGTTTTCAATTAATTCTTGATGTCTGGTAACACAAAAATGCTGGCAATGTCTCAACATTATCATTTATGATGTGACAATTTTAATTTCTGGTTCAGATTTTAAGAATCATGGAGGTAGACATATTCATTTACATTTCGCGGGCCGCGTAAAATCATTTGGAGGGCCAGATCTGGCCCCCGGGCGTCGAGCTTGACACCCGTGATATACTGTAGATGTTTCAGGTCGAGATGTTTCGCTAATTGGCCAAAAGTCTCTTCGTATTTCTAATTAAGAGGTTTAGCGCAAACATCTTCAGTTTTCTGGTGTTTTCCTTCTAATTACTCTCAAATCTAAAAATACTCAAATCTGAAGAAAGTCTGAGAGGTGGCGGGAATATTTTGGGTTGGATTTAACATCTGACACGACACAAAGTCTACATGTAAACCCAACAGATGAAAAAGAGAAATCAATGTGTTGTTTGTTGTCCATCCATCCATTTCTCTTTTGCCGCTTATCCTCACGAGGGTCCCCGGGATTGCTGGAGCCTATCCCGGCTGTCAACGGGCAAGAGGCGGGGCGCACCCCCAAACTCGTTGCCAGCCAACCGCAGGGCACATCGAGACAAACAGCCGCACTCACAATCACAATTATTGGTTGTTTGTTGCGTTTTCGTATTTTGCCTCATTTGGATTGTCGCTGCAGGGCGGTGACGCAACTGACTAGAGAGTCGGACCTCACAGTTCTCAAGACCGGGGTTCAAATCCCTGCCACGCCTGTGTGGAGTTTGCATCTTCTCCCCGTGTCTGTGTGGGTTTTCTATGGGTGCTTCCTCCCACATTCATTGAACACTATCACAATTCCTTCAAGTCATGTCATTATCAATTAACAATTTCCCCAAGGTGCGACAGTTGCCTGCCTCCACGTGCCCTGCGATTGCCTGGCATCCAGTTCTGGGTTTACCCCAGCCTCCTGCCCCCAAGATAACCGGGACAGGCTGCAGCACCCCCGCGACCCTCGTCAGGATAAGCGGCTCGGAAAACGAATGACCGTATTCGCAAACTGCTTTGGGGGCTGAATGTCGAGATGCAAAAAAAGTCGAGGGTAGCAAATGTAGGTCAGGACAGGAGCTATGACGGGGTTTTTGTTTTTTTTTCCGAGGTATGAGAATATTTTCCGCTGCCATTTACAGACAGAAAAACCAGAACGACAAAAAAGCTTCATTCTGAGTTCCGGCATTTGCCACACTGGGTTATACAATACATTTTTTCTCAGGAATAACCAAAAAAAAAAAAAATGATAGGCAGGTGAGCCTCTTTTCATGAACACTAGACATATCTAACCTGTACTACGTAATATTGTATTGTATTATAAAAACACAGACGCTAAAACATATTTACAGTTCACAAAAAAAGGAAAGTGTTTTGGGTAAAAAAAAAAAAAAAAAATTGCAAATAGGTGAATCCTCGCCCAGTACATTTGTAAAGGAAATACCATTTGGTACATACATAGGCCGGAGTTGTGAAAATGTCGCAAGTGATATTTAGAGTTATTTACAAAGAAAGAAAGACGATACCAGTATGTATTTTTTTTTTTTAATGGCCCTGTTAGCACTAAGGCTAACGCTAGCGCCGCCTCGCTAACGCTAGCGCCGTGCTAACAGGGCCAGTTATAAAAAAAAAAAAAAAAAAACATACTAGTAAAAATCGCTGAGAAACCGCAGTAACACGCAAGCGCAGCGCTAACAGGGCCGGACCGGTAAAAGTCACTTCCTCGGCACATATATTCCACCGGTCTCACTCTTACCTATTCCGGTCGAGTGCCCCCTTGCGGCCATTAGAAAAAATGCACAACTTAGCCGCATCACGGCATAAACAGTTGGGTTGAAAGCGTGTGAAAAAAGTGGCGGCTTATAAGCCGGAAATCACGGTAGGTAATATTGCATGTTTTTTGGGGACGTGGGAGGAAACCGCAGTGCCCGGAGAAAAGCCACACTTGCAGGCACGTCAGAGAACATGCAAACTCCACACAGGTGGGGCTTGGATCGAACCAACCAGGCCAACGGTTTTCCACCTGAGCCACCGTGCTGCCCTAACAGCAAAAATCTTCCACTTAAAAAAAAAAAAAAAAAAAACACTTGCGTGTAAGCTAGTAAACTGTCCAATAAGTCTTTTATCATTGAGTTGAATTAATGTGTGGTCATAAAAATTCAACAGCGGCAGAAGTAATAAGGACGTCCACAACCCCCCCCCCCCCCCCGCGCGATCTTGGGTGCCTCTATTAAGGGCGACCGGACCCCCCAGTAAAAGACGCATTTTTGGGCTTGCGGGCACGATTATCATAAGGCAGTATGGAAAATGAATCTGATGAGTGGGAACATTTTACGGCGAATTCATAGCTGCGGTGTATGCATGTGTGTGAGAAAGCCAGTGAGAAAAAAAAAAAAAAAAAAAGCGGGCCCGGGGAGGCGGTGGAATGTCAAACAGCAACAACATTCCACTGCTCCTCCTTGCGCTGCCTGCAGCACTTTGGCATTGTCTTTTCTCCTTTTGTTTGATTTCCAGTCGCCGAGCATTCGCCGACGCGATGCCTTCGGATCCGGAATCGGAAAAAAAAAAAAAAAATCGATGAGGAGCTTTTCGAAAATAGTCAAAACGATCCAGTTCGCTTCACCATTCCATTTCCCTTTTGCGCTATTCGAAACTATTCCCAATACACCTCGGACTGGTCGCCCGGTCAATCGTTTCAAACTGTTGGGAAATGTACATCATTTACTTCCTTTACTTGAGTATTTTTCCTCACAACCTTTCATTTTTATGCCCCTGACCACGATCTGGAACGCGCTCCATCGAACAAAAACTGTTTTTTTTTTTTTTTGCAAAGACAATCAAATCAAAATGTAAAAGTCCGTCTTGATCGCGGGCCACTCGGCGGTGAGCCCGCCATGTGAAACGCTGGACCGCCACAGGCCTCTCACAACCGAGCGCATTCATAAATCTTCCACACGAGAGCCTGGCACAATAATTCTTCCGTGGTTCACAAGTGCGGAACGGATTGTTGATCAATGGCGTCTTGAGAGGTAAAATGGAGCCCACGACTTGACTGAATTAGTTTCCAATTAGCGCTTGAACCAATCGGTGGAACGTCGGAACCTCCGGCGCGATTCTGCCAAAAGTATGAAAATTAACTTCTTATGATAATGCAAAGAAAGTTCCAGATCGCTGTTGGCTGATCAGAAGCGAACGGCTAGCGGCTCAACGTAAAATACAGAAATAAGTGCCGGACAAAAGATGATTCATTTGGATATATTGTACAGTAGACGTTTCTTTCGGCTTGTCCCGTTAGGGGTCGCCACAGCGTAGTATGTACTTAAAAAAAAAAGGCCTTCACGACATCCTTTTTCAGCTGTAACTTCAGCGACAAAACCAAAATTGCATTTTTTGCCCATTTTTGAGCGAACATTTTCACTGGCTGAATTTTTGGCCCATCCCTTCGACAATTATAAAGTTTTCGTGGAGGGGTTCCGCCACTTGCGAATTTTAACTTTTGGGGTTTATGGCTTGGTCATCAACCATTGCAAGCGTTGAGGATTCGCTGTATTGAAGTGCAGCGAGTCTGCGCTGTTGTGAGCCAAAATTCTTGGTACAAGATATCTGTAGACTGCGTTTGGACGGCAACCGGTTCAGGGTGTACCCTGACCGCCTCCTGCCCGTTGACAACTGGGATATGCTCCAGCGCTCGCGCGACCCTCGTGAGGATCAGCGGCTAAGAAAATAGATGGACGGATACCTGTAGAATCAGATTAGATTTAAAACCGGTTAGTCGACGAGTTGATTTAAGTACTCTGTATCGACTTTACCACCTTTGGATTTTTAAGTTTCGACGCCGGCACGGTGGCGCAGCTGGTAAAGCGTTGGCTTCACGGTTCTGAGGTCCCGTGTTCAATCCCGAACCCGTCTGTGTGGAGTTTGCATGTTCTCGCCGTGCCTACGTGGGTTTCCTCCGAGTGCTCCGGTTTCCTCCCTCATCCCCAAAACACGCAACATTGATTGGACACTCTAAATTGTCCATAGGTGTGATTGTGAGCGCGCCTGTTCGTCTCGATGTGCCCTGCGATTGGCTGGCGACCAATTCAGGCCTCCTGCCCGTTGACAGCTGGGATAGGCTCCAGCACTCCCCGCGACCCTCGTGAGGACAAGCGCCAAAGAAAATGGATGGATGTTTCTACGCTTGCACGTCAGAATACGACTTACGGTGAAACCGGTAACCCGATCGAGGACTTCTGCACTGTGCGAAAAAAAAAAAAAAAAAAAAAAATTGTCACGACATCCGCCCGGCGTCCCGCGTCGCGCTCACAATTTGAGATGCGAGCAAATTGAGTCACAAGCTCGGCAACAGATTGAATTCCTCTCCGAAATGAAGGCGACCACTGAAAGGAGGAGAAAGCGGACGAGCGCTTGGCGGTTCTTCTCCTGGCCACGCAAACAACATTCAACATTTGTAGGTCACAGACAAGTCACGCAGCAAAAACGAATCCGCGTTCAAACTCGACACAAAAAGGTCCGTTCACAAGAAGCGAGGGGTCGATTACCGGGCCGACACCCCCAACTCGGACGGCAACCCAGCGAGTAATGACACCGTCTTGTTTTCGTGCGACGGTTTGTTTTGCCGCGGGGACGTTCTGAGACACAAAAAATAATAATCAATCGCTAAATTGTGGAGCGGCAGCTCAACGTGACCCGTTTGAAGTGGTCGTCGTTCGACATCGGGCGAAAACGCAGCTGCTCGGGCGAATCGTCAGATGGTTTCCCAAAAGCGTTCACGGTCTGTACTGAAGGAGGTACTGGGGGGGAGTCAAACCGGCAACTTTTTGACAGACGGCAGTCAAAGTATAGACGTCTTTCCAAATGTCGGAAGTAATAGTAAAGTACGGTGCAATATTTGCACTTCGTTACTTCCCACGACTGTGCTGAATACCGTTGTTAGTCCTAAAGGAGGAGCGGGAGCGGATTTGAGTACCACTGGTGGTACACCAAAAAAAAAGTACTGAATTTAAAAACATAGTTGCCTAAGTAATGAGGGGGGGGGGCGCGGGAGAAGGGGGGGGGGTCCAATTGCCACGATTTAACCTTTGCAGGTTACCAGGACTTGGATGACTCACTATGTGCGAGGACATAAAAATTGCAATTTTTTTTTCCAACGTTCAATATTGTGACAGTTAAAAATGATTTGGAAAACGATGTTATTCGGCAAGCAAAATCTTAAAACTGTCCTTAATCATTCATTTTCTTAATCCTGTCAAGTGCATGTATCGAGTACAGTTCGATTGTATTTAACTTTGACGTGCATCTGGGTGTAATCGTTTGAAAATGTTTGAAAAGAAACATTTTGAAGGTATAATTGAATCATTTTTGTATATCCTGTGTTGAAGCAGGGTTAATGTTAAGATGAATGTTACAGAGGCTAAAAAAATATATGTAAAAAGTGGGTTTTTTTTTGTTTGTTTGTTTTTTTTTTAATACAATCTCTGCCTGATTTGTAATCAACACTTATTTAGTGACGTAGCAAGTGGTGTAAAAAAAAAAAAAAAAAGTTTGACAACCACTCGATGAGTCAACTTTCGCCGAAGGAAATTTTGTAAAATTGAGAAAATGTGTGGCGTCTTATGACTTTCCAAAAAAAAAAAAAAAAAGCGTGAGTAACTTCTGAACTCGGGTGCTGGATGTTGCCATAACAGGCCAAATTCGCTGAAATTTGGCCAACTTCCTTTTAAGAAAAGAAGCAAAAGCGCCCGTAATGTTTCTCCATCGTTTGTTTAGTGTTCGAAAAGTCGTGAATAAATACAGAGTTAAGTTTGAAGGGGAAGTAGAAAGAGAAGAAGACGGAGGACGAGCGAACGCGCAGAGATGCTACGCGAGAGAGAAAAGCGCAGCGTTGTGGGGGTAGGATGGGGGGGGGACGACAACCAAAAAAAAAAAAAAAATAGACCATTTGTGACTTTAACCGCGTCCTAAAAAAAAAAAAAGAAACGACACTTACCCAGGGAGAGGTGAAGGAAGGCCAGGACGAAGACTAGCGACGTCCCCGAGGAGAAATCGGGTACCCTCTCCATGTTTTTGCTAGTAAAATCCACATAAGGTCGAGCGAGGCAAAAGTTGAGCTGCTTGCCTGCCTGCCTGCCTGCCTGCCTGCTCGATTCCCCGGACGGTGACTTCTCAAAAAAAAAAAAAAAAAAAAAAAAAAGTTCGAATGTGAACTGACTCGTGCGGAAAAAAAAAAAAAAAATCACTACAACAACACTCAAGGAAGGTCAACTAAAGCTTTCGGGTAGTTTGTTTCCACGTAAATGGTTCTTTTTTTTTTTTTTTTTTTTTGCTCCTGGGTAATTGTTAAAAGTCGCTCAGCCGCCGCGTCGCAACTTTCTACCTCTCATCGAGTCAGGACGACACAGCGGGTATCCTTCCGCCGTCCAAGTCAAAGTAGATCTCGTCACCGGCTCGGACTCTGTTTTTGTTTTATTTTTAGTTATTTAACTTCATTCTCGAGTAGTGTATTATTTGAATCTATTGATAATAATAAACTTTTACGTTCAGCTGACGGCGCTGTGAAGAAAAGATTTTGAAGGCAAAGTTTTCCCTCTCGATGTGTCGCCGCAGCGGAGGAATTTTTATTTTCTCATTTTTCGACTTGGCGGATGATTTCAAATTAACCCGTTCATTGAAACACACACACACACACACACCACACACACACACACACACACACACACACAAACTACACGCTTTTGTTTCCATTGAAAATATAAATAAAAAAAAATCACTCTTCATCTTACATGTCAAACTGTAGAATTATGTGGAGGTGAATGACCAAAAAAAAAAAAAAAACAAGTCAAAAAAAAAAAGTGATTAGTGAATTTTTTTTCAAGAGGAAATCACAAGTTGACATTTGAATTACGACCAATTTAAGAAAAAATGATACATATTTTGCACCTTGGAGGTTCTGGATTTAAATTTGGACATTGCTTGTTTGCTTGTATGGGTTTTCTCTGGGTACTCAGGCTTCCTCCCTGAATAATCATATAATAATATACATAATTATATCTATCCCTATTATATCATACAAGATGCATTGATTTAATTATTATATTATTATTATAATTTGATAATTTTCTCATGACAAAACTCATCGTATGTTGATTGAAGACTAATCAGGGCTGTCAATCTCATTTTTCGGCGCGGGCCACATTGTTGATAGGGTCATTATGTTTGCAAAACAATATAATTTTTATACGCCTCATCGTATTATTACATATACACAATAAATTGATAGATTACTATCCTTGACTTCTGATTTCAAAACTATTAGTTTGTTCAAGCATTGTTCAAATAAGTGTAAAATAGGTTGAGAGGCAAAACGTGCTCACATCCACCCATTCTCTGAGCCGCTTATCCTCACGTATGCACCGACACGATCTGTTTAAACGGTCGTTAATCCCTTGCTCATTATCCCTTATCAATTACAATAATCCAGATTTAAATCTTTGCTTTATCAAAAGGACAACCCGCCCCCATCCCACCCCCCCACCCCCGTCCCCAAGTGTCACGTACCCGATTGTTTGTCTTTTCACCTCTCCGCCCGGCCTCACAATAAAGTATTTTAGTATTGTATCAATTCTCACAGGACAGGGAAAATAATCCTGATCGATATGCCTCAAAATATGTTCTGCTCATTATTTTACAGTATAAGTTAGCCTAACAGTTTTTGCTTGTATAATTTAAAACATTATTAGCAATGGGACTATTTTTTTTTAACAAATCTTATTTCAAATTTGTTGTCACTGGGCCAGACTGCAGCCCTCTATGTAGATGTTAGCCTCGGCGTCCCACAGGGGTCCGCGCTCCGACCAACACTGTTCAGTCTTTACATGATTCCCTTAGAAAGTTTTTTTTTTGTTTTAAATTTCAAATCATCGTTCAAATCATTCATCATTTTCTCAATCTCTCTGCCTTGGTCAAACGATATAGAAAGATTTGTTTACTAGTAGGCTCCCGGGAGTACATGTGTGACATCATGATGAAAATGTATAAAATTTTGATGTGAACGCGGAGGCAGGTTAGAAGGTCCGGGTATCGAATGCTGCAGTCATGTGATGGGCTGATGATCCAGTCTGTAGCGCTACTTTTTTAATGATGTCACTCCAGATGTGGCCTTGGGAAAGAAGGGCTGAGGAAGGGTGTGGGTCGGCCTCGTGAGCAGCAAAACTGGGATTCGTTCCCGCCTGCCACGGACGTTGATCAAAGACTTCCAACGGAAAACAGATCCAGGTCTGATACTTCGAATCCGGTTGAAGCATTTTTGAACTATGAATTCCAGAATGTACTCGATTACATGTGACGAGTGAGTGGCATTATAAAATATCTAGCTATATTACCCATCCATTATCCAAGCCGCTTATCCTTACTAGGGTCACGGGAGAGCTCGAGCCTATCCCAGCTAGCTTCAGACGAAAGGCGGACTACACCCTGGACTGGTCTAACTATGAATCTGGTTTTGATAGGAGGATTCATCAAGAGTATTGGCAAAAGTATTTCCAGAATGTACTCGATTACATGTGACGAGTGACTGGCATTATAAAATATCTAGCTATATTACCCATCCATTATCCAAGCCGCTTATCCTTACCAGGGTCACGGGAGAGCTGAGCCTATCCCAGCTAGCTTTAGACGAAAGGCGCACTACACCCTGGACTGGTCTAACTATGAATCTGGTTTTGATAGGAGGATTCATCAAGAGTATTGGCAAAAGTATTTCCAGAATGTACTTGATTACATGTTACTAGTGACTGGCATTATAAAATATCTAGCTATATTACCCATCCATTATCCAAGCCGCTTATCCTTACTAGGGTCACGGGAGAGCTCGAGCCTATCCCAGCTAGCTTCAGACGAAAGGCGGAGTACACCCTGGACTGGTCTAACTATGAATCTGGTTTTGATAGGAGGATTCATCAAGAGTATTGGCAAAAGTATTTCCAGAATGTACTTGATTACATGTTACTAGTGACTGGCATTATAAAATATCTAGCTATATTACCCATCCATTATCCAAGCCGCTTATCCTTACTAGGGTCAAAGGAGAGTTAGAGCCTATCCCAGCTAGCTACTGTAGCTAAAGGTGGACTACACCCTGGACTGGTCGCCAGTCAGTCGCAGGGCAGATATCGACACCATCACTGAGCGGGAATTGTTCCACAATGACAAGAAAAACTGGAAAAAAACTAATTATGAGAATGAAGTGACGATTTTACGAGATTAGGATTGCATTTTTTTTTAGGCAAAATGTAGTAAATCGTAATCATTTTTGGAAGATTCCAATTTTTAACTCGAAAGTGCAGCATATTTTTTGGAACGTGGGATTCGATTGTAACTTTCACGCTAAAGCATCCTACAAACTGGAGTTCAACCAGCATCCCATAACAAATTGCGTTTGACCACCGGGTGCTTCGGTTTGTTTTTCCACACTTTCCCGCAATTTTGAAGCCGCGGCCATCAAAGTCGAAGCGCGTCACGCTAATTCGGAGCGCATCGGTCAGGGCGACTCCAGCTGTCAGGCGGCCGATTTGTGCCGCGAGTCGTGGTGGTGGTGGTGGTGGTGGGGGGGGGGGCGTTTGTGGGAGGCAGATAGGAGTGACTGATTACACCAGAGTGTGCGTCTGTGTCTGCGTGTATCTGTGTGTACAAGCACTAAACCGTAAACACTCCGTCTTCCATAGCCATGGGAAACCAAATAGGCACCTGTCATCCAGGAGGAACTGCTTCTTCTGTATACATGACACATTTCTATAGTTAGCGTTCGCCTAATCGTAAAAAAATAAACTCAGACACAGGCTCAATTTTGGGGGGAGTCAATAGTAATGTGACGAAAGTCATTCCAAGATTCGAAGTTGATTGACTGATGACATCATTCATATTTTTGCGGCAAAGTACAGCTTTCCAAAACCTTTTTTTTATACCACGGTTCAGTTGTACGAAAGCGTATTGCTGCCACACAGAAAGAAAAAAAACCCTCCCGATCACGTTATAACGTGATACATTTCACATTATAATGTGGATGTTTCACCTTATAACATGATATGTTTCACGTCATAATGTGGTTGATTCCACGTTGTAACGTGAATCATTTCACGTTATAACATAATTCATTTCACGCTATAACGTGAAACATTTCATGTTATAACATGAAATGAACCACGTTGCTGCCACACCAAAAAAAAAAAAAACCCTCCCGATCACGTTATAACGTGAATCATTTCATGTCATAACATAATTCATTTCACGTTATAACGTGAAACATTTCACGTTATAACGTGAAATGAACCACGTTATAACATGTAATTTATCTTATTATAACATGAAACATGTCACGGTGAGACCTAATAAACTCTACGTTATAACCTGAAAACATTTTGCGACCCTGTGGTCACTCACATCCTTCCGAGGTGGCGTACAGGAAGACACAGCGAGAACTGGACTCTCATTGGGTGTGGCACAAAACATGGATGTGTTGAGCTTTTTACCGAGTCGTGGTGTACAATCTTACACATGGAGCAAGAACATGTAGTAATGTAGTAGAAGATGTCGTAGAACCAGAAGTAATTGCCTTTTGGGGGGCGGGGTAAAGAAGGTCGAAATGTATTTATTTATTATTTACTACGTTATAACATTAAACGAATCACGTTATAACGTAAGCATTTCATGTTATCACATGAAAGTTTGACACTATAACATGAAATGTATTACGTTATAACGTGAAACTTTTCATGTTACAATTGGAAATGTTCACGTTATAACATGAAATGATTCACATGATGTGTAATTAACCATATTATAATGTGAAACATATCATGCTATAACATGAAACATCCACATTGTAACGTGAAACATATCACGTTGTGACGTGATAGTGATAGGGTGTGGCAGCACTACGCTTCCGTTGTGGATGCCAATCGCCCAATAAGATGAATGTCGATTTGAAATTGACGTTAATTGTTGATGTTGCTGATAGTTTTCAGTCCACTCCAGGGGTCTTGAACCTTTTTCACACCGTAGACCGGTTTAACCTGAAGACGAGCGATGTTTTCCAGTTGACGCTAATCTGATGACAGTATTATGAGGTCATTGATAGTTTTTGTGAATAGTACAAGGGTCCCCAACCGGCGCCCTCATTCCTCACCGCCGGTCCCGAGGTACCGCTGGTATAAATCTTTTAACACTTGACGCTAATCTCACCCGCAAGCATTTTAATTTTGCGCTCTCGGACCCACGTGGACGTACGAGGACCGTTTCACTGCTTCAAAGAGTGTTATAGTCCGGCGACAGCAGCAGACCGACGAGTCAAAATCAGTTTGTAGACCGGACCAGGAGATGCTATAAACATGTAATTAGCGCATAGTCGACATCGGGATGAAAACATTGATGCTAAAACGAGTCGGCCAATCGGTTCGTTTGTATCTCATACTTCATATTTTGTGACTGTACTTGGGTAACATTTTCAGCTATCTGCATTTTTTATTTTTATGACGTTTCTTTGACGGGTTGTTGATTTTTATTCCGACTGGAGACTACATTTGCCATCTCTGCATTTTTTTTAAGTGTACAAATATGGACGAGCACGCTCACGGATCCGGAGCAGATGGTGTGAGATTTCCACACGCTGAGGCGGAAGCATAAACGATCTAATCTCGCCCGTGGCCTGTAAGCAGATCCCGCGGCGACAGGAAACTACAGGGGAGGTATAATTAGGACTGATTATCACCTCTTGAAAACTGACCTGAAAACGCAAGTCTGCACAAGGCCTTTGCAACCGAGACGGGCACCCTAAACCGTTGAGCAAGGCTTCTTTCCTTATTGACCAAGTGACCAAAGAGCCGTGAAATGAAACTCAGCAGAACGGGAGTTCAAATCCGGCCGAATCCGACATGCAGGGTTGCTTGAAAAACAACTACCCTCTTTTGAGGTACTTGTAATTTATTTCCAAACTACAACTCTTATAAGATTTGAATATGGGAAGAAAGATTGTTGGGTGCAGTTTTATTTCAAATTCGATATGGGCGCCGGCATGAGAAGCTCGCAAAGTGATTTCACAAGGAACGCCCGCGGGATGGAAAACACAATTTCTCGTATTCGCGCCTTCGGGTTCTTACAAAGTCAGTGGTTCGCTTGAATAGACATTGGTACATACACCCCAAAAAAAAATAAAAAAAAATAAAAAAATGCAAGAAAAATATGACAACATATGAGTAAATTAGTTAATCTTAGAAATGTATTTTAAATTATGGAGTTACTTTTCATTCACTAAGTGTTTGTAAGTATTTGTGCTTGTGTGTGTGTGTGTACATGTACATATATTGTATATAAAATTAGGAGTAGTAGTAATAACTATATAATTACAGTATTAAATATCTAAAAATGTGAGTGTCTGGGTGTAAGCTGTGGTCTACAGCATCCATGTGAGTGTGCTTGCTCTGTTTTAGAGTGGAAGGTGCTCGACAACTGTGGTTCTCCTTTCCCACGCGTGAGGGCACCGCAGAATTTATCCATCCATCTATCCATTTTCTTAGCCGCTTATCCTCACGAGGGTCGCAGGGAGTGCTGAACCCTATCCCAGCTGTCAACGGGCAGGAGGCGGGGTAAACCCTGAACTGGACGCCAGACAATCGCAGTGCACATGAAGACAGACCACAGTCGCACTCACAATCACACCTTGGGGCAATTTAGAGTGTCCAATTCATGTTGCATGTTTTTGGGATGTGGGAGGAAACCGGAGTGCCCACCCGGAGGAAACCCACGCAAGGCACGGGGAGGTTTGAACCCGGGACTTCAGAACTGTGAGGCCAACGCTTTCCAGCTGAACCACCGTGCCGCCAGAATTTGTCTATACTGTTCAAAAACCAGAACAACAAAAAAATCACTAAATTGTTATCGCTTGGCAAAAAGATGATCCATACATTTTTGGCGCAGCGTTGACGGGTCGTCCGAGGATGGGACACTTCCGTTGTTACCTCACAGTCGCCAGCTATTTATACTTCGGCTGGCGGCAAAGTTCATCCTCCGCCGTTCGCCACATTTTTTTGCACTCGCGCATGTGCCGTTTGAGTTTCGAGTAAGACGACCCTGAAGCCGCGAACCGGAAACGGATTTGAGAAACCCCCTTGAGAGGACTTTCAACATCCAAATGCTCATTCGTGTGAGCAGCCCAAATACTCACCACAACAGAAATAAATACAAAGGCTAGAAATAATCCATAGTGTCAAAAAAATGGCATCCAGGACTCAAGATTACATTTTTGTCCACCAATGGTGAAGCAACACGTAGACAGCTAATATAACAACACCTATAGGCATATATTCTTTATCCTCAGCAAAGAATGACTAATATTACTACGACTTACCGAGGAGCTGAGACCTGCTCCATGTACAGTACAGTACTGTACATCCGTTTGAGCGTATACTGCCCCCAGGAGGCCAAGGAGCAGGGTCCGTTAAATTGAAGGCAAAAAAAATGTGGCAAAAACTGTTTAACTTCTTCACATTCTATTTCGTTATCAGTCAATTGTTACTTCAGCTCATTTCATCTTATTTCATTTGGGCCACTCTCATGCTCGAGTGTTGTGTTTTAAGTACTGGGATCCGACAGAACTGATTTAACTTAAAGGAGACCTAAAGTTAACAACGTGACCTCTGACCCCCCCCCCACACACACACACACACACACACACACTCACACGCCGACATACATATTTGGCATGAGCAAAGGTCTCAACCATTTCAAGTTGTTAATGGCAAAAACACTTATAGGCACTATTTCTATTCATACCTCGGGTGGTTCCGTGAGAACATTTCAGTAATGCATGTGAGAGAATAAATTATAAATTGTGTGTGAGAGTATTGCAGTGTATTAAGAGACTATTCCAATGTTATATGAGAGTGTCTGAAATATCTTTGAATGTGTTTTGTAGGTTAAAAGCGTTTCAGAATATATTAGAAAACCATTTCAGTGCAGATTACTGTATATGAGAGTATTTCAGTAGTTTATGAGAGAGCGAATATGTTTCAGTCGTGTGGTTGAAAATGTTATTCTTTTGTGTGAGTGAGCATTTCAGGTATGTGTGTTTCAAAAGTGAATGTGAGAGTCATGATTTCTGTTGTGTGTGTGAGAGAATCATTTCTAAGTTGTGTGTGAGAGTATTGCAGTGTATTAAGAGAGTATTCCAATGTTATGTGAGAGCGTTTGAAAGATCTTTGAATGTGTTTTGTAGGTTAAAAGTGTTTCAATATATATTTGAAAACCATTTCAGTACAGGTTCTTACTATATATGAGAGTATTTCGGTAATGTATGAGAAAGAATCTTTCAGTAGTGTGGTTGAAAATGTTATTCTTTTGTTTGTGTGAGTATTTCATGATTTCAGTAGTAAGTGTGAGTGTCTCAGTTGTGTTTGAGAAACTTTGGGAACATTTCTTAGTACCGTACCTAAAAATGTCACGTCATTATCCAAGCCGCTTATCCTCACAGGGGTGAAACGGTGTGCTTTGTTGCCATCAGCGCCCAATCGAACAAATAGGAAATGAAATGAAACAAAACTAAATGCAGTAAGTATATTTGCGGTCGCGATGGAAAGTGATGACGCTGCGGTGATGCTGGCGGCTGATGTTTACCAGATGGACGGACGGGCAGGAGCGAAGAATGGACAATGAGAACCCTGCGGAACGCCACTAAATCACATCATCTGGTGACAATTTTCTCGGCTATCTGAGAGCATTCAGGGAGCTCCTGTTTCACACTCACTGCGAGAGATTTTGTGCGCGCGTGTATGAGGCCATTGTGGGAGACCGTCGGCGACATAATTCGGGAACGACCTCGCGGAGTCGCTACTGAAAACTTCTGTTTTACGGAACGCTGACTTGCTCTCATTTAAAGTGCCGCTGTCATGAAACGCATGAGTTTTATTAATGAAAAAATGTTTCACCGCAAAACATGATTTTGACGTGTATGTTTTTTTTGTCACTCCCACCACGAAAATCCTTTCGAGGGATTTGTTTTCGAGAAGAAGCAGGAAGTGACGTTGGTAGCAGACTCGCGCTCGAGCGGTCTCGTATGTTTCTAGTAGTTTTACCTGCGGGAAGGTAGTTTGTTGTTCTTTCGTGTTAGCTTAAATGCCGGCTCGATGCTGGATATTGTTTGAGTACTCGGGGGGGGGATGCATTCACTCTTCATATCTTTCAAAAAGACCCGGTTCGTTGTGAAAAATGGATTGAACGGGTCCGAAGAGCTTCGTGGGTTCTGAATGGCAGGTAGGTGTGTAGTTTGGGGGGAAGAATCTAACAAAAAATCCACCCGCATAAATTAGGGGTACGAAAGGTGTCGATGGACCCGTCGGCACCGATCACGGCTTCGGATGAGGGGCACAGCTTCGGCTTCGGCCAGGCTGGCTCACACATACTCTCTGACAGTCTGTTGATAGTTAGAAGTGATCCGCATATCATCTAAATATGGCTGGAAATGAAACGAAAGGGTAAGATTCCCCCCGTCACTTCACTCGATTTTGTCCACGGTGGACGGCTTCGGCCGGGGTGGCTCATACGTACTGTCGGGAGTCTGTTGTTAGGTAGAATGATCCGCATATCATCTAAATATGGCTGGAAATGAAACGAAAGGGTAATATTCCACCCGTCACTTCACTCGATTTTGTCCACGGTGGACGGCTTCGGCCGGGGTGGCTCATACGTACTGTCTGGGAGTCTGTTGTTAGGTAGAAGTGATCCGCATATCATCTAAATATGGCTGGAAATGAAACGAAAGGGTAATATTCCACCCGTCACTTCACTCGATTTTGTCCACGGTGGACGGCTTCGGACGGGGTGGCTCATACGTACTGTCTGGGAGTCTGTTGTTAGGTAGAAGTGATCCGCATATCATCTAAATATGGCTGGAAATGAAACGAAAGGGTAATATTCCACCCGTCACTTCACTCGATTTTGTCCACGGTGGACGGCTTCGGCCGGGGTGGCTCATACATACTGTCCGGGAGTCTGTTGTTAGGTAGAAGTGATCCGCATATCATCTAAATATGGCTGGAAATGAAACGAAAGGGTAATATTCCACCCGTCACTTCACTCGATTTTGTCCACGGTGGACGGCTTCGGCCGGGGTGGCTCATATGTACTGTCTGGGAGTCTGTTGTTAGGTAGAAGTGATCCGCATATCATCTAAATATGGCTGGAAATGAAACGAAAGGGTAATATTCCACCCGTCACTTCACTCGATTTTGTCCACGGTGGACGGCTTCGGCCGGGGTGGCTCATACGTACTGTCTGGGAGTCTGTTGTTAGGTAGAAGTGATCCGCATATCATCTAAATATGGCTGGAAATGAAACGAAAGGGTAATATTCTACCCGTCACTTCACTCGATTTTGTCCACGGTGGACGGCTTCGGCCGGGGTGGCTCATACATACTGTCCGGGAGTCTGTTGTTAGGTAGAAGTGATCCGCATATCATCTAAATATGGCTGGAAATGAAACGAAAGGGTAATATTCCCCCCGTCACTTCACTCGATTTTGTCCACGGTGGACGGCTTCGGCCGGGGTGGCTCATACGTACTGTCCGGGAGTCTGTTGTTAGGTAGAAGTGATCCGCATATCATCTAAATATGGCTGGAAATGAAACGAAAGGGTAATATTCCACCCGTCACTTCACTCGATTTTGTCCACGGTGGACGGCTTCGGACGGGGTGGCTCATACGTACTGTCTGGGAGTCTGTTGTTAGGTAGAAGTGATCCGCATCTCATCTAAATATGGCTGGAAATGAAACGAAAGGGTAATATTCCACCCGTCACTTCACTCGATTTTGTCCACGGTGGACGGCTTCGGCCGGGGTGGCTCATACATACTGTCCGGGAGTCTGTTGTTAGGTAGAAGTGATCCGCATATCATCTAAATATGGCTGGAAATGAAACGAAAGGGTAATATTCCACCCGTCACTTCACTCGATTTTGTCCATGGTGGACGGCTTCGGCCGGGGTGGCTCATATGTACTGTCTGGGAGTCTGTTGTTAGGTAGAAGTGATCCGCATATCATCTAAATATGGCTGGAAATGAAACGAAAGGGTAAGATTCTCCCCGTCACTTCACTCGATTTTGTCCACGGTGGACGGCTTCGGCCGGGGTGGCTCATACATACTGTCTGGGAGTCTGTTGTTAGGTAGAAGTGATCCGCATATCATCTAAATATGGCTGGAAATGAAACGAAAGGGTAATATTCCACCCGTCACTTCACTCGATTTTGTCCACGGTGGACGGCTTCGGCCGGGGTGGCTCATACATACTGTCTGGGAGTCTGTTGTTAGGTAGAAGTGATCCTCATATCATTTAAATATGGCTCGAAACAATAGGGTAATATTGCCGCGGTCATTTCACTCGACTGTGAGATGTTCTCTTCTTCATAAAGAGCTTCCGTGTCCCAAAGTAGGCGGCACGGCGTCTTTTCAACGGCGAATGTCGCAGGCGATACGGCGACCACTTGGCCAATAAGCCAGCGTTGTTCCTTGCATCCGTCTTCGACGGCTTACCCGAGGTCGGGTGACGGGGGAAGTCGCTTTAGCGGGATGCCCAGACTTCCCTTTCCCCAGCCACTTCATCCGACTCTTCCGGGGCTGGGGGAGGTCCATTCCCGAGGCGTTCCCAGGCGTCTCCTGGGTCATACCCGGGGGTCTCGTCCGGATCAGATGCCCAAGCCGCCTCATCCGGCTCCTCTCAATGCGGAGGAGCAGCGGCTCGACACCGAACCCCTCCTGGAGAACAGAACTCCTCGCCCTACCTCTACGGGAGAGTCCGGACACCCCGCGGAGGAAAACCATTTCGACGGCTTGTACCCGGGATCTCGTTCTTTTGGTGACGTGGGCAAAGGTGAGGAACATCAATGGAGCGGTAGATGAAGAGCTTCACTTTTCAACTTCGCTCCTCGTTTACCTCAACGGACCGATACAAAGTCCGCACCACTGCGGACGCTGAACCTCATCCGCCAGTCGGTCTCCGGTTCCGTTCTTCCCTCGCTCGTGAACGAGACCCCGAGATACTTGAACTCCTCCACTCGGAAGTCGGACCTCATACCAGAACTAAAATAAAGATGACTATAGTTTTTTTTTAATGCAACACAAAATAAAAAATAAAGAAAAATAAAAATGTTAAAAAATTTGCTTTTTTAAAAATAAATTCCCCATCTGTCTAGGACGTCCGCCAACAACCGCATATGATTCTCGTGCTTTATGCCCTGAAGAACTGCACACAAGACTTGTGCAAACGTGCCGCGGCGGAAAAAAAAAAACTGATTATTGCAATGATTTGATTACAGTCATCATAATTTTCAATATATATACTGGTGCTACATTATGACAGCAAGGTGTGATGGGATGAACATGATGAGGCGATAAAGAGTTTAGCGCAGCCCCTCCGATGCCCTCCAGCCATGAGAAGTTCCCGGTTCCCAGGACCCGGTGTGTATGTTTGGGAGGGGGGCGGGGGCCGGGGGGGGTCAATAACTCACCGGGTCCCCTTCACTTCCTCTTTCAGGGCCCTGTCATTTTTTTTTTTTACGACCTGTGCCACACATCTGCCGTCTTCACTGCTGCGATTGGACAACGCTGGGACCCGCGACGAGGTGGGAAGGGGCATGGAAAGATATGAATATGAACAGAAGCGAGAAATCAATTGATCTCCTGCCTGTTAACCTACAACGAAATGAACAGGCTCCATTTTATGGTTGCTTATTGATGACCCTCATCGCTAGCCAATTAGCTAGTTTTTTTAAATTATTATTAATAAATTACTACTTGCCTTCTGTTCCTTATGTTTAGTATCTATGATCCTTCTTTTGGTGTTTTCCTGCGTGACGGCTTCGGGATTCCCCATGACCCATCGCAGAAAAAGAGCAGCATGTGCAAATGTGGTGGAAACCGAGACAGTCCTCGGGTGGGGTGTCAAACTCCCCTGTGAACCCCGTCCCGACAGTTTTCTCCGGTTGGGCAAACTAGAATCATTGCAGAGGAGCAAGGAGAAGTAAAACCTGAAATAAATAAATAGTCGTTCTGGCAGACAGCAGGTAAAAGAAAGTAATTTGATCACCACTGTCAGTGGTGGGCCGGCACTCGAGCGCCCTCTATTGACCAGCCGCCACCGAAAATGGACTTGACATGATGTGGACTCTTTGTTTCGAGACCCGTCAAGATGTTTCCGTGGGAACGTGAACAAATGTGGTGGACAGTTCCCGACAAAGTTTCAAGCTCTCCCTTGGGCACTGCTCCCACCCTTCTGATTACTATTCTTTTCCTTTCGGCTTGTCCCGTTAGGGGTCGCCACAACGTGTCATCTTTTTCCATCAAAGCCCTTCTTGTGCATCTTCCAACCTGTTCACTCTAAACGAGAACCTCAACATCCTCATTTCTGCCACCTCCAGTTCTGCTTCCTGTTGTTTCTTCAGTGCCACCGTCTCTAATCCGTACATCATGAGCGACCTCACCATTGTTTTATAAACTTTTCCCTTCAACCTAGCGGAGACTCTTCTGTCGCATAGAACACCAGACACCTTCTGCCAACTGTTCCACTTCCTTACCACACTCTCTATTGCTCTGGATGGTTGACCCCAAGAATTCCTTTGAATAATTTGGTCAAAAACCCCACAGCCACCTCTCCAAATTGCTTCCATACTTCCACTGGTATGTCATCGGGACCAACTGTCTCTCCATTTTCCTTTCTAACTTCCGCCAGACTGATCGTTGCCACTTTCCTGGTTATAAACTTTTCCCTTCATCTAGCGGAGAAGACTCTTCTGTCACATAGAACACCAGACACCTTCTGCCAACTGTCGCACCCCGCTTGGCCCCGTTTCTTCACTTCCTTACCACACTCTCCATTGCTCTGGATGGTTGACCCCAAGTATTCTTTTGAATAAGTTGGTCAAAAACCCCACAGCCACCTCTCCAAATTGCTTCCATACTTCCACTGGTATGTCATCGGGACCAACTGTCTTTCCATTTTCCTTTCTAACTTCCCCCTCACTGATCGTTGCCACTTCCTGGTTATAAACGTTTCCCTTCATCCTAGCGGAGAAGACTCTTCTGTTACATAGGACACCGGACACCTTCCGCCAACTGTTCCACCCCGCTTGGACCCGTTTCTTCACTTCCTTACCACTCTCTCCATTGCTCTGGATTGTTGACCTCGTATTCTTTTGAATAAGTTGGTCAAAAACCCCACAGCCACCTCTCCAAATTGCCTCCATACCGCCACTGGTATGTCATCGGGGCCAACTGTCTTTCCATTTTCCTTTCTAACTCCCCCCCCTTACTAATTATTGCCACTTCCTGGTACTTCACACTTGCCTCTTCTACTCTTCCGTCTCTCATTTTCTTCATTCATCAACTTCTCAAAGTATTCTTTCCATCTACTCAGCACACATCTGGGACCGGTCAACACATTTCCATCTCTATCCTTAATCACCTTAACCTGCTGCACATCCTTCGCATCTCCATCCCTCCGGCTGGCCAACCTGTAGAGATCCTTTTCCCCTTCTTTCGTGTCTGCTCCCACCCGACAAAATGTAATTACAGCATGTAATATTTCAAAATGACCACCATGATAGCTATTTTCCTTGATTTAACACTCACTGGTTAATGTTTAATCCATTTTAGCGGACGGGGGTCAAATTTCACCTGGCGCCAAATGCTTCAAAATAAGAACGGGGGAACGCTTTTGTGTCGGCGTTTTTCCGCCGCCTGTGCTTCGTATGTGTGCGTTTGAAGGAGGCGCTGTGTGTTTAGTACGCACGCCGCCTCGCTGACCCCCTGATCGCGACAACTATTTTAATCCAATCAGCTTCCTTTTCACATGACTGTCACACTCGGGTCCGTCGCCATGGCGACGCGGCGGAGAGGAAGGAAAAAGAAGCCGAGAAAGGTCTGCCTTGTTCTCACTCTGAAAATCACTGACATTTAAACACACGCGCGTGAGCTGCAGATAACTCGACTGCCACTTTCTCGGGTCGCGTTTGTGGCTCTGAAGTCAGTCAAATCACTGTTCCCCCTTGGAAAGAATTGAAATCTCACTAATGCGTTCCATTGTTTTTTTTTTTGTTTGTTTTTTTTTTAAAAAAAGCACTATTATATTAAAACAAAATAGTTGGCCGATAAAGACAAAGCAGCAACACATACAAACAAGATCTGTGGGAAAGGCAGATATTACTAGAAACTCAGAAAGGGGGTTATGATGTATGTCTTCCAGTAGAGCTCAGTGTATATTACACCACATTGTAGTACTTAGACTCCAAATTCACTTATAAAAATTCCGCAACATAGCAGAATCAGGAAAAACGAACCGCAATCTAGCGGGCATGACTTGATGGCAAGGACAGAGAAATTTTTTTTTGCAAAATGGAGCCCAAAATGAAAAGAGTTAAGCGATGAAAAAGAAGGCTCTCATCTGTCTTCTAATCCAAACCGCAAAGTTGAAACAAGATTTCGCTGGCAGATGAACAGCACAGAAGTGAGACTAAACATCAAAACTCACTTCCCCCTCCGTGCAGGGGTGAAAAGTTGAGCCTGTGCCCTGTGGTTTTTTTTGCCCCCCCCCCCCCAACTTCGGTCTGACAACTCACACTCGACCCTGTGCAAATTCTCACTTCCAAGTTCGCTGTAGGAGCTTGTTGCTACTTGCATGGATGTAATAGAATTTTCATTTTTTTTCTTTTTTGTTACATTTCTTTCTGCCTTTTCTTTGTTTTTTTTTTCAGACTTAAATGATTTCAGGTAACACAAGAGTGTTGTGTCCGTCGCCATTGACTCACGTTTCCCCGGTCCGGTTAAAAATAACTGAATGGCGCCATCTACTGGTCAATATAGGAACACGTGATTTTCTTGATTTCAATGCTCAAAGGGGAAATCCAGTGCTTACATGAACAGTGTATCCAAGAGGTCATGTATTATGTACCCTGTTTTGATTTTTATGTGATGTTAAACCCTCCTTCATTTAATCGTGTTTTGAGAAGATTTTTATATTGACAGTGACAAATTTTCAGGGGCGCTGCCATTTTCGCGAGTCACGTGACCTACGTGGGAGCTATGTGACGTGTACCGTCCCGCAACAAAGGCTCGATTACATGGGACACCATTTATGTCCAGCTCCGATTTCTCGTATTTATCCTCATCTGACGAAGAAATAGCTGTATCGGTTGATCGGGAAGACGGAGGACTACTTCCATACCGATTTGAACCTGTGGCTGTAAATAATGTTGAATATTCGAATGGTTCTTCTTTAGCTGAAGTTCGGTGGGGCTAACGAAGTGGGCGGAGGCCGTTAGCCCCGGACGCCGAAGCTAGGCTAAAGGCCTCTGCCACCACCGAAGCCAGGCCATGAGCTCCGGCAACTGCCGCGAGCGAGCTTCCAGGCGGCGGAGGCCGTTAGCCCCGGACGCCAAAGCTAGGCTAAAACCCTCCGTCACGACCGAAGCCAGGCCATAAGCTCCGGCAGCGGCCGCGAGCGAGCTTCCAGGCGGCGGAGGCCGTTAACCCTGGATGCCGAAGCTAGGCTAAAGGCCTCTGCCACCACCGAAGCCAGGCCATGAGCTCCGGCAGCGGCCGCGAGCGAGCTTCCAGGCGGCGGAGGCCGTTAGCCCCGGACGCCAAAGCTAGGCTAAAACCCTCCGTCACGACCGAAGCCAGGCCAAAACCTCCGGCAGCGGCCGCGAGCGAGCTTCCAGGCGGCGGAGGCCGTTAGCCCTGGATCCCGAAGCTAGGCTAAAGGCCTCTGCCACCACCGAAGCCAGGCCACGAGCTCCGGCAACGGCCGCGAGCGAGCTTCCAGGCGGCGGAGGCCGTTAGCCCCGGACGCCAAAGCTAGGCTAAAACCCTCCGTCACGACCGAAGCCAGGCCATAAGCTCCGGCAGCGGCCGCGAGCGAGCTTCCAGGCGGCGGAGGCCGTTAACCTGGATGCCGAAGCTAGGCTAAAGGCCTCTGCCACCACCAAAGCCAGGCCATGAGCTCCGGCAGCGGCCGCGAGCGAGCTTCCAGGCGGCGGAGGCCGTTAGCCCCGGACGCCAAAGCTAGGCTAAAACCCTCCGTCACTATCGAAGCTCAGCTAAAGGCCTCCGCCACCCGAAAGCTTGGCTCGGGCCGACTGCGAGTTCGCTTGTCAGACTCCGCGTTATTCCCGTCCGAAGGACCATCCGAATAGTCAACATTTATTCCAGCCGCAGGTTCAAATCGGTATGGAAGTAGTCCTCCGTATTCCCGATCAACCGATCCAGCTATTTCTTCATCAGATGAGGATAAATCTGAGAAATCGGCCCCGGGCATAATGGTGTCCCGTGTAATCGAGCCTTTGTTGTACTTGGTGTGTCTTCTGGTAGGAAAGGGGAGATGATGGTGGTGTAACCCCATATTACAGGAAGTCATACAAGGAAAGAGATTACCAAAGAAGATGTGGGACATGCAGAGGAATGGGGAGAGGCGATGTAGGGTATATGACGACATGTACACCAGGTTGGACACGAAAGAAGGAGAAAAGGATATCTACGGGTTGGCCAGACAGATGGGGTAGAAACGGGAAGGATGTGCAGCAGGTTAGGCTCAGCTCTGAGCCCCTTCCTGTTTGCAGTGGTAACGGATAAGGTCGAGGAGCAATTAAAAAGCAGAAATGAAATAGAAAATATGTGCATGAATGAGAAGGACGGAGAGGGAAGAGTGAGGCTCCGGGGAAAAGAGAAAGCGACGTGGACCACTTCAAATAGTTGGGGTCAACAATCCACTGCAATGGTCAGTGTGGTAGGTAAAGAAGTGAAGAAACTGATGAAAAAAAAAGACTGGATGACTCATTGGCCACCAAAACTGAAGTCGCCATCCGCCATCTTGATACTCATCAAAACAAAAATGCCGACCTGTGCGTTAATCGCCTGTTTCGTGGCTGTGAGAAAATATTCCACAGGTAAGTTCGAAAGATTTATTTAAACACTGTTAAAGTCTGTTCGTAAAGTGGTTTTTTTTTTAATTTCCTGATGAGCTTAATTCACTTGAACAAAGTTTTGTTGTTCACTGTTCACTTTCTGCTTCACCTTAATGTTGATGTTTTTTCGCGAAAAAGCAATATCAATATTTTCCCAAACTTCATCAGTGGGTAAGCAAGAAAACACATTTTCTGTGAAATTTTTGATGAATTTCATAATACATAATTCTGCAAATTGAATTTGATTTTCAAATGCAAGGAAACAGTTTGAAATTTTCTGTCTGAAATAGGTTGCAGAGACAACAAATGAACAAGGCCTTTAGCGTGTATTTTGCCATTGAGAGTCCTTATTTCCAAACATTTATCGAACTGAATGACTTAAAATTTAATGTTTTAATGAGCAAAAAATGCTTGTGTTTTTTTGCTGTTATGATAATAGTGCTTCACAGCGTATTTAGCGAAAAGTTAACACGTCACGGAAATCGGGCCCTAGGTAATATGGAAGGTTTCTTGCTAGTCACGGTGTTCTACGCCTTTCCTTTGCGCTTCGCCTTTTTTTGGCTTACCAAGTCGAATCAAAAATCCATCATTTTACCATAACTGAAAAAATGTCAAGCTCACACGACCACTCCAATCCAACCTGTAAACCATGTCCTCCACGCGTTTTTAGGAGTACCAAGATGGCGGCCAAATATAAACAGTAGCCTTGCGTCACTTGCTGCGCGAGCCATCACCCAACCCACGGGGCTTGTGGGTAATGTAGTTATTTCACTCGCCGCACGCGTCTCCGCACTTTGAGTGCCTTCCGACAGAGGTCGCAACTGTGCCAATTTCCAAATCTACGGTGGCCAAATAGGAGCTAAAGCTAAAGCAGAGCTAACCGCTGCGTGCGTGTCTGCGTGCTGTGCGAGCGAGGCGCCGAGCCGCTGAAGTGCAACCCCCACAACCACACGAGCCTCTCGCACTCCTTTTGTGCCGGGCGAGCGACGTTTCAACTTCAACATTAAAGGATGAAGAATGCGTAAAAAGCGACGGCGGAACATCAGCGAACTGCGGCAACCCCGTCCGGACTGAGCGACCGAGTGGCCGACGAGACGACGGGGACGGTCGAGGATCGCCGACCGGTTGCTTGATCCACAAGTTGCATTCCCAGGTAAGGCGACGATTTTAAACGCTAAACCCGGCGTCGTTTTGGGCAAAACTTTATTCGCAGCCTAGTTCGGCGTTGCACCCGCGTCCCAAAAAGTTTGATCCAAGGTGTTTGTTGGCGTTTTTGTTGCGTTTGTGACTGGACAAGATGGTCTCTCCCCCTTCTTTGTGTTTGTATTCGGACTTTCTTGTGCTAAGAGCATTAAGGTGCCGTCTGGACGATGACAACAGGTGTTTAAAACACAAGTAACACGGTGATTTATTAGTTTTTTTAATGGTTTAAAAAAAAAAAATAAAACAGCATCTGACACCCCCCCCTCCCTGAGGAAAACGTTTCCAACGTTAAAATCTTTAAAATGAAGAGAAAATGTCATTGTAATGTTGAAATGATCTTTTATGAAGAGATGGGAAAAGGGCCTCACTTTGAACTTAAATAGACATATAGAAACTTGTTAAACTCTCGTACTTAAAGTTACCAAAAAAATCAGACTTTTACTACTTAAAAATATATTTTTTTCTTTTACTGTAACAATACATCAAAATTAAAATACGATTCATAGATGTGATGCACGGTTCGATGCGTTCATATATTTTTTAAAAAGTTAATGAATTTGGAAACATTGAGTGAAATGGAATGTTTTTAACGTACTCGTACAAATGTTTATTGTATTTAAAATTCATATGCGCCGCCATGTTGCGGGGTCAACATTGTTTTGTTGTGGTGCTTATTGGGGGGGGTTATAAATTCCTTTTGATATCAAACGCCAACGCGGTAGGAAAAAAACATGCTGATTATGTGGTCAAACACTATTATAATAATAATAAGACTAATAATAAATACATTTTTGACAAAATTTCAAAATGTTGCATTTGAATCGATTTTTATTTTATTTTTTTTAAATCACCTTTGACACGAAAATGTCATCCGGAGATGCAATTTGAGAGGGCTTGATGCAGAAATGTCCATTTAAAGATAAAAATGGCATTCAAATAATGACAATATTAACAAAGGGGATATTAATTACATGCATTTTTAATTCTGCTGCGGTCGAGTGACGTTATGTGTGCTCGTGACGTCTCCAGAACGACGGATGACATTGTTTGGTCCGGTTCTTTTAGCACCATGGATTCAGAGCAGCACGAGGTGGATCCGCACCACGCGGACGGCGCCGGCCACTGGCAGGTGACGGCGAAAGCGGGAGACTCGGACTCCGGGACCCGAGACGGGGACGGCGGCTGGAGGCTCCTGGAGGTGGCGCTTTCCGGAGGCGCCCCGTGGGGATTCACGCTCCGCGGCGGGCTGGAGCATCACGAGCCCCTGCTCATCACCAAGGTAAACCTGCCCGGAACTCGGAAGATGGAGGAAAAATACATATTGCGTTCTGTTCGACAGCGCTGCGTGTAGCTTGACTGATTGAAGCTCCTCCCCTCACTTCAACATAGTTGTTTGCCCCCGAGAATGGTCAAATCACTTTTTTTATTTTAGACACGGCTCTGGCCTCAGCACAAAAGCGGTGATAATACCAATAATTTTGAATCCATTGGGATTAGTTCCTCCCAAAATCCCGTGGTTCCAAATCAAATTTCCCCATTTGAAATCAACTTTAGCATTCATCTGTCGCAGCGCCCCAAAGCGTTCACATTTTTTGTTCAAGAAAAATAGCAAAGTATTGTATGAAAACATAATCAAACGTTTTAAAGGAAATGTAATGTCTGTGTGAGTTGTGGGCTTCAGCGGCACCTTGCGAATATTCTCATATTTGTGTTTAACTGTTCCATCCATCCATTTTCTTCACCGCTTATCCACACGAGGGTCGCGGGGAGTGCTGGAGCCTATCTCAGCTGTCAACGGGCATGAGGCTGGGTACACCCTGAACTGGTTGCCAGCCAATCACAGGGCACATCGAGATAATTAATGTTGCATGTTTTTGGAATGTGGGAGGAAACCGGAGTGCCCGGAGAAAACCCACGCAGGCACGGGATAGAACGTGCAAACTCCTCACAGGCGGCGCCGGGATCGAACCCGGAACCTCAAAGGTTCAACACTTTTCCAGCTTCTCCACCGTGCCGCCTTTTATTTTTATATATTTTATATATATATATATATATATATATATATATATATATATATATATATATATTTTTTTTTAACAACAAATTGAAATCAGAAGTCACGGAATATAGCGACAACCAAATATAAATCTGATCATTTCCGCAAAGATTGAGCCAAGAAATTTGATACATAATTCGATAACTAGAACAAGCACTACGTGTCGTAATAGTTTTTCTCCAGGAGGAACAAAATGGAGACGGGCCCAAATTTGGGATCATTTCATTGGCCGATCCCCTCGTTACTCAGCAGCTTAGCCCCGCCTTTTAAAGTCATACACACTCCAAATCACAGATACTACAGCGTAGAATGTGCAGAGGCGATTTGGTTCCAAACAAAACAAGGAAGTGACTATAAAATATGTTATGTTTTTATGTTAGCATTTTTAGTTGTGTTGTCACAAGTGCAAACGCGTCTCCCCAATAAGCGCTTTCCATTTAAAGACACCCGATAGGCTGCTTTGTTTACCCACCAAGCCCCCCTCGTCCACGACGAACGGAGCAGTTCGGCTGCGAGGCCGACGCTTTGAAACCACTTCATGAGCGGATTGCGACATGGTGGTTGACCGAAACTCTTTCCAGCCAATCATAATGTTCGGACAGTCGGTCTCGCAAATGTTTTCGTCAGTGTTGTTTCCTTTCGCCAGTGTCCTTTGATAATTGAGTGAATGACAGGAAATATGAGGGGGGGGGGGGGGGATAGCGGAACTTATTTTCCTGTAACTCATTAAACTTGGTGTCGGCGCTACGCGGGCTGCATGTGTAACCCACTAATGCGCCGCAACCTTTCGCCTGAGGTCACGCAATTCATAATTTGCCAGTTTTGCGCATTTTGCTTTTTATTTATTTTTTTTGTTTATTGTTCCAAAACAAGGTCCGGCCTCGAAAAAGGCTTTTAAGGCTACATCAACCTTCCAACTACAGGAAAACCAAACTATTGACGTACTTTTATCAAATCAAATCAAATTTGATTGATTTTTCTATCCCCAAACCATCCTTTTTTCAAACCGCTTATCCTCAGAAGGATCCCAGCTAACTTTGGGCGAAAGACAGACAGGCAGACGACACCCTGAACTGGTCGCCAATCAATTGCAGGGAAAATTATATATTCTTAAATATTTATACTTGACTGTAATTGTGTGGCGGCACGGTGGATCAGATGATAGAAGCCTTGGCCCTACAGTTCTAAGGACCCGGGTTCAATCCTGACCGCCTGAACCCGGGACCTCAGAACTGTGGCGAGGCCAGTGCTCTACAGCTGCGCCACCATGCCGCCTGTTTGAAATAAAAATAGAATTTTTAAATATTAAATATCTACATTAATGATTAAATTAAATATATATAATTAAATACTTTTAAATATTTTTGTTTTTAAATATTTAATATATATGAAATATTAAATATGAAATATTTAAAAAAAATATTTATACGTGTCAGAAGGATGGCCCAGCTGGTAAAGCGCTGGCCTCACAGTTCTGAGGTCCAGGGTTCAATCCCGGACCTGCCTGTGTGGAGTTTGCATGTTCTCCCCGTGCCTGCAAGTGTGGCTTTTCTCCGGGTGGGCACTCCGGTTTCCTTCCACATTCCCAAAAAACTTGCAACATTAATTAGACACTCTAAATTGCCCATAGGTGTGATTGTGAGTGCGGCTGTTTATCACGATGTGCCCTGCGATTGACTGGCGACCAGTTCAGGGTGTAGTCCGCCTGCCTCCTGCTCGTTGACAGCTGAGATAGGCTCCAGCACTCCCCGAGACCCTCGTGAGCATAAGCGGGATGGATGGATGTAATTGTGTACGTCAGTCACTGTGATTTGAGGGGCGCACACGCGCCTGCGCGCCGCCGCACTCGCAAATCTGCACAGTCGAGCACAAAAAAATCACGCGTATAAAATTTCGTTACGAGTGGAAATACATAGATATTGAAATTGCGATTGCGCACTTGTTGCACACTCTCAACGCACATGAAAACGGATCCAGCGCAGTGAACCACAGCCTGATGCCTTTTTAAAAAAAAAAAAACGAAAAAAAAAAACACGGAAGCACACTACTTCCTAGTTTACCTGACACCGCCCCCCTCCGCTCTTAAAGGGGTACACTCATAACTCCAAACAGAACACACAGCCGCAACTTTATATCTGCGGGCATGACAGGTGGACCACACCCATGACTTCATATCTGCGGGCATGACTGACCACACGCATACAGTGACTGGTGTACATTATTCTATGTCCGAACCTCGATTTTTAAGGCATACGATTGCCCCCCCCCCCCCCCCCCCTTTAGTTCCATCTCTTCAATCTCATTGCTCACGCAACGATTGTTTGTCCATTTTTTTCAACGGGACGTGATGAGCGGTGTTATAGTGAGCGTCGATACAACGCAGACTACAGGCTGTTCCCGTCACGGCGCAATCTGTGCTTCCATGTCGCCTGCGTAATCATTTACCAAGCGAGGCCAACGCCGGACGCTCAATTCCCGGCGCTAAAACGCCATCACCTGTTCGAGTTGCGCCTGTCGCTGCCTTCAGCATGGGCCCGAATGAGGTTCAAAGTTCAATCCAAAGGGGGCGCGACGCTCATGGGGTTTGGGATTTTTTTTTTTAACTGGATGCCACGACCACCACATTTAAAGGTGCGGCTTAATATGTCACCGTATAAAATGAACAGTGAAGACCGCAGTTTGATATTGACACCATTTTGCTGTTAATATTTCATTACCACACGCGTAGTAGAAGCAGCAGCCGAAGTTCACCTGGTGAGAGTTTAACCTTTTTCAGAGCAGCAATATTTTGTTCTGCTGTAGAAATTGATGCCTCGCGAATGTTTCAAATTGCGATCCGTGGCTTGTTTAATTTTTTTTCCCCCCCCAAGGCGGTACAAGTAGCCGAACGTGTCCTGTAAATGTAAAACGAAAACTCTCGCAGGTGGCGGCAATAGTTGCTCGGAAAATAGCAAGCAAGGAGCCGGAGTCGCTCACGAGTTTTGGAGGTGGTACAGTTTTTTTCGACTTGCCCATATTGGCCATTGCTGCTTCGCAGGTACTGTAGGTAGCTCACGGTACCAGAGGCACGATGGTACAAGATACTGTAACCAGATACAAAGTCAAGTGTTTCTGGGTGTAGTGAAGGGGAAAATAAAAGTACACAGATGTACAAATGTCTTCAATATACTGTAGCTCCAAAGCATGTCTTTTGTTTCAGAATGTATTTAGTTTTATATGTCATTTTTATTGGCTTCTATTTAAAGAGATTGTAACCTGCTCTCTGCTGCAGTTTTATTTATCCGTGTAACGATATCACATTCCATCACCAACTTTTTTTTTTTTTTTTTTTTAATCATCTGTACAACATACAGCCAATTCTGTCTGAATTCATATTCCCGATTCAAATCAGGTGATTGGCTGCGCTATTTTAGCGTGTTTTTTTTTCTTTAAAACCAGTTGTTTTCAATTTCATTTTCATCTTCATCATACTTGTAGATGGCAGCAGATTTTTGTCAAAAATGTCTCTGTACGTTTGCCCATTGATCCTTCCTCCAATAAGGTAAAGTTTACCAGTACTATTTGTTGAAAAGCGACCCCACACCATCATGCCCCCGTCTCCGAATTTCACTGTTTCTGGGGTTCTTTCACGCCTCCAACTTGGTGTGTGCATTATGGCATTCAAACAGTTCACTTTTGCGCTCATCTGATCCGACTGTATTGAACTGGCTCGTCCAAATGTTATCGAGCAAACTTGAAACGAGCTTTGACGGGCGTTTTTTTTTTTTTTTTTTTCAGCAATGAGCAGACTTTCGATGGTTTGGGCGTGTCCAGAGCCGAGAGAGTGAGTGCAATGGTAGAGGGGTGCTGAGGATGGGGCTGCCTGGCAAAAGAGCGAGAGGAAGACCAAAGAAAAGTTTGATGGATGTTGTGAGAGACGACATGAGGACAGTGCGTGTGAGAGAGGAGGATGCATGAGATAGGCTTAGATGGAAAAAGATGACACTCTGTGGCGACCCCTAACGGGACAAGCCGAAAGAAAAAGAAGAAGGGGTCTTACTTGATGAGCTTGAGTACAAGTCCATGGCGGCGCAGTGCATCGCTCACTGTTTTCCTCGTGACAACTGTACCTGCTAATTCCAGGTCTTTTTGAAGCTCGCTACAGGTGATACTTCGCTCTTGGGCAATTATTCTTTGCACTCCTCCATCAGAAATCTTGAAAGGAGCACCTGATCGAGGGAAGTTTATGGCGGTATGATTGGCTTTCCAACTCGGGTATTACGGCCCCAGCCGCGCTCACCGGAATGTTTGGAAGCTTGGATATGCGCCTGTAACTAATACCATTGATATGTTTTGCAACAATTAGTTCGAGACTGCTCTCTGCTCTTGGCCATACCCAGAAAGATGTATTCACTCACATCTTTGGAATGAGACCTTTTTGCGGGCCATCAATTCGGACTGAACCATCTGATTTTTTTTTTTTCCCCTTTGCACTGACCAGGGGGTGGATTGCTCTTTGATTATTGATCGATGTTGAGGGTTGTCTCGGCTTTCAACGGCTTTTTGCACCTCCAAGTGTTCAATACTTTCATGCATAACCTAATTTTTGAGCTCCTTTATTCTACTTTCTTTGAATGTGTGGATTACGTTCGTTGTTCCCAACATCCTGTGGAATTTTTTGGTCAATAGCATCTTTGGAAGTATATTTATTGACGTGTGTGTGTGCATATATTTTTGACACTCCTGCATAAAAATAATTGACACAAAATAATTCAAAGTCAAGTCTTATTATGTAAAGCTTTAAAGACGTGTTTGTGTATATAAAATATATGCACAATGGTCCACAGTGCGTGGAGAGGTTTCGGTTTCCTGGATCTAATTAAAATTCTTCACATTCCTCTCATGACTCAGGTAATGCTCGAGGTCTCGGCGGCCCTAAAAGTCCTCACTCAGGATCAACTTAAATAATCCCGTTTTTACATGACCCAGCTGGGTACGGCGCCCCCGCAGCACACGTTCGCATTCCGCGGGATGACATATTGTTGCCGAACGCGAGAGACCGTTCTCTCGCTTATCGCGCTGGGGGGGATAAATCAAGCTCGCTTTAAACACGCCGGATTCATTGTTGGCTCCCTTTTTGGGTACGGTTTTTGCGGAAGATCGTTTTTCTGGTTTGGAAGATTCCACCGATTTTTGAAGAACTTTTCGATAGCGAGTCTCACGCAGCCCGCAGACGTTTTATCAAATGTGACAGTGGTGGAGGGGTTTGGTTCTTTTATAGATTCCATATCATATCGGGGGAGTAGATATGCTACGCTTGCCTTCAAAAGTCTTTGCGCCGTTTATTTTCTTTATTCCGCCCAGTTTATCGCGAAACTCGCCCTTGCCTCTCGCCCAGTTCCAGCTGGGGTTAGACTCCAGCTCACCTGTGACGCTAACGACGACGATCCCGAAAGGAAGCGCATGAATGGAGGGAACCGTTTGTCAAGCGTCATTCAAACCAAGCCCCGACCACATGTGAGGTTTGTTGTCAGCGTCTCGTCAGCAGAAAGTACGCATTCCTTCCCCTCTCGCACCCCCACCCCCCCCCCCCCCACGCCATATCCTTCCCCTCCGAGGGACTATTTTTCACGGTCATCCAGGATAGCTGCGCGTTGACTGATTGTAGCCTGGAGGAAGAGAGTCAACAAAGGACGCGCTATGTGGCTCGCGCTGATTAGGCGAGAAGCGACGTGAACTGTTTGGAAAAGGAGGTGTAAATCTCCCGGAGAAGTCGGACGTTATTTTTGTTTGTCTGGCTCGTACTTGACTGCATTCTTTACGTGTTTACGGAGTTGTTTGAAATGAAAGCCAAACCGCTTGAGGCTGATGAGCCGTTAATTTTTTTTTTTTTTTTTAACACCTCGTACCCGACGTAATGAGCGGCCGCTATAAGAAGAATTTGTTTGACAACTGACTGTTCGGTGTGCGTATATCCTTGTGATTCGTTTTTGCAAGCGTGCTAATAAGAGGTCTTCAGTTTGCCGTCTGAGGGCGGTGATTAAGCGGCGCTCGAACCCTCGGTGCTGTAAAACACTTTCACAGGACGAGGTCCAAAGCGCTCTTAAAACGGCGTCTCGTACCCCCTTTTTCACCGCGGAGCCTCGGTGTCATCTAACTTTTAACATGATGTCGTGTTGCCCGTTTGTTTCGGGCAATAATTCCCGACCGGTGCGCCAACAGATTATCAGATTTGCCGCGAGAAATTTCACTTAATTGGTCTGAAAATGTTTTCCTAGAAACAGGGTCAGAAAATTATCAGTTATTACGAACGCGAATGCATCTTTGTTCATTCATCTAACCCAGCAACGTAGAATGCTACTAAATGCTCTTCCGCTATACGACTGCCGGGAGAATAACCCGTTTCCGCTTGGTTCCATTCATACAACAGAATAATAGTTTCACTTCAGATTTCACTCTAGATGAGCGGCCGGAGTCCAAGGTACCGTATCTACGGTATACATGGTGGTTTGGTATATGGCATAGATTTCCACACTACCGACCAATCACAGTGACACATGTTGATGCCGCTATTCTGTGAAAATGGCTTTGGCAGCATTTTTTTAAACAGCTCCCGGTCAGATAAAATAATTCACCGTCTTCCTCGTGGCAAAAAAATTAACAGTTCTGACAAGTATCGGAATAACTGAAGGAGGGCAAATAGCTGCATATGACACACCAAGCAAGAAGAAAATGTTCTAAGCCTTCATGGCGGAAGATTATGATGCTCAACTACCGTAATTTCCGGACTATAGAGCGCACCTGATTATAAGAGTCACCCAGTACATTTTTAAAGGAAAAAGCATTTTGTACATACACAAGCCGCACCTGAATTAAAGCTGCACGTGCCCGCATTAAAAACGAGATATTTACAAAGAAAGATGGTACACAGAAAGCGTTTTCAAACTTTTAATAATATACCGTAGCTTTAATTTTCCAAACAGTGCCTGTGACGTGGCAGTAACACAGCAGCAACACGCTAACACCGCGCTAATTGGTTAAAAAAAAAAAAAAAAGAAACATACTGGTAAAAATCACTGAGACGCGGCAGTTACAAGGCAGCAACATGCTAGCAGAGTGCTAACGCTAGCACAGTGTTAACAGGGTCGGTTAAAAAAAAACATACCGGTAAAAATCACTGAGTCTCGGCAGCAACATGCCAGCACAGTGCTAATGCTAGCACAATGCTAACAGGGCCGGTTAAAAAAAAATACATACCGGTAAAAGTCACTTCTCAGCACATATATTCCAGCGGTCTCTCACTCACTTTTTCTGCTCGAGTGCCCCCTTGTGGCCGTTAGAAAAAAGTGCGCAAATTTGCCGCATAAGCCGCTGGGTTCAAAGCACGTGAAAAATGTTGGGACTTGTAGTCTGGAAAATACAGTACTTGAAGTGGGTATGGGTAAAACTTTCGCACCCTCCCAAGCATTCGCTGAATTGAGCTTTTGTTGATTTTTGACTTTTAGTGCAGCCCTCCGGAAATCCTTTCCTTGGTTTTTTACGTGAACGTCTGGTCTGGGAGTTCACAATTTTCATCAGTGGCGGCATTAACATAACCAGTTTTGAGAAACCTACCAGGGATAGCATAAATTGCACTCTGCCTTAGACGGCCATAAAGCGTCTCGAGTTAGCACGGAACTGCAGTCGTGACCATAAAAACTTATTGCCAGACGCTAATGTTGCTACGCTGCTCGACCAATTTTGTGGAGTTTTCTACAAAGAAAAAAAACTACTGTCACATGACCTGTTCTACTTCCCACACTGCTTTTCTCTTGAATAATTGAACATTTTTCTTCAAGGACACCATTTGGAACGTCCTTGTAATTTTGATGGATCAACTTTGGAGAATCTCTCGCATTTTTGGCTGATATTTTTGGTTTATTGGTGGTTTTTTTTTTTTTTTAACTGAAACTTGCCGGACAATTGTAGAAGGGGTTCTCTGAATCGCAGATGAAATGAAAAGATTGAGGAGAGATCCTGAGAAATTCTATTGTTTTAGTCTTAATTTGAAGGCATTTGTGACTGGAATTTCCATCCACCCATCCATTTTCTACTGTTTTCCGGGTCAGGTCGTTTCAGGAGGGATACCCAGACTTCCCTTTTCCTAGCCACTTCTTCCAGCTCTTCCGGAGGGATCCCGAGGCGTTCCCAAGCCAGCCGAGAGACTTGGTCTCTCCAGCGTGTCCAAGGTCGTCCCCAAGGTTTCTTTCCGGAGGCACATGCCCAGAACACCTCACCAGGCATCTGAATCAGATGCCCCAGCCACCTCATCTGGCTCCTCTCAATGCGGAGGAGCAGCGGCTCGACACTGAGCCCTTCCCCGATGACCGAGCTTCTCACCCTCTCTCTAAGGGAGAGCCCGGACACCCTGCGGAGGAAACTCATTTCGGCCACTTGTATCCGGGTTTTGTTCTTTCGGGCTCGTGCCCATAGGTGAGGGTAGGAATGTAGATCGACTGGTAAATTGAGAGCTTCACCTTTTGACTTCGCTCCGCATCACTCCAGACGCTGCACCGATCCGTCTGTCGATCTCCCGCTCCGATCTTCCCTCCCTCGTGAACAAGACCTTAAGATACTTGAACTCCTCCTCCACTTGGGGAAGGAGGAGCTCATGCCAAACCTGGAGAGGGTACGCCACCCTTTTCCGACTGAGGACCATAGTGTTGGATTTGGAGGCGCTGATGCTCTCGGCTGCGACACCTTGCGGAGGAAACTCATTTCGGCCGCTTGTATCCGGTATCTCGTTCTTTCGGTCACGACCCAAAGCTCGTGCCCATAGGTGAGGGTAGGAACGTAGATCGAATGGTAAACTGAGAGCTTCACCATTCGACATCGGTCCCTCTTTACCACAACGGACCGACACAAAGTCCACATCACTGCAGACGCTGCACCGATCCGTCTGTCGATCTCCCGCTCGGATCTTCCCTCGCTCGTGAACAAGACCCCAAGAGATGCTTGAACTCCTCCACTTGGGGAAGGAGGATCTCATGCCAGACCCGGAGAGGGTACGCCACCCCTTTTCCGACCGATGACCGTAGTCTCGGATTTGGAGGTGCTGATTCTCATCCCGGGCCCTTCACACTCTGCTGCGAAACGCTCCAGTGAGAGTGGCGGTCACGGTTTGATGAAGCCAACAGAACCGCATCATCTGCAAAGAGCAGAGATGCGATGCTGAGCCCAGCAAACCGGAACCCCTCTACGCCTCGGCTGCGGCTAAAAATTCTGCCCATAAATGTTACGAACAAAATCGGTGACAAAGGGCAGCCAGATTTTGGTGTTCAGGTCAGAAGAGAATGTTGTGTTGACCATCTTAGAGTCAAAAAAATGAACTTTAAAACTCAAAACTGTTGACCTGGTTTGTGAAGTCCACCACAACGCCACAATTGTGATCTTAAAATCCTGAAAGCTGCAGAAAAGCTGACTTTGATGCTGCCGCAACGTCTGCGTTTGGACTTGTTTAATTTATGTTTTAGCAACACATTTAAATATATCCAAACGCGCTGCTTTGCAGTCGGCAGCGCGCGATCCGTCGAGAAGGCCTCAGCCATCGATTTCGGCTTCTTCCACAGAATGCATGACCATATCGGGCCCAGGTCGGGAACCCGGCCAGGCTCCATTAAACCCCCCCCCCCCCCCCCCTCGCAACCATGGCGGAATGAGGAACGAATAATGAGAAGAAGCTAAGACGGTTGACCGTTATCCGGGCTCCCTTGTGTTGAGGATAAGAACCACGTAATGTTCTGTAAATGTACACATGCCTGCATGATGGAGTCATCTGTACGCCCCCCCCCCCCACCCCCCAACGCATGCTTCACTGATAAACTTAACAAGGTTGGGGCATGCTGTCGTATCTGTGTGAGGTTTTTTTTTTTTTTGTGTGTGTGTGTGTGTTTTGTTTTTTGGTTTGCAGCCAGTGGTGGGTAGCAACCAAGTACAAATACTTTGTGACTCTGCTGCTTACCGGAAGTCAAATTTTCAGGTGTCGGTACTTTTACTTGACTGTTTTATTAGACTATATTTGAAAACATAACTGTACTTCCTGTTTGTTATTTTGTCTAAACGGGCTTGTTTTTTTCATGAGGAACAGAATTTCATTTTTACTTCTGTACTTGTCTGTACATTTAAAAGCATTTTTATTTTTTTTATTTTTAAATTGCGCAGTTGAACCAGTCCTTTTATTTTGACTGACCGGACGTCGTTTCCTGCGAGGTCCGTTTTGACCCGTCAGTTTGCACATCGGCGTTCACCACCGGCTGACCTTGCGTCCGACAGACGTTTCGTCCCAGGTGTCTGCCGTCAGTCATCCGTCCATCTGTTTTCTTTGCCGCTTATCCTCACAGAAGACAGCCATTATGTACAAGAAAAGAATGACAAAGGAGTTGACAAGGATTTACATATTTAGTGTAATTATGGCTTTTACTGATTGACAAAACTGCATTCAAACTTTCAGTTTTGCTGTTGGAAGAACAGAAATCTTGACCCCCCCCCCCCCCACCACAAAAAACACAAATCTGACAAACATTTCCCAAAATGTCACACAAAACATTTTAAAAGGACGAAAACCCCCCCCAAAAAATGTCATCCATCTATCCATTTTCTTTGCCGCTTATCCTCAAGAAGACGGCCATTATGTACAGGAAAAGAATGCCAAATGAGTTGACAAGGATTTACACTATTACTGTAATTATGGCTTTTACTGATAGACAAAACTGCATCAAACTTTTAGTTTTGCTGTTGTAAGAACAGAAATCACAAATTTGACAAACATTTCCCAAAATGTCACAAAAAAACTTTTTAAAAGGACAAAAAAACAAAGTAAATGTCATCCATCCATCCATTTTCTTTGCCGCTTATCCTCATGAGGGTCGCGGGGAGCACCGGAGCCAATCCCAGCTGTCAACAGGCAGGAGGCGGGGTTACACCCTGAACTGGTCGCCAGCCAATCGCAGGGCACGTAGAGACAGTCGCAATCACACCTCGGGGCAATTTAGTGCCGATTAATGTTGCATGTTTTTGGGATGTGGGAGGAAACCGGAGTGCCCACCCGGAGGAAACCCACGCAGGCACGGGGAGAGCATGCAAACTCCACACAGGCCGACGCTTTAGCAGCTCAGCCACCATTTTAATTTTTTTTTTTTTTTTTTTACTTAGTGTTTGTCATCCGTAAAGACGCTAAACTGTCCCGCTCCTGACGTGCATCCTTTTTTTTTTTTCGACTTAATTTTAACGTGAAACACATTCTAGCGCAAATTTGGTGTCTGGATCTTTAGTTGCTGACTTCCCCATCTTGTTACCGCTACGATCACGCAGCGGTTCTTATTCGCGGACAGTACAGTCGACGTATTTAGCGCGTTGTTTTTGTGCCAGGTGGAGGAGACGAGCAAGGCAGCAGCTGTGGGCCTGCAGGCGGGCGACGAGCTGGTCAACATTAACGAGATTCCCCTGAGCGGCTTCAGGCAGGAGGCGATCTGCTTGGTGAAAGGATCCCACCGGACCCTCAGTCTCATGGTGAAAAGGTGAGCGCGGCGACAAGCTTTCTCGCCAGCCGGCCGATCCTGTTCGCGCTTTTCGTGACGCGTCAAGGAAGACGGGTTGTGGGTGACATCATCCCCTAAACGCACGCACGCAACTTTTGGACTAAGTCCAACTAGGACGCATTGGCTCGTGATGGGAAGTACCCATCAACAAATACTTTGTTACTGTACTCGAGTAAATGTATATTTGTTTCAGGTATCGTCAGTATTTTTACTTTTACACCCTACATTTGTAAACAGAGGCCTTTACTTTCTTCTGTCAAAATATGATTTTTTTTTTTTTTTTTTACAACCTCCACTGATGACGACGACTGTGAACAACAAAGAGGGGAAGAAAGTCCGTTAAGATTCGAATTACTCGATTTAAGATCTTGAAGTTATGAATCACGTAGCGTGACCAGTGATTCGCAGGCTTGGTGGCATTTTTTGGGTGGGGGCGGGGCTTCACATCGATTATCCCCCCCCCCCCCCCGCCAAAATAATGGGAGATAATCATTTTCTTCCATAAACTGCCGACACACAGCGTTAACACTAACAACACGGCAGGTCTGCTGCTTATGAGGCACCACACGTACTGTACATAATGAATCCCCTTTGGAATATTTTTGATTTATTGATGTTAAACTGTCAAACGCTTAAATTTGAGTTATTCAAACATATTAAATGTTGTGCTTAAAGGGCCACTTTCTTCAGGTTTTTGAATAATTTCATTTTCTTTTTACTGTAGGGGAAAATTGAATAAAAAAAAAAATTGCGAAAGTCATCAAAATGAAATCAGTACTTCTACTTTTGCCATCTTTTTCTGTGCAAGTATCCGTACTTCGACTTAAGTAATCGCTGCGAGTACTTTTGCCACCACTGTGCTTCACCTTTACGCTCCTTTACACCTTCAATATCTCCGTGACGTTCTCGCGGTTTCATATCTTGTTTAAACTGATGAATCATTCGTCGGGCTCCTTCCAACAAACGGCCTGTGTGCGCGCAACAATGGCGGCTTTGTCTGCCGGTCGCTACCCGCTTGTCTTTCTGTATGTTCTCATATCATATCATAACTTGCACACACACACACACACACACACAGAGCCTTCCTTATAAGGAAGGCCTTTCACTGTTAGTCTCACCACAAGAAGAGGCTTTGAGTGGCAACCGGTTTTATCTTGAAAACAATATGGCGGAGGGTGGTAGAGTAGCCAAAAATTGGAGTCAAGATTCTGTCCTCCCTAATATTACTGGTGAAAATATGCATTTAAGTGCGAGAAAAAATATGGCATAGTCATGCTTTTAATCCAAATATCGACATCAAATAAAGAATTTGTACATGCCCAACAATATCACATTAAATGAAACAATAACAAATCACGTTTTTGGAAAATAATGTAAGGCAAACTGTACGAAAGTAAATTACTGCCACCAGGATTTGAATTTGAACTGTAAAGTCATCACATTTTCAATTTACATTCATTTTTACATTCATTTACAATTCGCTGTTTAAAATTCACCGTCTGTGCCAGCACGCAGGGTTACTTCAGGTCAGAAGCGAACAGCCAGCCAATCGCAGTTCTCTTTCTTAGTCACGTGACGCCACATACTAATAAAGGGTAACTGGATTGGCCGGCTGTTCGGTTCTGACCCGAAGTAACCCTGCCCGGTGGCACGGACGGTTGAATTTTAGACGCCGAATTGTACCCAGTTGAATTGTTAACATTGAAAAGTGACACTGAAATGCAACTATTGAAAATGTGATCGCTTTACATTTCAAATTCGAATCCTGTTGTCTGCGCCATTTGAAATTCAAATCCTGGTGGCACTAATATACTTCCATAAAACTCACCCACAAAAAAATTATTTTTAATTTACTTTGTTTGTTTGTACTCGGGGAAACTGTGCAGAAAGGCTGACCAGGCAGAGACGACCCAGTCAGTTGTTTCTGACTCGTTTCACGTGAATTTGTCAATTCGGAAACTCGGTTCTGCCTGGGCCCATGCGGAGTTCATTTGGGCTCACGTGACTGCCAGGCTCGGTTTATTTGCTGGAACTGTCATTTGACAGCGCCCGAGGGAGAAGTTTCGATGACGAGCTCAACGTAGTTGATCACGCGAGCAAAAATTGATTTGTAAAAATGAAGGGAGTGATGGTCGAAATGAAAAATCCTAAAATAAACCAAAATTAGCACCAATTTTTTTGGTTTTTTGAAAAACTTAGCAAAATAATTTGTCTTCTTTTTAAGGGAACTTTACAGACGAGTGCAATTTCTGTCATCAAAGTACATTCTTCTGCTTTTTCCTTTCGGCTTGTCCCGTTAGGGGTCGCCACGCAATGTCGCATTTTTTTTTTTTTTGCAGTTTTACACCGGACGCCCTTCCTGACGCAACCCCTCTGCATTTTAGCCGGGGAGAGAAGCGTATTCCCAGGCGGTCTCCCGTCCAAGTACCGAACCGGGGCCAAACCCGCTCAGCTTCCGAGATCTGACGAGGCCTGTAATCAAAGTACAGGATTGTGCTTTAATTTAGAGTTGCAAGCGAGTGAACGTTTCAAGTGCTGCCAAAAGCAAAACAATTTTTTACGGAATAGTCGCGCAACTCGACGGCCACAAAGTCAGGAACACTTTGGGTCCCGTTCGCGATCCGCGTTAGAACACAGGAAGCCTCTGTACCATGCGTACAGTTTCCAAATGGAAATGCGCTTTTTGTCGAGGTCGCCCGTCCCTCGCTGGCTGCCGCTGATTTGCGATCAATACCGTCGTTGCGAAACAATGCGGGCGCTTGTTGTTTTGAGCGCATCGCAGCGGGAGGCGTCGAGCGCTCATCTGCTTATTGTTGCCGTCCCCACGCTAAATGGAGAAAGATGTTTCCTGCTGACAGGATCGTATTGTTCTTAGTGGGTTTTCCGCAGCGTCTGAGCCGCGCGGGACCCGTCGGCTTCCTTCCTGCTCTCGGGCCGTGTTCAAAAATTGCCTCGACGAGCGTTTACGAGGTTATCCAAACCATATTTGCTAGTTTGCGGGACACCGTAGTCGTTTCGTAAACTCTTGTTTACCAGCAGAAAAATCTTATGAGTATGGTGTAGATTTTATATCATAGTCAAAAGGGCTTTCTGGAGGGAAAAAAAAAAAAAAAAAAAAAGTGTACTGCAGAAAAATAATACACAGACCTTTGAGAATTTTTTTTTCGGGGTGAAACAGCTCATCAAATAATGAAATAGTTTTGTTAAATGATGCAGAATTTAAGTTTTTTTTTCTCAGTCAAATACTCAATTCTCCCCCAAAAAATAATAATAAAAAAATATATATATATTAAAAATTATATATAATAATAATAAAAAAATATATGTATATAATAACCAAATAACCTGAATCTGTTCATGATGCACAATTTTTTTTCTCGATCAAATATTTAATTCTCCCCCCAAAAATATATATATTAAAAATTATATATAATTAAAAATAATTATATATATATATATATAATATATATATATATAGATATATATATATATATATTCAAATGCTTCAGCCTTGAAAATGACATCTCGAGTCATAAATATACCTATCCAAATAACATGAATGTGTTCATGATGCACAATTGAGTTTTTTTCTCGGTCAAATACTCAATTCTCAAAACAAAACATATATACAAATATATATATATATATATATATATATATATATATATATATATATATTCAGATCCTTCAGCCTTTAAAATGACATCTCGAGTCATAAATATACCTATCCAAATAACATGAAACGCATTGAAAATACGAACAAGGAAGGAAAATATATTTTTTTTGGAGGGGGGGAGGGGGGGTCAAACAAAATTTCAAATGAATCCTTTTGTAGCATCGCTGTCCTCGCTATCTCGCGGATCATGTTGAACAGGAAGCTGTCGGAACCTGCTCCCGACTGCAGGTGCGGCCTCTTTACAAGCGGTGCAGTGACAAAAGTGGGATTGTTGATGAAGCGCCATCGCAGATCGCCACCCACGCCAGCTCCAGAGGTGCGGAGCGCATTTGAGCGCGTGCGCGACGTGCCTCGACGTGGCACACTGACGGTTTTTTGCAATGGTATTAAGTACATGTGACTGGTTCATTCATACAATCAAATGACATGTAACAAGTATAATATATTTCAACAGCTTTCTCATATTTCACTCTGAAATTTTTAAAGCTAACTTCATGCTGGCTTAGGCGCACCCTTGATGATTATTATTATTGTTATTATTTTTTTTTTTTTAAATTCCGGGCGGCACAGTGGGTCAGCTGGAAAGCGTCGGCCTCACAGTTCATAGGTCCTCGGTTCAATCCTGCCTGTGTGGAGTTTGCATGTTCTCCCAGTGCCTGTGTGGCTTTTCTCCGGGTGGGCACTCCGGTTTCCTCCCACGTCCCAAAAACATGCGACATTAATCGGTCGCTCTAAATTGCCCCGAGGTGTGATTGTGAGTGCAGCTGTTTGTCTCTATGTGCCCTGCGATTGGCTGGCGACCAGTTCACAGTGTACCCCGCCTCCTGCCCGTTGACAGCTGGGATAGGCTACAGCGCTTTCCGCGACCCTTGTGAGGATAAGCGGCAAAGAAAATGGATGGATGGATGACATTTACTTTGGGTTTTTTTTTTGTCCTTTTTAAAAAGTTTTTTTGTGACATTTTGGGAAATGTTTGTCAGATTTATTTTTTTTGGGGTGAGGGGGGGGGTCAAGATTTCTGTTCTTCCAATGACAAAACAAAGTTTGAATGCAGTTTTGTCATAATTTGCCCTATGACTGACTGGAACAAGTTCAGCTCGTCATCTGCCTTTCGTCCAAAGTTAGCTCCGATAGGCTCCAGCACTTCTGTGACCCTTGTGAGGATAAGCGGATTGAAAAAAGGATGGTTTTGTGCTAGAAAAGAAATTAAATTAGTCATAATTAGATTGGCTGGCAAGCAGTTCAGGGTGTACGCCGCCTCCAACTCGTTGACAGCTGGGATAGGCTCTAGCACTTACCGCGACCCTCGTGAGGATAAGCGGGAAATGGATGGATGACTGACTGCAGACACCTGGGAGGAAATGTCTATCGGACGCAAGGTCAGCTGGTGATGTACGGCGATATTAAACTGACATGTCAGAGCGGTCCTCGCAGGAAACAAGGACTGATTCAACCGCTGTGTTTACAAGTTTTTTTTAAAAAAAGTTTTTTGATGTACAGAAGTAAAAATGAAATCCTATTCCTCATGAAAAAAAACAAGCCTGTTTAGGAAAAATAATAATGAGCACTACCGTGACCCTCGTGAGGATAAGTGGCTAAGAAAATGGATGCATGAAATAAATTCCGTCTCCAAAGCCAGGTTCACTGACCAACAGGAAATTTGTAGACTCACAAAAATACTCTCGTGAGGCAATGACCAGAAAGACACAAGAAGTGTCCATATTGCCCATTGCCAGGACTCCATAAAAAAGCAGTTTTCCCAAGTCCACAATTCAGCCACTCAGAACGGTCTTCCCCACTACACCAGTCACTCACATTTGAAAAATGTCAGTCATGCCCGCAGATATATAGTTGCAGGTGTGTGCTCTTTGTAATTCTCAGTGTACCCCTTTAAGAGGCGAGGGGGGCGGTGTCAGGTAAACCAGGAAGTAGAAGTAGGCTGAGCAGCAGCTCTTTATTAGGGACCGAGTGCTGGTTCACTGCGGTGGGTCGGTTTTCATAAGCGCTGAGAGTGTGCGACGAGTGCGCAGTGGCGCACCTTAGAGGGAACATTGGTCGTTCGTGGCGCTCTCGTTGTTTTGGAGGTAGCAAGAGGGAACACTGCTAGCCTGTTCTTGAAGCTGGATGGCAGAAGCTCGAGTCCTCGGGTCTGCCATTTCAATTCGATGTGGTCTTTTCGGAGGGGTCCATCAAAAATTGAAGTTTTTGTGCAATTGCTACCAAATTAGAACCACAAATTTTAGACAGATGTGTGAGAGTAAATTGGTAAACATTTTGAGTTTCTGACACGGAGTGTGGGCGGGCCGTGGCGCCAAAGCTTGTTGACTCACCAACGCTACAAAACAGGAAATACTCATAGTTTGGTCACGTTTTGAAAATTCAGCCCTCCGAGCCGGTTTGGCTCAGCAACGCGAAATTTGGTGTCTATCTTGAGTAGGCCCACAAATACACAAGAAGTCTTCCATTTTGGTCTGAAGGTTTTGCTTTTGGCCGTTGAAATGGGTCCTTCAAAGAAGAACTTGTTCGAACGCAACAATTTTGGAATTTCAAAACCTGTAGTTTTGCTCCAATGTGAAATTCGATTAATAGTCATGCTCATAAAGCCTCGTGACAAAAAGACTTGCTAGCTTTGTTAAAATAACCGTTTTAGATGTATTTGGGCCATTTCCAATGGGTCCATCCATTTTCTTCGCCGCTTATTCTCACAAGGGACGCGGGGAGTGCTGGAGTCCATGAACTGAACACACCCTGAATCGCAGGGCACATTTGAGGCAAATATTGTGAGCATGTGAAAAGGGAACGCTCAACATCAATAAAATCCCAACTATCGGACCGATCTTTCTGATACGGTGGTACCTCTACTTACGAACGTCTCTAGTAATGAAAAACTCAGGTTACAAAACGCCTCCGGAAAGATATTGTCTCTTGTTACGAAGGAAAATTCAGGTTACAAAAGGCAAAAATAGGTACTGGTAATCGCAGCCCCCAAATTTCATCCATTTCTTTGCCCCTTATCCTCACGAAAGGTCGCGGGAGTCTATCCCAGCTGTCATCGGGCAGGAGGCGGGATACGCCCCGAACTGGTCGCCAGCCAATCGCAGGGCACATTGAGACAGACAACAGTCACACTCAGAAGCTCACCTACGGGCAATTTAGCGTGTCCAATTAATGTTGCATCTTTTGGGGATGTGGGAAGGAACTGGAGTGCCCGGAGAAAACCCACGCAGATACGGGGAGAGCATGCTAACTCCACACAAGCGGGTCCGGAATCGAATCCGGGACCTCAGGATTGTGAGACCAACACTTTCCAGCTGACCCACCGTGCCCCCCCCCCCCCCTTTCCAATGGGTCCTTTCCCGATAAACCGGATTGTCGTAAAGATCCGACGATGCCCTTGACTGCCCCCCAAAGGCCCAAACATGTAATTGACGCTGACGTAACGTTTACCTTGCCCTTCACTCTTTAGCGCTTTAGTTCAGACCTCTCTCGTTCTTTCTCTCCCTCCCACCATATCCAAGCAACTCTGGGAATCATTAAAACTTTACAACGCGCGAGCTCTCGTCATGCATTGCAGCGGTTGGGCCCCCCCTTCTGGCGTTTTTGCTGAAGTGCATTTATCATGGCCTTGCATTTGTTTGTCGACGTTATAGCGGCGCGCGGCGTGGTTTTCGTGGTTACGTTTTAAGGCCTCGTATCCTACAGAGCTTCGGTCCACCATCCAGTTCTACCTGGAAAAGCTGAGCGGACACAGCAGGTTTTTTTGTTTTTTTAATAAGCCCACGCAGCATCTTTGGAATGCGCTACGCCGAATTCATTGCTTTGCGGCGGAGGACGTTCAGGTGACGAACTTGCAACCCATTTTGTGTGGTCAGTGCAGTCGCTGACAATCGTTGTTGGAAAACGGTCAGTTTTTTTAAATTTGATTAATATTTATATTGGACCGGGCGGCGCGGTGGATCAGCTGGTAAAGAGTCGGCCTCACAGTTCTGAGAACCCGGGTTCGATCCCGGCCCCCGCCTGTGTGGAGATTGCATGTTCTCCCCCGTGCCTGCGTGGCTTTTCTCTGGGCACCCCGGTTTCCTCCCACATCCCAAAAACATGCAATATTAATTGGACGCTCTAAATTGCCCACAGGTGTGATTGTGATTGCGACTGTTTGTCTCTGTGCCCCGCGATTGGCCGGCGACCAGTTCAGGGTCTACCCCGCCTCCCGCCCGTTGACAGCTGCGATAGGCTCCAGCATTCCTTGCGACCCTTGTGAGGATAAGCTGGGAAAGAAAATGGATGATGGATTATATTGGACATTTTTTTGTTGTTGTCCCTGGCTCAGTTGGAATCTAAAGAGACGGACAGAACTGAGGTTAGTCAAACGGGTACCGGCTTGTTTTTCCTTCTCCAAAAGTGCCATGATGGGCGTTTGCAGTTTTTGATCGTGGATGCTGGAAATTTGTCCAAAATCCTGCTTGAGCTGGTCCCCCCCACCCCCGCCCATGTACCAATTCTCCCTTACTTTACAAAGCCGCGACTTTGGAATTAAACGGCAATTTACCTTGATGAAGAAAATGGACTAATTTCATTCAAGACCAAGGCAGAAACCCGTGTTTGGCGACCAGTCAGTGTCACGCCCCAAAGGTCGTTGTGGAGCATTAAAACCGACTAGGCAAGCGCGTGGAGGAAACGCAAAGTTCACACAGGAAACCCGGAGCCGAGATTCGAACCGCAGGGTTGCTAACCGCTAGCCCCGCTCCGTCGCCGTCGTCCTGAGTCCTTGCAAAGCTCATTAGCCGGGCTTTCGCCGAGTGGGGTGCGCCCTGGAGATCGACCGGTTGCCATAGCGATGAGAGAAATGCACATCCGTCTCTCAACATGAGCTGGGGGGGGGGGGGGTTCAGCGTTAGCGTATTAGCCACTTGTGAGCCAATAGGCTTCAGAACCTCAGCAAGGGGGACTGTCTTGGACAATAGCCTTCCTCCTTCCTCCTCCTCCTCTTCTTCTTCTTCTTCTTCCACTCTCTCTCTCTCTCTCTCTCTCTCTCTTCCACGGGTAAGAAACTCCTCACTCGCGACGGAAGTCTCCACTTTTTAAAAATGACGGTGGAGATTTCAGGGAGTTTGCGGGTGGCCGTTGAGCGGCCCTGCTTTGCGTCTTTGGACTGAGCAAGTCGCTCTTTACGTAGTCGTCTTTGGGATCCTTTGGCCTCCTGCTTGGTGAGTTCAAAACAAACTTTAGTTTAGCCCGTATTGGGATTATGACCCCGATACTCGATTGTTATGATTATTTCGGGAGGTCGGCCTTCATTTAGGTTAAGCCACGATCAGCTAGATTTAGCCTTTGCGACCCAAATTAATCTTTACCGTGTGTTTTGAAGGGCTTATATCTGTAAATATTAACACATTTTCTGTTGCTAGGTGATAATCGTATATTAGGAACAACATCAGAATCATCTTTTTTGTTCTATGTTGGAGACACAATGAATACGTCTGCAGTAATCGGAATCAGTCTGGCTCATAAGATCGTAATCTCAAGGGCCTGACTAGTAAATACAATAATAATATGAAAGAAAACAAAGTGTTTATGTCATTTTTCTGGCTAAATGGTAACTCAAACTCAAAACATTTGTATCGCACATCATCTTTCCCTGCTGAAATGAATGGAAATGCAGTTAATGCGTTCCGGCCTCACACAAAAAAACTGTTTTAGATATGAAAAAAAGCATTGTATAAATCTCATTTTATGAAAGTGTTCAAAAATGCTACAACCAAATAGAACGTAGAGAAGTGAACCATTTTTACAACATTTTCTTGATTCAATTCAATGGAGGTTGTGCGGCTACTTCTGGTGTGCGCCTTGTGACACCAGAAATAGCCGTATAATGCAGACAAACATCGCTACGTTTCAAAGTAAGATCCAGTTATGAGTTTTCAGAGAGGATACAAAATGTGGGTGTATTATGTTATCATCTTCATGTGTTGCACCACCGTTAGTGTTCTCAGAACCGTGGCTTGGGGGTTACAACACTGATCCTATTCATTCGCCTGTTTGTGGCGTTTTGCCTTGTTTGTTAGCATTAAGCTAAACAGATGTGTCATCTTAACGTATGTTCTCGTTTCAAAAGTCAATTTGATTTCTTTATATTGACAAACTTTGGCAATAAACAGCTTGTAGCCTTTTTTTTTTTTTTTTTTTTTGGAAGAATTGTTTACTATTTGCCAAACTTTGTTGTAAAATTGAGTTAAATTCACTGCCACCTCTTGTATCGCAAAACTTGCCCGCAAGTAAAGCAAATAAACTCCCAAATGATGGTCAGTCGGATCACTTGAATTTTAAGGCTCCACAGTTTGGCGAGCATGTTTTTTTTTTCCCCTCCACCAAAACTTTTCTGAGCATAAATTGAACAATAGTGTTAAATATCACGGAAATTCCATGCTAACTTTTGGGACGTTTTCCAACCCCGTCCGTGCACACTTAACGATAAAAAGTGACGATTGCGTTGTGCCGCGTTCGCCCCCCTCGCGCCGCGTCCCGACCGACTCACTTTTCTGAGCATATCTGCGGCCGCCCAGCTGTAGCCCTGACGATAGGCCTAATAAAGCCGGCCTCATTTGCATACCAATGGCCGGCGCCATGTGTGGCTGCCTGCGAGCGCCCCAGAAACGCCGGAGATGGGAGGTCCGCCGAGCTGGCTGTTTCTTTGTCTTCTCTACAAGCTTTTAACTCTAATCCAGTCTTTCCTCCCGTCCCAATTTTTTTTTTTTTTTTAAATTGGCTGTCTTTTTAAAAACATTTTCAACCGTCATGCCACCGCCATGTCATCGGCTCACTTGAAGGCCTTCAGTTGAGGAAACCGCAAGGGCACAACCGAGCGAAGCTAACGCTTTTGTTTGTCGGTTCCGAGCCAAATCGGAGTCCAAAGCTTTGTCCGAAATGCTTGACCGTTGCAACATTGCGCAGACTTTTAATGACGTTCTCATTCTAGAAACTAGTTGCCGCATGTCCGCCAACACTGAACAAGCCATGAAGTCACCAAGACAAACTCCACAAGTACCACCATCATTAAATCTACAATGTATACTTATTATTGGAAGCCTCTGCAATTTAATATAGGAAATAAAATTAAAAAAAATACTTAAACAGAGATTAAGTTAAAATGTGTTGCACATAAAAATTCGATAAATAGAAATTACCAAAGTAAAAGTTAAACACAATCAGTTCTACGTGATGAAGTAAAATGATGGTGAAAAGGTCGGTCAAGTTGGAGATCCATGCATCCATCCATTTTCTGATCTGCTTATCCTCACAAGGGTCGCAGGAGTACTGCAGCCAATCCCAGCTGTCAACGGGCAGGAGGCGCATAGACAAACAGCCGCACTCACAATCACACCTAGGGGAAATTTAGAGTGTCTAATTAATGCTATTGTTGTTTGGTAACACAAAAATGCTTGTAATATCTCAATGTTACCATTTATATGACATGACAATTTGAAATTTTGGCACAGATTTGAACAAAAATCATGAAAGTTGATGCATATGATTTGCCTTCGCGGGCCACATAAAATCATGCGGCGGGCCGGATCTGGCCCCTGGGCCTTGAGTTTGATAGCTGTGATGTACACACACGTGCAACCTCGATTTACATTTCTGCCAGTGATGTTTTTAATTGTATAATATTTCATCCATCCATTTTCTTTGCCGCTTATCCTGACGAGGGTCACGGAGAGTGCCGGAGCCAATCCCGGCTGTCAACGGGCAGGAGGCGGGGCACACCCTGAACTGGTCACCAGCCAATCGCAGGGCACATTGAGACAAACAGCCACGCTCACAATCACACCTACGGGCAATTTAGAGTGTCCAATTAATGTTGGATGTTTTTGGAATGTGGGAGGAAACCCACGCAGGCACGGCCGTGGAGAACATGCAAACTCCACACAGGGAGGGCCGGGATCGAACCCTTGACCTCAGAAGTGTAAGGCCAACACTTTACAACTTCTCCAACGTGCTGCCCCAAATTGTAGATAAACTTTCAAAACAATTTACTACATTAAAAAATATGCCTACCCAACTTGAGTTCCGTACAGTGAAACGGGCCTTTTACAACAGAAATCACTTGTACGGAACCTTAATAGTTTGGAGGTCACAGTCGGTCAGGTTCAAATTAAGGACAAAATGTAAAGCATAGAACAGATTTAACACACAGAACAGCTTAAGTCTTCTCAATTTAGCAAAGTGCAACGGCATCCTGTGTCTTTTTTTTTCGGACGTTACAATATTAGTGCTTAGTCTTCTTTTTAGCAAATTAACGATGCAGGCAAGTTCAATAGTTGATATTAATTTGAAATATTATACAATTCAATACATCGCTGGCAGAAATGTAAGTAGAGGTTGCGCGGGTGTGTACATCACAGGTGTCAAACTCAAGGCCCAGGGGCCAGATCCGGCCCGCCGCGTGATTTTTTTTTTTTTGTGGCCCACGGAGACGAATCATAAGTATCAACTTTCAGGATTTTTGTTTAAATCTGTACCAAAATTTCAAATTGTCATATCATAAATGGTAACGTTGAGATATTACAAGCATTTTTGTGTAACCAAACAACAATAGTTGAAAAACCCCATTCCTCTCGATTTCTGATTCCAAAACGAGTTCATAAATTTCACATGTAAACTTGATGAGGCGGTTAAAGATTTTTATGATTTCGCAGTCACAACGGCCCTCCGAGGGGAACCAGAAGTAAAATGTGGCCCACGACAAAAATGAGTTTTACACCCCTGGTGTACATTTTTTTTTTTTTTTAATCAGCTAGCCGTGATTTTCGCTACCTAGCTTGAGCTGAACTCTGTTCACTCAGTCACGCCCAAAATTTTTGGATCATGTCTTTTTAAATAAGAAAAACAAAACATCACTCCTCTGTATGTATGTATAATATAAAAATATTTTTTAAAGTATAACAATTAAAAAAATGAAAGCGTTCATCTTTTTTTTTTTTTTTATCCCATTTTTTTTTTTCACGTTACCAAAGTTGATGTGATGTTAGTCGGATATACGTCAAGGTACTGTCGAGTCGGCGTCTTTCCCCAAATCGGGTCATTGGCTGCTAAATGGAATTATTGGAAGCTTCAAGGAGAGGAAGGCGAAGCGGGAGGGCAGACGACAGCTTGCTGCAAAGGGGTGAAGTGGCTGATCTGATAGCGGATGAGATTCTCCCATCACTAAGCCCCCCCCCCCCCCCCACGCTGCTCATGTTCCCCTGCGGACCATATGTTCTGTTGACATAATTCCGAGTCCCATGATGGACATATGTTATCTTTGCTGAGTCAGTCGACATTCCGGGACTGGGAAATATTTCGTGCACCGGTCGGGCCCAGCAGAGGGAGCTGTAGCACTTATTAATACCGTATTGTTTCTGTAGAAGTACAGTAAGTACACTAGCAACCACATTTTTCTCAATGAAATTATTTCAAATGCTATTAAGATGTCATTCATCAAGGTATATAAAAAGGTCAACATTTTAAACATTAAAGAAATATATTTGAAAAGAAGCAGAAATTGCCGGGGCATTCGCGTGTTGACGGGGAAGATGATTTGAGATCCATTTGTTTGAATCTGCTCGCACCATCACGGAACCCACTTTATCCGCAATTTGGGAATCACGATTGCGGGGATTCTTTCTCCGAATGAGCAAAAAAAAAAAAAAAAAAAAACCCCAAAAAAGTGCAATTCCGCAACCCGCACACGTCCCGCGATGCCGCCGACGCGATTGTTGCTGAGTTCTCCGTGTGTGTGTGTGTGTGTTCCTTCCACTGCTGCCCAGGAATATGAAAATGGTGGACATTGTAGCTCACAAAATGCCCTCAGAGAATGACGTGCACGTGGCCCGAAGCTTCCTTACCAAGATTTTGCGAAGTTCCATGAGGTACGGTTCCGTGGCGTCATCCAGTAGCTTAACCCTCATGTCGCCGCATACCCACCACTACCCACCTCCTCCCGCATTCATCTTTTTTTTTTTATATATCATTTTATCCGCTGCTTCTGTCCTTTTTTTTTTTTTTTTTTTTTTCCGTAGCGACTTGTAGCCTTCCTCTCCGGCATGTGGATTGTCGCTAGCTTCATTCCTCGTGTAGAGCATGTTCGGAGGTTTTACTGGTTGTGGTTTTGACGTATGTCGCCACTGTGGACCTGACGTGCATCTCTGGCGTGGGGGGTGGGGGAGGGAGGGGTAGGTTTTTAGTCGATACCTGACAAGCGACTCATCAGGGAAGCGACGTGAGGATTGCAAAAAGGGGTGGAAATGTTTTTTGTGAATTTTGTTGGGAGTTTAAAAGCAAAACATGCAAATGTGTCAATTCCGTGTTCGTTCCATAATTCCCACGGAAAGCCTCCATCCGTTGATGTCAGTGATATTATACATTTTTTTTAAAGGGATGTGACAAGCAGCATAGTTCGTACACCCACTCGTGTTTTTTTTTTTATGCCTCTTTTCCACTGCTCATCTTGTTGAGGTGGAAACGCTTCTCCCCAAAAAATCAAATTTCAATACATACCTTGGTTTTAATGTTGATTTGATTTCACAGTGGGAAAAGAAAAGGAACAAAATGCAAAGTGCTTATCTTTTTTTTTTTAAATTTCTTAATTTTTTAATTGATCTTCATAAAGCTCTTCATTTACCAATGAATAACAAAAGATTTGCAAGTCCACAAAGTGATGTGTACCAAAAATACACAATATTTAAGAAAACACAACTGCTTTTATGGAAAGTGGAAGATCAAAAGTTGTTTTTTTTTGTTTTAGGAAAAGAAGGATGGCAGACTAGTGCAATGCTGACAGCCATAAATCGAATTTGAATCGAATAAAACTAATTTCAGACAATTGAGTAAAATTACCGTAATTTCCGGCCTACAGCGCGCACCTGATTATAAGCCTCAGCCAGGTCATTTGTAAAGGAAATACCATTTGGTACATACATAAGCCGCACGTGCCGTATTGAAACAAGAGATATCTATCAAGAAAGACGGTAAACTAAAAGAGTTTTCAAAGTTTTAATAGCTAAACTTAGCTCAACATAGCAACAACAACACGGTAGCACGAACAGGGCTGGTTTAAAAAAAGAAAAAACAGCCGCAGCAAATCAGAGACGCGGCAGTAACACAGCAACAACCAACTAGCGCGGCGCTAACGGAGGCTGTTTACAAAAAAAAAAAAAAAAAAACATACCGGTAAAAATCAGTGAGACGTGACAGTAACACAGCAGCCACACGCTAGCACAGCGCTAACAGGGTCGGTTGAAAAAACATACTGGTAAAAGTCACTTCCTCGGTACATATACTGTATTCCACCGATCTCTCTCTTACCTTTTCTGCTCGTGTGCTCAATTGCGGCTGTTAGAAAAAAAAATGCATAAATTAGCCGCATCACCACATATGTCGCAGGGTTGAAAACGTGTGGAAAAAAACAGCCACAGAAAATCACTGAGACACGGCAGTAACACTGCAGCAACACACTAGTGTGGCGCTAAGAGGGGCCGTTAAAAAAACATACTGGTAAAATTCACTGAGACACGGCAGTAACACTGCAGCAACACACTAGTGTGGCGCTAACAGGGGCCGTTAAAAAAACATACTGGTAAAATTCACTGAGACACGGCAGTAACACTGCAGCAACACACTAGTGTGGCGCTAAGAGGGGCCGTTAAAAAAACATACTGGTAAAATTCACTGAGACACGGCAGTAACACTGCAGCAACACACTAGTGTGGCGCTAACAGGGGCCGTTAAAAAAACATACTGGTAAAATTCACTGAGACACGGCAGTAACACGGCAGCCACACGCTAGCACAGCTCTAGTGCAGCGCTAACAGGGCTGGTTGGAAAAAAAAAAAAAACAACACACGGGTAAAAGTCACTTCCACGGCACATATATTCCACCGGTCTCACGCTTAGCCTTTCCGCTTGTGTGTCCCCTTGCGGCCGTTATAAAAATGCATAAATTCACCGCATAAGCGCAGGGTTGAAAGTGTCTGGAAAAAAACAGCGGTGGCATACACTGAGAACGCGGCAGCAACACACTAGCGTGGCGCTAACGCGCTGTTTAAAAATATATATATATATGTGTATATATATATACCGGTAAAATTCACTGAGACACAGCAGCGACACACTAGCACAGCGCTAGCGCAGCACTAACAGGGCTGGTTGTAAAAAAACATACTGGTAAAAGTCACTTCCTCGGCACATAAATTCCACCGATGCCACTCTTACCTTTTCCACTCGTGTGACCACTTGCGGCCATAAGAAAAAAGGCATAAATTAGCCGCACCACCGGATAAACCGGAGGGTTGAAAGTTGTTGAAAAAAAAATAAAAAATACCGCGCCTTATAGCCGGAAATTATGGTAATTTTCACATGACACCCCAGTATTACACTCTGCAGTTTCCAAAAATAAAACGTACACTTTTCGTTTCCAGCTGCTGCAGTCAATGTAAATAATTCAAAGCAATCAACTGAGTTCTTCAAATGTGCCCTTAGTCTCCTCTTGGCTAAAATATATTTCATTAGCATGGCAAACTGAAGAGGTAAATCATCGGTCTGAGTTGGCCCTGGACGCCCCCCAAATATACTGTCATCCACTCCACTTGGCAGCTTTGCCCTTATTCTCCTCTCGGATAAGGACCATTCAGATCCGTAAATACTTGTTTCCCTCCATTTTTCTTTGTTTGGATCTCATTCACACTGATGAATTCATGCAGATTTTTTTTTTTTTTTTTTTTTTTTTGCAATTTCCCGCCGTACTTTTGTGAAGCGGAGAACCAGAAACCAAAGTACAGCCGAGCTGTTACTGAGCAGTGGAAAATCGGTTTTAGGTAGCTGGTAACATTTAGCCCCATTGCTATTCTTAAAAACTGAATTTTAAACTCCAACAAGCTGCTGGAATAATTCCTTTTTAAATACGATTTTTTTTTTGTTATTTTTTTTTAAATTTTGTTGCAAGGTCCCTAAATTGACTTTTGTTTTCTTCTGTGTCCAGGCGCAGTGAACCCATAAGCAGGCCGCACTCCTGGCACGCCACTAAGTTCACCGAAGGCCAGTCCGAGTCAGCCAAAACCCAACCGTCTCCGCCCTCGGCGGGAGTGTGGCACACCTCGTACGATGCGAGGTACGGACTTTTTCGCTTCTCTTAAAGAGACGGAGTTCTTGATTGAACTAAGCACCTCTCAATGTTAATACAACTGCCAACGAAACAGCAAAGGGATTTGGGGGTGGTGTTGAAGTTCCTGTAAAAACTGCATTTTAAAAGTTTGAATTTTCATGTAGGATTTCATAACTATATGAAAAGAATGCACATGTTACACGTGGCAGGCTGCAAGGCCTGGAAAACGTTTCAATATTCCTACAGTATTTTAAAATACGTATTAGTGCTTTGAAGGAGCCAAACCGTTCCGGTATCTCTCCGCTGACACGTTGCTGGCGATTGCGGAACGCCAGTGGCACTTCCAAGAATGCTGGCCTACGCCACCAAGAAAAGCAACGCTCTCAGCGGAATGTTTTATTAGGCTAATTGCGACCATTAGTTTTTCTGCAAAAACGCGCAGCTATGATATGTCACACTTGAGCGTAGCAAGTGGAACGTGTTGATTTATGAATTTCCGTCTGAAGGAAGACTTCAGCTTTCTAATTTGCCACTCGCCGCCGGTTCTTTTTTTTAACCTGCAGTTCATCATCGACCGACCTCTCCTCCGGTTGGGAGCAAACCAACCTCTGCAGGGTTTCCGATCAGTTCAGCTCTCTCGGAAGCATGGACAGCTTAGAACATGTCCCCCAACCATACCTGGCCGGTCAGCTGTCCCCTACCAAGTCCAATAACAGCACGGAGCACCTCAGCGGCGGCGGTAAACGAGACTCGGCGTACAGCTCCTTCTCCACGAGTTCGGGCACTCCGGACTTCACGCTTTCCAAGAGCAACGGCGCCTCCACGGAGAACGTCCTGTACAAAGTCAGCCAGTGGGATGCCGGAGTGAGACCGGTCAATGGCAGGACGGGCCAAACCACGACAGAGGGAGTCAAACAGGACGACAGGCTGACGTACTTTCAGATGCCGGGAGGCTGCGACGCCCCCCAGACAGACGACCAGGTTGACTCCCACCACTCTACTTCAGGTAGAACGAGTTATGGACCGGTATGGCACGTTCCTGAGAAAAAGAAGACCACCTCCCCTTCGCCCCCGCCGCCGCCCCCGCCGGCACGCAGTGACAGTTTTGCAGCCACCAAGGAACGGGGGCTCGTCATGGCTAACCCTGAGCCCAATTCACGAATGCCGGGAAAGCCCTCCGTTGACGATCGCGGTGGCCAGAACCCTTCGCCGAAAAACGACAGGGCTAGTTTTTACTCCCACGGGCAGTTCGGCTCAAACAAGCAGCACTCCCTCTCGAGCTGTGATGTCCGGCAAGGTCCGCCCGCACATCATAGACACCATGCCGACAAAAGCACTTTTCCCGCACAGCGGTTTCCCGCTACGGCTCCCAAGCCACTAAATGTTGGGGGCTACTTCTCCAGCATGCAGGACCTCCCTACTAATGGTTCAGCTCAACCCACCGGCCAGAACCATCGGAGGAATCTAAGCACATCTCAAGCAATCGCTCCCAAAGACCCCATTAATGACAGCAGCGGGCATAGCCGGTACTACTGCGTCACGACCTGTCAGCCTACTTCGGGGAAACCAGAGGACAGGAGAAGTTCCGCTAGCCTCAACTTGACCCAGACTGGAAATGAGCAAAATTCTCTTAGCCCAAAAGCAGTCACCAAAGCAAAGTATCATCTTTCTCCACAACAGCTCAAAAACTCCTCAAATGGTAGAGAAACGAATGGATACAGCAAATACCACGTTACCTCTCCTCTAGGCACCTCGCCCCCTAAAGCCATTGGTGACGACCTAAGGAACCAGAGGGGACAAAGTTTACAAAATGAAGAGGATCCATACACAACGCGTCCCCCGATCAGACTCTCTGACCAGCGGCGGTCCCTTCCTCTGCACCACAGAGATTTCCCACAAGATACGAGACACCACAGCCAGGCCAGCGACAAGATCTGCCCAAAGGCCACGCCCATGCTCCATTCGTTGTCCATGGATGCCAAGGGCGAGGTCTCAAAAGGCCCCAAACAGGAGGAGACGGTCGAGTCCAAACAGATGCGACGCAACGAGCGCTTTGCCACCACTTTAAAGAGTGAAATCCAGATGAGGAGAGCCAAGCTGCAGAAGAGCAAGAGTGCGGCGACTCTTCCCGACGAGAACCAGTCCGAACAGAGCTCCACCGCCAAGTTGGCAGACGGCCCCTTCACAAACACCTACAAGGATAATCTGAAGGAAGCACAAGCTCGAGTTCTCAAAGCGACTTCCTTTAGGAGGAAAGATCTGGAGCCTGTGTTGGTGGAACACCCGTCAGCCGAAGCCAAATCCACTTACCCGTCCTCAGCGGTGTCTAAGAAAGATGTCACTCCTCTTCCAACAGTCTCAGAGGCCGGGACCAGTAAATCTGGGCCTCTGCGCATCGGTGGACGAAAGCGCTTTGCAGCAGAAAAGAAGGTCAGGTCCTACTCCGAACCGGACAAAATACATGAAGTCGGAGTAAAAGAAGAAGAAAGCACAAGCTCCACTGGAGACCAACAAGGCAGGAAATTGACCGACCCGAGTCCCGGCAGTTCCACGGTCCGGGGTTTTCCCGGCGAAATGGAAACCACGCAGAAAGGGACGAGAAGCAGGGACGACCCCCAGAGTGGTCCGAGGTACTCCGTTGTGGACCAGCAACGATTAGGCACCTTTGCCGAGTACGAGGCCAGGTGGAACGTTCAGAAGAAACCTCCAGAAGCGAGGGCCTCCGGACGCTTCCGGTCCGCCGACAACATTCTGGATCCTGGCTCGGAGGAGAGGATGAAACCTGCCTGTTTCCATGAAAGGTCCCGATCTTCGCCCTCTGCTGACTTCTACGGACAGGTAAGGATCAGTTTTTCTCAGCGAGGGTTCCAAAAATAGTTCTTTTAGTTTGTTCTTCACGACACACCTCAGCTTCAGGCTGACTGCAATTACGCTCGTTCTCATTCATCATCAGTTTCCCAAGGCAGAAACAAAAATGTAGTCTTTTTAAGACGGCGCTGCTGTTTTTCGTAGACCACTCCTCTCCCTGCGTGTCCCACACCGGAAAAGCAAACTTCCCAGATGGACGATCAACCTGCTGGGCCACTCAACTCTGCCTCAAGGTAATCCGGTTGATAGTCGCTGATTTGAACATGTTCACGTGCAATTGTATTTAGCATTAGCATTTAGCATTTTCCCGTTTTTTCCTCTCAAGATCTCTTTGGTCACTATCATCTCTCGTAAGGAGGTTATGTTTTTGCGGGCTGGCGCTATCTTCGGTTTTCAAACGCCCGCAAGAGTCGAAACAAATCTGTCAAAGAGATGGCGGCCGGTCGCTCATTGATTCCTCCCCTCGCGGAGGAACAGTGACGGCTTTATAATCCGACGGGGGGGGCAACGCGGCGTTGACGGCCTTTTTCGCCACAGCTGTGTCAACACACGCCGTCTCCGCGGTGCCGCTTTGTGTCAAGCGGTCCAGGTTCTTCTCTAGTGCCCTGAGAACGCGTCCCGGTCACGTGGTCCTGGTGCCTCGGTGCGCATTGAACCAGTTATTCAGGAGTCATTGGTTTTTCTCGACCCCCCCCCCCCCCCCCCGACACGCACACAGGTGAAACCGTCCGTCAGACTGTAGAGTATCTCGTCTTGAGCAACCCTCTTGTGTGTCTTTGCACGACAACAGTCGTTGTCATCGGGATATGCGGCAGTCGCGCTCCACCCACTTTTTCATACCGATGCAGGCGTAGCGAGGACATGGCTACACTACTTTGTTACTTGCGTCGCGACGGAGATGACGTGCCTAAAATGTCCTTTCGGGTGAGTGGTGCAACTTCTTTTTTAAATTATTATTAGTATTGTCTTTGTACTCAAAAAGAAAAATACAGTCGACTTTATCCGTCGAGTGGCCAAGATCGGAACAGAGTTTCTGTTACGGTGAAGTTCGTGGCTGCTCAGGGACTGGGATTACATTTCAAATTCATAAAGTGGGGTATATTTGCCGAATTATGTATCCCCCGTAATTAACCGAAGTTCACCTTAAGAAGGCTTTGATAGGTTCTCTGTTAATGTGCGTGATGCCGCGCCAAGATATTTTATTATGGCAATTTTATGTGAAAGCTTGAAGGACAGCGCGCGTTTGTCTGCAAGTCGACCCAAACTGTATCTCGTGACTGTACAATCAGTACACTCGAGTGCTTCCTAATTGAGTTTACGTGGAAGCGCTCACAAGGGAACCGATGCAATCTGCGTGGCCCCGACCGATTGACGTTAGCGTGTCTGGTGAAACACAGACGCGAACTCGGACTCTCGACTTGAGCACAGGTCCGAATAAATGGTTAAAAAAAAAAAAAAAAAGATGTACAGATTCTGAATAAAAGTAACAAATGGATATGCTAACATGTACAATGGTCCCTTGACCTGTAACCACGCTTATGATTTACACATTTGTTTCTCAAATCATCATTCCCCAGCTAAGTGAATGGAAATGCCATTAATCCGTTCCAACCCCGCATTGTGCTTCTACCGATGTGAGAATCTTGGCCAGTAGAGACCAGTATAAAAGAGTCCGAAAGACGCACGAGGAATACATTCACATCATTCTTTATAAAGGATAAAATATATATGCCTGTTAGAATTGTAAAAATTATGAATTTAGAATTATGTTTCTACACCGTTTGTTTAAATATTCATCATGTAGAGGGTTGAGACCGAGACTGCTAATTTTTTTAGCACATTCATGGCATTTTGACTTTTGCCTAATTGAGTTTGCGTGGAAGCGCTCACAAGGGAGCCGATGCAATCTACGTGGCCCTGACTGATTGATGTTAGCATGTTACCTCAGAGGGCCATTATGACTGGTGAACAAAAATATTTAATCTCGTCATCATATTTACATCATCAATTTATGAACTAGTTTTGGAATCAGAAATCAACGGTTGTCTTTTTCAACTATTCACGTGTGGTAACACACAAAATGCTTGCAATATCTCAACTTTTATCATTTATGACGTATGACAATTTGAGATTTTGGTACAGATTTTTACAAGAATCACGAAAATTGACAGTCTAGGTTTGGCGTCGCGGGCCGAATAAAATCATGTGGCGGGCCCGGTCTGGCCCCCGGCCCTTGAGTTTGACACCTGTGGGTTTACACCGAGACTATTTTTTTTTAGCACATCCATGGCATTTTGACTTTCCAAAGTTCCAAAGGCTCTTGTGACCCTTGTGAGGATGAGCACCTCTGGAAATGGATGGAATTTCAAAATCGAAGTTGTGTGGTGGATTTAAATACACGACCTGTAATTCTCTTTGTTTTTGTTTTGTTTTTAGTTTTATCGCCGTCCACTTGCTTGTTGTGAAGCGAGTTGTGGTGAGTTCACTGCCGACATTTCCCAAATTTACGCTCGTTTGTCAAAGCAGAACATTTGCCGAGGGACGTCTCCCATTTCGAATGACTCTCGCACTCTTCTTTGAAAATGTCTGGCAGTGCAGGATTTCAGATCAGTCACGAAGTATTTGTACTCGGTCGCTTCCCACCACTGGCGACACGTGTGCCGCGCTCCCAGACAAACTTCCTCGTAAGAGTTAAAAGCGCTCCGGAGGATTATTTATTCCTTTTTAGCAGGCTTTTTGCGGGAGCTGAAGTATTCCTGGCAGCTCCAGTCAAGGGAGGAGACTCGAAAACTTTTTTTTTTTTTTTTAAATCACAGCGGTTGCTGGCTACAGGAAGACGACGGCCTCCGAGGCCGGAGATGATAGTTTACGCCGTGTGTAATTAAAAAGCTTTTTCTTTTTCTTTTTTTTTCCTTGTCATCCACAGCTTACTCGAGGACTGCGACGCGAGAGAGAAACCCGCGGAGTCCGAGCGGCCTCCCCCCGCGACGGTGCGCAGATTCTCCACGACGACCCCGGCCGCGGTCGACCACAGAGCGGCAGAGGCGAGCCGCTCTCGGGTCACGGAGCGCGCCAAGCCTCCCCCGCCCAGATGCCCCGACGGGTCGACGCTTCCCCAAAGCCACGCCCCGAGCGGCGAGGCTAAAGAGGCAGACGGCAAAGCGCAAGTCGGCGCAGTCGCACGTCACGCCCCGGCGCCCGCTTCCTCCTACAGGACGCCGGCCGCCATGGAGGCGCGGCGCTCGCCTTCCCCGCAGTTTTCCCCGCAGCGACTCAGCGACAAGCCTCCCGTCTCGCTCCAGGACCAAGACTCGAATGGGTAAAGTATTTTTCTGAGCTTTCGTAGTACAAAGAAACTTGTCGACTCTTGAAGTTTCCATGAGGGTCCGAAGCAAAATTTGATCTTTCGCCGGATATTCACGGTTTAGCTTTTGCAAATTACCGTATTTACAGGCTTATGTGGGAGCCTATTTTTTTGCCCTGATAAAATACCTGAAACAAATACTTGAAGACAGATACACAAAGTTACTTGTACATTTCATCTTTGGAGAGAGATCAAATAATTCCAGATGGAAAAATGTAATCCCTCAAAGTTCTCCCCAAAAGAGGCTTTCAAACACATTTTTACTCTTGCTGTGGAGGACAAATATTCACTGTGATATCCGTCCATCCATTTTCTTTGCCGCTTATCCTCGCAAGGGTCGCGGGGAGAACATGCAAACTTCACACAGGCGGGGCCGGGATCAGACCCGGGACCTCAGAACTGTGAGGCCAATGCTTTACAAGCTGAGGCACCGTGCCTTCACTGTGATATTGATTTTTTTTTTTTTTTTTTTTTTAATAAATAAATCATTCATTGTTGAATTTCACCCTGAGAGATCTTAATGTGTATAAAGAATTAAAAAAATAAAAATACAATGATTATTAAAATGGCAAAAGCAGGTAAGTGGGGTATTCAGTACCGATATAGGGCAGTGATTCTCAGTGCACGGTATGAGTACCACTTGTGGTACCCAAAGGAATTACGGTAATTCCCGGCCTACAGAGCGCACCTAGTTAGAAGCCTCACCGAGTACATTTGTAAAGGAAATACTATTTGGTACATACATATGCTGCAGCTGTGTAAAAGCCGCAAGTGCCCACTTTGAAACACGAGATATTTACATCGAAAGAGTTTAAGCTAGCGCTCATGCCGCATTAACGCTAACGCCGTGCTAACGCTAACAGGGCCGGTTAAAATAAAACTTAACGGTACATTTCACTGAGAAAGGCCAGTAACACACCAGCAGCGCTAACACGGCCGGTAAAAGTCACGTCCTCGGCACATATATTCCACCGGTCTCACTCTTACCTTTTCCGCTCGACTGCCCTATTGCGGCCGTTAGAAAAATAAAATGCACAAATTAGCTGGGTCACCACATAAACGGCAGGGTTGAAAGCGTGTGGGGGGAAAAAAAAATCGCGCCTTATAGGCCGAAAATGAAGGTACTGATTTGAACGAATTTGATCTGGTCCACCTCCAAATGGAAAAAAAAATGAATTACAGTCAAACATTCGAATGAAAGTTTTATGGCCATTCATGAAGCCCGTTTAAACTTTATTTCCTGTTCAATCCAGTACACCAAATTATTTTTTTTATTTTGCAAATTTACAAATTACATTTTTTGATTTACAGGCCATTACAGTTGCACAGTCCCCAAGACCCGTTTTTTTTCTTTTAAACTAGTATCGCAGTACTTTTTCTTTTTCTTCTTTTGGCTGGTGTGCGAGAGGCTACAGATAAGGGAAATATTTTGCCAAATTAAGCAAAATATCAAAATGAAGGACGTCGCTGACTCGCGAGAGCGGAAAAATGCGTTAATTGTGCCCGATTATCGCAAACGCTTCAGTGACTTTGATGCGCTTTGTTAGCCCAGAACTGGACGGTTTCACAAAGCCGAGGAGTCCATTTCGAAGTTCTCTTCGCCGGGCATGGAAAAACACTTCACCATCATGCAGTGACATTTCAAATCAGCATGCATGTGGCCGCAGAGGGTTTTTCTTCCTCCCCAAACTATTCTCGCTGTTCCCCCCCCCACCCCCCGTTCCAGGATGGAAAATGGAACGGAAAAGCCAAGCGGCGCGGTGAAGAAAGTTCCCGTCAGGATCGTGCGCTCGGAGGGAATGCCGGAGAAGGAGAGCGCGGGGACCTTTCCGCAGACCGGCGAGGCATCCGTGGCCGGAGCCGGAACCGGTCCCGATATTAGCAAGCTCGGCAGCTTGCGAGCCGGCGGGCGGGACTCGGTCTTCTGCGCTTTCGCTCGGCGGAAAGAACCCGACGGATCCGGCGTGACTTCGGAGGAGCCCGAGGCGGGCGCGACGGCGGGGATGTCGGAGGAGCAGAAGAGGGAGGAGCTGGCCCGCGACATCATGGACAAGGACAAGTCACTGGCTGACATCCTGGACCAGAGCAAGATGAAGACCACCATGGACCTGATGGAAGGCCTGTTTCCTCAGGGCGAGCAGCTGCTGGAAGGAGCTCACCAGCGCAGGAAAGCGCCCCCCAAAGCCGCCCGGCAAGCTGAGGAAAGGTCAGGAATTTTCAACTCACTCTGAAGTACAATTAATAGAATAACTCTTATGGAAAAAGTCAAACCAAAATTTGCAGCGATTGTTTGTACAGTTAGCAGACAGTTGCTAGCCTTAGCGCGCAGCAGCCATTTATGCTATCTTATTCGCTGACGCCCACGTCACTCACCGGGCCACATCCCAGCTTCCTAAAAGCCGTACACATCCAAAGTCACAGATACTACAGTATGAATATTACCTGCGCCTCACATGTACGCCATTGTTCGATAATGAAAACTACATTTTTATTCGATATGATGATTAGTAGCATACTTGGTTCTGGAAATATTTGAGGGCTGCAGCCCTCATGAATAAAATCATTTTGTTTGGTCATAAGACAGCGATAAAAATAAGAACATTTCAACCTCTTAATTTGTTGATCAAGTTATACTTCTATTGTTGAAGCCCGCTAAGTGAAATATGGCCTAACTCCATAAATAGTGACGTTCTATACGGCGAACTACCGTAATTTCGGGCCTACAAGCCGCGACTTTTTTCACGGGCTTTCAACCCCGCGGTTTATGCGGTGATGCGGCTAATATGTGCATTCTTTTTCTAACGCCCGCAAGGGGGCACTCGAGTGGAAAAGGTAAGAGTGAGGCCGGTGGAATGTATGTGCCGAGGAAGTGACTTTAATCCGGTCCGGCCCAGTTAGCACTGCGCTAGCGTGTTACTGCCGTGTCTCAGTGATTTTTACCGGTATGTTATTTTTTTTTCTTTTTACCAGCCCTTTTAGCGCAACTCTAGCGTTAGCATCAGTGCAGTGTTAGCATTAGCACGCCGGCGCTAGCGTTAAACCCTCTGTGTACTGTCTTTCTTTGTAAATACCTCGTTTTATTTTAACCAGCCCTGTTAGCGTTAGTGCTAGCATTAGCGCTAGCTTTGCTCACTTTAATGCCGCGTTAGCATTAAACTCTTTCTGTGTACCGTCTTTCTTTGTAAATATCTCGTGTTTCTATTCACCGCTAAGTTTTATTTTACCCGACCCTGCTAGCGTTAGCGAAAGCTTGACTAGCTTTTAGCGCGCCACTAGCGTTAAACTCTTTCTGTGTACCGTCTTTCTTTGTAAATACCCCGTGTTTCAATGTGGGCAGTTGCGGCTTTTACACGGCTGCGGCCTACGCATGTACCAAACGGTATTTCCTATACAAATGCACTCGGTGAGGCTCGTAACCAGGTGCGCTCTGTATGCCGGGAAGTATATAGCTCAAGAAATAGCGTGCTAAAAAAATTCATGGAGTGATTACGGAGTGAAAGATTCAATGTCAAGATTTTTTTCTGTTGTTCACTAAAAATGGGTTAATATAGACTATATAATTGGCCAAAGTTATGATTTAATGATAATAATTTCATGATCACATTTCAGGGAGAAGGAGGACAGCATGGCATCGGTCGCCATGGTGACCAGCTCCGCGTACTACAGCACGTCGGCCCCCAAAGCCGAGCTCCTCATCAAGATGAAAGACATGCAGGAGCAAAACGAGGACTACGACGACTCTGAGGACGAGCTGGACTTGGATCTGGCCAACAAGAAGGTAGGGACCGGAGGTTTCAGACCCGAGCCCTGGCTGTAGAAATGCAGTAGATGGCAGAAGTCTTGACGAAGTCAAGATCGTGTGTGTGAAAATGTATTTTAAGTAAATGAACTCCCGTGACATCGAACATTGCATTTGATCCGGCGCAGCAAGAACTGATGGACAGCCTGAGCAAGAAGCTGCAGGTCCTGCGCGAGGCCCGCCAGAGCCTGCAGGAGGACATGTTGGACAACAACGCGCTGGGAGACGAGGTGGAGGCCCGGGTCCAGCAGGTGTGCAAGCCCAACGAGCTGGACAAGTTCCGCATGTTCGTGGGCGACCTGGACAAGGTGGTGAGCCTGCTGCTGTCGCTGTCGGGCCGCCTGGCCAGGGTGGAGAACGCCCTCAACAGTCTGGACCAGGACGCCGCGCCCGAGGAGAGAGTACGTACCCAACCAGAGGGCGCGGGAGTTCTCTGGAAATCCCCGGTTTTTAGATCTCGGGACTTGCTCGGCTAAGACCGTTGAAAGATTCCACTTGACTCGGACTCGGACTCGAACTCGACAAATCCTGTATTGCGTTTACAGTAGAAAATCTGAAAGATGATTGAACCAATAACCAAATCGACGGTACGACTTCGCATCGGTAATGACGTGTTTCCGGGATCTCCTCTTCCGGTCCGGCTTCAGTCGCCGAAATGTAACCCTGATCGTCACGGCACGTGGTTGGCTACAAAACGTGGAAAGATTTTACCAAACTGGTAGCAAGGTTTCCATAACTGAAATCAAACCTAAAGTGAAGTCGAACAATCCGATTTTTGGGAGCCTGATTATGATTATCCCATTTTACGCTATGGACCAACTATGCTATGGAAACACCGGATAAAACCGGCCGTTGTCGAAGGAAAACGTATATAAACACACACACACACACACATCAAACGTCCCCGTTTTCGAACAAGTCGGTTTTCGAGTGAAAATATCGAGATTTTTTTGCTTGTTTTCAAACGAAAATTGGTATTTGAACGCCACAGTAAAAACCCGGAAATAACGTATTGCGCGCGGCCAGACCAGCTGACCCACGGCGCGGTTTGTTATTGTCAATTCGAACGCATAAAAAAAAAAAAAAAAAACGTCAATGACATCACGCACGTGGCGCAACTAGCGCACTTTTATTCTGTCTGTACACAGACGTGTCCCCGTAGTGACTTGTTTTTCTACCGTATTAACCCCCAATCATGGCTCCAAAGAAGGGAAGTTGCTTGTTTGAAATTATTCTTTACTTTTATTAATAAAAAAAAGGTTTGCAAGGCCGGGGGCCGAGTCGCTACAGATACGGCGATGCGCTCCCAGTCTAGCGTACATTTTAAACAAAAAATAAATATATTTCTTGAATTATTTTATTTATATAAAGTATTTAAACTATATTTCTACGATACAGTTTATCAGGAAAAGCTAAAAAGAAATGCTTTAAAAAAACCTAATTTATTTTAGGCTTGGAACGCATTATTTCTTTTTCCATTCATTGTAATGGGAAACATCGATTCGGTTTTTGAACAAATCACTTTTCGAACCGTTTTGTGGAACGGATTATGGTCGAGAACAGAGGCATCACTGTATTTGTTCTGTGAATCCAACTAATTAACCAAAGTGTAGCGCAAAGTGCCTAAAATGTGATTGTGTGTTGTGACCGAACAGAGTGCATGTCTTGACTAATGACTTATCGTAATTTCCAGCCTATAAACCTTTTTATGCGGTGATGCGGCTAATTTGTGGATTTTTTCTAACGGCCGCAAGGCGGCACTCGAGGGGAAAAGGTAAGAGTGAGACCGGTGGAATATATGTGCCGAGGTAGTGACTTTTACCGGTCCGGGCCGGCCCTGTTAGCACTGCTCTACCGTGTTACTGCCGTGTCTCAGTCATTTTTACCGGTGTTTTTTTTTCTTTTCTTTTTTTTTTTACCGGCCCTGATAGCGTGGCGCTACCGTTAGCGTTAGCGTGGCGGCACTAGCATTAAACTCTCTGTGTACTGTCTTTCTTTGTAAATATCACCGATAGGTTTTATTTTACCCGACCCTGCTAGCTTTAGTGCGGCGCTTGCGTTAGCACCAGCGTTACCGCCACACTAGCGTTAAACTCTTTCTGTGTAACGTCTTTCTTTGTAAATATCTCGTGTTTCAAAGTGGGCACTTGCGCCTTTTACACAGGTGCGGCGTATGTACGTACCAAATGGTATTTCCTTTACAAATGTACCGGGTGAGGTTTATAACCAGGTGCGCTCTGTAGGCCGGGAATTACGGTAGTTATTAAACCAATTACTAGACTTGACTTGATTTTTGAATTTAGTGTGGATGTGCTTGACTTCCGCCACGCTAACTTGGGACTCGCTTGAAATTTCGTCTTTGCGCAAACGGTATATGAGTTCCTCGCACCTGTAGCATAACCCCCTCCCTGACCGATGTCCCATCGAATGGATCTTAGCTGACATTTCTCTCCCCCCTCCAGCGCACTCTGACGGAGAAGCGCAAGCTACTGATCCGGCAGCACGAGGACGCCAAGGAGCTGAAGGATAACCTGGACCGCCGCGAGCGGACCGTCTACGACATCCTGGCCAGCTACCTGCCCGAGGACGGCATGGCCGACTACGAGCACTTTGTCAAGATGAAGTCGGCGCTTATCATCGAGCAGCGCAAGCTGGAAGACAAAATCAAGCTCGGCGAAGAGCAGCTCAAGTGCCTGCTGGACAGTCTGCCCATCGAGCAGCGCTTGGCCTTTTGAGGTGCTTGGAGTGCACCTCGCTGTCCACCGGGGGCCGCCAGAGACTAAAGTATTTCCCCCCCGTCGGCCCGGCGGAGCTCCCTTGAAAGAAAAAAAAATGCTGCTTGCTCATGGGCACCCGCGTCGAATACAGTGAACCCCTGTTTATCGTGAGGGGTACGTTGCCGACCCACCGACGATATGGAACATTCCATGATATCAAGAGACCGTGCAAAAAAAAAAAAAACAAATTTTCCCTCCCTGGCAGATTAAAAAAAAAAAAAAAAAAAAAAAAAAAAAAATGGGGTGCCTTGAGATACAAGTGCCCCAACCTGAGAATTTTTGGGAGATTTGAGCCGTCATTCAGACAATTTTTCATTTCTTATTTTTATTTGATTTTTTGCTTTGAGGCTTCAAGACGCTGTTTAGTGAGTACCACTCCCAGTAAAACAAAATCCAAAACGGAATTTCACGTCGCGTGTTCAAAACAATCCCACAGCTCTGCCTGGCTAATGCACGCACGCAATGCAAAATGCCATAGACGGGCTAATGAATATCGACAGTGGTGTTATAATTCATGAAACAACAGATATTTGATCAACACATAGGCAGACAATACAACAAACCAGCAATACTCACAGGCTTATATTTTTTATCCTATGAGGAAAAAATGACTAATGTTACAATCATCTCTGACACTATTCGTGACACTTCGCTTGTGCCTGCAATGCATGACACTAAATTTGCCTGTGCACTGTAAAAACATAAAAAAAATAAAAAATCCACGAGGCAAGGATGCAAAAAAAAAAAAAAAAAAAATGGCGATACACCGGTGGTTCACTGTATTTTTTTTTTTTTTTTAGTAATTTATTGTAGCCTTTGGGCCTTTTTTTGGGGGGGGGGGCTTTTTTTTTTTGTTTGTTTTTGCGGTCGGAGCCGCCACGTGACCTCGACATCACCACTATTTATCAACGTCTCACGGCACGCATTTCTTTATTTGTAATTTTTTTTTTTTTTTTGTCAACGGTCAGTGGCCTTGAAGTGAGTCCCCCCCTCCCCCCGTTGACATTTTCGGAGAGCACTCGTCCACGCAGGAGACGCACTTGACATTCAGCGACAAGTCGGCTGCCCGCCGCGCCGTCGCCGACGTCCTCCCGAAGTCGTCGGTTGTTGTATGTTACGAAGACTTTTTATAACGTTTCCTGTGATTTTTGCTGTTTTTTTTTTTGTTTTTTTTTTTTTTTTAGAATTGCACGGCGAGCCGGCTCAAAGCGTCCCACGGGGGTGTGTACGTTTCCCACTTTCGAGGCTTATCGTGCGCGACATTTTCACTCAGACATTAGCCGTCACATAAGCATTGCCCGACCTGCTTGAAGATTAAATCCAATTGTCCCCCAAAAATGTTTTATTTAATTTTTTTTGGATTGTGTTGCATTTTTCCAGGCCTCGGGCTCATCCGCGTCACTCATTAACGCAGCCAAGCCCTGTCGGGCCGCTGATAGCGTGACGGTCGCGCGGACGTCCTTCCCGGTTGCGACGTGCGCTCGCTGCCGTCAGGACGTCGTTAGCTTCTCTTCGTGAGATGCAGACGTTTGGGGAATTTAACGCCGAACGGAACCGCACAGGTAACCTGCGTGTAAAACTTTTTGTGGCGCGCGCGTGTTTGTTGTAAGAGTGGATCCACCATCTAATAAGAGCCAATACAGAAAATTCGGAATCAATACACCAGCATAAATATTTGATACTCCAATGAATCCTCTCTTATGATACAGTATCAATACACCGGCATCAAATTTCAATATTGCATTGTGTCAGGACTGCACGGTGGATCAGCTAGTGCAGCGTTGGCCTCACAGTTCTGAGGACCCGGGTTCGATCCTGACCCCCCCCCATGTCTGGAGTTTGCATGTTCTTCCCATGCCTACCTGGGTTTCCTCCAGGTGCTCCGGTTTCCTCCCACATCCCCAAAACATGCAACATTAATTGGACGCTCTAAATTGCCCGTAGGTGCGATCGTAAGTGTTTGTCTCGATGTGCCCTGCGATTGGCTGGCGAGCGGTTCAGGGCGTACCCCGCCTCCTGCCGGTTGAAAGCCGGGAGAGGCTCCAGCACTCAGCCGCGACCCACGTGAGGATAAGCGGCAAAGAAAATGGATGGATGGATGGCAATGTGTCGGTAATTTCAGAATGTGGTATAACTACAGGAAGTGTTTTATCGCTTATGAATACAGTTGTGTCACGAATTGATATTGCGATACGCCAGAATCAAGTCATATATATATTTTTTTAAGTGTCATCATTCTAAAAACATCTTTCAATGGATCAGTTATCAGTAATAAAAACTGATATGGCTTTTTATGCTAATGTGATTCCATACGATGCAGTATTGTTAAAGTATTCCTTCGTTTGCGCACGGGAGACGTCACTTCCTGTTTTTGAGTCATGTGACTCGCCAAAATGGCGGCGCCCGTGAAAATTCCTTAATTGCCGATAAAAACCTCAAAATTTCAAGGTACAGTACATATGGCGTGACCTATCGGATTAAGGCTTTTCATTGTTCAGTGAAGTATCCCTTTAATGTGCAGACTGTGATACAGTATTAATACAGCGGCATCAAATTTTAATGTGGCGATTTATATCAATCTACTTACTGTTACAGTGGCATAAATCTTTTTAGCAAAACACTCTTTTATCAAGGATTCGGAGCAAACCTTTTTATATTGGCAGCAAAAAGACGTAACATTTATTGAGAGACCTTTTTGAAAGTATTCCCTAGCACCTGTTCTGCTAAATCCGCTAGCTTGATGCTAACATAACACAAAATACATGGGACAGGTTAGTAGATATTCACAAAATAATTTTATGCAGCATCACATACAAAGTGTACAAAATTACTTGCAAGCATATCTTTTGGATTGACACTTCACATATTTACAGCACTGCGGTAGCGAAGAATTCAAGTTGCTTGCACAATCGCTCTGCCTTGGTCAGGTGACATTGTCCACGAATAAGTTTTTGGCCCGCACTTGACATCACGGCCATTTTTAAACATGTGACGCTGGCATTTTGTGGTCAACTTGTCGGCCTCTTTCATATCATCATCATCATCATTCCGCGTTTCATCAAGACTTCCTGGTATGAAATCTTGCTCAACTAAATGGGAATCCACCCATTTTCTTAGCTGCTTATCCTCACAAGGGTCGCAGGGAGTGCTTAGAGCCTAACCCAGGTGTCAGCGGGCGGGGTACACCCCGAACTGGTCGCTAGCCAACTGCAGGGCACATAAAGACAAACACAATCGCACCTATGGACAATTTAGAGTGTCCAATTAATTTTGCATGTTTTTTGGATGTGGGAGGAAACCGGAGTGCCCGGAGAAAACCCGCGCGGGCACGGGGGAGAACTTGCAAACTCCACACAGGCGGGGCCGGGATCGAACCCGGGACCGCAGAACTGCGAGGCCAACGCTTTCCAGCCGTGCCGCCTTTTTTTTTTTAAAGGACACAGAAGGTCAAATCTAACTACGTTGTTTGAGGGAAAGAATGTTGAATATTCCACGAATCTTCATGTGAGCATATGCGGCCTTTCTCATTTCACCCGTAAAAGTTGAGATTTTCCTTGCCCAAATATTCACGATATTAAGTGGATGTTATGTTATTATAAAATGCTTTTTGGTCATGACAGGGAGGACATTTTCAGTTCACGTTAAGCACCGAACGAGCACAAGCTGACCCTTCGCTGACGTGATACATTTGGCGAGTTGCGTAACAAATACATGTTGAATTTCTGAACGTTTTTTAGACAAATCGTGGACATGTTCGGCTTGACAATATCCAACTGCACACAAATGGCAAACTGACTCATTTTGCCCAATAACTTGCTGTGAGCAATAAAAGTACGGAAAATGTTTTGATATCGTTTGACTAATTATTACAAACTGCAGTGCTTGTGATTATGCCAAAAATCGAGTACATCTAATCAAAAGGGTATCAAATGAAAACCATATTTGAAAGGGTGCTGGTATGTGCGCAAGTGTTTGGCAACATCATAAGAGTTTCATTATTTTTGTTACATTTTCATGCTGCGGTTCTGATAGGAAAACCGGAGGCGCTTTACCGCTGGAAAGAATTCCATCGGACAGAAAAAAAAAAAAAACTGCGGTGAAAGCAATTGTCATACATTCCTTTAAGAGTCGCATATTTTTATATTTTGGATTTTTTTGTACTGAGCCTAAAAATTGAAAAACAAAAACTGGCATTTTTTTTGTGTGTGTTTTCTTGGGCTATCGAAGCGTGATTACATATTTTTCCAGTCAAGGCTTCTGACAATCGTCTGATGCAGTGCTTCCAAAACTTTTTGGGTTAGGGTTAGAAACCTCCCCCCCCCCCCACCCCCTTACTACTGGCCCCCCAGTTTGAAAACCATTGGTCTAATCAATTACCGCACCTGGTGATAAGCCTCGGTACACAGAGTTGAACGCTACTGTGCTAATGCTAATGCAGCGGCGCTAACGTTAACGCGGCGGCGCAAATGCTAACGTCGGGGTGCTAATTGCTAGTGCGGTGGCGGTAACACTAACTAGCGGGGCGGCTGTGAAAAAAGTTACGGTGCTCAAGTATTCGACGCATTATCAAGCGCAGTCGCCCGTCTTTTCTGCGTCCTATCCTCAAATATCTGTGACTTTGAGCGTGTATGGCTTTAAAAGGCCCTGGTCATCACCTAGTGAGTGACGCGGGTGTCAGCGAATGAGAATGTTAGCCGTAAAGCACCCATCATACAGAAAATGTTTGTATTCATGCGTGCACTTGTCCCAGGATCCGAGGCCAAATTCTACTTAGTGAGGGGAAACGGGAGAAACGGTGACCCTTGACCTCATCGTCACGATGCAGTTCCTGGCGCACACGGCCCACTGGCAGTTTGCGGGCCTGCTAACCGGCTGCCTGGGGTGGATCCTCACCATGGCCACGGCGGGCACGGACGAGTGGCGCCTGTGGCACGTGGACCCCGAGAACCGGACGGCCGTCATCACCTCGGGCGTGGCCTGGGTGGGCATCTGGCGGGCCTGCTTCCACAGCCACGCCACGCCCGAGATGGAGAACTGCCAGAGCATGGGCGTCTCGGACGGCTTTGTCCCGCCGGAGATCCGGGCGGCGCAGGTTCTGCTGGTGTCGGCCGCGCTGGGCGGCCTGGCCGGCAACGCCGCCGCGGTCGAGGCGGTCAGGCGGGTCTACTTCTCCATCGGGGATCGCGGCGGCGTGCGTGCGGCCTTCGTCCTGGCGGGGGCGCTCTATCTCCTGACGGTGGCGCTGGTCCTGGTGCCCCTGTTGTGGAACATGAACTCCGTTTTGAACGACGACGCCATCCCCTTCCCGCCCCGCTTCAGGCTTCCCGCGGCCCCCGCCGGCCAGAGAGTTGGCGCGGCCGTCGGGGTGGGCTTCGTGGCCGCCGTCCTCATGCTCATCAGCGGGCTGCTGTTTCTCAGCTACCAACACGTGTGGAAAACCCTCCGACCCGAGCTGCCCAGACGGAGAGTGCCGGCGGAGGACGAGCGAGCCAGGGATAATCCCGCTTTCCGTGCTGATCACGAGTTGTGAACACGTATCAAACAATAACTTCAACAAAACCTTCAGTCGGGTTCCAAAATGAAAAACGTTGGTACAGATCAGTATCATGATTGGCTATGAAAGGAGGACTAGCCGAAAGGCTCAATTGTTCACAAGCGATCTCGTTGGAATGTCCGGCGACGTACAATTGCAAAGAATTTCGGGATTTCTTTAGCTACAATTCATAACAGAATCCAAAAATTCTGAGAATCTGAAGAAAAGCGACACTGAATCTCCGTGACCTTTGATCCCTCAGTCGTGGGTGCATTACCGTCTGGACTGCTATCAACGCCGAGTTCAAAACCCAAGCATCACCCATGGTTTAGAGGGCGTGGTAGGGGCCGCGTCTGCGAAGGTTGCTGCCATCCAAGCAATGTGCCTTACAGGGACGTCGCTGCTTATTTCAGCAAAGACGTTGCCGAGTCGCATCTTGCGTTTACAACGGATCTAGCGCTGTCGTAAGACCGCGAGTACTAGTTTGGCCTGCCGCCAGTCCCGACCCACTGAAAATGTGTGCAGGACCGAAGAAGAACTTGAAAGAAGTGCACCTGAAAAGCTCAAACGGCGAAGCGTCCTCAGTTCCCAAAAGCTCATCGAGTGTTGTTAAAATGGAGGATGATGTAACGCCGTTGTAAACATGGCCGCCTCTCAGATTTATTAGAAGGTGTTGCAGGTAGTAAATTTGTGAATATTTAAAAAACCAACCCAAAAAAGTTGTTCAATTTGAATATTAAATATTTTGTCTTTGGATTTGCAAATTGTTGAATTTTATTTTTTTTACACAATGTTCCAACTAAATTGGATTTTGTACTGTATTGTAGAAATATATTTGTCGCATAATACTGACTAAACCCACCAGATTTGATACTAGTAGCAAGGAGGTAGTACTAGTAGATATTTGATAATAGTAGCAGCATGATTTACAAGCACCCCATTTCCAAGTTATGTCGACTGGTCAATTTTTTTTTTTTTTTTTTGTGGGGTGGGGGGGTGATTTTATTTTATTTGTGTTGCGAATTGTATTTTTACCATACAAAATTGGTACAACAGCATCAAATCTTTATCTTTTCTGTATCCGTAAAGTTTCAAATATTGATTTTTGCTGCGCATCGTGTAATCATTTATTGCCATTTGGTATCAATACACCAGCATAAAGTAGCGAACTTGCGCTGCATTGTCATATTTTGATTGTGTATCGATGCACAAATAATACAGTACCATTTTTATTTTTGCCTTTGGATTTCATCTTCGTATTTTACAATACAACATTGAGACAACAGCATCAAATATTTTATCTTCTGATTCTGTATCAATGCATAATTGATCAAATATTGATTTTGCTGTGCATTGTATCATCATTTATTATTGGTTGCAATCAATACACCAGCATGAAGTAGCGACTTTGCGCTGTATTGTCATATTTTGATGGTGTAATAATATGCAGTACAAATAATACAGTCCCATTTTCATTTTTGCCTTTGCATTGCATCTTCGTATTTTACTATTCAGCATGGTTTAAAGTTGACATTTTGATGACTTGTCCTCTATTATTATTATTATTTATGTATTTATTTTTAAATACAGTACCAGTACACCATCATCGAGTATCAGTTTCATCGATGCAGTACTTTTCAGGCACACCGAATGCAGTAACGGATGTTTTGAGGCATGTCGGTGGGTCAGCTTGACAATGCCAGTTTGGACGTGGGAGGAGGCGGACACGTGAGATTTTTTTGGGGGGGAGGGAAGAGGGGGAGCTCCGGGCGAGATGAAAAGGGAAGAGTGTGGTGTGTGGTGGTGGTGGGGGGGGGGCACTCAGGGAGGGGGGGGGATGGCAACACAAAAGGCCGTTGAGCCGCCGTCAGAAACACAAGTTCAGCACGAGTGGCCCTCGAGTGGCGCTCGGAGCGGTGGAGGAAGAGAAATTCTCAAAAGTGAAGGAGCACAACGTTCTCGGTTCCATATTCTCCCCCTGCCCGCCCCCAGCAAACCCCCCCCCCCACCACTTTTCTTTTTTTTTTTTTTTTTTTTTTGCAGATAAGGCCGACATGACTTGTCGTTCTTATCTAATCGGCTGCGTCGTTTATCAGCAGAGCAACGCCGAGCGCTTTATTTAATGGAAGCAGCCGGCCGACGTGGACAAGAGGAACAGGATGTAACTGAGACTCAAAAAATACATTTTTTTTTCCCCAAATGTGCGTAAACGCGAAGCTTCACAAAAGATCAACAATTAAAGTGAAAGAAAAGAAAGCCAATAGTGCAACTTTTTCAGGCTTCTGCTAGAAAAGCAAAGTGTCTGAAAAAGCCTACTAGAACATCTGAAGTTGATTCGGGGGCTAATCAGAGGCTATTAAAATGGTCGCAAGTGTGTGTGTGTTCCATTATGCATGAGGTGGAATATTCCACAAAATGACATTTTTAAAATGCCAAATACCTTTTTATGAAGGAAATGTTTCATTTCAGCGCATATATATATATATATATATATTAAAAACATGTGTTTAAATGAAACATTTGTTTCATAAAAAGGTAGGTCCTGTGACCCTCGTGAGGATAAGCGCCAAAGAAAATGGATGGATGGATTTTAAAAATGTAATTTTGTAGAATATTCCAGCTCATGTGTACTTGTACACACGGCACATATATATATATATATATATATATATTAAAAAAATCCAAATACATACCTTACAGTCAGACTTATTCATATTAAATATCATTCTGCGTAGACCTTTGACCAGGCTTCTCTTTATGATGATTATGAAATTTATATTATCCCAAAAACTTTCCTCGTCGTCGCCGGTTGTGACGCAGTCCGACGCCAGATTTGTGGCGCGATAAAAGCGCGGCCGCCCTCTGGACCCCGACGGACGCGATAGCGAGCGGTTATCGTCGTATCAAAACTTTTTATCGTTTCATCTTTTACGGCTGGCTTTAGTGTCCACGCAAAGATAAAAAACGCTGATTACAGCGCTCGGTTTTCGTGGACGCTTTTAAGAGGGTCGTCGTAGGCTGTGGCGCAGGACTCGAGTACATTTTTCAGCTATGTGTATTTTTTGTTCCAGATCTATGTACTTTGTATACATCATTTACTTTTTTCAACAGATAATAACGATGTTAGAACGTAAAAACGTTGTAAATGACCATTTTTACATATATCCGGTGTCTCTTTAGCTTACTAGCAAAGCTGGCTAAGTACGTATGATGTGAAGGTTTTATGTAAATTTTAGCAAATACATTTCTGACCAGAGTGAAATTAAATAACCAACGACGAGCTAATGCTAGCTACGAGCTAACGCTAGTCGCGAGCTAACACTAGTGACGCGCTAACGCTAGCGACGAGCTAACGCTATCGAGGCCTACAATGGACCTCAAGGAGGACGACAACAAGGACACTTACCAACCATTGAGAGTGAAATTAAATAACCAACGACGAGCTAACCCTAACCGGACAAGCCGAAAGAAAAGGAAGACCTTAACGATATGATGCCCACGTGAAATTTTATGGGATGTTTTCACTCACGTTTTCCTTTCCCCAGAAAACAACATCAAGTCCCTCCTCAAATTCAAAATCTTAACCAGGGCTTGTTTTTGTCCACTTATGCAAACGCAATGACTGATTTTTATTTATTTTTTGTTTTAACGTTTGTCCATTTCATTCAAACTTCACTCAAGTATTTGCACTTCTACTTAAGGATCGCGTGGGAGTACCTTTTCCCGCCTTTGATTTGAGGACTTAATTCTTCCAGCAGCTTTTATTTGTTTGTGTTCCAGTCGCTGTTAGCGGGAGGCCATTTTCAGGGTCGGCAAAGGGTCTTAATAATCCAAAAGTCGTGTTTGCGTGTCTTGCTCCCCCACAGCCAAACCGCAGCGGGGAAGACGTCCAATTTGAGAGGGAGATGTCAATTTTGCAGTCAGAAAGATCCTCCGTGGTCACATTATACTCCAAACAATACACTCAATAACTTTTTTTTTTGTAGTTGATCTCGTACAGAAGCGTATTGCTGTCACCCCCCCCCCGCCAAAAAAAATCGCTATCACATTAGAACGTGATATTTCACGTTCTAATGTGATAGTGACTTATAACGTGATGTTTCACGTTATAATGTGGTGAATTACACATTATAACGTGAATCATATCACATTATAATGTGAAATGTTTCATGTTATAACGTGAGATGAACGTGTTATAACATGTAATTTATCACATTATAACATGAAACATCACGGTAACAACTAAGCTGGAGCCTATCCCAGCTCGCTTCGGGCGAAAGGCAGACTACACCCTGAACTGGTCGCCGGTCAGTCGCAGGGCAGATATCGACAACAACACTGAGTGGGAATCGATATCGATATGACCCCCCCCCCCTCCCCATTCACACAAAACACGAGTTTTTTTTTTTCATCCTTTCCATTCAAGTCAACTACTAGCTACTCGCCTTCCTGTTGCCTGTTGTTTATTAAAAACATTTTAAAAATGGCCAATTAGCTTCCTCTCATTAGAAAGAAGCCCCCCCCCCCCCCCCAATGAAAACTAGCGTGTTGAGCCTCGGGGTACAGCGGCACACGTGCTGCGTGTTCCCGCGACCGCCGTCTTCCAGTCAGGCCGCGGCCTCCCGCCGCTCGGCCAATTTGTGTAATTAAGTGAAAAGGGTGGGTTGGGGGTTCGCGGGACCGGGGGGGGGGTTGGGGGTTCGACCTCCTCCGCATTCTTCGCAGTGCGCGTCGCCCATTAAGGCGTTCATTAAACGCAGCTTAACTCGGCCGGCGAGCAGGAAACGCGGTGGAATTAACGTCACGCTGCGTTTCCACAGACAAAACAGACGGCGGGACCCGAGCGGCCGGCGGCCAATCGGAAGAGGCGGGACGCACTGCTTCTCAAACTGGGGTCCTCGGAACCTTCTGGGGTCCGCCGGAAAATGACGCGAACCGTTTTAGGAACGCATCCTCTTGATACGGGACCAAAAATGCTTTAATGACATGTGTCACTCGGTTGTCTTGTTGGCGGCGCTCCAGCTGAAAGTGTGTATTATATCCACCCATCCATCCATTTTTCTTAGCTGCTTATCCTCACAAGGGTCACGGCGAGTGCTGGAGCCTTTTTCTACGGGCACTCCGGTTTCCTCCCACATCCCCAAAAACACGCAATATTAATTGGACACTCTAAATTGCCCCTAGGTGTGATTGCGAGTGCGCCTGTTTGTTTCGATGTGCCCTGCGATTGGCTGGCGACCAGTTCAGGGTGTAACCCCGCCTCCTGCCCATTGACAGCTGGGATAGGCTCCAGCGCTCCCCGTGACGCTCGTGAGGATAAGCGGGCGAGTAAATGGATGGATGGGATTGATATTGTATAGTTTTAGCTCGAGTGCCGCCAACAAGAGAACCACACTTAAGTACCCAAAAAGTTCAAAGAGCGACCGCCATCATCTCTGATCTGATTCTTTATGGTCATTCGGCACATTAATCAAATATGAAATTTCATCTTGAGTGCCACTGAGCAAACATCCAACCTGTGTGCATATATACCCCCCCAAAAAATGGACACATGATGTTTTTGCCATATTTGCCTTTATAACCATCTTGCACATGAACAAAATTGAGCACAATATAAAGTTTTAGCCCGAGTGCAACGTAGACAACATCACATAGATGGAATTTTTACTTATCAACGGTCATCGGGGTTTTTTTTTTATGATAATTGTGCACATTAACATAGTACAACATACAGTTTTGGCATGAGCGCCCCCAAGAAAACATCCCATCGATACAGGACTAAACGCTTAAATGACTGACACACATCATCTCTATGATATGATTATTTATTATCATTCTGCATATAACAAACAAGTAAACAAACGAGTACAACATCCAGTTTTATTGGTCGCTTTACGATCAAAACATTTCAGCTCGAGTGACGCCTTGAAACCGTTCCACCGACCCAGGACTACAAAATATGAATATACCACGTATGACATCTGTGCGATATGATTCTATATGACACCAGAACTGATCCAGAACCAAAGACCATCGGCCGGATTATTTTCCATCATTCAAAACATCAAACAAATTACACGACGATACACATTTTTTTTTTAACAAATCAAAATTTAGTTTGGGTGTTTTCTGCCAAAACAAACAAAAAGGTTCCTCTAATTACACTACATAAAGAATAATTCTCATTTAAAAAATGCACATGATTTTTTTATGATCATATAGCACATAAACTACGTCGCAATATATATATATATTTTTTTAGCTCAAAACATCTCAATGATACAGGAGCAAGCATTTTATAGCAAATATGAATTTTCGACAGCAGCCTTTTTTTTGTTGTTTTTTTTAATCAATTTTGCACATCTGCGTACGTTTCTAAAGCGAAAACGAGCGCCCGTTTGCTTGGTTCTGACGTCCCCCCCCCCGGCGGTCCTGGTTCATACGTACTCGGCCCGGGCCAGCACCGTGTTCATCACCTGGTACCTCCTCTGCGGGCCGGCCGGGAGGGGCGACGCCCGGGCGGCCGAGCGCGACCCGAGCACCAGGAGGAGGCCCGCCACCACCAGGAGGAAGCCCCCCGCCCACCCGCAGAAGAGGGAGTCGCCGAACTCCCAGCGCGGCACCACGTCGGGCAGCGTGTCGTCGAAGAAGCGCACCACCGTCAGGTGGGCCACGTAGGAGACGGGGATCAAACAGAGAACCCCGGAGAGCATCCCCAGCACCCCGCCCGCCGTGCCCAACGTCCTCTTGGCGCCGTCCTCCTCGCAGCCGTTGACCAGCGACAGCCCCGGGATGGCCACCAGGAAGCCCAGGGCGCCCAAGGCCAGGGAGGCGCAGGTGAGCACGCGACCCAGCTTGAGGTCCGGGGAGAGGCCCAGGAGGCCATCGTAGGCCCGGCACTCCATCCCGCCCGTCTCCTGGACCACGCACGTCTCCCACAGGCCCAGCTCGTAGCTCTCCACGGGCAGCAGCGACGTGGACATGCTGAGCCAGCGCGGGGACACGGCCGCCCCCAGGACGCACAGCCAGGCGCCGGCGTACAGCAGCATGCCCAACAGCTCCAGGGCGCGGGCGCACTCGTCCATCGGCTCGCTCGCTGAGAGGCGCCGAGTGCCGCCCGCCGCCGGGAGGGGAGCTCGTCATCCTCGAGTGCCGGGGGAGGGGGGCGGCCCTCCTGCTCCCTGTGCCAATGGGCGGCGGGGGCAGAGCCGCTCCCAAAAAGGATTCGGAAAAGAATCGTTTCCGTTTGAGGGGGGGGGGTCGGAGCGCCGGTGTCAAACCCGAGGCCCGGGGGCCACATCATTTCATCTCCACTTCCGTCACTCTTCTTCAAATCCGTGCTCGTGTTTTGATTTGCCATAACGTTGCGCTTTGTAGACCAAGCGGGAACAACAGTCGAAAAACCCTTTGGCCGTCCGTCATTTCTCATTCGACTGGGTTGTACATTTCACGCGCAAACACAATTTGAAGCTTTCACAATCACAACGGCCCCCTGAAGGAAACCGGAAACTGTGACAAAAACGAGTTTGAGCCCCTCCTCCAGTTCAGCTGTGAAGCCGTCGTCAAGACCTCTCGCGTGTTTTCCAAATGGACTTTTCCGACTGCTGATCTTAAGCTCCGCCCCCCTTAGCTCCATTTCCCGTGTCCCACAAGCTTCCAAAATGGCGACTGAACAGAACAGGTTTGTAGTGGATTCTCTAACGCGTAATTCCAGATAATATCGCGGTATGTTTTTTGCCAAATCCGTCAGACATTGTCCAAGACAGTTCTACAGGGTGGTCAAAAACTATTTCACCCAAGGATATGTACACGGAATCAAGATTTTGGACGGAGCAGGACGCACTGTCAGAGTTACGGCGAAACGTTGGCGATCCATGCTAAAAAGTTTGATGCCTCACAAAATCCAACGGGGTAAAATAGTGGAATCGTACGGCGCATGTAAAGCAGGGTGAGTACTTTTTACTTGGAAAGATCACACATAACATCATTGTAGTCTTTAGAAGTGCGTGGGTGTATTCGTTTGACTTGGCTCGTAATGGAACCCAGTGCTCCGTCTTAAAAGTCTGATGTGATACAAATAGTCGAATAGACATTTCTCTTGCACGAAATTGCGCATTTATGTATCACTAACTCGACTCTTCGGCAGAAAACGCAACACACTTGAGGACCATTTTCTTTGTAACATGAACTTTTCCAAGCGCACACTACTGGCACCCAGCATTAGCTTGTGGGACAACATGGCGGCAGGGGCGTGTCAAGCCAAGGGGTGAAGACAATGCGGCCATCCGATTGGCTAATATTGTACGAGTGATGGACAGGTCGGAAAGGTCCATTTTGTTACGGCACGAAGAAACCGACGCTGAACTGTTTTGATCGTCATTCCGAAAGTTATGATCGGCGCATCGCGCTTTGGGGAGTTTTTTCCCCTCACGTCAGTGTTGGCACAAAACCTTCAGGCTTCTGGTAAAGCCACACCCGAAAAAAATCATGAAAAGCCGACTAGAACATCCGAGCTTCGTCAGAGGCGGTGGCATTCATTCGTGGGTTTGAATTTAGTTGGTCCCAGTTAATAAGAGGGTGTGCTCACTTGTGCAACCACACGATTTCAATTCATTTTTATCCCACCTCTGGATTAATACATTTTTCCAGCTGAACTGCACTTTCAGTGGCACGTGAATGATAAAAAAAAATACACGTTTATGTAAAAAAACAAACAGACTTGAACAAGGGGTGTGTAGACTTTTTCCAATGAAGTTGGGATTTGTAAATGTACAAAATAACACAATGATTTTTCAATTTTCACTTTTCAATCGATATTCAGATGAATACGCTGCAAAGACATTTAATGTTTTTTTTTTTTTTTTTTTTTTTTTTAGCAAGCATTTACTCGTTTCAAAATAGTAGAAACGGACAGAAAGCGGCGGCATTGTGGAAGCAGCTGTTAAAAGTGTTGGCCTCACAGTTCTGAGGTCCCGGGTTCGATCCCAGAACCGCCTGTGTGGAGTTTGCATCTTCTCCGCGTGCCTGTGTGGGTTTTCTCTGGGTGGGCAGTCCGGTTTCTTCCCACCTCCCAAAAACATGCAACATTTAATTGGACACTCTAAATTGCCCCAAGGTGTGATTGTGAGTGCGGCTGTTTGTCTGGATGTGCCCTGCGATTGGCTGGCGACCAGTTCAGGGTGTAACCCCGCCTCCTGCCCGTTGACAGCCGGGATAGGCTCCCGCACTCCCTGCGACCCTTGTGAGGATGAGCGGCACAGAAAATGGATGGGGCAATCTCGACGGCGGGGCTGCAAACGACACTGCGGAGTATTGTGTCGCGTACGCACACGCCGTAGATGAAAATGCAGAGATAAACTCCCACTTGGGGGGGGGGGGACGACAAACGCTCAGCTGACTGCTGTGACGTCACACACACACACAAACAAACAAACCAGTGGTGGGTGGTAAAAGCAAGCACAAATACTCGGTTGCTGTATTTATATTCAGCAAATTTTGCAATTGTTTATTCTTTACATTTTTCTGACCGCTTTTAACATTTCTTCCCTACATTTAAATATTACCTGTACTTTTTACTCTATAAAGGTGTTTTAAATCTGTAACATTCACGTGATAGCTGAAGATGGCAGTTGCAGAACATTTTTTTGGGGGGTGAATAACGTCCATCTATACAGTTTTTAAGCCGCTTATCCTCACGAGGGTCGCGGGAGTGCCGGAGCCTATCCCAGCTGTCGAAGGGCAGGGGGCGGGGTACACCATGAACTGGTCGCCAGCCGATCGCAGGGCACATGGAGGCATGGGGAGTTTTTTGGGGTGTGGGGTGAACGTGCAAACCCCACACAGGCGGTCAGGGATTGAACCCTGGTCCTCAGAACTGTGGCGAGGCCAATGCTTTACAGCTTCCCCACTGTGCCGCCTGTTTAAAATGTAAAAAATATATATTAATATTAAATATCTATATTAATTAGTAAAATAATGTGAAATAGATTTACAAATATTTATACGCATTTTAAAATATTAAATTAGATGTGAAATATATCATAAAAATATATTTTAAAATATTTATACGCGTCAGAGGGCACAGTTGGTAAAGGGTTCAATCCTGGACCCGCCTGTGTGGAGTTTTCATGTTCTCCCCGTGCCTGCAAGTGTGGCTTTTCTCCGGGTGGGCACTCCGCTTTCCTCCCACATCCCAAAAACATGCGACATTTATTGGACTCTCTAAATTGCCCCGAGGTGGGATTGTGAGTGCGGCTGTTTGTCTCGTTGTGTCCTGCGATTGGCTGGCGACCAGTTCAGGGTGTACCCCTCCTGCCTCCTGACCGTTGACAGCTGGGTTAGGCTCTAGCCCTCCCTGCAACCCTTGTGAGGATAAGCACAAAGCGGCAAAGAAAATGGATGGATATATACATAAAATTAAACATCAAACATACGTCTACAAATATTTGATATTATACGTGTTTTTAAAATATTAAATATATATATATATTTAAATATTTATTTGTTTTTTAAATATTAAATATTAAACATTAGATACGGCAAAGAAAATGGATGGATATATATATAAAATTAAACATTAAATATACATCTGCAAATATTTGATATTATACGTGTTTTTAACAAAATATTAAATATATATATAATAATAATATATTTAAATATTTATTCGTGTTTTTAAAACATTAAATATATATATATTTTTAAATATTTATACGTGTTTTTATCAGTTACAGTAAAAGCTTGCCTTTTTTCCCAAGTGGCTAAATGTAAAAGGAAAACTTTACGTCATAATGTGTTTAAAAAAAAAAACCCACTTAGTGTAATACTGAATGTGTACGCTAGGTGGCGGCAATGTAAAACAGGATGGAAGCCCGCAGCGTTTGGACTGGAGGGAAAACTTGTTTGTTTGGAGGAAACTTTTCAGGCCGAGTTGACGCGAACCTTTGCTTTAAATTGACGACTAACGTGGAATTGTCTGACTTCAATCCGCAGTTAATGGTGGGAGTTTAAAAAAGAAAAAACAAAGAAAGGAAAAGGAACACAAGCGCCATTCAGAAATGTCAAGTCGAGTGGCCAACTTCACAAAATTAAAAATAAATGTATATTTTTAAATCGTTTTAAAGCGGACACACGGAGAGGGAGACGAGAGAGAGGAGGGGATTGGACGGAGGAGCCCAAACTCTCCCCGCACGTCCGTCCGTTTATGCAAATCCGCCCCGAGCCCGAATTAGGACACGGAGGAATGAAACATGGTGGCGGAGGGAGCGGGCCAACATGGAGGCGAGACTGCCGTGAGAGCGCCGACGCCACCGACGCCGCCGCCGCTGCCGCCGTCGCCGTCGTCGCCCGCTTTGTGAAGCCCCAACTTTTTGCTCTTTCCTGGCGCGGGGGCCGTGATGCGGTGAGGAGCGGCGACTTGGCTGGCCTTTCCGGGGACTGAGTGAGAGGAGGCGGCCGCGACGACCACGACGACGACGACGACGACGACGAAGGAAGGCGAGAAGCAACGGGGCTGGAGCCCTCCGCGATGCCGTGGCCGGGCGGAGGCGGCGGCGGCGGCAAGCGGCGAGAGAGCTCCGAGCTCCCGCTGCCCGCCGGATGGGAGGAAGCCCGAGACTACGACGGAAGGGTGTTCTTCATCGACCACAACACCCGGCAAACTTCGTGGATAGACCCGAGAGATCGGTGAGACTCTCCCGAAACGCGCTTTTAGCATTCCCCCCCCCCCAAAAAAAAAAAAAACAAAAACAAAACAAACAAGAAATGACACGATGATGCGTTTGTCGAAAGACATTTAAACGCCACCATCATCTTCATCACTCGGTTTACTCAGCCCTCGCCTGTCTCGACTTTCCCTAAAAGTGACATTTGAAATGTTTGTTTTTCATTCACATTCCCTTCGTGTTTTTGTTTTGTTTGTTTTTGCAGCATTCCAGCATCTCTCACCTAACACTCTTGCCCCCCCCCCATTATTTTTCATTCCTAATACATCCTCTCCAACCCGACCCCAAAATTTGTGTGTGACTGGCACTTTTGTGATCGTGCGTGTGGCCGTCCAAACTTCAACTCCCAGAAATCCAGGCGAAACTATGCCAGGAATGTTGCTAAAGTTGGGCCGCTGGGAAAAGCGGCGAGGAGGATGCGCGCCTCCGCCGGGGGACTGGGAATTCACCCAGCGCCCGCTTTTCTACCGGAGGCGCGTTGTGCTTTTTCCTTTTCCACCGTTTAAAAGAATTTCCCGTTTGACTGAAACGGACCTCTCGGGGAAAACCGGACCGAAGGGTCAAACATTTGACCTTATTTCTTCTTTTGTTGAAATCAGGCCGTTTGGAGGAGGCGGTCCTGTCTCGGTGAACTTCACAGAGGAATCGATTATGTGCCGCTTCCCGCAAGCTAAGGCGGCTCGCGTTCGCCTTTGACCGACGTGATTGCGTTTGAGACACTTTGAAAGTGACTCCGAATCTTTTCCCGGCCTAGCCGATCGAGTCGTGGGCGGAGAAATCCGACGCGTTGGGTTATGTTGTGTAAATTCGACGTTGTGTACCATAATTCCCACCCTGGTTATGAGCCTCCGTACACAGAAGGAGTTTAACGCTAGCGTTAACGTGGCGCCAGCATTAGCGGGGCTCTAGTGTTAAAGTCCTTCTGTGTACCGAAGCTTGGAACAAGGTGCGCTAACGCTAGCGCCGCATCGCTGCATAAACCGCAGGGTTGAAAGCGTGTGAAAAAAGTTGCGGTTTATAGGCCGGAAATTACCGTAGATTAGCTGCGCCGTCACTGCCCGAAAAACAAAACTATTTACTTGGTCGTTTAAGTCCCTCCCTTAAAACTGTTGAGGGGAAAAACCGTAACAGTTCCTCAACAGTTTTTGCTACATCATCATCTTTTTTGTTTGTTCGGTGATTCATAGATTATCTCCAGCAGAGGAAGGCCCCGTGTCACAACCCCTCTGCTGATGTTTCAGAAAATAACGGTTAAAAAACGTACAGATGGTAAATTTATATTTTAATACCTCGTATCCGAATAGTTTGGTCTCTCTGGTGTCATCGAGTGCACGATGAAGCAACCCAGGACGTTTTATGTCGGAAAATTTTGCAAATCTGCACAGTCGAGCACGAAAAATCCCGTGCGTGAAATTTGTTACGAGTAGAAATACATAAATTATGAAAGACGTTTTTTATTTTTTAAATGTTGGTGACTGTTGTACAGCTGCACTGCTGTTGGATGGACAGATCAGAAAAACTCTGAAGTCCACTTGCTGACATACAACATAAAACCTCAAAGCGGGAAATCGTGAAAATGAGGGTGAGTTGTACTGTTGTCGGCACACCCCGCAGTAGACGCTGCGAAATCCTCACCAAGTCAAGCGTTTTCTTACAGTTTGAAAAGATCCGGCGGTTGCGTTCCCAGCGATAAATCGTAGAACAAAACGCTTTTCAGGTCGTCAAGCGTGCTAATCTTTTCCTTGAAGCCTTCCGAGTACAGAATTGACGATCGTTGACGTCAGTGAAGCTTCTCGAACTCGTGCCCAAGTTAGAGAGACAAAACGTCGTGTCGGGCAGCAGTTTGGCAAGAATGAGAAATACGCAATATGATATAGATTGCCGGTTTGTGCGTACCTGCGTTCTAGTCAAGCGACAAATGGCATTTCGTGACGTTGAGACGACGTCGGCGAGCATGCACGCTCATCAGTGTTTCTTCTGTGAAGTGGCTCGACAGGGAACTTTTTACAAAGGAAAACTTTTGGGTATTTTGCTTGTGACCTTCAAAAATATTTTGTATATATATATTTGTGTGTGTGTGTGTGTGTGTGTGTGTCCCAAGTAAAGATTAGACGTACGTTGGACTTCGCGCTTAGATGCCAGGAACCAAAATACCCAACATCACGCCGGGTACCCCCACAGTAAAAGTACCAGTACATGAACCTGTTTTGTTTTGGGCTTTGACTTTTGATGGTTTTCGAAAGATTCTTGATCCATGAAGTGGTCTCAGATCTTCATCTTGACAAAAATGTGCTAGTCAAGCCACTTCCCGCCCACTTGTAAAATCTGTCATCCATGCATTCATTCGTTATCTACCGCTTTTCCGGGTCAGGTCGCGGGGGAAGTAGCTTAAGCGGGGATACCCAGACTTCCCTTTCCCCAGCCACTTCTTCCAGCTCTTCCGGAGGGATCCCGAGGCGTTCCCAGACCAGCCCAGAGACATAGTCTCTCCAGCGTGTCCTGGGTCGTCCTCGGGGTCTCTTTCCGGTGGGACATGGCCGGAACACCTCACCAGGGAGGCGTCCGGGAGTGATCCGGATCAGATGCCCCAACCACCTCATCCGGGTCCTCGACACCGAGCCCCTCCCGGATGACCGAGCTTCTCACCCGTTCTCTAAGGGAGAGCCCGGACACCCACTCATTTCGGCCGCTTGTATCCGGGATCTTGTTCTTTCGGTCACGACCCACAGCTCGCGCCCATAAGTGAGGGTAGAAACGTAGACCGACTGGTAAATTAAGAGCTTCACATTTCGACTTAGCTACCTCTTTACCACAACAGACCGATAAAAAGTCCACGTCACTGCAGACGCTGCAACGATCCGTCTGTCGATCTCCCGCGGATCTTCCCTCACTGGTGAACAAGACCCCAAGATACTTGAACTCCTCCACTTTGGGATCTCATCCCCATCATAAAATCCACCTTTGCTCCTGCATCGCACAGCTCTACCCTCGTTGCGTGTCAGACGCCGGATGGGTCGTCAGTCCCGAGTCAGCCGGGACGGACTCCGGCTCCCCCCCCCCCCCCCCCCCGACCCCGAGCGGGATTTAACGGTGTAGAAAATGGACGGATGGCGAAAATTCCAAGCATTCTTTGGTGAGCCGCCTGCAGTCAATCCCGCGCGACACTTTACGATCAGCAGAACTTGTCGCGGCGCTATCTTGACTCACCGGCCGAATTTGTCGCGTGACAGCGCAGCGGCTTTCGATTTCAGTTTCAGTTCAGTTCACTTCCTGCGGTTATGGAATAATTCACCTAAATAATGCAAATATAAACGTGAATATGGCGCGAGTATGCTCACTTTGTGGGAGGCAGCCATTGAACATGTTGAGCTTTGAAGTAAGGCTACAGACTTTTGTTGACTCCCAAAAAGGTGGCTTTGATCTACTTTTTGTGATCTCGTGAAGCACTTTTGCAATTTGTCTTCATTAACTGGAAAATTTATTCGTAGTATTAAAAAAAAACAAACAAACAAACAACCAACTGTTTGAATGTCTGCTCGTTTTTACTTTCATCGATCTGTATCGTTTTCCCGACGGAATGAGCTGGAAGAGCTGCCGGGCAGGATGTGGAGGGTCCGAAAGGGATCCTGCCCCCACTGGAGCTAGTTCGTGTTGCGTGGTGCCGATAATCCGTTCAGCGTTATTGTTGTTTCCACAACACAAGACTCAGGTTATCGCAAGTGTTAAAATGATCGCTATGTCGAGGAAAAGAGTATGGTAGAGATTTATAGAAGTGTGGACGAGATTATTAAAGAGTCTGGTGAGGTTCCTGCAGCTTTAAAATTGGATTTTAAAAAATTATTTGGTCGCTACTTTGTAGATGTCACCTATTGCGGGGGAGGTCTGGAATCTAACCCCTGTGATTGACGAGGGATTACGATAACTGGAAAAACTCGTAATTTGGGGCACTCGTAAGTCAGCGGACAGCACACGCAGTTCATGTGGAAGTCCGCGAGGACACGGAGACGGATCTGCTGATGAGAGCGAGGCCGCGGTCTGCTGACTGTCTCGCTGGCGAGAAAAACACAAGCGCCATTGAGGGGCCCAGCGTAATCGTCAATGGCCGTCGTGACGCGCCCGTCCGCCGCCCGTCGCACGTCGGCGCAGGGTTCACGTTTGGTCGCCTTCCCGCTCGCGTCGCGTCGGGTCGTGTGGTCCTCGCCCGGCCAGTTGGATGTTTGTGTCAGCTAGCGGCGTGTCGCGAAAAATCGGATTAACGTGCGAAAAAAAAAAAAAAAAAAAAAAACACATTCCTCGCAAACGCGGACGGGATTCCTCAGGGAAGCAGATGGTTGTGTTTACGTTGTCCGGCTTCCAATTCAAATAATGAAACATGTTTCGGGAGTTTGGTGAATGCAATCAAACGTATGATATAACAATAATAAAAAAAAACAATACTAATCAAAGTTAATAAATTGGTAATAATAAAAACAAAAATAGCTTATATTTGTGGATATGAATGCATGTCAATACAATTACTTTAAAAGTAAGAGTAAAATTAATAAATATACTTTGAAATCCCATTTATATTTTAGGACTTTTATAAATAATGTATTTTAATAAACACTGCTTAGACACTGAGCCTGTTTCAAAATGGATCTCTCAAATTTAAATAATAAAAATAATTTAATGATACACTACAATAAGTCCAGGCAAAGTAATATATTTTTTTAATACTTGACGACATGTTGCCTAAAATTTGACCTAATTAAATGTTGTAAATAATTATGTACTTTTAAATTTGGGGATCTAGATACAAATAATTGAATGAATAAAATAATAACAAAACAAAAAATGATTTTAGGTATACTTATGGCCATAAAAATGCCACAAGGAATTTTTGTATTGATGTATTTTAAACATTTGGTGATACTTTAAAATATACATACAGTAAATAAATCATAAAATATGGATGTTTTTAAATATTTGAGGATTTTTTTTATTTAATTGTAAACTGGGAGTTTAATTAATGAATATAATAAAACCCGACAAATGTTCCTGAATGAATGAAAAAAAATCACTACTAAAAAAAGGATATAAAATGTAATAAAAATATATTTGTGTTTCAGGACATTGAAAATTATGATAAGATAAAAGATAAAATGCGTTAATATAATTAAGATAATACAATAGGTACAATCACCATAAAAACGTACTTTTTTTTAGTTTTTTCATAAATTTAAATAAATAAATACCACGCCAAAAAAATGGATTGTAAAATCCTTAAAAGCTTAATACTGTGTTCTATTTTTTTTTTTGGTAATCCATTTCTAAATGCAATGTATGAAAAATTCCATCTAAACTGACGTAGTCGGTCAGCTCCCCCACTCGAGCTTCACTCGTCACCTTTGACTTTCTTTCTCAATTTCTTTCCGTGCGACATTTCGCTCGGCCCGGCCGGGTTCGTCTCGCAGAACTGTTCGGTGCCCTCGCGAGTTCTGCGCCGCTGCGTGGGACTTTCTCCCCCCCGCCCCCGCAGAGGAATGAGCATCACGCTCGGCATGCCTGACGCTAATGCCCGGGGGCCGCGCTCGCCTGCTCGCTCGCTCGCTCGCTCGCGGCCTCAGACAAAGCGTCAAAACCGGGCGTGAGGGGAGTGGCGGGGAAGCGGGAGGGGGGAGTTTCCCACGTGTCCGTGGGCCGTCCCGGCAGGCCCCCTTTATTAGCTGTGTTATGCAACCTCACGGTCGGCAAAGGGAGGCCTTTATGCCGGGGCACAAAGCACAGCAAATTCAATTATTCTGGAAAGGGTGAGCTGCGTTCGCAGGCGCCCAGAGGTTATTCACATGCGCTGAACCCCGCTTTTATTTTGCTTCCCACAGTGTTTTCATTATGTGCCGAGGGGAGGTCACGTACACGTCTCGTTTGGCCCGTGTGCCCCCCTTTTTTTTTTTTTTTTTTTTTCAAAGAAAATCATCTGACGACCTGCGAGTTTTTCAAGTTGCGAACCGCCACTCCGTCCATTTTATTTTCTGTGAGCCGGAAGGCGACATCTAAGCGAGTTTCCGATATGTTGCCACGCGTGAGTACGTGTGAGTAACGTTAGAATATAATTCTGAATGAATTAGACCAAGTGGTACAGTGGATCAGCTGGTAAAGCGTTGGCCTCACAGTTCTGAGGACCCGGGTTCGATCCTGACCCCACCCCCTGTCTGGAGTTTGCATGTTCTTCCCATGCCTACCTGGGTTTCCTCCAGGTGCTCCGGTTTCCTCCCACATCCCCAAAACATGCAACATTAATTGGACGCTCTAAATTGCCCGTAGGTGCGATCGTAAGTGTTTGTCTCGATGTGCCCTGCGATTGGCTGGCGAGCGGTTCAGGGCGTACCCCGCCTCCTGCCGGTTGAAAGCTGGGAGAGGCTCCAGCACTCCCCGTGACCCTCGTGAGGATAAGCGGCAAAGAAAATGGATGGATGGCAATGTGTCGGTCTTTTCAGAATGTGGTATAACTACAGGAAGTGTTTTATCGCTTATGAATACAGTTGTGTCACGAATTGCTATTGCGATACGCCAGAATCAAATAATAATATATATATTTTTTTAAGTGTCATCATTCTAAAAACATCTTTCAATGGATCAGTTATCAGTAATAAAAATTGATATGGCTTTTTATGCTAATGTGATTCCATACGATGCAGTATTGTTAAAGTATTCCTTCGTTTGCGCACGGGAGACGTCACTTCCTGTTTTTGAGTCATGTGACTCGCCAAAATGGCAGCGCCCGTAAAAATTCCTTAATTGCCGATAAAAACCTCAAAATTTCAAGGTACAGTACATATGGCGTGACCTATCGGATTAAGGCTTTTCATTGTTCAGTGAAGTATCCCTTTAATGTCCAGACTGTGATTGAGTGTGATTGGTTGTTTGTCTCAATGTGGCCTGCGATTGGCTGGCAACCAGTTCAGGGTGGACCCCGCCCCTTCCCGCATTGGTTTGGTAAACCAGGGGTCGTGAGTTCGTTTGTCACCGGCCTCCACTCCCCAAGAGGGGCTGCATCAGGAAGGGCATCCGGCGTAAAAACTGGCAAATAAATATGAGCATGCATCTGAGATGACTGACACGCTGTGAGAAGCCGAAAGAAGAAAATTAGTCATAATGCCCCTTAGAAGGAAGCCAGAACTACAATGTGGGCCGCGATAAAAATGAGTTTGACACCCCTGGATTAGACTCTCACGTCTTATTTCTCTTTCCGAGGCTAAAAATATTTACGGAGGCCCGAAGGGGGGGGGGGGCTCGCCACAGCCGTCGGCCTGTGAAGGCCCCCCCCCCAAACTCCCCCCGCTCAGAAGAATGCAACCTAAACAGGACGTGCCCGACCGACTCGGCGAGCCGTCGGGCCTTCCATTGTTCCTCGTGGGCGCACAATTCATATTGAAAAGCAGAACGACGTCGTCGCCTCGACGCTTGTCTCTGCTCCCCCGCCTGACGCGGACAATGCCATTCCCGTTCTGTCCGGCCGATGTTTACGTTTTGGTCTTTTCACGAGTCAACTAAAAATGGGGGGGGGGGGGGGGGCATTTCGGAGCCATACAGAACAATACGTTGAAGCGTTTTTCAGATGAACTTCAACTTTATTATTTTTGAGTAAACCTCAGCGCCTGTTCTCACTCGTTAGCTGTCAACAACCGGTAGACTAATGTAGAACATCACTTGGAGCTGGGTGGGGGGGGGGGGGGGGGGATTTTCTTATTGGATCAGTCATACACACAAATTGTTCCTTTTTTTTTGAGGAAATGTTCATCTTACTTCACCGCGAGGTGCTGCAGTTTTGGTTGGCAACAGTCTTCAAATGGGATCACCGGTTAACAATTGAACAGCCATCTGCAGAATGTGGTAGGTAGAGTCAGAGAGGCTCCAGCACTTCCCGCGACCCTCGTGAGGATAAGCGGCAAAGAAAATAGATTGATAGATCGATGGATGGAATTTGGAGGCTGCAAATAGCAGTACTTATTTTTTCGTAACCTGAATTTTCCTTCACAACAAGAGACAATATCTTTCCGGAGGCGTTTTGTAACCCGAGTTTTTCATTACTAGAGACGTTTGTAAGTAGAGGTACCACTGTATCAGAAAGATTGCTCCGATAGTTGGGATTTTATGGATGTTAAGCGTTGCCTTTTCATATGCTCACAATATTTGTCTCAATGTGCCTTGCGATTGGCTGGGAACCAGTTCAGGGCGTAATCCCGTCTCCTGCCCGTTGACAGCTGGGATAGGCTCCGGCACTCACCGCGACTCTTGTGAGGATAAGCGGCAAAGACAATGGATGGTTGGATGAATTAGACCGGGCACTAATGCTAGCGCTGGTCCTGTATGTCATTTCAAATGGGATCAGCGGTTACCAATTAAACTTTGACGTGATCTCGCCACAATTACTGCTTGTTTTTTTATTCCCCCCCCCCCCCCCCCCCCGGTTGCGAGCACGACATTTATTGCTGTTCTAGTGAGTAAAGATGCTCAAACGGGCTCAGCCAATAGTTGCTGCTTATTGATTTTTCTGAAGTGGTCGGTATTGCTGTTGCGGTTGGTAAAGATGTTCAAATATCCTCAGATGATATTTGTCTTCGACACGCGATATTTAAATATATTTACTCGCCCCCCCCCCACTCTGATGGATCAATTTTCTCAATTTAATGAGACACCAGATGCATCATCCACGTTATTTGTAAACGTGGTTATTTACTGCTTTAGTGAGGCGCCCTGCACTTTTTTTTCTGGTCAGTCGTCATCTCGCTAGTTAGGGGCCGCGCTAGAACCGAATGACTGCGACCCGGTGGCTTTGCTCCACAGTTCCCATACTTCCCAAGCGTCCCAGCTGAATGCCCACCCCGATGCCATTCCTTCTCCCCTTCCTCACGTCCGTCCAGACGCTAACGCTACTTTTAGGAGGCCTATTTCCATCGGATTTAACGCATAAAGGCGTGAGCGGATTCCGTCTGGATATCAGCTGCTTTAAGCCGGGGCTCTGAAATCCTGCACCAGCGCCGCCTCAGACGGGGGCCCGAGCGTCGCTGACATTCCTCCCAAAGTTGTTTTCACGTTTCTTTTTTAAACGCACAATGGAATTTTCGGTCCGTCCGCGGAGCATTTGGTCCTTTTCCGGGGCGCTCCTTCTTATCAAAATATGGGAAAATTCAGGATTATATTTAGGGATGTTTATTCTTTTAGAAGAAAAGCTGAGGGGTCCCCGCAGGTCCGAGGGGTCCCGGGACTCCGGTTTCGCGTGCCTTTCTCACGCCACCGCCGTGGGGACCCTTTCACTGGGCGAAAGGCAGCCCGATGCGGACGGATTATCCGAGAATTAGCGAATGTCTTTTGACAACTAAATATATTTTTCAAGGGATGGTGCGAGAGCGTCGATCCGCAGCCGGCCGGACGCTCCTGTCGCTCGGCCTCGGCTAATTTCAGAAAACTCTTTTTTTCAACACGCGAGGGTGCAGAATGTGCGCGGGAGGCAAACAAGACTCAAACGCGCAACACCTTCAACTATGTTGTGTATAATTACCAAGATTAGGAAAAAATAGTATCCGGGATCTCGTTCTTGATGAGAGTCGGAACATCAATCGAGCGGTAGATTAAGGGCTTCGCCTTTTTCCACTTAGGTCCTCTTTTACCACAACGAACCGATACAAAGTCCGCATCACTGCAGACGCTGCACCTGATCCGCCGGTCGATCTCCGGTTCCATTCTTCCCTAACTCTTGAAACAAGACCCCAAGATTACTTGAACTCCTCCACTTGGGCCAGGATCTCATCCCCGACCCGGAGAGGGCACGCCACCCTTTTTCCGAATGATGAGTACCACGGTCTCAGATTTGGAGCCGCTTCCACTCAGCTGCGAACTGCTCCAGTGAGTGTTGGGCATCAAGGCTTGATCAAACAGAACCACCTGCGGACCAAACTCTGATACCCGTCGTGCGGGGACAGATCGAACAGCCTGTATCAGGGGGGGTCGGTACTCCACAGAAATCCATGAGGGACATGATCAAACACAGTTCTCCAAGTCTACAAAATACAAGTAGCCCAGCTCGAGGACCCTGGCGAGGGTGTAGAACTCGTCTACTGTTCCTCGGCCAGGACGAAAACCACATTGCTCCTCCTGAAACTTCGATTCGGTTCGATTTCCCGATGGAGCCCCCCACCCCACCCTCTCCAGCACCCCTCATAGACTTTACCCCGAGGCTGAGGAGCATCATCCCCCTGTCCGGTCCCCTTTCCTATCTATTATTTTAATCCAAAAATGTAACTTTTAGATCAGTATATCCTTATTTCACACGATTTAACTGGCTGCGGAGAGTCACATTTTGGCAAAAAATAAATGAACAAAAAAAAAAAAGGTCAACTTTATATTTTTTTGTTGTAAAATTTATCAGTTAAATATTTGCATAAATTAACCACAATTCGTTTTACATGAATTAATTTATTCGATTCACTTTTATTTTTTTAATCATGAGTAATATTATTGTACTGCAAAATTTATCAGTTAAATATTTGCATAAATTAACCATAATTTGTTTTATGTTAATTAATTTATTCCAATCGCTTTTATTTTTTTAAATCATGATTAATATTGTTGTACTGCAAAATTCATCAGTTAAATATTTGCATAAATTAACCATAATTCATTTCACGTGAATTAATTTATTCCGTTCACTTGTTTTTTTTTTTTTTTTAATCATGATTAATATTGTTTTGTGACCTAGTTGGTTATTTTTCATTGTTTGGGCTTCACTGGCTGATTATACAATTGATACCTTTTTTCGTATACCGTGAATATACTCTTTATAGAGGCAGTGTGTGTCAGTTACCTTGGCAACGTGTGTACCTGTGTGTGTGTGTGTGTGTGTGTGTGTGTGTGTGTGTGTGTGTGTGTGAGTGAGTCAGAAAAAGTTACGGCGCTGTCACAAGACTGCAGAACAAAGCAAACATTCACATGCGACGTGATTAGGATCTGCGAGCGGACATGTTTTTCCCCCTCAGGACGGTGACGTTGCACAACAACAACAACGCCGACGACGCCGACAACAACGTATGCCAGTTCTGGAGAAATGTTTGCCCAATGAAGCAGAACTGAACGGCTATCAAATTGAATTTCATGCTACCGTTGCAGCCACGGTTTGAACCGGTCAAGAAATGCGCACGCAGGAGGTAGAGCGGTCCGATATGTCCTAATTTGGGAGTTTTATGGTGAAAATTGGGGAATTTTTTTTTTTTTACACGGAAGTCCAAATTTGGAATGACTTGAACGCTTTAAAGTTGAAATGGTTTGAATTGGCTGAGAAATATGGAAGGCAAATATGTGAAATGTCTTCATTTGGGAACTGGGAATTTGTCTCGGTCCGGTCGGCGTCGTCGCTGTCTGCTGTTGAATTGTCCTTGGGCAAGACGCTGAACCTTGAATTGCCTGCAGGTCGGCATTGTAAATGTTGTCAATTCCCTTAATTCGAGGGCGTCAGACTCATTTTTGTCGTGGGCCACATTGTCCTAACAGCTGCTCTCAGAGGGCCGTTATGACCGAAACCATAAAAACCTTTTAATCGCCTCATCATATTTACACATGAAATTTATGAGCTAGTAGTACTACTTTGGTAAGCCAAAAATACTTGCAATATTATTTATGACAGTTTGAAATTTTTATACAGATTTTAACAAGAATCAGGAGAGTTGGCGCATGCGATTCGCCTTTGCGGGCCACATAAAATCGTGTACTGGGCCGGATCTGGCCCCCGGGCCTTGAGTTTGACACCTGTGCCTTTACTGGTCCGAGAAAGAAATCCGGGGAATGGGCGTGAATCCCAAGGAGGTCCTGGACGCGCCGTACACTTGGAAGGTTCGAATCTATCAGGAAATGTGGCTCACGTGTCAAAATGAGGTTCCATTCGGGAACGTTTATGCGAAGTGTGGAATTGCGAGGATGACGGAATTCTCGGAACGTCGAGAACAACAGCGGGCCCCTTGGGTCTCGTGGCCAGACGCGGTTCCGTCTCGCGCGTCGCCGGTTGTGTGCACACACACGACGGAGTCTGTTTACCTTTGGCAAACACTTGAAATGAGCTGTTTGACTGCTTGTTGTCGGGTGTGTGTGCACTTTCACCTGCCGATCACACGCCAGACACGCGACCGTTCAACACCTGTGAACACGTCGTCTTTTGGGAAAACAAGGGGGGGGGGCAACAAATTCCCCAAAAAGGGTCTGTAGATGCCTCAAGATGGCGGTTTTCATTATTTAAAAAAAATGGAGGTTTTATCCTGAAAAAAGTACATTTAATTTTGGCGCAATATGCACTGTTGGGATAGTAACCAGGCACTTAAATATCCATCCATTTTCTTAGCTGCTTATCCTCACAAGGGTCGCAGGGAGTGCTGGAGCCTATCCCAGCTGTCAACGGGCAGGAGGCAGGCGGACTACACCCTGAACTGGTCGCCAGCCAATCGCAGGGCACATAGAGACAAACAGCCACTCTCCCAATCACACCTTGGGGCAATTTAGAGTGTGCGATTAATGTTGCATGTTTTTTTGGGGGGATGTGGGAGGAAACCGGAGTGCCCGGAGAAAACCCACGCAGGCACGGGGAGAACACGCAAACTCCACACAGGGGGGGCCGGGATTGAACCCGGGACCTCAGAACTGTGAGGCCAACCCTTTACCAGCTTCTCCACAGTGCCGCCGGCACTTGAATTTTACAAAAATATACATTTCATCATTCATTGAAATCCACTGCACATAAAAGTGAAATAAAAATGTTTCTAAATAAATGTTTGAAAACAAACGAGAGAGAGGGAGAGAGCTTGTGCGCCACAATCATTCTAGTAGGTGAAGCTCCTCAACTCAGTTCAGCATAGCTCCTTAACTCCGGGATGGCACAAAATGGCAGCAAATGAGCACTTCAATCGCTTTGGCCTAACCGCAAAAATGTAATTTTCGAACCCTGTACTGCAAATACTTTGGGTTTCCCTCTACTGTACTTGATGATTCTTCCTTGACGGCCTCGTCGCCGCGTGTAGTGAATACATTTTCAAAAATGTGACATAGTTTTCATCTGTGACCCTCCGCCTCGATGTCGTCTGTCCAGGATCACCAAGCCGCTGACGTTCGCCGACTGCGTTGGCGACGAGCTGCCCCTCGGCTGGGAGGAGGTGTACGACCAGCAAGTGGGCGTTTACTACATCGACCACATCAACAGTGAGTCCTCGACGCCGGTCGGCGGGTCCTGGCCCGGCTACTGTTCACCTTCCCACCGCACAATATGTTACAAATCCACAAAATAGAGAAACATTATTTTAAAAAGTGTGTCTTAATAGTTTTACCCCTTCCACACTCTTTCGCCGCATTTTAAGTTTGTCAATGAAATACTCTCACTAAAATTTGTAGCAATTTCTTTAGCTTTTAGCTAAATCAAAACAAGTTTCGCGCAATTCTCCAAATAAGAGCTGAAGTGACTTTTTTTAAGATGACATATGAAACAAAAGTGCATTAAACGTCAAATATTCAATGTTCAACTGGACAATGTCGTGAACGCTGACGGTCGAAGTGAAATGCCATAGATGGGCTAATGGAAATTAGCAGAGCTGTTAAACCCTAAAGCTAAACTTCAAATAGTTGCTTCAACGCATGGAGGATGAACACATGCAAGCAGATTATACAACAAAACAGAATTAAAAAAAAAAAAAGATATTTCATCTAACGAAGATTTGCTAGCATAAAATGCTAAACGGTGTGGATGCTCGGGCGATTTCTAAACTTCCAAAAAACATTCCGGCCGCCCCGTGAAGACGCCGACCGCGACCGGTCGCCAGCCCACCGTACCTTACGGGGGGGTCCCCTTGTGCCGTCCCTCAGAGACCACCCAGATCGAGAACCCGCGCACCCAATGGCGTCAGGAGCAGGAACGCATGCTGAAGGAGTACCTGGTGGTGGCGCAGGAGGCCCTCCGGGCCAAGAAGGAGATGTACCTGGTCAAGCAGCAGCGTCTGGAGCTGGCCCAGCGCGAGATGCTGCTCTTCCACGAGCTCTCCGAGGACAGCCGCTCCGTTGCCGGCAGCGGTAAGATGCGCGCCTGGTTTTGGTTCGGGATAGCCAGGTAGAACTTTGCCCTAGACGGGGGCAGTGTGAAAGGGATTCTGATTCTACTTCTGACTTTGTACCCAAATTCAGTGAGTGTGGCAAAAATGGCAAGGATTGACAAATTTTTGGAATAGACTGGGTGAAAGGGGCTTCTGGAACTCTCGAAAGCTGCCAAATTTCTGGGTCCAGATTCTCCGTGTAAGACCTGTAAAAGTCCAGACCAGAAATGACAAGGCGGCCTACGTCACCCGCATTCCGTGTCGCTACCATTTAAACAGAATGAAATGTTGACCTTTTACAGTCCGTGTGAAAGTCGTGAATACACCCAGAACACGGGATCCTTCGCCCTCCTTTTATTTTTTATTTTTTTTTTTGTATTTTTGTTACATCTTCACCTCCCTGCCAACCGCCGCTCACGCCCTTCTGCTTTCTCTCCCTTTTTCTTTTGTGTCCACAGCTCACTCCGGCTCGTCCTCCGGCGCGAAATACGATCCCGACCAAATCAAAGTGGAAGTGGCTTGTAGGCGAGAGCGGGTGAGTCATTATTGCAGGAGAACAATGGGCCGCCGCCCGGGTGTTGCCCCGACAGGATACCGCGCCTCGAGGTGTCGGGGCCTCATGGGTATGCCGATGAGTCCGACATCAAAAGGGCCTGAGAGAGCCCGGCTGGCTCGTATTTAAACTTTTGTAGAACTTCCCTGAATCGCTCACAAGCAAATTCTCGGTCGGCGTCCCAATACTGGCGTCCTCTGGGTGATCCCCCGCCGCAATCCGCATGACGGCGACGGGCCCTTCGGGCGCTTTGCTCCCGAAACCTGTTTCGCCGGATAACGGGATGACACGGACGGCGGTCACGTTGACGCGCGGCGCCTCCAAAAAATGTTCCGCTGCTTTTCTCATCTGCGGGGAAATGTCAAAAGCGGACGGCGCGAACGTCGTTTCCAACGGAATCGACTGCGTTCCGTGACCGAGCTCGGAACGCAATTGAAGTCGTCTCAATTTTTTACGATTGAAGGGAATTGAAAAGTTCTATCATCTATTCCAACTTCCTCCAAAAACATTTTTTTACATTTTGAAAACATAATAATAGCACTGTACTGTAGATTTAAGTACAAAAACATGGACATTAATTGCAAGACATTGGTTGTTAATTTTGTCATTTTTATTTAATAAGATTTATATTGATCTAATGACACTATTTTGGGGGTTCGTGATGGAATAAAAAAACTTGTTTTCTTTCACGGCATTTGTTTTGGGGGAAATTGTGACATTTTACTGTCTTCAAACATTGTAGTTGTTCCATAATGTTATTATTAATTATATATATATATATATATATATATATATATATATTTTTTTTTTTTAACTCAAACCTTCCATGGTAAATTGTCGGAATTTTTCTTATTTTTTTTTATTTCTGGACAATTGTTTTTTTTTTTTTTTTTTTTTTTAAGAAAATTCTACTATTTATTTATGGGGTTTTATTTATTAATTAATATAATGTATATTTAGCTAATGAGACTTGCTTATTGGTATTTTTATTCAATAGATTTTTGCAGAATTCTTAAGTCATTTGACGACTTTTTTTTTAATTTTAACTCACACTTTCAGTCATTATTTTTTATAATATATGTTAATTGTATTTCTAAGTATTTCGATGGTATTCTTGGGATAATTTTCTATGGTATATTTATTGAAAAGAATATTTGTTGTGACATTTTGGATATATATATATATATATATATATATATATATATATATATATATAAAATGAATTCTGTATGATTTAAACAACTGTCTTTTAAGACATTTATTAATGGTATTTTTTTTCTTGAAAGGAAATTTTATTAATTTTTTAGTTTAATTGGATTTTTTTTGGGCAGTTTATTTCTAATGATCATTATTTATGCCAAGACTTATTTCCAGTAAGTGCTTTTCCTTGATGATGGGTGGGATTGTGATGACAGTGCACTTTGAGGCGAGAGGAAGCCTAATGTGTGACACCCCCCCCCCCCACTACCACCCCCTCCCTCGGCCTTTTCAGCTCACCAGACTGAAGCACGAGCTGGCCCAGGTGAGGCAGGAGCTGCAGTACAAGGAAATGGGCGTGGAGACCCTGCAGGAGTGAGTGTGACCCCCCCTCATCCTTCCTCCTTCCTCCCGTCGTCACGCTTTTCCCCTTCTCGCTCTATTTCTGTCTCATCATACAGTGCGACGTCCATTTTAAAGCCTGCCAAAAACACGTCTCGCACATGAGTTAGCCCAGCACCAAAAGCTACAAATGTCCTATCGAACCTCGAAAACCAAATTGCTGATTTTGTCATCTTGGGGTTCCTTTTAGTAGACCTCTAACCCTAGGTTAGCTTCCTGCGGAGGCTGCTAGCTGGCTCGTTGCTGTTTATGAACCTAGGCTACATCTCTCCCTTTTAGCCTTTAAGATGCAAGTATTTGAACAGTTTTTAGCTAATTTTCAAAATTAAAAACCAGTCTTTGTGGCATTTGACGTGAAGGAGCTGTCGATTACTACATTAGCCGCTAGCTGGCGCATCGCAGACTGGTTAGGTCTAGATCAGTGGGGTTTGGGGGGGGCGCGTTACGTAGTTTGTTTGAATTGAAAATCGTTTGTATTGGATATCGAATACAATACACATGATAATGAATCATAAAATAAGAATATAATAATGATATAAATAAAATATTAAAAATACACATGGAAAAATAAAGAACAAGCAGAGGGTGCTAGCTGGCTCGTCACTGTTTATGAACCTAGGCTACATCTCTCCCTTTTAGCCTTTAAGATGCAAGTATTTGAACAGTTTTTCGCTAATTTTTAAAAGTAATAACACGTCTTTGTGGCATTTGACGTGAAGGAGCTGTCGACTGCTACATTAGCCGCTAGCTGGCGCGTCGCAGACTGGTTAGCTCTAGATCAGTGGGGTTTGGGGGGGTCGCGTTACGTAGTTTGTTTGAATTGAAAATCGTTTGTATTGGATATCGAATACAATACACATGATAATGAATCATGAAATAAGAATCTAATAATGAAATACATAAAATACACATTGAAAAATAAAGAACAGGAATCAGCCATTCAAAATTTCTTTCTCTATTATCTAAATATACCCACACAACAGTTCTACTTTTTAATTCTTATTATTTTTTTTATTGAACACTAAATGACAGCGGGAATAAATTTGTCAGTTTGAACCATTTCCTTCTGTTGCTGACCCTCTTAACTGGGTCGCAATAGTAACGCATAAGCAAGCCTTCAAAATAAGATACAGCTACGCCACAAAAAATGAATTTGAAGTGCATGAAAATTTTAACTCCGCATAACGCTAAGTAATTGGGAGCCCCAAACTTGTTTCTGTGCAACGAGATGGTACATCCCAGTCCATGACGTTGTTTTGTTTTGGTTGCTGTCGCTCCAGAAAACCGCGGTTCACAGATTTGTCGGAAACGAGAGAAATCTTTGCAGAATTGCAACACTCTTGTTGAGCGATTTCCCTCCGGACAAAAATCTTATTTCAGTGTGGAAGAGAAGCATCTGCGTCCATCTCTTCACAAAGTTCCTCAAAAAGGCGGGAGTTACGCGAGAAACGAAAATTTCCGAAGACGTGGTTTTTTTCTAGCTCACGGGGGTAAATTTGACGCTCAAGTGACCGAGATGTAACCCAGAGAATCTGGTAATTTTTCAAAATAAAAGATTTTTTCAAACTGTCAGTGCTCCAATATGGCTATGCTAATTAATAACTACTTCGGGTGACCCGGTACCAATCGATCCACGGACCAGTACCGGTCCACGGCCCAGTGGTTTGGGACCGCTGCCCTAGATCAGCGCTACGCTGCCGCTAGGCCATCTCGCCTTTAAAATCCAAATCTTTGAGATGCTTTTTAATAAGGAGATGATGTAGATAATTGCTATCGGTACTTAGCTCACCCTACGACGTATATTAAATACTGAGCAAACTAGTTATAAAACAGGATATTGTTTTGTGTACTTTAGAAATTGAATCCAAACAAAGCACATTTTCGTCCGTCCGTGTTGTGACGTTTTTTTTATTATTTATTGTCGTGCTTCAGCGAGTGAATTTGTCCCGTATGTGTTTCATTTTCTAATAACTCTGGTGTGATACTTAACGGTACACAGGAGATACCGAATACTCGGTGTATGTTGAAACAGCGCCACAAGCTGGCCACGCAGCGACATATCGCACCGGCCCGCTGCCTTTTTTTTTTTTTTTGTCTCGTTACCCCGTTTGTGGGAGAAAGTGAAGCTCCGCCCCCTTCCCCCAGGATGGAAAGAAAAGCGCTTTTAGGAACTGCAAAAACGGAGGGTTCAGCGGTAAAGGGAGTGGGTGGGGGGGAGGCCGAGAAGGGGGCTCCACCTCAGGAAGAGGATGCACCAGTGGAGTGCAGGGAGCCAAGGAGAGGAAGTGGAGGGCGGGGGTGGGGGGGTGCTAGCACAGTTTTCAAAACGGCGCAGTGAGATATCGGCGAGCAAATTCCTCAGCACTTCCTGACTCGCTTATCTGCCAGATGTACACAACTGCAGACATTCCCAGAATAACCTGCAAAGTTTTACACACACTTTTTGTTGTTTGTGGAGGGTGGGGTCCACCTCGGGCTCTCGCGAGCGATATGGCGCCCGTACTGCACCGCCGCCGCCGCCGCCGCATCACATCAAACGCACGCTTTTCGCTCAGGAGCCGACACAATTGGGCCTTTTATCTGCTGCTACTCATCAGAGAATTGCAGTATTAGGATGTGTGTTTTTTTTCTGAGGAGGAGGAATTGAAGTACAATGCAGTTTTGGCCCGTACGGGTCATCCTTCGCGGCCTCGCTGTATCCGTTTCATTGAGTAATTGTTTATACTATAAGGTATGCAGTACCTTACTGTGATGCTCTCGCATGTGGAGGAATGGGACATTTTTTTCAATTTTCATTTTATCGAACACTTTATATGATTTGAATTTTTTTTCTTCCATTACCATCCACCCATCGTAATAAATATCTTTTTTTTTTTTAATCGTCATAGCACAACTGTATCTTCATGAAATTACAACATAATTGTTGTACTTTTTTATTGTGAAAAAAAAATTGCATGTCCAATTCTACAATTCTTGTCAAATTGGGCATTTTTGCTAGTGAAATTTTGACTTTTTTTTAATCCCTATTTTTTTAAAAAATAAAAAAATACAAAATAATTGAAAAATTTAAACAATTTAAAAAATATTCACAGTTTTTTATTCTTGTATTTCCTCTGGTAGATTTATATTTCAAATTGTAATTGACAATGTCTTTGTTGCAAAACTACATTATTATTATTTTTTTTTTTTTACTGATTGTAAAGTTACACATTTTATACTAGTAAAATTCCGGTTTCTTCTTATTTATTATTTGCATGTGAAATTCTGATCCCGTTAAATATGGCCGCTTCGTCTTCATCCAATGACAGTTAGTCGTTTGTTTTTTTTTTTTTTAACGTCGCATTATTCTTGTCGAATTCCTATTGTGACTTTTATTTGATTTTTTTTTTTATTTTTTTATTTAATTTAGTTTTCATCCTAATCTCTAAAATGACGCCACTTTTCGATGATGACTTAATTCTTGGAATGTTTTAACTCCGAGCAATATGTTTTCCTTTTTTTCTCTCTCTCTGTGTGGGCCTCCTCCCTCCTCTTTGTGAGCATATAAACTCCACGGCCTTGCTAGTGGGGGGGATTGGGGACCTGTGGGGGGGGGGGGGGGGGGGGGGGGGTTTGAACAAAGCAGGTCTTGTTGCCTGGTGGCTGGCTGAACACTACCTGCTGTTGAAGGCCCGTGAAGGACGCGGGCCGCAGTAAGCACGGCGGCCACGTGCCAGGCCTGGCGACAAGGGTGGGGGGCTGGGGGGGGGGCATCCTCCACCACCACCACCCATTACCCCCCGCTCCCCGTCCTCCCCTAGAACCACGCTGTAGAACATAAGCCGATTCACCGCAGGGCCACAGTGTCCGATCGCTTCCGTTCCACTTTTTAGCGTTGCCGCGTGTTCGATTTCCAGTTGACGCTCGGTCTCGACGCACTGACGAAAACCTTTGAAAAGCCGTTCGGGCAATTGGAGGTCGCCGTTAGGCCCCGTCAGTGTGAAGTCGGTCACAATCTCCCCCCTGTTATCGTAAAAGTATTACTGGCTAGTACACGTACTCTCAGTACAAGTACTACAGTACTCCAACTTTTCTCCTCAATGTAATTTTATTAAAATGTTCCTTTCATTCTCGCAGTAATTATGACGTAGCCCTGAAAAATTAAAATTTTTATAGTTTTAGCACAAAATACCAACTCTGTAGTAATAGTTGCATATTTTCTTGTAAAATTTTTTTTTGAATTGTGACTTTTTTTCTCTTGTATTTCTGTTCTCTGAGTACAATATTTTAACTTTTTTCATAATTCTCTAAAGAAAACATCTTCATTGCATTACAATTACTTTCCTGGAGTATTGTGAATTTATTCAGGAATTTAATTATGTATATCCTTTGTTAGAACTTTATTATTGCAAGGTATTCCTAGTAGTAATGCAAGAATACAGTAAATTATTATTTATTGACCTTTTAGTATTGTATTGACTTTCATGTAATGACCTTTTATTTCTCTTTAGGCCAATATTATCATATAGTGCCATTTTCCCAACATATTTCAATGTACTCTTACATTTTTTTTTCTTTTTTCCCCTCATCATTTTGCAACTTTACGTAATGACTCATAAGTTAACTTTTTTCCCCTCAAAGCAATCATAATCTTACATTATTTTTACTCCCCCCCCTCCCGCCCCATGACAATTATTTTCTAGTAATAATAGTAAAATAATGACTGAATTTCGACTTTACTTTTTGGCAGGAAAAAAAGTCTCCTAAAACAATCTTCAATCCCTAAAAATCCCCCCCCCCCAGCCTCCTCTTTGATGTTTTCATATGCGATTTGAGTCTTTTTTGGGGGGGGGAAGCGAAGCGACAACGGCAAATGTTTTTTTGCGTTTGCGTTTTCAGGATCGACCGCAAGATGTCGCGCAGTCGGACCAACTACAAGCTGGACGAGGCCCAGGCCATCTTCAGCGAGCTGCGCAGCATCAAGAAGGCCATCAGCGCCGGCGAGAAGGAGAGGCAGGACCTCATCCAGGTGGGATTCGGGATTCGGAAGGGGAGGGGGGACAGGGCCAAAACCCGTGATTCACTACTGGCCAAATCTCATTTGTGTTTATTTGCAACTTCTTTATTCGATCAGAGATTCCATATTTTGGGTGGAATGTTACATTTTACTTTGATCACATTTAAATTTAGCCTTCATGCAAAACATTTTTGGAGCCGTTAAGTTTTTGTTTTTTGTTTTTGGTTTTTTTTTTTTTGCTTTCTTGTATTTATGCAGGGTCCCTCTAGTGGTACCTGAAAGAATTACTCCCCAAGTCCTGTTCAGCTGTATTTAGCTTTAAAGGTCATGTTTTCATTCATCTAATCGTTAACAACTTTTAGTTCATATTTAAGTATTTTTTTTATTTAACTTTTCTTTGCAATTAATCTTTAAAGATTCATTTGATATTTTCCTATATTTAAACAGTGTAAATATTCAAACTGTTTACAATATTCCAGTAAATGACGACAGGAATTTCACTTTTTTAGGTATTGAACATTTGTCACGTTTGATTTTATTTTTTTTTTTTACATCATTACAATTCGTGAAACAATTTTAAATTTTGAAATATGCGTACTTGTTAGTTAAGTCTCAATTTATTCTTATAAAAAAGAGGTTTTCCTCATTTTACAATTCTGATTATTTTGTTAAAATAAGATTTAATTCTCATAAATGAATATTTTCTTGTGGTGTTTGTTTAATTCTCATAAAATTGGTTTTTGGTTAGTCAAAAAAATATATATATACATATACAGTGTGTGTGTGTGTGTGTATATATATATATATATATATATATACACACACACATATTTCTCGTCCCCTCCTATATGAGACTGAGTCTCCTTAGACAGTTAAATTTTCATTACATATTCTCAGAAGTTTTGAATTTTGTCTCCTCTACCTTCAATTTGCAGTTGAGCACTGGCTTAAATTTTTTTTGTCTTTCAATACAATGGACCCGAACTCTTCTCGATTGCTCGGGACCGACCCGTACATTGAATAGCGAAAATCTGCGACCAATTTAAGGCCCCCAAAAAAAAACAACCTCGAGCTTTCTAGTTGCCCGTAGATGCCACAAGATGACGTGCAAAATGCGGCAATACGCGGGCTCAACAAGCAAATGTTTGTCGTTTGTCGCGGCAGAGTCTGGCCAAGCTGACGGTGAACTTCCAGAGCGGCTTTTGTGCGGGCGACGCCGCCGGGGAGGCGGTCAACAGCGGCGGCGGATTTGGAGCGGGAGGGGCCGAGAACCAGCAGCAGTACTGCGACGCCGGCTGCCAGACGGACGTGATGATGGGAGAGGTGGCCCGACCCCCACGACCCCCCCCAAACACGTGAGTCCCACTTCTGCGTCGTTTACTGACGTCCGCCTTCTCTGCAGGAATCGTCCCACCTGGTGGACAAAGTCAAGGTCAACTGGCAGTACGAGGAGGCCAAGAAGAAGTAAGTGACTTTTTTTTTTTTTTTGAGTTTTTGATGATTGCCCTTTTTAATGTAATTACTGCGTAATGAAGGTTACCCGAACAATCGTCTGCTAACAGTGGCCAGTCATCAAATGCTACGTTATGCCTGCCATCAATCACATTCAGGACAAAGATTATAATGCTCCCTTTGGAATTTATTTGATTGTTTAATGTTTTGTTTGATTATGTTTGATATTTTATTCACTGCTATAGTATGTATTTCTATTTTCACTTTCTTTTCAATGTTATTCTATTATTCATTACATTGTTACTCTTTATAGTGTATTTTTTCTTATTTTATACACAGTATTATGTTATATATAAATTTTTAGATATTTTAACTCTATCGTACCTTTTTTCTATTCTTGTAATTGTCTTTTGCTATATTTAGTACTATTTTATTGATTTACTATATATAAATTCTATTTATTTACGGTATTTTCCCCTTTTTATTATCTAAAACTGCAAAATAAAGGATTTCTCTGATTTCGCTATTCATTGGTACGTTTTAGTCCCATTACCCCCCCCCCCCCCCCAATCAACTAAGCTAGATGCCGGCCCTACTTTTTGTAGCTGTTGACTAATGACTCGTCCACAGGGTGCAGAGTATCCAGCACCAGCTGGCCCAGCTGGACAGCGAGAGCTGGTCGGGCCGAGCCGAGGCCGACCGGGACCGGGACTTCGTGCAGCTTCTGCGCGAGAAGGAGGCTCTGCTGCACGACATCATCGCGGTCAGCAAGCAGCACAAGAAGGCTCACGGTCCCGAGGCCGACGCCGCTCCCGGCCCGGACGCCGGTCCCGGTCCCGGCACCGATCCTGACGTGCTCCGCCAGCTGGAGGAGGAGCGCTGCCGATTGGAGGAGGAAGTGCAGAGGGCGCACAGCTCGCAGAGTCAGGGAGCCAATCAGAGGTCAGCGTTATCTACTAATTACTTCTGCTCCTTCTTGGACTTTCTCGTGTTGTATTACCGTAATTTCCGGCATACAGAGTGCACCTGGTTACAAGCCTCACCCAGTACGTTTGTAAAGGAAATACCATTTGGTACATACATACACCGCACCTGTGTAAAAGCCGCAAGTGCCCACATTGAATCCCGCATTGAAACGCGAGATATTTACAAAGACTGTACACAGAAAGAGTTTAACTCTAGCGCCGCGCTAACGCTAGCGCCGCGCTGAAGCTAACGCTAGCGCCACTCTAGTGCTAACACTAACGGTTAAAATAAAGCTTACCGGTAAATATCACTGAGACACGCCAGTAACACAGCAGCAACACGCTAGCACAGCACTAACGCCAGCGCAGCGTTAATAGGGCCGGCAAAAGTCACTTCCTCGGCACATTTATTCCACCGGTCTCACTCTTACCGTTTTCCGCTCGAGTGCCCCCTCGCGGCCGTTAGGAAAAAATGCACAAATTAGCCGCGTCACGGGATAACCCGCAGGGTTGAAAGCGTGTTGAAAAAGTTGTAGCTTGTAGGCCGGAAATTACGGTACTACCACTACTCCATTGTGCTACTATTCTTACCTCCTATTTCTACTTCTAGTACTACTTCTATCACTAGTACTTTTTGTGCTACTCCTCCAACTTCTACTAGTAGATACATACGACTTCTTTTTCTACGACCATTTCTCATTCAAATATGACTTCTACGTCTACTTGTTGTACTACTTCAAGTACTACTGTGCCTCTTATTCCTGTGGCTACTTGAGTGCGTTGGCGTCGTAACACTCCAGCGGGCGTCGGTGCCGATGTTTAGCTGCTGCTTGTTTGCGTGCAGGATCCTGCAGCAGGAGAAGCGAAACGTGCTGCTGAGGCAGCTGGAAGAGGCCACGCGCATCACCACCTACCTGCACTCTCAGCTCAAGAGGTAAGTAAGGCACTAGTACGTTCAGCCATGCTACTTGTGCGCCGTATTTACATGTCTACAAATTGTTTCAAAAATTCAGACATCATTAATGTGATTATTGAGGTACCAGCTGGTACCTTTTTGTCGTCGACGGACTCTCACAGCTTTTTTGACAAAGGCTTTAGTAGCAGGCTAGCAATTAGCTTTTGCTAAATTACTCAATTTTTAATGCAGATTCCGCTGGGTAAGAACGGGTCAATAAAGTCACCCATCTATTTGAGTGGATGAGCTGCCTATCCTCACAAGGGTTGGGGATTGCTGGAGCCTATTTCGGTTATCTTGAGGCAGGAGGCGGGGCCTACCCCGAACTGGTCGCCAGCCAATCGAAGGGCACACGGAGACAGACAACAGTCGCACTCGCAATCACACCTTTGGGCAATTTAGAGTGTCCAATTGATGTCGAATGTATGTGGGGATGTGGGAGGAAACCGGAGTGCACACCTGGAGAAAACCCTGCAGGCACGGGGAGGATATGCAAACTCCACACAGGGGAGGGGCGGGATTTTGAACCCAGGTCCTCAGAACTGTGAGCCCAATGCTCCAAGCACACAAGTAAATTGAAAAAAATAATTGCTCTAAAATTCCACATATCGGTGCGTTATAGAAACTTTAACCGTACGCTCCACCGTATCAGGTAGAGCACCCCTCAATTTAGGATTTTTTTGAGAAATCCTAGTACCTTCAGAACTGCGGTACACGGTGAATAGTGTGGCCACTTCCTGTTGCGGCGTTCCCAATCCGGAAATTTCTATCTTTTGCGCACAGCTTGTCCGCCAGCTCCCTGACGGTGTCGTCCAGCAGCAGCCGCGGCTCGCTGGCCTCGAGCCGCGGCTCGCTGGCGTCCAGCCGCGGCTCCCTCAGCTCCATCAGCTTCAGCGACATCTACGGCGTGCCGCAGTACGAGCGCCACGACGAGCCCCCGGACCCCCACCTGCGCTTCGCGCCGCCCCCGGAGGCGTACACGCCCGAGCCGGCCGCCCCCAGCAAGGCCAAGCGCTCCCACGACACCCCGCAGTCGCTGGCCTCGCTGTCCTCGCGCTCTTCGCTCTCCTCGCTGTCGCCGCCCAGCTCGCCCATGGACACGCCGTACCACTCGACCTCCCAGGACTGCCCCCTGGCGCAGATGACGGAGGAGTACATGGAGCAGGCGGGACGCGGCCTGCTGGAGGGTCTGCGCGCCCAGTCGCAGTCGCAGTCGCAGCAGGACGTGGTGGTCCTCGCCGCCGCCGGCGCGCATCCCGCAGACGCGAACCACAGAGACGGAGGCCCGCAGGGCGGGTTCAACCCCGCCGGTAAGTCGGCTCAAACCGAAAGCGAGCTCTTCGTTCACGTGCAGACGTTTTGTGACCGCTGCTTCAAATTCTGGCCTGCAGGAGTGACGCTGCGGAGCAACAACGGCGGCAGGAGCGGCAGGCGCACCCGGAGGGTCTCGGCCGGCGTCTCCGAGGACGCGCTGGCCACAGACAGCGGCGTCTTTGAGGCCTGGGGCAGGAGGTGAGTCCAAACTAAAAAGTACTTAAGTGGAAAAGTCAAGAAGTCAAGCGTAACCTTTTTGACCATTTAAGGCCACCTGACTTCTGGCTCAGATGAGCCAAACTAGGCCAAGTTATGCAATATGTCGGTCCGTTCACGTAATATATACGCACGGGTCCAGACAAACTGCCGAGTTTATCAAGCCACCAAGGAAAAAAAAAAAAACAAAAAACATCACAACTTTTTTGGGGGCTAAAAACTTTTAAATAATTTCATTTCACATAATTTCACTGGCTGGTGTGTGCCTGTGTACTCGGTAGAAAAATTAGCTCCATCTGGTGGTGTAAGAAGTATTCATAAAAACCGAGGCCACGGCCGCCCAGGTTCAAACCTGCGGTTTATGCGGTGATGACTCGAGCGGAAAAGGTAAGAGTGAGACTGGTGGAATATATGTGCCAAGGAAGTGACTTTTACCGGTCTGGCCCTGTTAGCGCTACGCTAGCGTTAGCACTGCACTAACGTGTTGCTGCTGTGTTACTGGTGTGTCTCAGTGATATTTGTTATATATATTGATAGATGTGATATATTAAGTTTTATTCGAACTGGCCCTGTTAGCGCTAGCTTTAGCGTGGCGCTAGCGTTAGCACTAGTGTTAAACTGTTTCTGTGTACCATCTTTCTTTGTAATTATCTCGTCTTTCAATGTGGGCACTTGCGTCTTTTACACTACTGCGGCGTATGTATGTACCAAATGGTATTTCCTGAACAAATGTACTGGGTGAGGCTTGTAACCAGGTGCCTTCTGTAGGCCGGGAATTACGGTACTTACATATATGCATACAACTTCAGTTATTGTCATCGTCAACTGAGGTTGAAGAAAAGCAAGTAATAAGCCTATTGTGACAAAGGAGAAATGGAAGTAGTACAAGTCATGAAGTCTGAAAAATAAATACTTCAATAAAGTAGCGATATACACAAGAAAAAAAATATATACTCAAGTCCAATATTTGTACTTGTTGCTTGATTTGCACCAGGGCGGAGGATTCCGAGGAGATCTCCTACCTGAAGGAGCAGCCGCCGCCGAGCGAGGCCACGCAGATCCAGCTGGGACTGCTGTGAGTCAACTTGTTTTCCTTCACCTTTTTTTGTTTTAGGCTTTGTGTTGCAGGCTTATATTCTCATCCTCAGAACAACTGACTAAGATTTATGAGCGGTTGTGGCATGCGCTTCCTGTATGTTTGTATTATACTGCCCCCAGTTGGCTAGAATTTGCACATCAGAAAGAGCAGCACAACGTCTATTGAATTAAGTAAGAAAAAAAAATGGAGGAGCGCGTTCTTATTACCATCACAGTGTTTTACCAAGCAAATTTATTTGTATCAAGCATTTCATATATTAGACAACGTGTCTCAATGTGCTTTACATCATTGAAAGCATTTTTAAAAAAAGAAAAAGAATATAAGAAATTAAAGAAATATAAAAAAATAAAAGAAATTTAATATAAAAAAACAAAACTGTGACAGTGCAAGAAATATCACTTCAACGATGGAAATACTCCAAAAAGAAATTTTGAACATGAATTTTTAATAGCAACACTATGTTTGATGTTTGTCATTATGCACGAATGCCAGCAGATGGCGGCAAAGCACTACTGAGCATAATACTATGTAACAGCTTATTACTTTGTAAAGAGATTTTTTTTTTTTTTTAAGAATCAAACTAAGAATTTCCCCGTTTGGTGGTGACTAAAGGATTACCTTCTACTCCACTGACGCAGTTTCCTCACCACATGATCTTGTTTCTGGCCTCCCAGGTGGGAGTCCGCCTCGCAGTCCCTGCGCCTGCATCTGCTCCAGCTCAAGAACCTGAGCAGATCCGTTGTGAGGGATGGCTACAAAGTGTGAGTCCGGTCGCTTCGGGTTTTGGGGAGGAGCGTTGCGGTTCAGACGAATGAAGACTCGTGTGCGCGTGTTGGCAGCTTCGTGAAGGTGCACCTGATTCCGCTGGACGTGGGCCGGGCCTGCGCCTTCTACTGCTGCGCGGCTCTGGAGCCGAAGACGCACGTGAGCTTCAACGAAGGCTTCCGCGTTCCCGTGCCCGCCAACGCCCTGGCCGGCTGCGCCCTGCAGCTGTCCCTGTGCTCGCTCGGGCCGCAGGCTCAGGAGGAGCTCCTGGTATGTTGGGGGGGGCGGCAAGGGAGGCGGGGGGGGGGGGGGGGGCTCATCTTGATCGCCGCTGTCAGACAGAATACTTGAACCGCATGCTAAAATGTTGCTAATTTGATATACTGACTCATTGAATTAATTGAAAAAACTGGATTATGTGTGTGTAGGGCAGAGCTCAGGTGGGCCTGGCCGAGTGCGAGGGGAGTTCAGAGATGGTCTACCACTGGCTGAGGGTCCAAATGTTCGGAGGGGCAGAGCCTCAGCGGGGTCAAGGTCAGCGGCGACTTCACGACGGGCCCGACGATGAGCACAGGCCCCGAGTCCAGGTGACGACCGCTTCGCCATAACCGGTCCCTTCGTTAAATCCAGTAAATCTACCTGCGCCTGTTAATTTTGCCGTAATTCCCGGCCTACAGAATGCACGGGGCTAGTATTAGCCCGGGCTAGTGTTAGCGCGGCGCTAGCGTTAAACTCTTTCTGTGTACCGAGTCTTATAACCAGGTGTGGTAACGCTATCCCTGCGCTAACCCTAGCCCCGCACTAACGCTAGCTCTGACCTTGCGTTAAACTATTTCTGTTGACTGAGGCTTATAACAAGGTGTGATAACTATGGCGCTGCACTAATGCTAGCATTGCGCTAAACTCTTTCTGTGTACTAAGGCTTATAACCAGGTGCGCCGCGCAAAAGCGAGCCCCGCACTCACGCTAGCTCCGTGCTAGCGTTAAACGTTCTGTGTACCGAGGCTTTTAACCAGGTGCGCCCCGCTAAAGCTAGCCCCGCGCTAACGCCAGCTCCGTGCTAGCGTTAAACGTTCTGGTACTGAGGCTTATAACCAGGTGCGCGAACGCGAGCACCGCATCACCGCATAAATCGCAGGGTTGAAAATGTGTGAAAAAAGTCACGACTTATAGGCCGGAAATTACAGTATTTCCATTTTTTACTTCTTGTATGAATGAGCGAGCTCATCTGTCCCTTTAAAGCAAAGCAAATTTATTTATATAGCGCATTTCATGCACAAGGTAACTCAATGTGCTTTACACGATTAAAGGCATTTGAAAACAAAGAGATAAAACATTTAAAACGGGAATAAAAACAATAAAAATGACAAACAAAATATATTAAATATATAAAGGATCGCATACAGTGCAAGTAATATGATCAAAAAGTGGATATATTCCAAAAAACATGAGGAAAAAAAAGTAGTCACGCTGCTCTATATGTTGCTCACTGAGCTGAAGTCAGGTGAGATTGAAGTGTTTCTCACCTTCACAGGAGAGCTCGTGCGGCCTGTCGTCCCGCGTTGACGCCGACCCGGACTCGGACCCGTACCCGCCGCCGAGGCTCCAGACGGAGTCCGTGGACAGCGGCTGCGGCAGCAGCGGCGCGCCGTGCGAGCGGACGCCGGCGAAGGTCGGCGCGCTGAAGGTAAAGCGCCGGCCGAGCCTCCTCGAGACGTCCCGGGCGTGACGGATTTGTGGCGCCTCGGCAGGTGGAGAAGGCCACCATGACGGAGGGGCACTTTGCGGAGGTGGTGCGGCTGCGGGGGAAAGAGAGGGGCGGCGCACGCTGGGGACACGCCGCGCCCTTCATGCGCGGCAGCACCATCGTCCGCTCGCAGACCTTCTCGCCTGGAGCTCGCAGTCAGTACGTCTGCAGGGTACGTACAAAAAACTGTTTTTGAAGATGGCGGCAGAGATGGCGCCAAGCAGCTAGCATGGACACAATCGTGAACGCCCGTTACACACACAACCGTATAAAACCACAGGTGTCAAACTCGAGGCCCGGGGGCCGGATCTGGCCCGCCACATGATTTTATGCGGCCCGCGAAGCTGAATCTAGAGTGTCAATTTCCATGATTTTTAAAAGCTGTACCAAAATTTCAAATTTTCATGTATCATACATGATAGCGTAGAACCATTTTTGTTACTCAACGTGAATAGTTGAAAAACACATTACCCATGATTTTTCGATTCCATACCTAGTTCATAAATTGAGGACGTAATCATGATGAGATGATGAAATAATTTTTGTTCCCCAGTCGTAACGTCCCACTGAGGGAAACCGGAACAAAAATGTGGCCCGTGAGAAAAATGAGTTTGACACCCCTGAGGCTCATCAATAGCATTAGCTTAGCATCCTAGCCGAAATAACATGCTCACGCACAGATTACCAAATATGGGCGCTTGCGCGTTACACTGTAATTTCACAGATGGTGACAAAATCATACTTTATTTCCTAACACTTGAGTACAAAAACAGTAAATGTTTCAGCCAATGAGGGAGGAAAAGTAAAAAAAAAAAATTAAAAATAAATACATAATACGTTATTGAGGCATCTTGTAAATGATTGTTATTATGATGATTATTATTTTTGGGCTTCAGTTGTATCGCAGCGACAGCGACAGCTCCACCCTACCAAAGAAGTCGCCGTTCGTCCGGAACACGCTGGAGCGGCGGACGCTGCGCTACAAGCAGCAGTCGTGCCGCTCCTCGCTGGCCGAGCGGCCCACGCGCACCTCGCTGGACCTGGAGCTGGACCTCCAGGCCTGCAGGACGCGCCAGAGGCAGCTGACCGAGGAGCTGAGCGCCCTCCGCGAGCTCAAGCTGCGTCTGGAGGAGCCGCCGCCGCCGACCCCCCAGCCCGGGGAGCCGCCCCACTGGGCCCTGAGGGACGAGCGCTTCCGCTGCCTGCTGAGGGAGGCCCACAGGCAGGTCAGACGCGGGCGACCGATCGGTTTGTGGGTCAAAGAAAGCCATTTGCCCCGGAGAAATGAAATCGCTCCCGATCGGATCTGTTCCTGCCCAACCGCAAAAACAAACAAAACTCGTTAACGTCATTCACGAATTTACTCACTAGGCAACGACATTGCTGGGACAAATCGTGCTGTCAGCTTTCCATAATTTCATCCATCCACCCATTTTCTTCGACGCTTATCCTCACAAGGGTCACGGGAGTGCATCCTGGCTAACTTCGGTATGCGGCCTCCTAAGTCTGATCATGTGCCCTTTTCTCGTATCAGACGTGACCTCAAAACTGCCCCCTTGTGGTGCAATTTATTAGTTTGAAAATTTGAAAACACTTTTGAACAGGCCAAAGAACGTCTGGGATTGAACCAGAGACCTCAGAACTGCGAGGCCACCGTGCCGCCTCATTATGTACCTTTGTATTTAATCATTTTGTCAGTTTATTTGTGTGACGAATACGTGATTAATTCTGAAGTAATGCTGTGGATTTTATCCACTTACACCTACAAGGGTCCGTTAAAGCATTTATTCAAAATTCAATCATCAAAATGTAATTAAAAGCGGTTAATTATTTTACTTTAAGAAAGGAATTGAAATTGTGACACTACTCTTAATTTTTTTTTAACCCTGAGAACATTTTCATCTTGCCAATGTTGCAGTACTTTGGCGTGTCGATGTCCTTTTAAGGGGGCGTGGCCACAGAATCTCACCCGTGTTGGGGGGAGGGGCCGATGTTCCAAGCGCATCACGTTCGTACGCAATGAAAAAATGCTGTCAGCAATTTATACAACAAAACAAAACATCCATCCATTTTTTTAGTCGCTTATGCTCACGAGGGTTGCGGGAATGCTGGAGCTTATCCCAGCTGTCAACGGGCAGGAGGTGGCGGGGTACACCCTGAACTGGTCGGAGGGCACATGGAGACAAACAGGCGCACTCACAATCACACCTATGGGCAATTTAGAGTGTCTGATTAATGTTTTTGGGAGGAGGGAGGAAACCGGAGTGCCCTCCCGGAAAAAAGCCACACAGGCACGGGGAGCAAAACATGCAAACTCCACACAGGCGGGTCCTCAGAACTGTGAGGCCAACGCTTTACCAGCGTGCCGCCCAACAAAACAAAACTTTCCAACAAAAACGTGGCATTTTCAAGGGTGGGTGGCAGGAACGCATCGACGGAGTTTCCATTGGTTTCGATGGGGACAATCGCTCTGCTGAACGCGTTTTGACGGCGTCGTCAGCGCGCTGCAGTGGTCCGGCGTTGTGCTTGCAGGCGGGTCAGAGCGAGCGGGAGCAACGGCAGGAGGAGGAACGAGGACGCAGGCTCAGGAAGGCGTCCAAAGAGCTGGCGCACATGAGGGGGCAGGGCCACAAGGAGCCGCTCCCGGTCCACACCTTCAGGTCAGACGCTCTGATTCGCCGGAACGGGACGGGCCCCGCCTTTTAAAGCCACGGACGCCGCAAAACTCGGCTCCAGTTTCAAATTAGGGCCTCCGAAAAAGCGTTCCCGTTTTACAAAACAAGAGTTTGGCTTTCAAAGTGGGGCTCGAGTTTCAAATTTTGCGGTTTCAAAAGCCGATTAGACTTTTAAATGAGGCTTTTCAAAATGGGCTTTCAAACCTGGCTTCGGGTTTCGAAATGGAGGTAAGATTTCAAATTAGGGTTTCAAAATGGGGTTCGGGTTCTAAAGTAAGGTTAAAAAAAAAAAAAACAAGGTTCGGGTTTCAAATTAGGGTGTCCAAAAGCAAGTTAGAGGTTTAAAAAAAAAAAAAAAAAAAATCAAAAATATTGTACATGTTAATTGAAATCTTAATTTTTGATAATAGATAAATAATAATATCAAACATAACTCACAAACAAAAATATTAGTAAGGAAAGTCAAATGTTCATTTTTTTTTTTTTTTTTTTACTCATTTTAGAGTTTCTGAATAGGTTTGGGGTTTTCAAGTTAGGGTTCCCACAAACAGCTTAGAGGTTTAAAAAAAAAAAAAATATATATATATATATATTGTAAATGTAAAGTGAAATCTTCAATTTTGATAATAGACAAATATAAATAATAAATGAATGATAATATCAAATATAACTCACAAACAAAAGTATTAGTAATAAAAGTCAAAAGTTCATTTTTTTTAACTCCAGGCAAAAGGGGAAAAAAACATTATAAACTGCACTAAATGTACATCAAAAGTCAAATACAAAATGTATAAAATAAAATTGCAGACGAACAAACTGTTCAAAACTAAACTGCTTTTAGCAGAAAAATGGAAAAATGTTGCATTTTTGAGTGGCTACACGATGGCCTAACCCTATGAACAGCGATCAATTTCTTGACATTTTTATTCCTATAAAACCTTTTTAAATGTAATCCCCTAAAAAACGAAAATTTATAAAAATCTTTGCAAATTTTAATATATAATATTGTACATGTAAAGAGAAATCTTCAATTTTGATCGAAATAATAGATCGATATAAATAAGTAATAATAAAATCAAACATAACTCGCGAACAAAATTATTAGTATTAAAAGTCAAATGTTATTATTTATTTTTTTTTTTACTCCAGGCAAAATGGGGCAAAAAAACATTGTAGACTCTAATAAATGTACGTCAAAAATCAAATACAGAATTAAAAAAAATATAAAATAAAATCGCAGACCAACAAACTCTTCAAAACTAAACAGTTTTTCGCAAAACAAATGGAAAATGTTGCATTTATGAGAGGCTACACGATGACCTCACCCTATGAACAGCGATCAATTTCTTGACATATTTTATTCCTATAAATATTTTTTAAATGTAATCCCCTTAAAAAAGAAAATTTGGAAAAATGGAAATTCTTGCAAATTTTGATATATTGTACATGTAAGGAGAAATCTTCAATTTTGATAGAAATAATAGATAAATATAAATAATAAATAAGTAATAATAAATAATAAAATCAAACATAACTTGCGAGCAAAAGTATTAGTATTAAAATTCAAATGTTCACATTTTTTTGCTCCAGGCAAAAATGGGGAAAAAAAACATTGTAGACTACGTCAAAAGTCAAAATTAATGAATTTTTTTTCAAATTTTGATACAGACATAATATTGTACATGTGAAGTGGAATAATAGATAAATATAAATAGATAAGTAGTAATAAATAATGAAATCAAACATAACACGCGACTAAAAGTATTAGTATTAAAATTGAAATGTTCAAATTTTTTTTTTTTACTCCAGGCAAAATGGAAAACCATTATGAACTGTACAAAATGTACATCAAAAGTCAAATACAAAATAAAAAAACATAAAATAAAATTGCAGGCCAACAAACCGCTCAAAACTAAACTAACAAAAATTGCATTTTTGAGAGGCTACACGATGGTCAGCGATCAATTTCTTGACATACTTTATTCTGATAAAACTTTTTTAAATGTAATCCCCTAAAAAAAGAAAATTAATGAACATTTTTGCAAATTTTGAGTTGAATAGGCCACGGTTATTATTATTTTTTTGTGATGACTTGATTTGTTGTGGACTGCAGAGAGAAGATGGCTTTTTTCACCAGACCAAGGTTCCACATCCACGTACCTCCTTTGCCGGCTGACGACGTGTGACACCCCCCCCCGCCCCATGACATGAAGTATTTGTGCTACTTTCCACGCGCACGCAACTCATGAAGAAACTTTTTCTTATTCCTGCACGAGTGTGTCTTCCGCTTGCCACAGACGGGGAACAACAAAAAAAAAAAAGTTCTCCCCCCCCCCCAAAAAAAAAAAAAAAAAAACTACTCACTGTACTGTAACTTATTTTATAGTACTTTTTTTCCTTGAAGGAAATTTGAACACCGGCGAAACAGACAAAGTCATGGAAAAAAAAAAACCCGCTTCCTGCTTTTTTTTTTTTTTTTTTAGTGTATTTTGTAGCTTTGGAACAAAAAAAAACAACAAAAATAGCACTTCAGTGTTTTGTACTTAATCCGAAACGCGACGTATTTACATCAATGTCACTTTGTAATCCACTTTTATTACTGATGTCCTTTTTTTTTTTTGATATTCAAATGAATATTTCATGTACTTTTCACTATACGGATGAAACACTGTATTCAGATTATTTTTTGTTTTGTTTTTTTTCCTAATGATGTCTGTATGAGCATCTGCAGTGTTACCTCTTTTGTGAAAATAAAACTATTAAACCATTTTTTTTTTTTTTTGAGCTGCCGTGCGAGCGCGCGTGGCGGTTGACCCCGTTCGGGGGCCCGGAAGGAGTCGAAAAAACCGCAAGCGCTGCCCCCCCTTGCCAAGAAAACGATGAGACTGCTTGATTTGGTTTTATTTTTTTATATCCAAAATAGGTTTTATAGAATTTTAATAAGAACTTTATTTTCAAATCATAAATGATGATTAAACTGATTGAGCATTGATGATTATTGAAATTCCGATGAAAAAAAAAAAAGAAGTAAAAAGGCAAAACTGCGGGAACTTGTGAGCTCTTTTTGTCTTTGAAGTTTTCCAGCCGGCACGCCGACGCCAAAGTTCTTCCGACCTTGTCGTGGACTTCCGGAACCCCCCCCCCCCTGCACAATTTTTTTTTTTTCCATCATCATTTTCAGTTGAAGTCAGCAGTTAAGTCAGTCCCCGCCCGCCGGCGCTCAGGCGGCCGACGAGGGATAGGAAAAACTTTTATATGGGGATGGAGACGATGGTGGGCAGTTCCCCGACGGGCGGCGGGTTGTACTTCTCGACCCGCATCAGCCGTCGCAGGATGTCGTCGCGGTCGCGCGGCCAGCCGTACACGTGCGTGTTCAGCAGCCAGTTGGGAACGTGACACTGCAGGCCAACACATGCACACAGGGGGGGGGGGGGGGGTGAGCTTCTTTTTACGCTTGAAAAAAATGTTCAAATCTCTGTTTTGTGCCAATAGACGAGTGTTTTATTATCCATCCATCCATTTTCTTCACGAGGGTCGCGGGGAGTGCCGGAGCCTATCCCAGCTGTCAACGGGCAGGAGGCGGGGTGCACCCCGAACTGGTCGCCAGCCGATCGCAGGGCGCATAGAGACAAACAACCGCACTCGCAATCACACCTAGCGTCAATTTAGAGTGTCCAATTAATGTTGCATTTTTTTGGTAGGTGGAAGGAAAACTGAATGCAAACTTGCAGAGGAGGGGCCGGGATTGAACCCGGCACCTCAGAACTGTGAGGCCGACTCTTTACCAGCTGATCCACCGTGCCGCTTGCTTCATGATTTGACGGATTTTTTTTTTTTTCTCCACATTTTAATATCAAAGTGGTAAAAGTTACTTTTAATTGTCAAGACAGTTTAGCATTTGGTCCTAAATATCAGCGCAGTATATTTGCATTTACAAAATCTTTTAAGAAATGTCACGTCATTATCCAAGCCGCTTATCCTCGCGAGGGTCGCGGGAAAGCCGGAGCCTATCGCAAGCTAGCTTCGAGCGAAAAGTGGACTACACCCTGAACTGGTCGCCAGGGCAGATATCGACACCATCACTGAGCGGGAATCGATCCCGCGCTGCCCGCACCCCGGGCCTACGCGGGTTTTCTCCCAGCACTCCGCTTTCCTCAAAACGCGCGACCCTCGTGAGGATAAGCGGCAAAGAAAATGGATGGATGGCTGTTTCTTTTAACTTTTATGTGCAATCCGTTTGAAGTTTTCGGTGGTATGAACTCTGGAACTGAGCCCGGATCAGTTTGGAACTCCCAAGAACCAACGTTAGCGTCTTACCTTTTTAGCCCCGGGGAACAAAATGGGAATGAAGCGGAAATTCTTGCTTCCGTTCTGAATGAACTCATTCTGGAGCTGCGGGAAAGGAAGCCGCGGCGTTAAAACAAACAAACAAACAAAAAAATGGCCGCCAGAATGTTTTGGGCTTGCGTAACGTCCGCGGAACCTGTTTGTGGATGTAGACGGTGTTGCAGGTCCTCTCGTCGTTGTCGGGGCCGACGCGGGAGGCGGTGACCGTCTCGTGGTACTTGGGGCTGATGATGATGATGATCAGGTATTCCTTCTGGGGAGGGGGGGGGGCGCAGGGCAACGGGTCAGTGGGGGCTGCAGAACCCCCCCAATCCGACTTCTTACCTCACTGAGGTAGCGCTCCATGAAGTCGATCTTGCTGATGCTGCGGAACTGCTGCTCGAAGATGTCGATCTGCGAGCAACAAATGTGAATATGACGGCGAGTAGCTGTGCGCGACTCGTACGTGACACACTTCTCGTATTCATATTTCTGGTGACTTTCTCGACATTTGAAAACATCACTTCTTACTTTGTCAAAATAGACGTTACCCTTTTTTTTTTTTTTTTAAATACACACCGCAGATGACAAGAAAAGTTGACGGAACTAAAAAGAGGTCATTATAGGTCAAATATTGGTGTTTGTAATTTTTTTTTAAATTGATTATTGCGATCCGGTTTCCTCCCACATCCCTAAAAAACATTAATTGGACACTCAAAATTGCCCATAGGTGTGATCGTGAGTGGGGTTGTTTATCTCTGTGCCCTGCGATTGGGCGGCGACCAGTTCAGGGTGTAACCCGCCTCCTGCCCGCTGGGATAGGCTCCAAGCAGGCCCCGTGACCCTTGTGAGCATAAGCGGCTAAGAAAATGGACGGATGGACTTTCTCAGGCCTGACGCTCGAATTGTGGTACCACTCGGTACGTGGGCTCCCTCTAGTGGCTACACAAAGAATCACAGAATGTGAACGCTGAAAGTGTGCTCGTTGAGTGCCTTAAAAATGTTTTTTTTTTTTTTTTTTTTTTAAATCCAGAATATCCAGAACATTTCTAAAAGTAGTTTAGTTGTATTTAACTGTGAAGTCAAATACAGTTGCATTTAATCTTTTAAAACTGTAAAATATTTTCAGGCATTTTTTTATGTGCAATAAATTTAATTTCAAATTTAAAACGAGTATATTTGCGTTCCTTAATCCAAGCATCGTAGACAAAGTACAATTGCTGTCATCACTGCACTTAATTTATTTATTTCTTCTTCTTATTATTATTATTCTTTTCCTTTCGGCTTGTCCCGTGGGGCTTTTTTTAGTTCTCCTGCCTTCATTTGAAAACAAATCTGCGCACTTTCTTAACATCACGTCACAGGCGCGATTTGCCTTTTAAGTGGGCAATAAGATTTCGCCAGCAGGCGAGCGTCAGTTCCCCGCACATTTGTATCTAGAAACTATCATCTCTTACGTGTATTTCAGTATTTATTATTATTATTTATTTATTTATTTAGACTTCGTTGCGCCGGTCTGCTTTGCTTACGTGCGTGTCGAAGCCGTTGTGTCGCAGCAGAGCGACGAAATTGATGATCTCGTTGAGGTGCGCGTCGTCGTCCGCCTCGTACGTGACGAACACCCTCCCTGCACACGGCGCAAGCACACGTTAAGAGACGGACGCCGCTTTCCGGGGGGGGACACACTCACTCTGCTCAAGGGACAGCGGCATGCTGTGCGTCGGCGGCTTCTCGGCGGCCAGGATGTTGCGGCCCCTGAAGTAGAAAAGCGAAAAGAAAAAAAAAATTAAAAGTCTGGAGCAGGATGTTGTGACATATTTTCAGATGTCTCAGTGAATACGGTCAATCAGACTTCGAGAAATATACCGTAGTTCAACGGGCCTGCTATAATACGGAAGTAGATCAGTGCCACGAGGATTTGAACGTGAAATGTAAAGCGATTACATTTTCAATAGTTGCCACAATTCGCTGTCTGAAATTCAACCGTCTGTGCCACCAGGCAGGGTTACCTCAGGTCAGGACCGAACAGCCAGCCAATCGGAGTTAGGCTTTCTTAGTCACGTGACGTCACCCCCTAACAAAGCGTAACTGGATTGGCCGGGTGTTCGGTTCTGAACTCAAGTTACCCTGCCTGGTGACAGACGGTGAATTTTAGACGGCGAATTGTAGCCACTTGAATTAACATTGAAAAGTTACACTGAAATACAACTATTCAAAATGTGATCATTTAAAATTTCAAATTCAAATCCTGGTGGCACTAATCTACTTCCATGGCTATATTTCAAATTTTCAAGTGGTGTTTTTTTAAACAAGAAAATCTGAATATCGGGTTGAAAAGCATCTACGCAGTACCTCATCGTGCCACAATGCGATGAGCGGCGCTGAGCTCTCTTGGAAGAGTTGCAGCGTAAATAGAAGTAGAAGAAGAAGTAGTAGTAATGGTAGTAGTAGTACTAGTAGAAGAAGAAGAAGAAGTTGTTCCCACAGAGCGAAGGAAATTCCTTGTATGCGATTTCCACATCAAGCTCGCAGTCTTTTATAGATTTTCGTTCGAACCTTCGGGTGTTTAAATATACAACTTTTAATTCCCCTTTTGTTTATTTTTTTAAACCTACGTATCTACAATTTGCTAGTTCTATCGATGCACTGTAATTTCCGGCCTATAAACCGCGACTTTTTTCACACGCTTTTCATAACCCTCCGGCTTATGCGGTGATGCAGTTCATTTATGCATTTTTTTGTAACAGCCACAAGGGGGCACTCACGCGGAAAAGTTAAGCGTGAGACCGGTGGAACATATGTGCCGAGGAAGTGACTTTTACCCATAGTTTTTTTCTTTTTTTTAACCGGCACTGCGCTAGTGTGTTGCTGCCGTGTTAGTGCCGTGTCTCAGTGATTTTTACCGGTATGTTTCTTTTTCCACCGGCTCTGTTAGCGCCGTGCTAGTGTGTTGCTGCCGTGTTACTGCCGGGTCTCAGTGATTTAGGTGTGTGTGTTTTTTTTTTTAACTGGCCCTGTTATTGCTGTGCTACTGTGTTGCTACCGCTTTTTTTTTTTTTTTTTTTTACCAGCCCTGTTCATGCTATCATGTTTTTGCGATGTTAAGCTAAGCTAAGGTATTAAAACTAACCCTAAATTGTAAACATCCTGAAATCCAACAGAATGAAATGAACCTGAAGTGTGATGAAATGCAGAAAGGACGGACCAGGAGACCAACAAAAACAAGTCACAAACACTTTTCGGAATACTTAAGTAAGTTTCGACGGATTGGCCAAATATGATCAATTGTATGACGTTCAAAAAATCAGTCTCTCCAGGATTGACCATTTAGAGAACAGAGAGCCAAATTACTCAAAGTAGTAAAGATAAACTTCCATACTTAACGAATTGCGTTTCAGTTTCTCCTGGGAGATGTTTATGAATTTGAGAATAACATCTTCATGATCACACTCCAGCCTCTTTTAGCAACTTGCGTATCAAGCTAGCTAGCTTGCTCGCGAAAAGAATTCCAGAGAAGAACTCACATTGGAGTAAATCGGCCCCAGGAAGGTCTGCATTCACCTGAGTGTTGACAACACAAGCAAAGTTTGAGAAGAGCGCCTCGACAACCGCGCGAGCGACAAGTCCGGACTCACAGCGCCGCGGGGGCTGGGCCGCTCGGTTCTGAGGCCGCGGCTGCTCGACGAGGCCGTCGGCGGGACATCGGGCCCAGCACGCGGCTCCCGGGGGCGCGCACATGTAGGGCGGCAGCGTGTGGTGCCGGCTGGGGGGCTCGGAGCGCAGCGAGCACGGCTGCTCCAGGCTCGACGTGGAACTCGGGCTCCGGCTGCAGCAGCCGCAGAGTTCTTCGCCCTCCGACCCGGACGCGGCGCCGCTGCCGGGATATCCCGACCAGTCCCCGGAGAAGCCCGCCGACCGGCTGCCGTCCGCCACGCTCGGGAACGGAGCCGGCGGGAAGGAACGGTAGCTCAGTTCGGACCCGGAACGCTCATTCGGTTCCCTTTCCCGGTCTCGCTCCGAACTCTGCGTGCCGAGCCGGGAGGCGCCCACGCGGTCGGAAAAGGGGTTCGAGTCCAGTGTGGGGGCGCTGGTTGCGTTTCCCTGCTCGGCGCTCATGGTCTCATCGTCCTCTTGAGGTGTGTTGCTGTTGCTCAGGAACCAACTGGACAGAACCACTTGGACTTTTTAGCACTTTAGTCAAGCTTTTTTCCACCAAGACGTGACAGCGACCTCCAGGTGGGGGAAGATGTCAAATGCCGTCATTAGCTACTAAACAAACTTGTTCACAGCATTTTCGCCGCCTTCTCTAACGAGCGAAATGTGAAGGCCCGACGGAGCCCTGGCTGTAGTTTACAATTTAAAATCCTCGTGTATAATGCGCACCCCCAAAGTTGACCCCAAAATTGTAGAAAACATTTTGACAGTGCGTGATTTGGCTTCTACCCATATGATCAAAAACATGAAGTATTAATCTGGATTTTCTAAACTTCCATCCATCAATTTTCTTTGCCGCTTATCCTCACGAGGGTCGCGGGGAGTGGCGGAGTCTATCCCAGCTGTCAACGGGCAGGAGGCGGCCGGGGTACGCCCTGAACTGGTTGCCGGCCAATCGCGGGGCACATTGAGACAAACACTCACAATCACACCTAGGGGCAATTTAGAGTGTCCAATTAATTTTTCATGTTTTTGGGAAGCGGGAGGAAACCCACGCAGGCACGGGGAGAACATGCAAACTCCACACAGGTGGGGCCGGAATCAAACCCGGGTGCTAAGAACTGTGAGACCAACGCTTTATCAGGTGATCCACCGTGTCGTCCTTATTTTTTTTAAATAATTCTGAAGTTATGGACTCTGTCTGACCAAGTTTTTATTTTGAAATTCACACCCCAACGTTTATGAAGTGAGAAAACCGCCATCTATTGACTTTTATCATTTTGGGGGGGGGGCACGTGCATTATACGTGAGAAATTGTGGTAAATTGACTTTTTAAAAAAAAATTCTGAATACGAGTTTTTTTTTTTTTTTGTCACGGACTTCAGTTCAAGCTCAACGGCAGCCGGAATTGGCCCGGCGTCACTCACCTATTTGGAGATTTGAAAACTGGCAGCATCCTTCGGCCTCCTCGCGTCCATGTGGGTGTTCACGCTGCACTCGACACACGCACACAAAAACAACTTTTTAAAGTTTACGCACCAAATTGGCCACCAAATTTCACATGCCAATACAGTAAAGCCTCACAGGCCGGGCCGGGATCCAACCCGGGTCCTCAGAACTGTGAGGCCAACGCTTCACCGGCTGCGGCACCGTGCCGCCACTTTTTCCATTTACTTGAGTATTTTTAAGAAGAAACCAACATTCCATTTTTTTTCCACCGACAACTACACGCCTGATTATTTGGAGGATTACTTTCTACTTTTACTTGTCATATTACTGTAAAGTAAAAAGTACTTTTTGACTACACACCCCACTTCTTGCTAATCCCCTCCAGTGAAAGCTCGTCAGAAACCCGCAATAATCCTCGCAGGCGATAACGCGGACATGCCTCTGAGTATTATTTCTTTTTTGAACTATCCTTTGGGTTCCCCCATGTCTTTCAGCCGCGTTAATTACGCGACACGTCATCGTTGACGGGCAGCCGTCGAGCTTTCACTTGCGGCGCTCGCACACAAACACTCCGGGACTTTCTGCATCTATTTGAAGTTTAGCGGTTGACATAGTTGGCCCATGTGCAACTTCGGGGGTGAGGGAAAAAAAAAAAACAAAACAAAAAACCTGTCGACGATTACAAAACGAACTTACAAGTCGCCTGATAATAATCACTCACGCAGGTAAAGATAAATAATTTATAGTTAAGCTACCCCCCCAGACTCTCAAGCGGTCGACTTCAAAGTCCACGCCTGATGCCTCACCTATTTTGTTCCACGAGATGACAAACTGTAATATGACATTTCAAATGACATTTGCGGTTATGTATGTGACCCCAATCTATTTTTTTCCCTCCCTTCGTCCAATAATGAAACAAAACGAAAGGTTCCTGAACATTCTTTGCGTTATTACAACAATATTACACAATTGTAAAAAATTATATATATATATATATTTTTTTTTCCCTGCGAGGTTGCAAATTCTCCCCAGGAACAACATGAAGACTCACGGCGGGTGGGGTGGGTAGCGGACTTACCGTCGCTCCAGCCTGCCTCGGTTGTCGCGAGAATCCTTCCCTGGCGACGGCCAAACTCCCCACGCCGGAAAAAAAAAAAAGGAGCCGGCTCGGCGGCTGCTCGGTTGGGCAACGGTCCGCCGTGTGCTCCGCTCCGGTCTGCGGCTCGCGCGGGAGACGCTCGCCCTGTTCAGGCTTGCGACTGAACGCGACGTGACGTGCGCTCAAGTGAGTCTTCGGCTTTCCGCCCAGTCACGCCTGCCGCCTCCTTCCCACGCAGCCTACAACTATTCACTCAACTTTACACAACATGAACATGCATGCGAGGACGAGTCCGGCAGTGGCTGCAGCCGGGTTTGAACCCACCATCAAAAAATATGTCCTGCATATTTGATTTGATCAGATATATTATAAATACACTTTAAAATATTTATTGAAACTACCTTTAACACGGAAAAAAATGACATTTATTGCCTAGCCCAGCTTCCAAAATTTCATTTTATCATAATCGGATACAAATGTGAACGAAAATAAGAAATTGTTTGTTTTACATATTCATTTTATTCCTTATCCTAACCACACTTTAATTTTCATGACAAAAAAATTGGTTTAGTTATTAATTAATTGTTTTCACAATGATTGAATTTTCTCTCCAGTCAATGACATTTCAGCTATGACTGCAGTGTTTTGTTTGATTTTTATGTTATTGATGTACATTTTTGGGGGTCAGTTGAATAACGAGTGTAACTGCCATGTGGTGTTATTCCTTTGAATAAAAAAAAAAAAAACACATAATAAAACAATGAGACAAAGAGATAAAGATGCTTGAGACGAGCCAAAAAAACAAAAAAAAAAAAAAACAAACGTGATGAAAAAGTCTACACTAGGTGTCCAATTGGTGGCCTGGGGGCCAGATCACCAACACACAATTTTTGTGGCTGGCGAAAGCAAATCGTGCGCGTTGACTTTGTTTCTTGCAAAAACATCAAAATTGCAAATTGTCTTCACAGTTGAGAAATTGCAAGCATTTTTTTTTTGCCAAATAGTTTTCAAATTAATTGTTTAAAATTATTTGGAAAAACATCTTTTTATAGCTTTCTGATTTCAAAAACCTCCATCCATCCATTTTCTTTGCCGCTTATCCTCACAAGGGTCGCGGGGAGATTCACACCGAGGGGCAATTTAGAGTCTCCAATTAATGTTGCATGTTTTTGGGGATGTGGGAGGATCGAACCCGGGACCTCAAAACTGTGAGGCCAGCGCTTTCCCAGCTAATCCACCGTTCCATTTTAAAAATAGTTCACATCAATTTTCTGGCTGTGTATTTGTAATGACACAAATAGAAAATTCATTGACACGGGTTTCCAGTCATAACGGCCCTCTGAGGGAAATCCTAAGTCCAATGTGGCCCTTGCTTAAAATGAGGTTGACACTTCTGTCTGGTTCTACACGGATATTTATTCAATATTTCATGTATTGTTCTCACGCTGAGGTAAAACATACACACACACACACACACGCCCGTGTTACGCGAGCGCGTGGGTGAAGGACGCGCTGCAGACTTGCCTCTGTTGCGAGAAGCAGGCCTCCAGCCAGGCCTTGCGCACCGGCACGGCCCGACGGTAGCGGCGAGTCAGCTCGCGCAGCTCCTGTTGCGCGAGCGCGTCCAGAATCGTCACGTTAACGACGACGCCGGATCTCGTCAAAGAGGCCAAATATTTTTTCAAAAAAAGTTGGTGACTAACCTGGGAGTGGAGCTCGTGCTCCACCTCGGCGACGATGTGGGTGACCTCGCCGCTCATCCCCGCCTCCTCGTCGCCGTCATACGTGCACTGAAGCTAAGGGCGCATAAGCCACACACCCCTTTCCACACCGCACAGCGGGACCCCCGCGTATTCGCATTTTTGCATTCACCGAGTCACTTATTTCCAGATTTTTGGGCAACTTATCCCCAGTTACTCACAGAAATCATCTCCCCTGCCCCCAACTGCACAAACCTTCTCCAGTTATGAGCCATCGCTCGCTCTATTTTGTTTATTCTTTGGGTCACGAGCCTAAATTTGAATTCTGAAGAAGCTTCCGACACGGCGTTACTCAAGTGTGAAATCAAAAATTTCCATTTAATAGCATATAACTAATTCCATTGCATTCCTGGGCGTTCATTTATGAATTTTGTCCTAGCGGGGGTGAAACCGATTTGTTGACTAGCCCGTGATTTGCTCCAGCGATCTGTTTATTAATTTTCTGCAAGGTGGTGGAGTACCATATTATCATAATTGATAATAAGCATGTAACAACAGGTGAAGCCTTTTAATTATAAGCCGACGTGCATGCAAGTTAACTGCGCCGTACTGTGATTTATTCTTTCACAGCGGAAAATATCGAGTTATTCTGTTTACTGCTAATGTCGAAGGTGGCAATTATAATTACCTGAGGCGCCATCACATTAATTATCTCATTATTGACGTATTATTTCTGGTTTTCTCAGTGAATCACACGCATGTTTTTACACCTACTTTCTTTTTAAATCCAAGCTGCGTATTGAAAAGAACAAAAAACAAGTTATGGTGACATCGGGGACACGGTATTATTTCGCCTGTGTCGATTTCTACTGTGCAAAAATGGCAGTTGTGAAGGATATGTGACGAGGTAGCGCGCCAGCCTCTTTCGGTCCGTCGCCGTCAGGTTGTAGAAAAAGACGCAGACGCCCCTCATGAAAGACGGCAGGTCGGGGGAGGTCAGGGGGCCCCCGGGGGCGGACGGGCCCGCCTCCTGCGGTTCCGACGACGACGCCGAGGCGGCGGCGAGCACGTTTTTGGCGCCGCGACTGTGGTAGTATCTGTCAGCCGGGTTGAGGGAAGGAGGAAGTGAAAAATGGCGTTCAGTGACAAACAGAGATGCTTTCAAAGTCAGAATCTTTCCATGGGAGGCAAGCAGACATTTCAAACCCAAAAGAGGAGAAATAAATAATTCATGGAGGAAAAACAAAAATACAAGGGAGTAAAAAAAAAAAAAAAAAAAATGGTGGCACAAAATGAATAAGGCCTAAATAGGCAAAAAAAAAATCTTCCAAAAAATGAAAAAACTTAACAAAAAAGTCAACAAAAACAATGATGAAATAAAAAAAAATATTAAGTAAAAAATGTAGTTAAAAAAACAGAAGTTAAAAATTCTACTTATTTTTACAACTGCACAACAGGCCAGATGAAAAGCTCTCACGGGCCAGAAAAATCACTGACCCCAGCCCGAATGCAGGGACAAAATGGCTGCACAGCGCGGTTGAGACTGGCTGCCCGAAAGAGGATACATGAAGGTGGGGATGCCTCTGGAAGCCAGATGTTTCCGGATCAGGCGCTCCGTGCCGTACCAGTTGAAGCCCTCGGTGGCGTGGCCGATGCGAGGCAGGTGCACGCTCGCTGGACCGCAAACACAAAAAAAGAGGAAAAGTCAAAAGTCGCCTTTGTCCAATCGTCGTTCTTACCGGCCTCCTGCTAAAGTAATCTTCCTGTACGCATTCCAGTGTAGCCGCGGTAACGGGCGGAATGTTCCAGCATATCCCGTCAGTCAAGTCTAACCGTAAAGAAAAAGTGCCGCTGCGACCACAAACGCGGCTTTCTCAGACATTTACGGAGCTACGCAAACCTGCACAATCGAAAAATACTCGACGAGAAGTGCCGGGACGCTCGCAGACCACAACGACACAGAAAAACAATATGCCCCCCGCCCCCCCCCCCACCCCCCAATCCTCAAAAAAATTTATAAATAAGAAAAAAAGAAGACATCAATCACATCATAATAGTGTTAACATTGAATGCATTCTAATCCAAGTAAGATCAATTAAAAATAGTAATTTAGACTCTCTTTCCTAAAACTACAACATATGATAAAAATATACCTTCATCCTCAAATATTAAAATTAAAACAACTATATCTCTTGGACTTTTTTTCTTCTTAAAATTACACATTAAAAAATGGACTTTACCATTATATATTGTGAGGAATAAAATTATTGTATTTTGATAATTTTCTTGAAAATACTAAAAATGTAAACTTCATTTTACTTTATTCTCATTTCTGTTTGAATAAATTTAAAGAAATACAACAGTACCGTAATCTCATAAGAATGAAATATTTCTGGTATTTATACATGTTTCTTTGAAAATTGAAAGTGAAAGCAAAATATTATTTCAGTAATTTTTGTCTTGAAATACTGTATTATTATTGCGGTAAGATTACAACTGCTCCCGTAGTAGAATTTTCACACTACTGAGCGATATTGCAGTTATGAAGAATTGTTAATCGTGCTTTTGCATTCAATCTCACGACAGTGCACCTAACCAAGTTTCTCGTCGCGTGCGTTTGGATTCGTCAAGCCGCATTTGCACCTCGTTTGCGTTTGGCGGCGGCGTAAATCCGCTTCAGGCCTTGGTCCAGCGCCGTCAGAAAGATGCCCGACAATTTGTTGTCCTTGTCTCGCCGCTGCGCCACGATGAGCGCCAGCTGAGGAGGGAGCGGAAAACGGTCGACGTATCAACGCGGTAATCGGGGGAGGAAGCCAAGCGTATGTCAGGCACGGACGCAAATGCTCGGAACCGACGTGATCGTTCCCGTCCAGCCGGGACTGTTTGTCATCGATGGGAAAAAACAGCACGCTTCCGAGATCCAAGTCTGTTGAAAAAAAAATGTAAAAAAAGGAAAAGTAAGGTTTTACAGATAATACGTAATATGGGCACAACAGAAGGACGCAAATTTAAATCTGTCCTCAATCGATGTGACCACGAGGAGTGGGCAAAATCTTCGCATAATATTATGAATAATTGCCTTTTAAAGGCCGCATTCATCCAATTTAACATTTGAAGACAACTTTTCTAAACATGTCCTGTATTATTTATGAATTTCTGTGACCACAACGTTTAACTGGGACGGTGTCAACACTACATCGCAACATTTTAATCATATTTCATCCAAGGAAACCAAATTTATGACTTTTTCAGATTCATTTTTAAAAGTCCAAAACCTCTCCTTCATTAAATCTGACCACGTGGAAGGGGGTAATACAGACAATATTACCATAATTTCCGGCCTACAGAGCACACCTGTTTATAAGCTTCACCCAGTACATTTGTAAAGGAAATACCATTTGGTACATACATAAGCCGCACCTGTGCTAAAGCCGCAAGTGCCCGCATTGAACCCCGTATTGAAAAGTGAGATATTTACAAAGAAAGGCGGTACAAAGAAAAAGGTTTCTAAGTTTTAATACCTTAGCATGGTAGCACGAATAGGACTGGTTAAAAGAAAAAAGAAAAACATACCAGTAAAAAAAAATAAAAAAAATAGCCGGGGCAGCTAAACAGTGGCAACACTAACAGGGCTGATTAAAAAAAAAAAAAACATACCTAAAATCACTGAGATGTGACACTAAACACAGCAGCAACGTGCTAGCGTGGCGCTAATGCTGACGCGGCACTAACGCAAGCGCAGTGCTTACGCTAGTGTGGCGCTAAAAGGACCAGTTAAAAAAAAACATACTGGTAAAAATCACTGAGACACGGCAGTAACAGCAGCAACAGGCTAGCGCAGCGCTAACAGGGCTAAAAAAAAAAAAAAAAAAAAAAAACATACAGGTAAAAGTCACTTCCTCGGCACATATATTCCACCGATCACACTCTTACTTTTTCCGCTCGAGTGCCCCCTTGCGGCTGTTAAAAAAAAATGCACAAATTAGCCGCATCACCGCATAAACCGCAGGGTTGAAAGCGTGTGAAAAAAGTCGCGGCTTATAGGTCGAAATTACGGTACATCACGAGCTTTAGACATTTTGCAATAACATTTTCTCTTAAAGAAGCCAAATTCTTGTCTTCACCTACATCACCCTGTTAAAAAAAATCCATTAAATGTAAGTAATATGGGCTCATTATCATTCATATTTTACACATTTAGAGGTAATATTTATAATAAACTGTGATTAATCTTAACATAATGTTGGGCGTTGGCGCACAAATGAAGACGACGCTGCATCTTGCACAAATGTGACTCTTTGAAGTAATACTTTTATAGTTTCTATGAATTGAATGTTTGTTGTTCTTCTCAGTACAGTTCTGATTTGACCTCTGACTTCAGGTGAGGCCGTTTCCATTTTTTTTTACCTCACCTTTCATCTCACCCGCCAGCTCGTACTGCCGGCGGGGTTCAGCCGACCGCACCTCCAGGGCAGTGAACAAGCCTCCCTTCCCCCACCGGCCCGAGTCATCTAAAAACAACGACGACATTTTTTTTTTGTCATTCACCCAACCATTCATATAACATGATGAATATTGATTCTGCAACCATACAACACCGGAGCTTTTCTTAAAGGGCCAGTCACCCCATAGTGTTCAATAGAGTTACGAAAAACGTGATTAAAACGACCGCTAGCCTGGAACATACCAACACAATGCACGATGACGGCGTCCCCGCGTGCGGCGTGAGGATGCGTCACGTCTCCCAGGACGTAGTGGATGGCGCCGCCGTCCGAGTCGGCCGAGGCCACGCTCGTGGCGTCCTCCTCGTCCTCCTCTTCGTCTTCGTCGCTGTGCGCGGGTTTCAGGCAGCGCGATCTGTAGCCGCTCGACGCCCACCGCGCCATCCTGGGCGGAACGGCACAAGACGGGAGAAGTCGGTGATTTCCAAACAAAGGAATTTGTGCACTTTCACTGAATTGGTCGGAAAATGATTGCACAAAACTTTCTGATGGTTCTTTCTTTGTGACTGGGGACAGAAGAGGAACTTTCCAAAACTGTCCAAAATTAAGATTCAGGGGAGAATAAAGGTGCACTAAACTTTGGAAATATTTCCATATGTTGAGTACTATTTGTACTCCAGTGTTTTAAGCAAATGTTTGTCTTTTTCACTAATTTTCTACAGTAAACAAGTTGGACGCTTCTGAAGCAGATTTTGGCAGAGAAGGTCCCCCACGACTGTAACCGCCAGTAAAAATACAAGTATATACATATTACTGTATACGTTACTTCACCATATGTGTTAAAGGCACACTTCTTTGAAGGTTAATTATCATCATAACACCAATGCTAATTTTGCTTTATATGTTAGCATTAAGCTAGCAGACAAAATTATATGGTTTGGTTAAACATTTTGGTTTAAATATACAATGTTGGCTTCACAGTTCTGAGGTCCCGACTTCAATACCAGCCTGTGTGGAGTTTGTATGTTCTCCCCGTGCCTGCGTGGCTTTTCTCCGGGCGGGCACTCCGGTTTCCTCCCACATCCCAAAAACACGCAACATTAATTGGACACGCTAAATTGCGCATAGGTGTGATTGTGAGTGCCGCTGTTTGTCTTTATGTGCCCTGCGATTGGCTGGCAAACAGTTCAGGGTACCCCTCCCCCCCATCCTGCCTATTGACAGCTGGGATTGGCTCCAGAACACCCGCGACCCTCATGAGGATAAGCGGTAAAGAAAATGGATGGATGGATATACAATGTTTAATTGTCTTTTGTTTTATGTGTGAGTTTCTCACTTAACTTGGGAAAAGTGGGAGTGACTAAAATCTTGAAGCAAGCACCCTTTGCCTCTTATTTGATCTGTCCAAGCAACAGTTAATGGTCTGCCATTTTTTAACGAGAGCACAACAGGGGCTAAGTGATATTTTAAAAAGTGGTTTTTTTTAGGCTTAAGTGTGTTTTAATCCACTTAAATATCTCAAAGAACATAGGTAGGAGTAAATTATGTTTAAGAAAAAGGACTCTCTCTCTCTCTCTCTCTCTGTATATATATATATATATATATATATAAAATCTAGCAGATTTTTGCCTATCGTTACTGGTTGTCAAACATAACAGCCGTGATTTGTACAGGGGTTTACTGTCCTACAAATGAAGTATCCCCGTTTAGCAGTTTATGCTAGCAATGTACAGTGACAGGCAGAAAAAATATTATTATTATACATATTATACAATTATTTTGTGGGGTTTTTTTTTTTACCTTTTTTGTTCTGTGGGTTGCCATAAACAATTTTTTAATGTAAAATATGTGATTTGGCTCAGCAAAGTTTAGTAACGACTGTAACGAGTTACTTTTTTTTGTACTTGTGCTCCTCCTGCTTCTTCTTGGCCTCCGCCTCATATTTGGCCCGCTTGGCCGCCGCCTCCTCGCGCTTCCGCCGCCGTAGCTCCGCCTCCTCCTCAGTGAGAGGACGCCGCTTCCTGCTCGGGAAGGCGAGCGCCGCCGCCGCCGACACCTGCAAAGTGCAGGCGAGCGGATGTTAAACGGGTGCTGACACCACAGGTCAGTTGCTTTGACTTAAGATCGGCGTGTCGCACCAGGCATTCGCTTTTGGTACTGATTGCAACAATATGTCAATATATTATGTTCCATGGAATAAATGGCAAAAAAATGAAAAAATGAAACAATTTAAGATGGACTCCGACCACTGCTCACTCAATTGACAAGACTGATGTAAGGTACCAAAATAATAACAAAACCCCAAGTTCCACAAAGATTTAAATCACATTACTTCTAGTCCCCAGAACTAAAAAGTTCAAATTATAAATGTATGAAATAAAGTCTTTTTGTGGTCCTGAAAAAGTAACATTAACACGTAAAGTTCCAGGAACTTGTTGTCACTGGAAATATATACTTGGAAAAAAAGTATGCCCAGCTCCAAAATTTTTCCTGATCTTTTAAAAATACCCCACCAAGCTAAGGCCTTCTTTAAACGCCCCAAAGAGTCCACCCCCCAAAAATATACAAGTTAAAAGAAGTTTTAATTATTATTACTTGTAATTCCATGACCTAAAAGCTTACCAGCGGACATTTCTCCCCTTAGGGCTCCAGGACCCCCCAAAAATACTGTACAACTCTCAAGTCAGGTCTTCTTCTGGCCCTGATAAATTTCCATTTCCAAATTGTGTTTTTATTCTTAGTACTTTATATTTCCACAAAATGTTCGAGGAACTAGTACTTGTCTTTATTTATAGCACGTGGAACTAAATAGTTTAAATCTGACAGGTTATACCACTCACACAAGTTTTCTGGACCTCCCGTATGCGCCGCTACCCACCAGGATTTTCTTTTGGTCACGATAAGATACCTCAAAAGCCACATTTCCACTCAAATTAGCTGTGTTCTCGCTACTTGAAATCAGAATCTGAAATCGGTTACGTTTTGACTCCACCTCATAATTACCATTCATGGGGTCTAGTCCAACCTCTGTTGAGTTCATGAACTGATTTTGTCGCTCACGTTTTGTCTGTTGTGTGAATCTGAACTCATGAGAAAGTCTCACGTCGGTTTTGTTCCGCAGACTTCGTCCTTCCCCGCCGGTTTTCTGCAGCTCGGCGAGCTGTTCCTCCAGCAGGCGCTCGAAGCTCTTCTGGTCCTCCGAGCTGGGGTCCTTGCTGTAGTCTTTGCCCTCGAAGCAGTACATGTGGTCTGGAAGGACAACAACAAGTTTACATTAATGTTCTTGTGAACATGTGGTGATAACGGGCGCACATTTCCTGAGCCAAAAGGTGAAAATTTGTGATGAACTGAGACTATATAAAGCAAAAAAAAAAAAAAACAAAACATACTCTGCATGTCATATTCCGACTCCCTGTCTTCCTCTTCTCGCAAAGAGGAGGGGTCTTCGTCTGCATCCTCTTGGTCGACCGTCCAGCGACCGTCACGTGAGGGTCCGAGGATCTTCTGCAGTTTCACGTCCTGGACCGAGCTCTCGTCGGAGGACAGCAGCTTGTCCACGCCGAACTTCAAGATCTCACTGAGCTAAAAGAAACCGCATGAGGAAAATGTAAGACCTCTCAATAAATGTTACCGCTAGGAATGGGCGATAAGTGCTCAAGATTATGACAATATTTTAAGATATTTGGGGATGTTTTGTTTAAGGAAGAATATAGATCCAATGAAAAATAACAAAGGGCTCTCCAAAATATTCACTGCCAGCCTTGCCACTTAAAAGGGAGATTTGACTTCTATATCCGTCAATGGCAGTGAATGAGCTTAAATGTGAGAAGTCGATATCACAAGGAGGCACGGTGGATAAAGCGTTGGCCTCACGGTTCTGAGGTCCCGGGTTCAATCCCGGCCTCGCCTGTTTGGAGTTTGCATGTTCTCCTCGTCCCTGCGTGGCTTTTCTCCGGGCACTGCGGTTTCCTCCCACATCCCAAAAACATGCAACGTTAATTGGACACTCTAAATTGCGCCTTGGTGTAATTGTGAGTGCGGCTGTTTGTCTCCATGTGCCCTGCGATTGGCTGGCGACCAGTTCAGGGTGTACCCCGCATCCTGCTTGTTGACAGCTGGGATAGGCTCCAGTATTCCCGCGGCCCTTGTGAGGATCAGTGGCAAAGAAAATGGATGGATGGATATATATATACATATTTTAATATTAAATATAAATGTGAATTATTAAATATATTTACAGATAATTTTTAAAATATTTATACATTTTATATTAAATATATATATTTTAAAAAAATGTAAATATTTATACGTGTTTTAATCAGTTACAATAAAAGCTTGCCTCTTTTTACCCCGCCTCCTGCCCATTGACAGCTGGAATAGGCTCGCGCACTCCCCGCAACCCTTGTGAGGATATGCGGCTAAGGAAATGGTTGGATGGATGGATGATGTAGTCTTACTATGTCACAAGGCAAACCATCCATCCATTTTCTTTGATGCTTATCCTCATGAGGGTGCCAGGGAGTGCTGCCTACAAGACAAACCATTCAGTCAAATTTTCATTCTAAACGTCACTTGTAAGATTCCATATAAGAAAAAAAAAAAAAAAAAAAAAAATTCTAAATCTGTACGCACGTTCTGCACAGTGAACAGTTGGAAAGCAGTTAGAAAAGCGTAAGTGAATTTCACTCGTGAAGGTCAAAGTGCATTTTACGGTCATCTTTTCGTAAGTAGGGTCTACGTCAGGTTTCTTCATTGGTCTTAGGGGTGGTTACGAATGAGCCGGAAAAACTCCCAACACAAAGAGTCAGTGCAAACATTTTTTTCTTTCACGTTAAAAAAAAAACAAAAACAATGTGTCATCATTTATCAGCACAAATAGGACGTGAGGTTGCCCGTAATTGAAACTGAGGGGAAGGACGGTGGGCGAGGGGTGGGAGTTGCAAGGGGGGGGTCGAGTGTTGTCGCGCTCACTTGCAGTCCCGCCGCTGCAGACTGAGCGCGCTCCAGCAGCGAGAAACGTCCCTCCTCGATCACTGCGTTGGTGAGCTCCAGCTTGGAGACGGCGCGCGAGTACATGATCTCCTCCACCGTGTCTCTGGCCAGCAGGCGGACCACCTTCACCGGCCTGCGACAGATATTTGGGGAAAAAAATAAAAATAAAAATACCACAATGGCATAAAGGACAGATTCAACTCCTTTACATAAAGATAAAAGAAATGAGTAATTTTCAGATGAGATGGAGAAGATGGAGAACACTGCAAGCTTGTCGTGCTTTTCACAGTTGAAGAAAACAAAACACCAACTAGCCTATTTCGACAAAGTAAGGAATCGAAAGTACAAATGCAGGAACAACAAGTGGAAAAAAACCCTCAAAGATATCTGAACTATCTACTTAGATAAAGGGAGGAAATATTTATTCATGGTTCCTTTCCACCACAGATAAATGAGGACACGGTCACGTGACCTGTGCTGGCCAATCCGGTGGCAGCGCGCGGCAGCCTGCAGGTCGTTTTGAGGGTTGAAGTCGCTGTCCATAAAGATGACCGTGTCCGCAGCCGTCAGGTTCATGCCCACGCCTCCTGCGCACAAAGTCGCCCGACACCATCCAGTTTTCATACCGCTTATCCTCATGAGGCTTGCGGGCGGTGTGCAAACAAAACCATTCGCACTCACATTCACACCGACGGGCAATTTAGAGCCTTCAATCAACCGAGCACGCATGCTTTTGGGAGAAAATGAGAAAACTCCCCACAGGCAAAGGCGGATTTGAACCCCCAACCTCTGAACCATTAGATTAGATGTGCTACCAAGTTGTGGTTGTCTTAATTTATTCATAGATCCATTTTCTTTTGCTGCTTATCCTCACGAGCGTCGCAGGGAGTGCCGGAGCCTATCCCAGCTGTCAACGAGCAGGAGGCAGGGTACACCCTGAACTGGTCGCCAGCCAATCGCAGGGCACATGGAGACAAACAGCCGCACTCACAATCACACCTAGGGGCAATTTACAGCGTCCAATTAATGTTGCATGTTTTTGGGATGTGTGAGGAAACCGAAGTGCCCGGAGGAAACCCACGCAGGCACCGGGAGAACATGCAAACTCCGCACAGGCAGCTCTGGGATCGAACCCGGGCACTCAGAACTGTGAGGCCGACCCTTTACCAGCTGACCCACCGTGCCGCCCAACAAAACAAAACGTTCTAACAAAAACGTGGCGTTTTCAAGGGTGGCAGGAACGCATTGACAGAATTTCCATTGTTTTCGATGGGGGCAATTGCTTTGCTATTAATTGTTCTTCTCAGTACGCAACATGAATGTCGTACCAGGGTAGCACCGAATTCCGGAGACAAGTTCGTTGTGTGTTGTTACACACTTGGCCATTAAATAAAATTCTTATTCATCAAATAAAAATAGAACACTCACACAGCGCAGTTGCGTGCTGTTATATTACGTTTTTATACACTGTTGATGGTTTCTCTAGTTACGAGGTGATGTTTAGAGTATTAAGAGGTGGATTAAGTGAGCAAAGTGGCCACTGAGGGCCCGAATACCAAGTGGGCAGGCCGCCACTGGGTCGACCTAAGTGTTAGCTTAGCATCGAAGGCTATTCTCAAGCACATCAGCCTCTGTGTTGACTTTAAACTTCAAGTTTCATGTCGAGCGGATGGACTTGAGGGCCCAAAAGCGATCAGGCAAGCGACAGGAAGTCAAGCCGAAACGTGGCTGCTTTCGCACAGCGCGATGGCCTCGTTTTTCCACCGCCGAGCGTCATCCTGCCGCAGCTCTTATCTGCCGTCATCAGGCTCTCGCTTTCCTCTCTCACACACACGCGCGCCGCATGTTTTAGCTGAATTTGCAAGATGGCAAGAGCGTGCGAATTCACCTGCTTTGGTACCGAGCAGGAAGACGAAAACGTCCTCGCCGCTGAACTTCTTCACCGCCAGGTTGCGTTCTTCGCCGCGGACCGAGCCGTCCAGACGCTCGTAGCTGAAACCTGCGCCGGAACGGTCGTCCGTTTCGGCCAGACGCCACTTTCGGTACACCTTCGAACGGGACGCCTACCTCTGTACTCCATGTAGTCCTGAAGGATGTCCAGCATCCTGGTCATCTGGGAGAAGAGGAGAACACGATGCCCCCTGAAAGCACACAGACCCCCACACACCAAAGTACAGTTTTCAAAATTAAATTAAATCTTATCTGGGCCCAAAGCCTGTTCCACTGATCATAACAATGTGAAATAATCAATTTATCCATCAGTTTATTCAATTGTGAAAACGCAAATTCTCTTGAACAATTACTTCGGCTTTGCTTATTATTGCATATTCATTTAATTTGTTGGATGCTCTGAAATGTAACAGATTTACTATAGGAATGAATTTTGATGATTTAATGCACAGGTGTCAAACTCAAGGCCCGGGGGCCAGATCTGGCCCACCACGTGATGTTATGTGGCCCGCGAAGGCAAATAGTCTGTGTCAAAATCCATGATTCTTGTGAAAATATGTCCTAACTTTTCAAATTGTCATATATGAAAATGATAATGTCAAGATATTAGAAGCATTTTTGTGTCACCGAACGCTTGATTTCTGATTCCAAAACTAGCTCATAAATTTCATGTGTGAATATGGCGTGACAATTCAGGATTTCTACGGTTTCACCGTAACGGCCCTCTGTGGGAAATCATAACTACGATGTGCCCCGCGACAAAAATGACTGACACCCCTGATTTAATGGAGTACTTATCGTTTCAATAAAATCACAATATAGATTTACTTGTCTTTATTGAACAGTATTTTTATTCATGTAATTTTAATCTTTGTGTTCTTTGTTTAGAGTAAATTTGATTTGAATGACAACATTTTCTTTAATATAATCCATACTATAATGTGAAAAAAATACCGTCGTTAGTAAGGACATTTTTTACTTCCTTAATGGCAAATCCCCAATTTTATTTTTTTTAACCTTAACACATTTGCAGTTATTTCACGTCATTTTTATGCATGGATCTAATGGACTTCATAATATTGAATTTGTAGTTATTCACTTGTCAGTCCCTTTTTTAAAAAGAATTTCATTGATTTAATTATTTAATGTTCATTTAACTAATGGTTTCATTATTTGTTATTCTGTGACATTTAGGCTCTCTCTTATTGTGAAATGACATTTCTATTAATTTAGTCATGTTTTTTCATTTACTTGACCGAATTGTCTGAATTTTATTCATGTCGTTATTCTTTCTGTTTTTCCTCAATGATATTTTTCATGAATTTAACTGTGCTTTTTTTTTTTCCTCTGAGTCACGATGATCCACTGGGCGGAACAAGATAACGACAAAAGCAACACACCCTTGATGCAGGTAGGCTAACATGTTGTCCAGGAGGCGGAGTTTCCCGCTTGCTTCAATCAGATGTTCCCCCATCTCAAACGGTTCCGGTTCCACTCCTACGTGGGAGGAGGGGGGGGGGGGTGTGGGGGGGGTAATAAGAGAATCCCCAACCAAGCCTTTGGAAACGGCGCCTGAAGCGAGCTGAAGTTCTTTACCGTCAAACAGATACGGGTGGTCCACGCACTTCCTCAGCTGGATCAGAATGTTCAGCAGACGGGTCTTGCTGCTCTGGTCGTTGCCAAAAGCCTCTATGCAAAATAAATACATAAAAATTGTTAGCAGGTGCCAGACCAGGGTGCGAAATTGAGCACTCGACCCTCACATCCCCAACCATGTTGTGCTGTTGTATTATGAATTACTGTAAACACGATCAGAAGCGCCAACCTACTTATTCATCTTAGATTCTAATATTTCTTGTAGGAAATTGTATTAATTTATTACGAACAGAAGGAGTCACTGACGGCGTAAGTGGTACACACGCCTGCCTTTGGTGCGGGGCAGCGTGGGATCGATTCCTGCTCAGCGACGATGTCGATATCAGCCCTGCGACTGACTGGCGACCAGTTCAGGGTCTCGTACACCTTTCGCCTGAAGCTAGCTCGGATAGGCTCCAGCTTTTCCCGCAACCCTTGAGAGGATAAGCGGCTTCGATAATGGATGGATGAATATCCTGAACAGTATTTAATTCATTTTTCCGTGTTTTTGTTCGCTGCATTGCTTCCAGTAGTTGCCTGTTGCGTCTTTGAATTTTTTATCTTTTTGTCCAATCGGATTTCGGCCTCGATGTGTTGCCGTGGTAATCTAACCTACCCATTGTCTTCCGAATCAGTCGTGATATTTCACGCAACTTAAACTACATTTTGTTTTGGAATTGTTTCTTTAAGCAGTCAAGATTTCAAACAAATCCTCGCAAGGACAAAGAACTGGTCTTTGATGACATCGGCGTTTTTCTTGTCCCCTGATTGGTTGGTCAGACCCAAACCGGTTACAACCAACTTCGACGAGCAGCACACATTTCGAATAATCTGCACACTTGGAATACATTTAACAATCTCTATCTTTGGGCAGAAAAATGTGTTTTATTGACATTTTGTGTTTTTGTCACATTATTGGAGAAATAAGTTGAAAAGGACTCTCACCGACATCCTTCATCAGGAGGGCTTTGTAGTATTTCTTCTGTAGCGCCGACATGCCGTGGTACACCACCACTTCCGTCTTCTTGGGCAGGTCCACCGCCACCTCCGACTTGACCCGGCGGAGCAAGAAGGGCTCCAGGACGCTCTGCAGCTCGGCAGCTGGGGGCCGACAAATACTCTTTAACTTCCGCGTTTCTTTGTAGAACGCGGCTTCTCAAACTTTTAACACAAAGTGACACTTCAAAAAATACTTGGTTCTCAAAGTACAAAGATGCCTCGGCTCTCGATCAAAAGCCGCTCCAGAAAACGGTTCGAGAAGTGATTTGTTTGAAAACCAAATCGATGTTTCTCATTACAATGAATGGGAAAAGAAATAATGCGTTCCAAGCCTAAAACAATGTAGCTTTTTAAAGCAATTTGTTTTAGCTTTTCCTGATAATAAACTGCATAGTAGAAATACATGTATAGTTTAATAATTTTATATAATAAATAATTTAAGAAATATATTTAATTTCTGCTTAAAATGTGCATTGTGTATCTGCAGCGACTCGGCCTCCAGCCTTGTAAACTTTTTTTTATTGACAAATGTGCAGAATAACTTTAAACAAGCAACTTGCCTTATTTGGAGCCATGATTGGGGGTAATACGGTAGTCCTCCATAAGAAGAAAAACAACAGTCACTACCGGGACACGTCTGTGTACAAAGGCTGCATTATACAGAATAACAAAAGTCCGGTGTTTGCGCCGCGCGCGTTATGTCATTTCCAGGGGTTTTTTTTTTTTTTTCAGTGGCTGTTCGAATTAACAATAACAAAACGCGTGGATCAGCTGCTTGCGCCGCGTGCATTGTGTTATTTCCGGGTTTTTTCGGCAGCGTGGGAATTCGCAGCAAAGCGCGTCGTGGGTCAGCTGGTCTGGTCACGCGCAATATGTTATTTCCGGGTTTTGTCGGGGGCGTTCGAGTACCAATTTTCGTTCGAAAACAGAAGCAGAAAAAAAAAAAAAAATCTCAAAATTTTCATACGAAAACTGATTTGTTCAAAAACAAGAACGTTCAAGAAGTGAGACTTTACTGTACACCTAAATTCAAGCCATTGTAACAGTTTGACCATTTAATTCAGTGATACTTTTGCATACCAATAGGGGGAGCCTGCACACAGCAACATTTGATGGTCCAATGAAAGTGTACAAATGGTTGTTTCTTTTTAAGCGGCCTGCGATTAGCTGGCAACCAGTTAATGGTCTCCTGGCGAAGATAGCTGGGATATGCTCCAGCATTAAGGGTTCAGAAAATGGGTGGATGGATATTATTAAATCAAGTACTCCAGCGACCTCATGAGGGCAAGTACAGAAATCCATTTCAATAGTAAAAATGGCACTTTAACGGCTAAATTCCCCCAAAATATTGAATGTTTTGTAATACTGAGGAGGCTCTATAAGTTGTTTGAGTAAATTATGAAAAAATAAATGAATTTTTTTTTGGGGGGGGGGGGGGGCATCATACCAAGTGCTGGTTGACTCCGCACGTCTGCGTAAGAGCGGGAAAAGTCGTCCGCGTCTTCTGCCGAGAAGACAGCGGGCTGGACGAAACTCAGCAGGGAGTGGAGCTCCTGCAGGTTGTTCTGGATGGGCGTGCCAGTCAGCAGAACCCGGAAGTCCAGTGAGAACTGCGCACGGAGCCGTGAGCGGTGTCAGCGACGAAACAAAAACCAAGGACGGCGATGTTGAACATTGGTGTCACTCGGTACCTCCGTCAGGGTCTTACGTAGCAGAGAGTTCTGGTTCTTGAGGCGGTGAGCCTCGTCTACGACCAGCACCTTCCACTTCCACCTGGGGTGGGACGGCAGGAATGACACAATGTGACAAAATTAAATGCTGGACGGGTCAAAAGGTTCTAAGAAAATGTTGAAAGAGATGAGAGATTATTTTTTTTAACTATTTGAAATAAAAACGTAAAAAGAGCCATGACATTTTTTTATAACATCCATCAATTATCTGAGGCACTTATCCTCACAAGGGTTGCAAGAGTGCTGGAACCTATCCCTATCATACCTCATCCATCCAATTAGTACTTTTTATTCAATAAAAGTGTAAATAAATATGAATGTGACAATGTATTAAAAAAAAATTTTTTGAGTCTTTCAAGTACCACTTGTGGTATGTAGCCTCCCTCTAGTGGTACGTAAAGGAATCAATTAATACAAAATATCCATTTAAGCATGATATCCATCCATCCATCCATCCATCCATTTTCCGAGCCGCTTATCCTCAAGTACTGGAGCCTGTCCCAGCTATCTTCGGGCAGGAGGCGGGGTACACCCTGAACTGGTCGCCACCCAATCAATTGCAGGCCACATGGAGACAGACAACAGTTGCACTCACAATCACACCGAGGGGCAATTTAGAATCTTCAAGGAATGCATTTTTGTAGGGATGTGGGTGGAAACTGGATTGCCCGGAGAAAACCCACGCAGGCACGCGGAGAACATGCAAACGGCGCACAGCCTGGGTGGGGGGGGGTTGAACCCCGGTCCTCCAAACTGTGAGGCAGTCGGACGCTCTAACCATTCTCCACCGTCCCACCTGGAGTTTGAATTCGAGTTTCTACATTTGTGTGAATTATTCAGTTTCAATTGAATTTCCAATAGAATTTTTTTCCACTACCAAAATATTTGAAAAAAAATGCGCAAATGCAAAAAAAAAAAAAAACCAAAACTATGGGGCAAGTAATGGATTAAAAGTTATTTTTGCACACACATACACAGTTTGTCATATTATGAAAACTACACAATAGTGATGTTACTTTTAGATAAATTACCCCTGTATAATAAGACAAATGGAGGATGTAATGACACATAGACAAATATTTTTGTAATCAACGTTCTGTTTTAAATCCATCCCTGCAAGATAATCAACAGCCCTAATTCCTAACAAGCCATTAACTAAATAATAAAAATTTAATAGTTTGAACAAATAAAAACCAGAGCACAGGACTTATCACTATACTCTAAATCGAATAATATTTGAATTCTTTAGAAGACACTCACCGTCTGAGGAAGGACACATCTTTGAGGCAGAGCTGAAAAACATTTTTGTTTTTTTAACATGAGCATTAACAAAAATAAGCCCACATCGTGCACTCGCAGACCTCGTATGTGGTGAGTAGAACGTGGAAGTCCTGAGCATCCCCTTGAATCTCGGCTCGTCTGTCCTTGTCTCCCTTGTAGCAAAGCACACTCAGAAACGGTGCAAAACTGAGAGAGAAAAAAAAAACATGGTAAAACTCATACAAGCAGAGACGATTCCATCACGATATTGGACTTGAACGCCTTTACCGTTCCAACTCACTCCTCCAGTTCTCCATGACAGAGAGCGGACTGAGGACCAAAAATGGACCTTTGACATCAAGAGCGCCTGACATATACACCAACAGGGAGATGGTCTGGAGGGACAAATGTGCCGGAACGTAATTTCAAAGGAAAATGGACCCACACAACAATGCAGACAAACACGTTAACAATGCAATTCAAATTTAACGTATTGAGTGACACACATGGTCCAGGATTTCAACTAAGTGTAGGATTTGACGTAAACTTGGAGCCACACAACAGCACGGAGTGACCACATATCAGAGACCTACCGGAGTGCCAGTGAGCCTAAAACGATTGAATCCAAAGATGGACACACAGACAACATTGTGGGGCAAACAGCTTCATAGAGTCTCGAACCTGACAAGTTTTTCCCAAGCCCATCTCGTCTCCCAGGATGCATCCCTGCTGGTTCTGCAGGCACTGCGTCAGCCACTGGACGCCATCCAGCTGGTAGGCCCGCAGCTGGATCCCTGTTTGTTTCCAAGGAAACACACTAAAATGACACGAACTCCATTTTGGAGGGAAGCGTGAAAACATGACTTTAGAGTTTGACAAACTCATTGCAACTTGGCGCCGGTAAGCTCCCAAACGTTACCTTTTAAACCCCAAGACTCTAAGTCGCTCTGAGTCAAGGCGGTCTTCTTTTTGGCTGGCACGCTGTTTTTAATTTTAAGCAATAATTCTGTCATGTTTTCACACCGGCGGCGCCGAAACGAAACGTAAACAAACTACTGGAGGGAACAGGAAAGACGTTTGTCAAACACTTCCTCAATCGTCACGTGATGCAGGAAGTCTTTCAAATTTCCCGCTGCACCAGAATTTTAAAAACAGATTCTGCAAGTCGTTCGGACCGAGGAGTGTTGAATTTATTTTTATTCTTGAAATCATATTTGACACAATTGGCTATTCGAATAAAATACAAAATTAAAATACGGACGCTCGCCTTCGTCACGTGATACAGAAAGTCAATAAAACGACCCGCTTCATTCGAAAACTTTAATTTTTAAACCCCAAACGCTAAAAGTCGATCCTATTCAACGGCGACTACTTTTTGGTAGCCACGTATCTTTCATCCTTAATTCCGTAATATTTCAATATCAGTAGATGCAACAAGAAATTCGTACAAATCTGCCTGGCACTTTGTCTTCATCACGTGATGCAGGATGTATAATTTACAATGAAACGGTACCTCATACAAGCCACAAAAAAAAGACAAATAATCTAAAGGATAAAACTAAAATAAAGCGAGTTCAAATTTTCTTAGCTTCCTCAAAAAGTTCAGTCTCTGTTAGGGATTCCTGTTGATGCGCTGCGTTGTTGTTCCTTGCGAGGTCATCGCTGATGTGGGTACCGAGAAGTTTGAAAGTTTCCACCCGCTCCGCCTGAGTCCGACGGTCACTGATAACAAGCACTGCAGCACTTGTTTCACTGTGGCCAATGTCACTTTCTCACCAGCTTCATCCGGCGGATTGGCACTCATTTATTCATTTTAACAAGATCTTCAGCTTTTGTTCTGGGGTTGATTCACACATTTCAGACCCAAACACTGGAACACACAGTCTATCTCCTTCCTGAGGGGTGTGATGGATGGACATTCCATGATGTTTATTCTTGCGTATAATTGTTTGAACAGACGAGCATGGCACATTCAAGCATCTGGAAATTGCACCCAAGGATGAGCCTAACTGGTGGAGCTCCACGATTCTCTCTCTGCTTTCCTGGATGGTTCCTTTTGATTCTCCCATGATTTCAAACAAGGAAGCAGAGAGTTTGAGACGTGACCTTAAAAACATCCTCATGTGTGCTGTCAATTAACTCGCATGTTGTCAGTTAGCCTATCAGGAGCTTCCAATGGCATGACCTCATCATTCAGGCTACCGTGTGTTCTTTAAAGACATACAGTAGTACTTTTTGTATATGGAAACATTTGACCTTGAAGAAAATAATCTAAAATTATCTAATAAATTCTCTCATTATTGTAGCATTTAACAAAATTAAATAATTGTAGTGATCCTGACTGACCTGGAACAGGTTTAGTCTGATTTGACTTGCAACAGTGAACATGAACAGCGTATGCAAACTTGTGGCTTCAACTGTCATTTTAGTTGTTGGAATTATTTTTTTCAAATCTCACTCAGTGTAAATTTGGAAGTGATGATATTTAATGGTTAAAAGGTCAGTACTGTAGTTCATAATCAAACCAAATGGCTGACAGAGACAAGCTAGATGAGATTTCCAAGCAAGATTTTATTTATATCGAACTGGTCGCCCTGTGCATTAAATCAGTACACAAGAAATAAGTCGGTGACCCTTGCTGTGAAAAGAAACTTTACCAGCATATTTGTGATTTTTATTTTTTATTTGTGTTGACATTTTACTGTAGCAGTCACTTGTAACAAAAACACTTAAATTAACGATCCTTAAAAATTGACCATACATCAAAATCCAGCAGCCTGAGTATCATTAAAGCATGTGTGTGAACATTTAACAAGATCAACAATAATGAAATATTATACACAATGGACATACATGCACCCCACTCTCGTTTGTTGAAAACGGGAGGAAGAGAAAAATAAAGATCTGCCCCTGCTTGAAAAAAAACGAACAATATTGACACAGTGGAGAAAAAGCTTCATCTCATGCACATGGCGACCAATCTCAAGATGGCGTCCCTGCAAAGTCATATTTAAACAGATTAGACCAAACAAGTAACCGTGAAGTGGTTGCTTGACTTACGGGTGAGCCGACCTGAAAGCTTTTCGAAATGTGAGCCGCGAGGCGCTTGGCTAATTTTGTAGATGAAAGTTGTCGAGCTTCATGCTAGCAAACAATTTAAAACGCCACGGATGAGCTAACGAAACTAGTATCAGTGTTGTGGTAATCATACATTTACTGCACTTTAACAGTGCAGCAACACCTTTGGAAAGACAATTTCATAATTCTTTCTGGCTTATATTCTTTATTATATCCATTCATCCCTCCATTTTCTTAGCCGCTTATCCTCGCGAGGGTCACGGGAAGCCTATGCGAGCTGTCAACGGGCAGTACACCCTGAACTGGTTGCCAGCCAATCACAGGGCACATGGAGACAAACAGCCGCACTCACAATCACACCTCGGGGCAATTTAGAGTGTAGAGCCTTTGTTGGGGCACGTAATACGTCACACACATGCACGTAGGTCGTGTGACTCGTCAAAATGGTGGCGCCTGTGAAAATTCGTAATTGCCGATAAAAATTCCCCCAAAAAAACATTAAATGAGAGAGGATTAACCTAAAATTTTCAAGGTACAGTACATATGACATCACCGATGGGATACATTACTAATCCAAATGACCAGACTTCACCTTCAAGTGTAATTTCATCAGTGTGTAACCATGAAGAGATATAATCAGATATTTACGAAAAATGTGAGGCGTGGACTGACTTTCGCGTGAGACGGTAAGACTTTGCGACAATGTTAAAATGACAAACCTGACAAACGGGATGTACGAAAGGCTGTACCTGCAAAGAATTCGGAAATTTACGTCCAACATTGTCCAAAAACGCGTGCTGATTATTTTTGAGAGCGACGACGAACTCACCAGGTAAACGACAACACTTGCAGGATGACAAACAACAGCGCCAGGCCAAAGTTTTTCCACTGCAGACAAAAAAAAAAAAAAAAAAAAAACACCATTACGGCCAAGTCCACTTCAACTGAAAGCCCGTGAAATGACGACCCGGTAAGTCGCTTACCCAGAATGCGGCGCACAGCGTCAACACGAGACAAGTCTGCAATTAAATTATGGAAAAAGCATTTGCAGAAACATGATACAGTTCACAACGTTACATTAATATAGTGGAGTTTTTTTTTTTTTGTGGTATACTGCCATTTGCAATACGGTTGAGGTGCTAAAGTTGGTTTGTTTTATGTTAATGATAATAAAAATACAGGTATTAAACAATATTTTATTAATAATCCATTATTATTATTATATTATATTATAAAGATATTGTAGAGAAATATAACTAAGAAATTAGAATTTCTCAATTGAAAAGACAATTTTCAAAAATTATTTTACAAATTATTTTTTTCCCTTTTTCCATCATGTATCCATCTATCATGACGGCTATTATATATGATTTTATACATCATCATTACTGTAACTATCATTTCATTATCATTGTTTCATTCTGAACACATCAACTTTATCTGGAATTTATTTCAATTTTTTTGTTATGTTTAGTTCTGACAATTTAAATGAAAATTTAAATACATATGCTGTACTATAGATAGATAGATAGATAGATAGATAGATAGATAGATAGATAGATAGATAGATAGATAGATAGATAGATAGATAGATAGATAGATAGATAGATAGATAGATAGATAGATAGATAGATAGATAGATAGATAGATAGACTTACATTTAATACGAGTTTGAATGCGCTTGACGAATTCTGACACATTTTCTGTTGTAAGAGGGTGTGCACACTTGTGCAACCACATTCTCCAAGTTGTTTTTTTAAGTTCCCTTTTCAATTGTGTTGTACGGGTTATAGGTCACATTGATTGCGCAAAAAATGTTTTGAAACGATTTACTTTGGTCTCTTTTTTTTTTTTTAAACAGCATCACATATATTGTACCTGCCATTAGAGTAGGGGTGTGTCGACTTTTTATATCCAGTGCATTTAAATCCATTATTATGACTGTCAGCAAAAACTGAAAGTTGTGCGCGCTCGTTTTTGGGCACGCGCTCACTCACGATCATGATGGTGGTGGCCAGCGCTCTGGTCTTGTCGCACATCCTCTTCAGTTGCTTCACGGGGCCCATCAGGAACATGGTGCTGTGTGGCACAAAGGATCACCGGAACACCGCGCAGTCAATATAAAAAGTCTACACACCCCTGTTCAAATGCCACATTCATGTGATATAAAAAAAAAGAGAGAGAGACCATACGTAATTTTGAACACAGGAAAACAAGTTATAAGGGGGTGTGCACACTTTTGCAACCACATTATCTCAGTATTTATAATATTTAGTTGTCGTCTTGAAAAGATCATTTTTCTAGAAATTAAAGGTGTCATTCATGGAGAAAAGGATTTGAGATGATTTATCCTGTTCTCATTTTTTTATTTCATAAAAATCTGGCATTTGAACAGCCCTTTTTTTTTTTTACATCCATTGTATGACAACTGTACATAAATGAATGATGACTAAATATGATCATACACACTGACCTGCACAAAGCACAAATGTTGCCAAAAGTGTAAAAGACGATGAAGAGGGTGAGGCCGATCCTGGGGAGGAAAAGTAAACAAACACCCTGCAAAACGCACACAAAGCAAACTTTCTTTTTAAAGGCCCGGACAATTTTACAGCATTACAATTTTGCGTTTGACATTCATTGTCAACACATTTTATATTAAATATTTCATAATTAATAATTAAATAATGTTACAGCAATCAAGAAAGTTGTCTGAAGCTGTATAGTTCAAATATCACCATATTACAATTATATTTAAATGAACAAACAACATTTTTAATTAAGATGAAACCAATAAACAGAATAGTTTATAAATATAAAATAGTTCCTATAGTTACCAATTGCATGAATAATATTTGTATTATAATGAATAAATATTGGTTACACTCCAAATTAAATTCTGATTTAACACATTAAATAATTGAATAAAATCCATCCATCCATCCATTTTCTTAGCTGCTTATCCTCACAACGCCCGCGGGGTGTGCTGGAGCCTATCCCAACTGTCAACGGACAGGAGGCGGGGCACATTGATACAAACAGCCGCACTCACAATCCCACCTAGGGGCAATTTAGAGCGTCCGGTTAATGTCGCATGTTTTGGGGATGTGGGAGGAAACCGGAGCGCCCACCCGGAGAAAAGCCACACTTGCAGGCACGGGGAGAACATGCAAACTCCACACAGGCGGGGCCGGGATTGAACCAGGGACCTCAGAACTGTGAGGCCAATGCTTTCCAGCTGACCCGTATTACAATTATATTTAAATCAACAAACACCATTTTGAATTAAGATGAAACCAATAAAGAATAGTTCATAAATATAATATAGTTAATATAGTTATAAATTGAACAAATAATATTTGTATTATAATGAATAAATATTGGTTACATTCCATGTTAAACACTGATTTCACGCATTAAATAATTGAATGGAATCCATCCATCCATTCATTTTCTTGGCCGCTTATCCTCACAAGGGTCGCGGGGAGTGCCGGAGCCTATCCCAGCTGTCAACGGGCAGGAGGCGGGGTTACACCCGAACTGGTTGGCAGCCAATCACAGGGCACATCGAGACAAACAGCCGCACTCAAAATCACACCTAGGGGCAATTTAGAGCGTCCGATTAATGTCGCATTTTTTTGGGGGTGTGGGCGGAGAAAACCCACCCAGGCCACACAGGCGGGTCCAAGATTCAACCCGTGACCTCAGAACTGTGAGGCCAACGCTTTCCAGCTGATAAATACAGTTTGAATAAAACCATTTCAGAGAAACACATTCATACACACATTCCATGAAAGTGAATTTAAAAAAAATATGATGAATGTTTAACCCTGCTGTGTAGTGTGCACATCGGAACCTCGGCAACATTCCCGAGGGCCAGACGAACCAGTCAAACGACAACAAGCACGCAACGCAACATCTCAAATGTTCGTCCGAAAGCGAGCCTTACGAGAATGGCGCAAGCTCCGCCGACCACGAAACAGGCGATGAATCCTTTCACGCGTGTCCCCCAGCCCAGCGTGGACGCCTCGTTCACGGTCTACACGCACACAAAATCCAGTTCATTGAAAATCAAACCGGGGACCGATTAATCGTCTGCCGCTCACCTCTAAAACCGTTCTGTCATCTCTGCGCGTCTCCTCGCCGCTTAAAACCGACTTGAGTTTATCCATGACGCCGATGCTCTATTTTACTTTTATTGAAAGAAACAATTTTTTTTTTTAATATTGAATAAATGTTGGAGTATTTCCTCGTGCCGCACAGCTTTCCCTACCTGACCGGCCGGATGACGTCACCACCAGCTCACCTGAGATCGAGCGAGTCGGAGAGGAGGTCTCGCTCTTCACGAGAAACCGAACACCGCGCCTTGTCGTTGTCGAGGCAACCCCAGAGACGCTTGACTCAGCATTTTAAATTGTCAGGTATTTGCCTTGCCTTGCTTTTTTTTTTTTTTTTTTTTTTTAAAAAAAGATGTCTTCGCTATCTGTCAAAACTGATTTTGTAAAAAAAAAAAACCTCGCAGCACAAATTTTTTGGTAGTTGTTGGGAAGTCCAAGCAAAAACTCGACCAACGACTGCTCATATCTGAGGAAAAAAACTTGAAAAAATCTTATATGTGCAAAACGAATATAAAACTAAACTATTCGCATCAGGAGGGAACAGGGTATGTTTGCGAGAGCGACACTGTCACCTAGCGGCCTTTGTAAGCATTGCTGCATTTAATGTGTTGGCACGTGCGTGCACTGTAAAACCAAAAGTGAAATAATGGAAAAAAAAAAAAAAACAAAACTACACACCCTTTGAGAACATCAAATAACAAACACTATTGAACAAAAAAGTGTTTTCAAGAACATTCTGGTCACCTAGTGGCCTTTCATAGATCCTGCTGCAATTACAATGTGTTGTGTTATAAACTATAATAAAACAATTCACGGCCATAGACAAATAGTGCGGTGCAAACAGTAACTACACATCTTCGTCACGCTCAAGAGGTTGCAAGTTCAAATCTCGCCTCAGGTCCTTCTTGTGTGGAGTTGGCACGCTCTCTTTGGAAATGTGTGTGGGGTTTTTTCGGGGTACTCCACGTTCCTCCCACGTTCCAAAAACACGAGCATCCCACCTATCACCACGCTGTGCAATTCCTCTTTTCTCTTTCGTGTTTACGCTGCTCCGACCCGTACAATTTACGCCGATCGTGGCAATATCGCGTCGGAGAATGATAAAACCTGCACGTCGTAATCTTTCGACTTAAAACCTTTGAAGTACCCGATTTTTGTATGAGTAGAGCTTGATCGAGAACTCTAGCGAGGCTTTCGCCGTGTGGTTTGTCGAGAACAGATCTCGTTTTGAGAAATTTGGTTTGCCGAAATTGTCCGCGTTGCAGGAGTCAAATACTAAGGGCATAATATTTGTGTGGATAATATTTGAGAGAAAATAAGGGGAAAAAATGAAGCACGTGGAGTGTACATTTTTAGTACATCCTCCACTGCACGAATACGCTCCCGCCGTTTGATTTCGACGTGACATATCTTTTATTAGTGTCGTACAATAACCCAACAAACATCAAGAGACTGCGATAAAGTGCATGTCACCATTAAATACTGTTATTATTTCTTAACACTTCTGTTGCTACATAAATAGATGCGTTGTTGCTTGTCCAAGAGCAAAAATATTAGCGCGTAATGACATCAAATGAGAAATCGGACAGCTTGGCAAAGAAGGGCGCCGCTCGGAAAAATCCGCCACAGCCACGAGACTGCTCGCGCCTCAAACGTCCTATCCCTGATTTTGAATGATGAGCAGCGCGGTGGAGAAGCGTCCGCTTCACACCGCCTCGTCCTCCGACTCGGGGTCCTTGTCGCCGCGCTTGAGCAGGCCCATTTCCACCGCGGGGGTCTTCTTAAGTCGGGAGCGCACCGCACTGTTGCAAGGAGGAGGACGACGTTAGCGTCATTTCAACTTGGATAACGAATAAATTATTTCCATATGTAACCCATTGAAACCTTGCCACCTCCTAACACTAATAAGTCACATGACTCCCCGAGAGGGAAAATGGCTACCATAATTTCTCGTGTATAATGCTCACCCATGTATAATAACGCAATGTTTTCCAATCTTTACAGAGCCAAGGCAGATATTTTACAATTGAAAAATTCCACGGCACACCAACAAAAGTAAATGGCACCAAAAATGGATCGACTATTTACTGTATGTACTTCCTGCCATCTAATAGAAGATGATTTTTTTTCGTTCTGTCTGTCACTGGCATAAATAGATGAATAAAGATACATTATTTCTTGGAATAATTTTTTTTTAGCGATTACATAAAATTGGATAACTTCCCACGACACACCTGAAGAGCGCTCACAGAAAACTAATGTACCCTGGCACACAGTTTGGGAATCACCGTAATATCGCACCCCCAAGTTCAAGCTATGTATAATCCATTTTCCATCCCTATACCCATGTATAACGCGCAATATTGTCTTTTGGCAATTTTGGGTGAGAAAAAAACGGATGAAACATTATTCACTGTGTAGCGAGGCACTTTGAAGGGTCAGGAAATGTACAAGCTGTATATTGACTCATTTCCAATGTGTCATTCACAAATTATGTGCGTTGCGTTGCTTATCCTCACCAGCTGACCAGGCAGTAGAGCAGGCCGACGGCCAGCATGGCGAAGGCCATGTGCCACGAGTAGCACATGGTGATGAACATCACGTTGTCGTGGTCCTTGGGGTCCCACGGGGCACCGCTGGGAGGGTACAGCACGTAGCCGATCTGAGACGCAAACACGACAGAAAGAAAAGTCGGACGGCTGCTTAGCGGCGCCACACACGAGCGACTCTGCTGGGAAGTTGGCAATATTAAATACTTTGTACTTGGTTTCTGTAGTTACTATAATTGGATTTTTCCTGGTGTCTGTAATTTACGAGAGCGTTATTTTTCTTGAAAACTGACACGTTCCTTTTACCCTTCGCTTTTGTCATAATCAAAGGCCATTTTGAACCTCGGCTGATGACGATGTAGAAAAAAAAAAAAAATGAAATGTTGATTTGACATGAGTATCTCTGCTCTGCAGACAGAGCGTGAGTACCATAATTTCCGGTCTACAAATTGAGACTTTTTCCACATGCTTTCAACCCTGCGGTTTATGCTGTGATGCAGCTAATTTGTGCATTTTATTTTTCTAACGGCCGCAAGGGGGCGCTCGAGGGGAAAAGGCAAGAGTGAGACCGGTGGAATATATGTGTCGAGGAAGTGACTTTTAGCGCTATGCTAGCGTGTTGCTGCTGTGTAACTGCCACGTGTCTGTGACTTTTACCGGTAGGTTTTTTTAGATTGGGCCTTTTAGCGCTGTGCCAGCATGTTGCTGCTGTGTTACTGGCGTGTCACAGTGATTTTTACCGGTAAGTTTTTTTTTTTTTTTTGGAACCGGCACTGTTTGCGCCGCACCAGCGTTAGCGCCACGCCTGTGTTAGCGCCACGCTAGCGTTAAACTTTGTGTACCATCTTTCTTTGTAAATATCTCGTGTTTCAACGTGGGTTTCAATGTGGGCACTTGCGGCTTTTACACAGCTGCGGCGTACGTATGTACCAAATGGTATTTCCATTACAGATGTACTGGGTCCGCTCTGTAGGCCGGGAATTACGGTACTTTTGCCACGCACCTGCCAGAACCAGCTCCCCTGCAGCATAGTCAGGGCACAGCGTAGCAGCTCCAGGAGGATGTTGCCCCTGTGGAAAAGTTCCAGGAAGGCCACCAGGGCCCCCCCGAAGACAGCGTAGAGCAGGAGGATATGCAAGTGCACGTCCAGCATGGTCCGGCCGTGGAGGTGGTACAGGAACAGGAATCCTGTAAGAACAACAACACCTCATCTTCTCTGGAGTAGTTTTGGCGAGTGCCAACTATCATTTTGTGCTGCACTATCATTTGCGACGCTGCATTGCGCAGGTGAGTTTTAGCAAAAAGGAACGCTAACGATGACAACCTAACCCACTCCCCACCCTTAAAACATTGGTGTCAAACTCGTCTTTGTCACGGGCCACTTTGTACTTACGGTTTCCCTCAGAGGCCCGTTACGACTGTGAAACCATACACATCTTTAGATAGTAAACAACAATCATAAAAGTTGATACATGTGATTTGCCTGCGCAAGCCACGGAAAATCATTTGGCGGGCCGGATCTGGCCCCCGGGCCTTGAGTTTGACACCTGTGCTTTAAAATATTCTAACCCAGCATAAACCCTAATCCTTAACGCTAAAATTATGCCACGTTTTACCCTCGTTAAAGAAGGCGACAGCCATCAACACCCTGTCCAGGGCGAGGGGGGCGGCCTCCGTGGTGTGCACGATCAAGGACACGCATCCCGCCAGGCCGAAGAAGAGATACATGGTGGCGTGTTGCCAGTTCATCAGGTCTTTCCACTGGTTCTCCGCAAAGTCGTACAGCCTGAGTCGCGGCCCGTCGTTTAAGAACTGCTCGGCGAGCATCCCTGGACCCAAAAACAGTGGCGGTCAACCGCGGCGGTCAGTCGTCACCGTCGCGACCGCTTACGCTCACCCGCTAACGAGAAAAAGAGGACAAGCGTGCTCTCGACGACCTCCAGGCGGCGGTGTGCCGCTCTGCCGCTCAGCCGGGTGGAGCCGATGCTTTTGTTCCGGCGGATGGCGTGCCACAGCGAGTACTTGGCCGTCCACCAGAGGCCGCCCAGCAGGAAGAAGCTCCCGGGAAGCGCGTGGCCCTTGAAGCTTCCCATGGCGCTAAACCGGCCTTGGATAACGTAACAAAATCAGAAGACGGCCATGATGTACAGGAAAAGAATGACGAACCAGTTGACAAGGACAGACATATCTAGTGTAATTATGGCTTTTACTGATGGACAAAACTGCATTCAAACTTTTAGTTTTGCTGTTGTGAGAACACATTTCCCAAAATGTCACCATTTTTTTTTTTAAAAGGACAAAAAAAAAAAACCCCCAAACATTTTCTTTGCCGCTTATCCTCACAAGGGTCGCAAGGCATGCTGGAGCCTATCCCAGCTGTCAACAGGCAGGAGGTGGCGGGGTACACCCTGAACTGGTTGGCAGCCAATCGCAGGGCACATAAAGACAAACAGTCGCACTCACAATCACACCTACGGACAATTTAGAGTGTCCGACTAATGTTGCGTGTTTTTGGGATGTGGGAGGAAAAGCCACGCAGGCACGGGGTAAACATGCAAACTCCACACAGTCGGGTCTGGGATCGAACCTGGGACCTCAGAACTGTGAGGCTTTCCGGCTTCTTCACCGTGCCGCCCAAGTAAGAGTCAAGAAAGACCAAAAGACAAAAACTTGGTCACAAATGTCAAAAAACTTGTGCAAAATTTTTAAAAAATGACAAAATGCTGCCAGGAAACAGCATATAATAATAAAAGAACAGAAAAAAGATAGCAAAAAATATTTTAAAAGGGGGGGGGGCAATATATAAACTAAAAGGACAACAACAACAACAAAAAAAAGATTAAAAATTAACAGAAGTGTGACAAACAAACACATAAAAGCATGACAATAACTGATCATCTTCACAAATATAAATAATAATGTAAAAATAATAAAAAAAACATCTAAAAAATGATATGTTAAAACAATGAAAAAAAATGTGGACTGAATTTGTCTATGCCTATTTTCAAAGCAGCTTATCCTTACAAAGGTCACTACAAGGAATATGCAAGCTTCGTTGTTGTGGCTCGGCACAAACAAAGCAAACCTTCGCTCTTGATGGGATTTTTCATGCAACCTGCTTGATTTGATTGCGTGAGCATCTATTTTGGGGGGATGGAGCGACAGAGGTTACCTTTTGAAAAGAGAGCACACTCAAACATGAGTAGATGTTTGTTCCTAGCAGCGACCGAACCCCCCCCGACCCCGCATGGATGCAACAAGACCGTCCCCATGGAAACCGCTCAATTCTATCACAGCCATAGAGGCGGGGGCTTACAAATGAGGAGTATGTTATTTTCCCCCTGTTAATTATGAAAATGAAATATAATTGGCAGCAAATGTCAATTAAAAACTCAATGATTAGACATCACGTTTTGTTTCTTGAGATACAAGTGACCTACCTGACTTACAAGTGTTTTTGCGATACTAGCCATCAATTTTTACTTGCAAGAATTTTAGATACGAGCGCTATACGGCGCTTTTCCTTAAGGGTTACTGTCAAATTAAACCAAACCAAAAAAAGGGGGCATGCTGTGTATCAAAAACAACCACATCGAAGGAATATATTCTTTATCCTCTGCAAAGAATGACAAATGAGATATATATATATATATATATATATATATATATATAGGCAGCACAGTGGTTTTCTCCGGGCACTCCGGTTTCCTCCCACATCCCAAAAACGTGCAACATTAATCGGGGACTCTAAATTGCCCCTCGGTGTGATTGTGAGCCTGGCTGTTTGTCTCAATATGCCCTGCGATTGGCCGGGAAACAGTTTAGGGTGTGCCCCGCCTCCTGCCCGTTGACAGCTGGTATAGGCTCCAGCACTCCCAGCGACCCTCGTGAGGATAAGCGGCTAGGAAAATGGATGGATGGATGGATGGATGGATCTCAAGGTACTACTGGGCTACTTACAGACCTACAGTCACTGGTGCACTTTTCAGCAATTTATTGAAAGAACAAAAACACGCAAAAAGACAGACTCCCGCAAGAACAGCTGTCAGCCACAACTCACACCGAGACATTCACACACAGACTGGCCGAGGCGACTCGGCACTCCACCAGATGCACGCGCACGTTCACGGATACTACATTACGTATAGTATTTTAAATATCCATGATCTACTGGCAACTTGTTAATATAGCATTCAAATTTGTGTTACAATTAAAATGTTTAAAGTGTGTTTTAATATATATAAATGTCTTTCAAGATGGTGAGAGTGCTAAAATTATAAAATGTTTCATAATCTTTTTCCATAATCCAAAATCAGATCCAGCCTACTTGTGAGCCTAATGAGGATAAGCAATATAGAAAAAGGACTATTGGATGGGCAAAAAGCAAATAGAATAACAACCAATTAATGTAAAAATAACCAGAAATGCGTTTTTATGTTATAAAAATGCTATGGAAAAAAACTTTAAAAACTGCAAAACAAGTGGAAGGTCGCGTTGTATAAGTGCAACAAGTGGAGGCATTTTATTCAAACATTTTTCAATTCAGGTAATACTTGGAAAAAATATGAAAAAAGTCAAATTAATGGTTACGTTAGCTCGGATTTTCTGTAAAATATTACTTAAAATGTTTAAAACGTGTGAAAATGTACCGTATGTCCTCATTTTGTAGGAATTTTGTCAAAACCAAGATTTTTATTTTTTTTTTAACACTAGCAACGTTAACGAAAAGACAAAAAGTTGGAAAGAGTTTTGTGGGGCTCAACTTTTCTTTTTTTCCTTTTTAAGTAAGTTTAAAAGCACATACAAAAGCGCTGCATCCTAAATAGTGGAAAAACAATAAAAAGGAGGGGGTGCGTGGTTCTTACCCTGAGCAGCTTTGTCTCGGGATGTTTCAAAAATAAAAAGTTAGTAAAGTTAAAAATGAAAACATTTTCAATTTTACATCATTTGTCCAACTGTTTTCATCGAAGTACACATCAACCCTTTTAGTGTAAAAAAAAAAAATCCTCTTCGGCTCCGACCCGTTCACAACATCTTTTTCCCCATTTTCTCCCCGAGAGCTGCCATTGGTCGGTAGCCGTCACCGACGTCACAATTTCGAACTGCCATTGGCTGAAACGCACATCAATCTTGAGTTTCCACGTGTGCACTTTTTCTCCGCCTGCTTAGAGGCAAGAAAAAAAAAAGAGATTCCGGTTTTCGACTGCCGAGTAGAACCGAGCAGAAACGAGACCCGCTGCACGTACACAGCAGCCGGGTGGGGGGAGTCCTTTGTCCACTTCGGCGCCTCCCCTCTGCTGTTTCACACCCAAATGAGGCATTAGTTGGACTCATGAGCGATGTAATTCGCGTGGAGGGTTATTAAGTTCGTGGTCTGGGGCGGGGGAGTTACAAAAAACGAGGTGTTCATGAAGGCAACACCTGTTTAGCAAACTGGAGGAAACATGGAAAGATAATCAAGACAACCATTAGGAATCAAAACCTGTTTATTTCCCCAAAAATATGAATACATTTACTCATATATAACAAGAAAAACACAGAAACTATCATTTCAACTTAATAATAAATGAAGTAATTGTTGTCCCACACTCCTGGGCTGTGTTGCGAGTCATTCACGAACATACCCGGTAAAAACTATGACGACATTTTTATGTAGTCGACTATATTAAAGCACACTAAAAATCATGTTCATGGAGCAAGGAATGAGTGAAATTAATTCAAACACAGCGAAGGAAATAATCGCTTCCTCATAACAGTGGGGTTAATTAATTTTTTAGGCTACTTTTTATATGGTGGAGTAAATAGTACACAAAAAAATCTAGTATATATCACATATTTTTTTTATTGAAGAAATCAGCATTAAACTAATCGAGACCAAGTCCTGCCGCAAAGATCCCAAAATCTGAAAACATTTGATTTCATTTTGGTTTATCTAAATGAAGCTCCTCCCCTTGGGTCAACATAGTTGTTTGGCACTAAGATGCCATCAGATGACACCAAAGAAATATTTTGATTCTCCGTGTATGGAAGTAAATATGTGCCACCGGGATTTTAATTTGAAATGCCACAGAAAACAGGATTTAAATTTGACAAGTGATCACATTTTCAATATTATTATTTCAATGTTAACAATTCAACTGGCTACAATTCGGTATCTGAAATTCACCGTCCGTGCAACCAGGCAGGGTTACTTCAGGTCAGAACCGAACAACCAGCCAATCGCAGTTACGCATTCTTAGTCACGTGACGTGACATACTAAGAAAGCGTAACTGGATTGGCTGGCTGTTCGGTTCTGACCTGAAGTAACCCTGCCTGGTGGCGCAGACGGTGAATTTTAGACAGCGAATTGTTGCAACTATTGTAAATGTGATCACTGCGTCCCTGTAGCTCAGTGCTTAGAGCACTGGTTTGGTAGACCAGTGGTTGTCGGTTCGTATCCCACTGCCTGAGAAGGGCTGCGTCAGGAAGGGCATCTGGTGTAAAAATTGTGCCAAACATATATGTGCATTCATCTGAGATGACTCGCTGTGGCGACCCTGAAAGGGACAAGCTGAAAGAAACTTACTATTGTGAATGTGATCACTTTATTTCAAATTCAAATCATGGTGGCACATATTTACTTCCATATTCATGTAGCTTTTTGGCCTGACCACCAAAAAAAAAAAACAAAGCGCATTTCCTCTTCGCTCAAAAATCAGATAATAGGTGAACTGGTAAATTTGCTGTATTATTTCTGTCAAGGGAGGGAGGATTTCCATGCAGGGGGACGGTGGAGTTGTGCAGCAAATTGGCATGCAGGCCAGAAGAAAGGCGGGTTGCGGGTTTGGGGGTCTCTACGGTACTTTGACGCGGGACGAGGACCAGTAGAGGGGCTTGGGCATGGACACCATAACGCGACACGTGGGACATGTCTGTTTCTTCCACAGCCACTGCTCCATGCACTGAAACACATTATGGGAAAAAAAAAAAAAAAGTATTTGTTATTTTAACAGCAGCGTAGCGCTTAGCCCGTGTGCCTCACAATCAAAAGGTTCTGGGTTTAAATCTCGGTTGTGACTTGGTCGTTAAACTGCTGGTTCAAACTTAACTTGAGTATTTTACTAACTTTTTTCTTCTCGTCTTTAACAGCACCAAACACAAACACTAAATCGGGATTGACAACAATTATGAGACACAACTCGCATCCAAAATATTCTCTGCAAGTGAAAATGAATAGTATAAATATACACTGAGGAAAGAGTAGATGTCGGGTTTTACATTTGAATATTTCTTCCATGAAATTCCATGAATTCATTTCATAGTTTTTGTCTTGGCTGCATATGAGAATGCCAGATAATTATTATTTTTTTTTTGTCCAATAGGATTTCAGCAATCTTGTGTTGCCATGTCAGTCTAATCTGCCCGGGAACTGCACAATCAGCATTCCTGCGCCGTGGAATTTCAACCCTCAACAACTGGACTTTTTTCAGATTTCAAATCGCCGGTCCTTTGATGACATCACAGTTTTTCTCATGTGTGATTGGTTGGTGGGAGCAAAACTCGTAACAGGCGTATGAAAACGCGTTTTAACAATCTGCACGCTTGAATATATTTCATAATCAGCATCTCTGGAGAGTACATTGGTTTTTGTGTGTGTTTTTGTGACGTTACTACTGTAATTTCCGGCAACTTTTTTCCACGCGCTTTCAACCCTGCGGTTTATGCGGTGATGTGGCTAATTAATGCATTTTTTCTAACGGCCGCAAGGGGGCACTCGAGCGGAAAAGGTAAGAATGAGACCAGTGGAATATATGTGCCGAGGAAGTGACTTTTACCTGTGCCCTGTTAGTGCTGCACTAGCGTGTTACTGGCATGTCTGAGTGATTTTTACCAGTATGTTTTTTTTTTTAACCAACCCTGTTAGTGCGGTGGAGCTAGCGTTAAACCACAGGTGTCAAACTCAAGGCCCGGGGGCCAGATCCGGCCCGCCGCATGATTTTATGTGGCCCGTGGAGGCAAATCATCCGCGTGAACTTCCGTGATTCTTGTGGAAATCTGTACCAAAATTTCAAAGTCACACATCATCAATGATAACATTGAGATATTATAAGTATTTTGTGTTAGCAAACATGAACAGTGTATGAAAAACCCTATTACACTTGTTCTCCGATTCATAACTAGTGTAAATATGATGAGGCGATTAAAGATTATGGTTTTAGTCATAACGGCCGTCTGAGGGAAACTGTAACTACGATGTGGTCCGTGACAAAAATGAGTTTGACACCCCTGCGTTAAACTCTCTGTGTACCGTATTTGTAAATATCGCATGTTTCAAAGCCGGTTTCAATGTGGGCACTTGCGGCTTTTACACGGCTGCGACCTATGCAAGTACCAAATGGTATTTCCTTTACAAATGTACTGGGTGAGGCTTATAACCAGGTGGGCTCTGTAGGCCTGGATTTACGGTAGTTAAATATTGATTGTGAACTTTTTCATATAATGTAAGTGGCACTGTTATATGACATTTTTGTAAAGTATTTGATGGTTTATAATAATCGTGACCTCTTGCGGTATTAAAAGGTGGATTACGCCAGGTGAATCGCCACCGAAAGGGAACGAGGCGGACGGGTCGCCACCGTAGAGTTCTGGCGAGAATTTAGCGGTGCCTGCGCAGAGAAAGCTGCCGTCGGAACGTGTATTGCTGCTGGTGCTGTTGTTGCTTTTGCTGCTGCGTCTCGTCCGCCGACCTCCTCCTGCCGCTCGGGACGATCTTCGCCGGGCAGACCGCCGTCATCTCGCCCCCGCTGCCGCCGCCGCCGCACGGCTCGGACCTGCGAGCGGCCTTCCGTCCCGGCGCCGCCGGCCAGATTAAAGTGAGTGTGATTGATTTCACAGCAGGAGGCGTCATGCGTGTCATGCTGGCATGCTGGGAGCAAACATGCAAGGTTTTTGGATAAAAAGTTTCTTTTACAACTTTGCTTTTAGCTTTGCCTCCGTAAAGCTTATCGACAGTGCATGTTGGACAAGACGAACCAGAGTTAGGGGTCCAAAGAAGGGTTTTGGATGGGTCTTGGATAAGATTGGCGTTGCAAATTAGGGTTTTCATGCCAGGGCTACGTCTTAAAATTTGTGTTTCCAGACAGACGTGCAGGGGGTCAAGAACAAGGTTGTTCTGCAAGCGAATCGAGAAAAGCGTCACCTCCTTGTGGAAGGCGTGCGCACAGTGCAGGTCTTGAACGGCCCCGCCGCCGCCGCCGCTTTTGTACATGTTGTCATGGCACAGCAGACACAGCTTGGCATCGTCATTCTGAAAGGCGGGGTGGGGGTGGGGACAAAACAAAAGATTCGGCGTTCTTGAGCCACAAAGCCAACAGGAAACGCACTGGGTTGTCTGCCACTTCATTAGGTACGCCCGGACAATCGGATCAATCCATTACATCAGCAGCTCCGTCGGAAAACCGAACGTGGCTTGAAACCCAAAGCCTGATTTGAAACTCATTTGAAACCATGACGAAGACTTGAAACTTCAAACCCCAAACCATGGGTGTCAAACTAAAGGCCCGGGGGCCAGATCCGGCCCGCCGCATGATTTTATGCGGCCCTCGGAGGCAAATTATCTGCGTGAACTTCCGCGATTCTTATGGAAATCTTTACCAAAAAGTCACCTATCATAAATGGTAACATTGAGATATTATAAGTATTTTTGTGTCAGCAAACAGGAACAATGTTTGAAAAAAAGCATTACGCTTGATCGCTGACTGGTGTAAATATGATGGTTTTAGTCATAACTGCCCTCTGAGGGAAACTGACACTACGATGTGACCAGCGATAAAAATGAATTTGACATCCCTGCCCTAAACTGTCTAGACTTGAACCCCTACTTTGAAAACCTTAACCTTGTCCTGAAACCATACTTTGGAACCCTAACCCCAATCTCAAACCCAAACCTGAAATCTTAACCTGTGTATAAACCATAATTCAAAAATCTAACCATTGTTGGACACCCTTAATCGAAACCATAACGCTGACTTGAAGGCTTAACTTTAATCCTTAACTCTGACATAAACGTCAAGTTTGGGTTTCAAACCAGCGTTGTGGCTCGAAGCAGGGCTCCGAATTTGAGTTTAAAAGGAAGGTGACAGGTTCAAATTAGGTTTCCAAAACTGGGATACAGCTTTTAGTTATGGTTTTAAATCAGGGTTCGGGATAGAAATGTGGTTTTCAAATGAATCTTAAGTCCAACTCACCAGTGACAGGCTGCAATTATCTTGAAGACAAAGTCTTTTTTGGAAGGATTCTGCCAGTTCCGGGATCGTGCCGATACGGTTCTCCGGGACGGCCGACTTGGGACGACCGTTTTCATCCAAAGAGGTCCGCCGAGCCCTCTGGTGGGGTCTGACCTCCACCTTCTCCTCTCGGACCTTGGCGTGGCTTGGCGCCGGCGCCATGGTGGCGGCGTGCAACCGGTTCAGCTTCATGGCGTCAAGCTGAGACTGTGAAGAAAGATAATCATTATACAGACCATTTATTTATTTATCGACGAGGTTGTGCTTTTGTAATATCTAAGAATAAACTTGCACCTTTTGAGCATAATTGTGCTCGGTCTCATTTTTAGTAAAATATTTCCACACACTTGAGGACCGCTAATTTCCTGCGCTGACTGACTGCCTGTTGATATCAGTGCAGTGCCCGTGTTGTTAATGCCAAAATATGTATTTAATCGACTTTCGACTACAGTCGCCGGTGCGCAGTCGACGCGCCAACTAGTCGGTTCAACCCCGATAAAAAAACCCTTTCAGGGTCGTCTGATTATTGCAGTGTGATCGAAAAAAAAAACCACAGGAAATGGCCTGAATGAGGATTTTAGCCTTCTCCTCTCCTGCAAAAGTTTGAATGTGCGACGTTTCGTTGAAAGGAAGATTTATCGTGAGCCGAATTGCGTGGAAGGGAGACAGAACATTAACTTAAAAATTCAAACACGGTTAACATGATGGACTGTAGTTTACTAACTTTTGTCGCTCGGATTAATGGCTCAGATCTGCTCTTTCTACGGTGTTAGCTAGCTAGCAAGCTAGCCAATATGTTTCACTAAATTACTCAGACAACCTAGCCAAACATTATAAAACCTGTTAGAAAAAGTCTTCCTCAAACCTAATGATGGACGTACGCTGGAACCAAAAGACCTTCACCTACACACCTTTTAAGTGCTTTTAGGTGACAGAAAAGTGATTTATTAATCGTTATCTTTGGCTGAAAACAATAACAAAACACGCTTGAGGTTGTGCCATTAGTTAGACCACAAAAAACTGTAGGGATTTTGTCAATTTCCTTCAAAATACCGAAAATGAATCCCGTTTCAAATGACATGCAACAGATTTAAAACTTTGGCGGCGAGAAGAAGCCTTGTGGATTTGGCAGAGTCACTTGTGTAATGTTTGCTATCGTAGCTTGTTGTGGCTAAATGGAGCTAATCCCCGCTAAGAATTGAAGCACAATAGCGATAATCTAATTGTAAGATCTTAATGAGTGTGCATGATGCTAAAACGGCCTTACAACATCATTTTTTTTTTAGCCGTACTTAAGGGTTCAAAGTAAAGTTTTAAATTAGAATTTGATCGCAGGCGTTCAAAACAGGGTTTCAAGTTCAGGAAAGGGGTTCAGACAAATGGTTATCGGTTTCAGAAAAGGTCTTTAAGTCTATGTTAGAGTTTACAATTAGGGCATCGATTCAGGGTTGTGGTTTCAAACTTGGTTGTGCCTTTCAAATTACGGTTGATCACACAAACGAGGGTTAAGGTATCAAATTAGGGTTTCAAGTCACATTTAGGGTTTCAAACTAGGCTTCGTCTTGCAAATTAGGCTTGCGGTCCGAGTTCATTTTGCAAACAAGCGTTGGGCTATCAAGTTAGGGTCTCGCACCTGGGTTAGGGTTTCAAATCAGTTTCCAGCTCGGGGTAGGGTTTCAAACTCTGCTTGAGGTTTTATATTCGGGTTTCACGACAGAGTAGGTGGATCAAAAGTGGGGTTTCAAGCCAGAATTAGGGTTTCAAAGCAAGTTTTCAAATTAAAGATGCGAAGATGGGTTTTAAGTCAGGACGAGCGGTTCAGTCTTTGGTTATGGTTTCAAATTAGGGTTTCAAGCCAGGGTTACCCAGCAAACCTGGCTATGGAGAGACGGTGTCTTTCTTACCACAGTGGGAAGTGACGCCCTCCGATCAACTCTGGTCTTGGCGGGTCTCCTAAAACTCCGCTTCCTTTCCCGCGAGTGTCCTCCGGCCCCCCCTCCAAACCCTTCGGCTCCGTGTCCCCAGTAGCTGCTCATCCACTTGGTGAAGTTGCCGTCGTCGTCCTCGTCGTCCATGATGATGGCGGGCAGGAGCCTCAGCGACATGACGCTGAACTCCCCGGTCGACTGAACGCCTGACTCGACTGACTGACCGACCGCCTGCCTGCCTGCCCGGCTATTCCCGAGGCATCCCGAAATAACTCTGCACGATCCCTTTTAATCTATTTGACGTGGCCGGCGGAGAGTTTTCACCCCGGAGAGACTGAGGATGGGAGTGTTTTGTTTTTGTTGGAACCCTTTCCGTTCTATTCCAGTTAGCGTCTGTGTGTACCCCCCCCACCCCCCCGGGGGGGGGCAGCTCTGGACTGTGCCCATACTTTCCATGAGTGCGTCAAACATATCAATAATTATGGAGTGCGGCGTGGTCCTGGTATGTAGGACAACTAAACATCAGCTCATAACGCTGCTGTGCTTGTGTGTGAGTGTATGTTTGTGTGTGTTTGCGTGAAAGGAAACTGAAATCGTGAAGAATGATCGTAAACAGGTAGTGAACAATTCTTTGCAATCAAGACGGTTCGGTTTTTTTGCCACTCTCAGGTGAACGTGACTGTCAAACGAAACAAAAAAACGAAGACGCTTCCGTCTAAAACAACCACACGACCCAGCGTTGCATTGTTATAACCCATTGGGGAATGTATATTTGAACACAAACGGTGGGTCAACACATGTAATCAGACAATATACAAAATACCCACAGGCATATGTTCTTTTTCGGCTGTGAAAAAACAGCTAACGTTACGACAGTTCACCGAGTCACGTGCAGTAATCGTGAAACTCATCTTTGTTTGTGTCAGTATGATACGATTATACTGCCCCCAGTGGCTAAGTGAAGCAAACCCTGAGGAAAAACAATGTCTATAGAACTCAAGCAATAAATATGTCATTATCCAAGCCGCTTATCCTCACAAGGGTTGCAGTAAAGCTGGAGCCTATGCCAGCGAGTTTCGGGAGGAAGGCGGACTACACCCTGAACTGGTCGCCAGTCAAGTCGCAGGGCAGATATCGACACCATCACTGAGCGGTGCCCGCAACAAAGGCAGGCGTGTGTACCGCTACACCATCACTGACTGAAGCAATAAATTTCGATTTCTTATTTTTATTATTATGTAGTCATTACTGCAAATTTTGTTCAAATGGAATATCATAGAGTGCTATTTTTCTGATTGAAAAACACATGACAACATCACTTGTTGTTTTGGGGTGAGGCTGGAATGGATTCATGTCATTTCCTTTCATTCTAAAGGGAAATGATGATTTGAGATATGAGTATGCTCGTAGAATGAATTACACTTGGATCTCAGGGCACCATTTTAGCTGGTGGAAAGATATTGTACGACTGTATCGTGCCGAAAGGAAAAGGAAACTTTGCCCACCCCCGACATGCAATATCCTCACTTCACCTCAAAGAGCATCCGCAATTTTTTTTTTTTTTTTTTTTTTTATTGGTTATGTATGCATGTATTTGAATCGTTGCCAAATACACGCTGTCCCATTTAGGTGCTCGGCCCTGCTCGGTCTGGACGCCACTCGATGTTTTTTTTGCCCCGCGGCCATTTGCACTCGCCTTGTGACCGACGCTCGCAATTTGTCAAAGTCAGCCACAGTCAACCCCATCAGGATGAAATAATGTATGTGGAATGATGAGGCGTTGCAGTTCAAATTAAATCATATTCACGAGACTTAGATAATATTAAATTGGATGTCATTTTCTTGCAAGAAGTAACAAAAAGCAGGCAGCAAAATCTGCGTTCACAGCGGGTATTCAAATAATATTCCTCTTTTAAGTCAACCTTTCCCACAAACATTTACAGGTGTCAAACTCAAGGCTTGGAGGCCAAATCGGGCCCGTCAGATCATTTTATGTGGCCAACTAAAGTTAAAAAAAAAAAAAAAAAAAAAGCACTACTAGTACTATTAATTACTACTACGTCATGTTTCTTGCTGAATATTTTTTGTTCTTTTCACTTCTGAAGAAAATCTGAACAAATATTTGAACTCTGAACAGATATCACGAGCATTGTTTCCCCACCAAATCCTTCCGGAACATAAATTGAATGTTACTCGCATGTTGAGGGGGATTATAAAGTGATGTGATTTTCAGAAACAATTATAAGATTAGGGTTAGGGTTTAAGCGTTGGCCTCACAGTTCTGAGGACCCGGGTTCGATCCGGGCCCCGCCTGTGTGGAGTTTGCATGTTCTCCCCGTGCCTGTGTGGGTTTCCCCCACTTCCCAAAAAACATGCAACATTATTTGGACACTCTAAATTGCCCCTTGGTGTGATTGGGAGTGCGATTGACTGATGCCCTACGACTGGCTGGCAACCAGTTCAGGGTGTACCCCGCCACCTCCTGCCCGTTGACAGCTGGGATAAGCTCCAGCACTCCCCAGGACCCTCGTGAGGATAAGCGGCAAAGAGAATGGATGGAAGGATTATAAGATTTTCACAGTCATGGCAGCCTTTTGAGTGAAACCAAAACTACAATGTGGCCCACAAAGAAAATGAATTTGAGACCCCCCGGATTAGTCATTAGTCAGTTTGAAGCAAGTCACGTGAAATTTATGTCAGAATGTACAGAAATGACATTAGTTGGACAGCTGGGATAGGGTCCAGCACTCCCCGAAACCCTCGTGAGGATAAGCGGCTAAGAAAATGGATGGATGTACAGAAATTAATTTATGATTGCTCACATTTCAAGTGTAGTTATGTACAGTGGATCATCATTACAGGCTTGAATTTTTGATGGGCTGTTTATGCTGTTACTAATTCATATTCAACTCAATTTTGTGAGTAATATTGCTTTTATGGTTGGTCTATAAAGCATAATGTATCCTCAAATGATTCATTTGTACTCTGGATTTGAAAAGGCCCCCGAATCAATACGGTCGCTAAATTGTCACACGTGACCGGACACCGTAACCTTTGCGTGTTTGCAGTTAGCATTTTTTCATTTCACGTGTTATACGCGTGACCTTTCCACCATAACATCACGCCGAGTTACTGGTGGCGGGGATGCCAAATTGCACCACTCGTAAGTCAAACATTTCCGAGTCATTTGACCAGCGCAGAGGGACTGAGAAATCAGTTTTAGGTCAGAGGGAGTCAATCAATTTACGCCATCCAAAAGTACCCTGCACGGCACCTCGTGTTTACGAGCATTATAAAATGGTTCATATATTAAGTTATATCTGGCTTTGGATTGAGTGACTAACTGTGTAAACTACATCAAGTTTTTGTTCCATAATCTGATTTGTTTGATTTACGCAAGGTATCTTTTACTCACTGGAACAAAACATCAGATTACGCAAATCTTCCTTTTTTGGGGTTGCACATCGCATAGCGTGTGGACTTGCTACAATTTCAAAGTACGGTCTGGAAACACGGTTTCAAGCCAGTTTTGGGGTTTCATATGACTGTTTATCGCTTGGCTTTGATTAAATGTCAAACTTTGTTTGAAGATCTAGATCTCTTGTAAATGGTTTTTGTTCCCATTACTAAATTTAGGCCAATAATAAAGCCCACAAACACAAAAAGCAGCACTGTCCGAAGTTGACTTGTTGTGCCACTGATCTAAAAAAAAAAAAAAAAAAAAAAAAGACTGGATGGCTCATTGGCCACCAAAACTGAAGTCGCCATCCGCCATCTTGATACTCCCAAAACAACCGTGCCAACCTGTGCAATAATAGCGATTAATTGAGCGACCAAAACTGAAGTCGCCAACCGCCATCTTAGCACTCCCAAAACAACCGTGCCGACCTGTGCAATGACAGCGATTAATTGCCTCACTTTTGTGGCTGTGAGAAAATATTCCACAGGTAAGTTAGAAAGATTTACTTTGACACTGTTAAATTTTGTTCGTAAAGGATTTTTTTTTTATTTCTGATGAACTTAATTCAATTGAACAAAGTTTTGTTTACGGTTGTTGTTGCAAACTGTTGACTCTCTGCGTCACCTTTATAGGCTGACGGTATATTTTCCCAAACTTCTTCAGTAGATAAGCAAGAAAACACATTTTATGTGAATTTTTTGACGAATTTCATAATACGGAACTCTGCAAATTGAATTTGATTTTCAAATGCGAGGAAACAAGTTTAAATTTTCTGTGTGAAATAGGACAACAAATGAACAATGGGTTTAGCATGTATTTTTCTATTGTGAGTCCATATTTCCCAAAATATATCTGATTGGCTTCAATTGTAATGTTTTTTTATGAAAAAAATGCTCATTTTTTTGCTATGTTATGATGATACTGCTTCACAGCGTATTTTTCGAAAAGTTAACATGTCACGGAAATCGGACCCTAGGTCATATGCAAGTTTTCTTGGTAGTTATGGCGTTATATGTATTTCCTTTGCAATTAACGTTTTTTTGGCTTACCAAGTCGAATTAAAAATCTTTCATGTTATCAGAACCGGGAAAATGTCAAGCTCACACGACCAGTTGTAATTCTACATGCCAAACTTTGAGTGAAAACCCTGCAATAGTCCAATTTGTCAACCATGTCCTCGACACGTTTGGGGTGTACCAAGATGGCGACCAACTGGCTTCAACCAATCGACATACCGCTCGATGTGTATGCGCTATCCTGTCTATTTTTTAATTTTTTTTTTTTTTTTTTAGCTCAGTGCGTAGTGCTCGTGAACAGGTTTGGACTACAAATGACGCTACGAAAAACTACATTTACCGCCAGCTTTTATCCCATGAGTCCTCACGGCGTGCGGAGCACGCGAAGAAGAGAGAGACGACTGGCGCAGCGCTGCTAACTAGTCAACCTAGCTAGCCAACCAGGGTCGCTCATCATGGCTGCCTCCAAGCCAGTCGAGCCGCAGTCCGGCACCGGCCTCCCCCGTTGGCAGGTGGCTCTGCTGGTCGGCGCCCCCATCGTCCTGGGGGTGGGAGCCGTGTACCTGTGGAACCGCAGCAGGGCGCAGGGACGGCCGGGGAAAGGCAGCGGCGAGCGGATAACGCCAGAAGGCAGCGCCAGTCCGGAGCAGGGCCAAGACAGCGCCTCGCGAGCCAACCGGGAGCAGGAAAACATGGTACCGCTCGAGAAACTCACTTGACTACGATTTCATTTGACAGCACCGCGTGGGTTGAAAGCACACCGCGGGCCGTGTTTGTGTCATTGTCGCGTAGGTGACGCGGACCCAAGGGCACCTGGCACCAGTGACTGCTACACTCCGGTTAGGGAGGCCATACGCACTCCTTCTATCCACTTATTAAACCAACGAGCTAAAGTGCTAATGCAGCTAACTCATAATAATGTCAATGAAAAGCTTTCATTAGAACTTCGTTCTGAGCACCAAAATTCTTTAAAAAACACAAATATATATAACTAACAATAATGCCAAAACTATCACAATTATATGCATGGTAGTGCACTCTCTTCCTCACGAACAGGACAACTTTGGAAAAACTAGTAGGACAACTCCTTGCTGCTAGTGAACCAATTTGGCTAGTTGTAGTGATAGAGATGCAAAGATAAGTATAGCCATCCAAGGAAAGAGAAATAATTTATAGTGATGCATAAGTGGGAAACAATCTAGTTATTGTTTATGGTATTTCATTGTTATTCCACAATATATGTGAAATATACAGAGGGCTGAAATTACTTTCCCCAGAGGCCAAAAGAAACAAAACCAGTTCAAAGCAAAACAGATAAGTATTGATTTATAATTTCTCTTTCTTATATGGAGCATTGATAGATGAAAGGTCTAGATTCCCATGCCGCAACAATACCATGCATCTAACATGTACACATTCATAAAGTCATCTTACATTCAGTGTCCAGTAAGTAAATTAACAAACTACTTGCGCATGATGCTCATCAATAGCAAAATTAGTGAGGTGACGTCAAACATGCTTTGTGCACATGTGCACTACACAGAAATGGTATTAAGTGACTAAATTGACCTTTTTGCCTTTACACACAGATGTTAGGGAATACTGGCAAATTTTAACAGCAAAATAGACCAGACTGGCAATCATTAGCTGCAGCGCGAGCGAATCAGAAACATTTAGTTTTGCTTTAGATGGCTCACGAGGTGCAATCACGGCTCGCTATCAAAACAGGACATCTCCAAAGCAAACGGAAAAAAAAAAACAACCATTGCGTTTCATCTCTTTAGAGTCCTTTGGATCGGGCCCAAGCAGCAAAGAACAAAGGCAACAAATACTTCAAGGCAGCCAAGTACGAGAGCGCCATCCAATGTTACACCGAGGCCATTGCGCTCTGCCCCTCCGAACAGAAGAGTGACCTGTCGACGTTCTACCAGAACCGAGCGGCGGCCTATGAGCAGCAGGTTGGCACCAAACTCAAATTAACTAAGAAGGAGGATTTTTTTTTTTTTAACATCTGCTTGGGTTGCAAAATATCTTGTTTTAGCACCAATGTTATGATAAATTATAACCCATTAAACAAACAGTGCAACCCTGAATGTTTTACACTTGTTTTTTTGTATGATACTATTAATGAGCACATGGGAAACAATTACACGCTTGCATTTACTTCACATCTCTTAAGAATGTGACAAACTAAATACACTTTTGGGTTCGGGGAAGAGCCACAGAATTATTGAAAGGACAAACATCTGGTGTGTACAATGTCTTTCGCTTAAACTAATACACTCAAACATAGAAATACTAATGCACGCTAAAACCTGGGTTTTGGCGGGAAATAACGGGTCCCACAAGATGGCGCCAAAGCAATATTTTATCTTCATCGTAAAAAACCTAACATCCCCAAGTAAAAGCGAAACACTTCCTCCTTCAGGTTTACACGTGGGTTTTTGTGCTACTCAATGAGGCGCATTTCATGACTTGCGCTTTGCTTTTACCGCAGATGAAATGGACAGAGGTGGTGCAGGACTGCTCGCAGGCGGTGAAGCTCAACCCGCGCTACGTCAAGGCTCTTTTCAGGAGGGCCAAAGCGCTGGAGAAACTAGACAACAAGAAGGAGTGCTTGGAAGGTGAGTGCGTACGTACGTCTGGCCACATTTGAGCTGTAGAGTCTTCCCTCGAGTAGCACTATGCGCCGCCGCTCCAAACCTGTTAAAGTAGGAGTTTTTTGAAAGTTTATTACTATATCGTCCATCCCAAGATGATCAAATGCTCGCCCTGTGGACCAGAACCGGCTCATCAGGGTTTCCAATCCTGCCGGTGAGGATGGAGAGGGTCCACACTCCCCCCCCCACCCCCCCTCTTTTTTATAAGTTTAAATGTGTTCAAAGTGAATGCGGTCTGACTGTATCCCAGCTTCTTATCCGTCGCGAGTGTGTCTTGTACGTATCTGGGGAAAAACAGGAGGAAAGATGGCGTTGGCATTGACGGTTGTTACTTGACTACCTCCAGATGTTACTGCTGTCTGCATCCTGGAGGCCTTCCAGAACCAGCAGAGTATGCTGCTGGCAGACAAAGTGCTCAAGCAGCTTGGAAAGGAGAAGGCCAAAAACAAATACAAGGTATGTACTTTATTAATTTTTTTTATACCTTTGTGGATATATTTTGTCTATATTACTGGTTAAATTCCACATTGTGCTGCTTTTGTGGTGTTTCAACTTTTAAGTATAAGTAACCATTTGACGTTTGTCGTAGAGCCGTGAGCCGATGATGCCTTCACCCCAGTTCATCAAGTCCTACTTCGGCTCTTTCACCGACGACATCATCTCACAGCCGCTGCAGAAGGGCGAGAAGAAAGACGAGGACAAGGACAAGGAGGGCGAACCCTCTGAGGTCACAGCGAGGTACAAGAAAACGTTGGCGCTTTCTTGAGGGGATGATAACGAGCTTCAGTAAAGCTTCCGAATTGGCTATTTTTGCGTCGAAAAAATGTTCCGATTCAATTGTCGGCGTAGTTGGAACACATTTTATAGCCGTTCTGCTCCACCTCCTCAGCTCGGGCTACCTGAAGGCCAAGCACTACATGGAGGAGGAGAACTACGACAAGATCATCAGCGAGTGCACCAAGGAGGTGGACTCGGAGGGCCGCTACACCGCCGAGGCGCTGCTGCTCCGCGCCACCTTCTACCTGCTGATCGGCAACGCCAGCGCCGCTCAGCCCGACTTGGACCGCGTCATCAACATGCTGGAGGCCAACGTCAAGGTACGGCTGCGCGCTGAATAGATTTGGGAATGCTAACAACTTTTCCCTTATACGGTGAGCTGCAGTTTATCGCGGCGGATGCGTTCAACCTCCACCCACGATTGGTTACAATCTATGATACAGAGAGAGCTAATGAAGAGAAACCAATCAGAATATTCAGAATTGATAACTGAAACCCAGAGAAACAGCTGTGGCCCTTAAATGGAGTTGAGTTTGGGCTTATTTATTTTTTTTTAATTCCTTCTTTAAGCTCGTCTCTTAACTTGCTCCTGGTTGTCCACAGCTGCGAGCGAACGCCCTCATCAAACGCGGGAGCATGTACATGCAGCAGCAGCAACCCATGCTCTCCACGCAGGACTTCAACATGGCGGCGGAGATTGACACCCGCAATCCTGACGTATACCACCACCGGGGGCAGGTATGAGCCCGTTGGAACAGCTACTTCTCGTCAACTGTTAGATGTTAGAATTTTAGATTGTCACTACTTGTCGTTCTTATAGATGATTATTATCAGTTTCCTCACTAGAAACATGTAATTGTCGTGTTAGTGAGGACTAAGAGCGTACTAGTGCATGGACCTTAAAGGTCGAGTGTCATGCCTATAGACATTGTAATGAAAAATGCATAGAACATTATTGACTTCAATATCCATACGAAAAAATAAAGCGTTGAGCGCGTCACCCATGCGCAAAGTTGCGGAAGTCTCATTCGACATCCAAGTGGTCGCCATATTGCCTGCATCGTCTGTTCGCTACTTCCCACTGCGACATTCGCCGTTGAAAAGATGCTGTGCCGCCTACTTTGGGACACGGAAGCTCTTTTCAAAGAAGAGAACATCTCACAATCGAGTGAAGTGGCCGGAGCAATATTGCCCTATCGTTTCGAGGCATATTTAGACGATGTGCGGATCACTTCTAACTAACAACAGACTCCCCGACAGTATGTATGAGCCAGCCCGGCCGAAGCCATCCGCCGCGGACAAAATCGAGTGAAGTGACCGGGGCAATATTACCCTTTTGTTTCGAGCCATATTTAGATGATATGCGGATCACTTCTAACTAACATACTCCCAGTATGTACGAGACCGCTTGAGTGGGTGTCTGCTACTGATGTCATTTCCTGCTTCTTCTCGAAAACAAATCCCTTGAGGATTTTCACGGCGTCCATATACGTCGAAATCATGTTGTGGTGTGAAAAAAACGGATGAGTCCATTCCCGCTGCCTTTTTTTTTTTTTTTTTTCATTAATAACATACTAAAAATCATGCATTTCATGACAGTGGCACATTAAGATAGATATCAAAGATAAGGAATAAATGCTGACTTGGCTTTCCATACATAAACACTCACAGAATTGAGGTATGACCGTGGCTTCTTACTTCTTAGCTGAAGATCCTGCTAGACCAGGTGGATGAGGCCGTGGGAGACTTTGACGAGTGCATCCTGCTCAGGCCCGACTCTGCTCTCGCCCAGGCGCAGAAATGCTTCGCTCTCGTGAGTTTCGATGACAGTCTATCGTGTTTGGGTGAAATAATTTGTATTCAAAAGCTACCACCATCTCCTCCAGTACAGGCAAGCGTACACTGGCAACAACCCATCACAAGTCCAGATCGCCATGGATGGCTTCGAGGACGTGATCGGAAGGTTCCCCAAGTGTGCTGAGGGCTACGCGCTATACGCTCAGGTGAGTATTTTGGATGCGACATGAAAAGCTCCGAAGATGGAAGGATGAATGAACAGTTCTAACTTTTTGGCTCCTCCATCTCAGGCTTTGACCGATCAGCAGCAGTTCGGAAAGGCCGACAAGATGTACGACAAGTGTATCGAACTGGAACCGGACAACGCCACTACATATGTCCACAAGGGGTAAGATGGACATAGTTTGAGGTTTTAAAAGCTGACATTGGGCATACCTCAACGTCATGACATTCAATACATCTTTTCAAATTCTGTGGAATGGATATAAAACGCTGGCTGTAATTTAGATTCCAACACATAATTCATCACACCCCTCAAACGCCGCACTGGTTATCCACTTTATTCAGGTTGAAGTAATTCTTAGAACGCTCATTATGCAATATAGTATGCACAAAAGGATCTTTTTGTCAATCATGCACGGACTTTCCTGAAAAGCACGAGAAACTAATTTTTAATGCCCTTTGGCTATATGCACCTGTTCAGCACTTTTGGTTGCTCCTGTTTTTAATATAATAAAAAAATGATTAAACCCTATTTTTGTGAAGTTTATTACAGCTCCAGTGGAAGCAAGACCTGGACCTGGGTCTGGACCTGATCAGCAAGGCCATCGAGATTGACAACAAATGCGACTTTGCCTACGAGACAATGGGAACAATCGAAGTTCAAAGGTGAGGCGACCCGACTGGCTGTATGATGTCGTTAACTAAATTTACACTGCAGCCCCAAGTTCGCAATGCCATTGTAAACGCCGATTCAGTGAACACCGGTGCAGTTATACAGAACTCAGAACTGTGAGGCCTACATTCCACAGCTGCTCCTCCTTTCCTACCTATTTAGTAATACAAAATCAATATTTATCCAATTACCCACCCAGTGAGGTAATCGGTGTCATAATAGATTGTAAACAAAAATGTTAGCTAAATACATAGCGGGTTCTTTGTCTCTGGTCTGACACTTGAGAGTAAGAACTGTACCATAATTTCCGGCCTACAGAGCGCACCTGGTTATAAGCCTCACCCAGTACATTTGTAAAGGAAATACCATTTGGTACATACATAAGCCGCACCTGTGTAAAAACTGCAAGTGCCCACATTGAAACACGAGAGACGCTACAGAGAGTTTTCAAAGTTTTAATACCTTAGCTTAGCTTAACATAGCAACAACACAACACGGTAGCACAAACAGGCCTGGTTTTTATATATCGGTTAAAAAAGCTACACAGCAGCAACACGCTAGCACAGCGTTAACACTAGCACAATTAAAAAAAAAAAAAAAAAAAACACCATACCAGTAAAAGTCTCTTCCTCGGCACATATATTCCACCGGTCCCACTATTACCTTTCCCGCTCGAGTGCCCCCTTGCGACGGTTAGGAAAAAATTCACAAATTAGTCACATCACCACATTAGCTGCAGGGTTGAAATCATGTGAATAGGTTGCGGATTATAGGACGGAAATTACGGTAATTTGTCATTAGCAGTGTTAATGCAGCCTTTTGTTGATGTGAAAAAACAGACAAAGTGAGGGTTACTTTCTTTCAGGGGCAATCTGGACAAAGCGATAGAGATGTTCAACAAGGCCATCAACCTAGCCAAGTCGGAGATGGAGATGGCGCACTTGTACTCGCTGTGCGACGCGGCGTATGCCCAAACGGAGGTCGCCAGGAAGTACGGCCTCAAGCCCCCGACCCTCTAACTCCTGGGGTGGTCTTTCTCAAACTGTTCATTTTTTATTTTATTTTTTTTTTAACGAGTGGGTTGGGTGGGAAAGTGCTGGATTATAATATAAAAAAATATATAATTATAATAAGGATGAGCCTTCCTGCAGATCTAAACGGCATCATGTTTATGTTGTATTCGAAAAAGGGTTTGGAATCCTCCGATTTCCTTTCACAGTGTCGCAGGAATGGTCGTGCACACGCGTCCCAATGACAGTTGCGATAATTTTCAGTGGACTCGTGACCGGTTTTTGGAGTTGACAGACAATACTGTGAGAATTAGTTCAACTACCAAGTGTTTTGTTTTATTATATTGAAACCATATAGCCAAGTATGTAGTACGTGTTTGTAATACTGGGTTGAATTCACGGATGAAGGGCCTGTATGTCAACATTGGAGATTTATTTGGAAGCAAGATTTTTTTTTTTTTTTTTTTAGCATTGAATTGCCTGTTTTCTCTTTTTCTACATTTTGTGCAGCATGTTGACTTTTTCATGTAAATGTTATGCCTGCGCTGTTGGATCGCTACAGGAGAACTCTTGCTATCAGGCTGTCCCGAATGCCTCCTTTTTGTAGCACTTAGATTGCTAACAATTTCAGTTGTCCAATTTTTTTTTAACATGAAAATTCTGTTTTATTTTCTTTTTTTTGCTTATGGGCGGTCCTTCTTTTAAACATGTGACCTGAGCCTTTTTTTCATTGTTTCTCAATTGACAGGCACAAACCTCGTAGGAATTGTCAACTTATTGTAACACCCACTTTTGATTTTGACTGACAGTTTACACTGACATTCTTCGTCTAACTATGGTGACCAAAGTGAAAATAGAACCTGAATCATAATAAAGATAATAATACTGGAAAGACTGAAGTGGTGGCTTTCTTTTCTTTACTGCATCAGTTTTTTTTTTCAGTTGTCATTTTTTTAATTGGACTTGAAGGCACTGAATATTGCAAAATAGCTAGGTGTATAATAAATATGTAATATAACACAAACTATGCATTCCATTGTGAAAGCAGAATTTTGGAATGTGAAAATGTGGAAAATAGTTCCCAAAAAGTTCACATTGAGATGAACATCTTAATTTTGGAATGGAAAATATATTTTTTAAACTCATTAATTCAAATAATTCGGGGATGGAAAGTGTGACATTTTGGCAAAATTGGGAGGTTTTGGTGATGTTTTTCCTAGCGTCTCCTGTTTTGAATTTCAAATGTTTGGAAAACCTCCAAAGCTCCGCCCCCGGGGAGAGCGACAAACTCTCGCGATACCCGACGGCGCTTGACGTGTCTGGTCATACAATAATGGCGGCGGATGCTGTGGAGGAAGCGCTCCGGGGAAGCTGGTGAGAGAATTTGGCTTTTTTTGTTGTCCGCAAACGTGGAACGATACCCCTCAACCTCCCGCTGTCAGACGCTTTCCCCGTGTCATTGGCCGAATTCGACCGACAATGAGTTTGCGGTTTTAATCCGTTCTGCTGACTGCTTTTGTCACATTTGTTTCCTCTCTGTTGTACTCGATAGTGTACTCCTCGTTTGTTAGCCAGCTACATAAATTGCCCAACTCAGTTCGAAAATTAAGAATTAAACCCACGGCGACTTTTATATGTAGTTTGTGGGATGTTTTGAAGGAGATGTCAGTTTCGGAATATCTCTGTTGCTGTTATAAATATTTCGATCTGCTCATGACGGCTAAGCTAACCTTTGTGAGTAACTCCGGCTGATAACTGCGATTTGTTCCACTCGAGCACAACTAAACCGGAACGCTCGCTTCAATAAAAGCCTCCGTTCCGTTTTGCCAGCGTGAGCTGCTTAAATCAACCGGGGTATCAGACGCCATACAAAAGCGTCTTTCTCGACTTGGCAGAGGGCCACAGCTGTCATAACAGACGGGAGGCCGGCATCGATATCCCCTCGGAATAGGCTGTTTTCGACCACGTGACTACATCCGGGGCACCCGGCCATGTTGGATGGGTTCACTTTAATGCTTTTGTGTGTGTGTGTATGTGCGTGTGTGTGTGTATATATATATATATATATATATGAGAGAGCGGAGTTACACAAATGTTCGTATGACTGTTAAAAGTGACGCATGATGGCTAAAAAGACTTTGGAAAGTTATCGGGGCCCATTACATTTTGTTTCAAGAAACCGTTATGACAAGAAGTGTGCTTTGATCGACAATATCGACCCATACGCCTTGGAGAAACACAAATGGAGCGCATAAATGTGGGCGTCGGTAACCTATCCAGACATCGTCAACTATCTCGTGATGCGGCGATATCCATTGTAAGCAAATTGTGTCTCCAGACTGCTAAGGTTAGTGTACAATTTAAATATTTATCATGTGATTGTAGTCAGCGTTGTGTTAAATTATGTTGATTATACCAACGAAAGATTTGTAGATTATTATTTTCGTTTTTGTTACCGAGCGAGAGAGAGGTTCGACCGGGACGGGTCCCACGTGGAGCCCGCACCTCTTTCTCCACTTCCAAGGCTACATTTTTAACTCAACTCACGAAACAGCTAAAAGTGCGGTAACTCGTTTTTGCAAACTTATTATAATAAAACAGAAAATGTAGATTTTGGAGACATGCATTGCATTCACACACGAGTATCGTGCTTGGCTCCTAGATAGGCTCTGGTAATACGAGACAGCCACAGTTGTAGCCGTTTGGTTGCTGACTGCTCCGTTTTCTCGCACTGGTTCTCGATCACAGTTTGTAGTCGAAAGACGCTTTACAACGCCCCTTTGAGCAATCCATAACATAGCAGTGCGTCCCATTCATACGCCTTTCTGAAATGATTCCTGCTTAGTTACGTGCGTTTACGTGAATTCACCAAACCAAGATGGCGCCCGCGTTCTAAATCAGAAGGTGTGTGACGTCAGTCGAAAACAGTCTATTGTGCAGTAATCATCCTAGCTCCAAATTTGTCACTTCCTCAGATTGCCGTGTCGAGTTTCTTGAGCTGTAACATTCTCAATAATAAACGGGACAAAAGCCCCTGTTGCATTGACTCAGAACAATGTGGAACTAATAGGAAAAGAAGAACAAAAATGTATAAATTGGTGTTTTTTTTTTGAGGGGTAAGAACGAATGGTAATTTTGACACTCAAAGGGACCAGGATCTAGCAGAGGCTCTGGACTCTGGCGGTTCCGACATGGAGACGGACAAAGGCGTCGTCCACGTCCAGGAGACCTCAGCTCAACAGAGAGCTAAAATGTGGAAGGTACGGAGATTTGTTCATGCAATTTACTAAAAGCGGGTGCTTAAATGTCGGACATTTAAAAGCGATGGCTTGCTTTGTGTCGGCAGCTCGCGCTGAATGTGTCCGGTAAAGGAGACTCTCTCGCTCCCTGGGACGGCGTCCTGGATTTACCAGAACAGACGCTCATTCACGGTCGCAGTCTGCAGCTGATTGGTGAGGAAACAAAAGGCATGGTTAAGGACAGCGAGATCAACATTATTAGCTGTCTTACAAGTACAAAAAAATACAGAAAATGCATTATTAATCTTTTTTTTTCATAATAGAAATTGTAAATTATGTTCAATTTATTTTAGAATGTGTACATTTAATGAATAATTATTAAAATAGTACATTCACTTTGACAGAGTTGAAAAAAAAACATTAACCTTATTGTTAATAGTTTAAAAATGACCAAAAAAAAAATCTGTGTACATCATCTTTTTATTACAAAGATGGAAGTACAAATAGTTACATTTATCTATCAATTAAAAAGTAAAAACTGTTAACAAAAGTGAAACATTCCACCTTGTGCTTTGTTAGTTTTTTTTAATTTATATCAAAAAAAGGTTAATTTTAAAGTCATTGTAAAAAATGAATATAATTTAAAATTGAATAAATGCAGCTTGTTTTTAATTTATAAAAAAAATTATAATTAAAAAAATCTAAAAATATTTTTTTAATTGTAAACAATATTGCGTAAATTAAGACCTAATTAATACCTCATTTTTAAAAAGTGACTTTGTTGAAACAAAAATTGTTAATGAATGTATCCAAAAACGAATAAATATTTTTTTGCGGGGGGATTTTATATTGAGAAAAAACTACTAACTAATTTTGTTTGGGGGAAAAAACAAAAATTGTATAGGCCCTACTTCATTACTTGACATTTTTAAACCATGTGTTTAAAAAAATAATAATAATAATTTCAGCCACGATTAGTAATAATACGGGAAATTGATCATTTTGACGTCTTGTGTAATAGTGGAAATAGCAGAAATAATATTTTGATGACTGATAAGCGGAGGTCGAATGATTTAGATGACTGACATCATTCCAATTTCTGTTGCGCAACTTTCCCAACAAGTATAAAGTATATCGTGAACTTTTGAAAACAAAATGCTCATTCTGTCCAGTAGTTTAAGACTGACACATCTGTTTTTGTTCTTTTGTTGTCGGTGTCCACATCCAGATCAGCTGCAAGTGTCCGAGGAGGAGCGGAGCGACATGGTGTCCGACGTGGAGGCGGTGATCACGTTCTACTGCAAGTCGCGCAACATCAGCTTCACGTCGGACCTGAGCTGGCCGCACCTCCTCAAGCCGCTGCTGGGGCTTCGGCTAGCCCGGAGCGACCTCTACAACTGTTTCTACGCCATCATGAATAAGCACGTACCTCGGTGAGTGAGCATTATAGCGCCTCCTGCAATGCTTCGTGAAAAACCGATGGTCGCTAGAAAAGCAATTTACAGCAAGCAAAAGTTTGCGATATGGGTGCTGAATGGTGGCAGTAAACTTACGTTCACATCAAGATTGGCAGATAGGGAACAGTTCTGCAAAAGAGAGGCTTCAAGATGTCTTATGCCTCTTCCTCCTCAGGGTTACTGGAAAACTAAACATGAGAATTTTACCTCGTATATTTAAAATGTGAAAGTCCGCTGAACTGAATGCTAACAAACAAAACAATAATCCTGAAACGGGATAACAAATAGCACTGGTGGGAGGGTGTTTTGACCCTTTTATACAATTGATATTTGAACACAAACGGTGGAGCAACACGTGTAGCTAGATGACAGAATAACATACATGCATATATTCCTTATCCTCTGCAAAAAAAACACTTATGATTACTGCATCTTACTGAGGAATTTTGACGTTCTCTGTGTATAGCTGTATGTCTGTATTACACTGCTCCCAGGTGTCTAACACGCAGACGCTAGAAAGAGCAGTACAATGTCAATTGAATTCAAGCAAAAACGGTTTCATTTTTTTTTACGTTTTATTATATTATGACAGAACTATGTCATCAAACAATCTTTTAGTGCTGTTTTTCCTCATTAAAGTTTATGCCGCCCCACCCCAACCTGAAAGTCATGGTATTAAATTATTGGGAGGTGGGAATGAGTCAATTATTCCTAATACTCGAATGACATTTTTAATAATGCAATCATCCTTTGCATTTTTCCAGCGAGTGCGTCCCCAAGGGCCGCCCTTTCCACCTTTACAGACTCCTCTTGCAGTACCACGAGCCAGAACTCTGCTCCTTCTTGGATACCAAAAAGATCACGCCTGACTCGTATGCCATCAACTGGGTGTGTTTGAATTTCTCGAACATCTGCGTGAATCTTTTGTTGTCACGGAAATGTCCCCTTAACGCCTTTTTTTTCCCCCACTCCACAGATGGGGAGCCTCTTCTCCAGCCACTGCCCACCCGACGTCACCCAAGCTCTTTGGGACTGCTACCTCCAGCAGGCGGACCCGTTCCTCATCTTCTTCCTCATGCTCATCATCCTCGTCAATGCCAAGTAAGTCTCTGCGTTTCTGCACGAGGGAAAATTTGACTTTTGACCTTTTTGCTTGTGCGTGTTTTGATTTCTTGATGTAGAGAAGCCATCCTTGACAGAGAAGGCGACAGCAAAGAAGACATCATCAGTAAGTGTGATCTTCTGTCTTCATGGTTGAGGATGTTCACTGGCTACGTTGCAAAAATTGACACCGATTCAAAACGGTTTTCTAATTGCCAACAGATGCCACGACATGGAGACAAAGCACCTTTTTTTTTTTTTTTTTTTTAAATACAACGCTGTCTTACACGAACACAATACACTGGCGCTGTGAAATACAATAAAGTCCACTTAGTTTAAAATATAATGGACAATGCAAAATGCCTTAGACACGGTAAGGTAAAGTGTTTTTGTGTTGTAACCCAACAACACATTTAGACAGATAGTGTAACAATACTCAGACGTGTACGTTGATTCCCGGCAAAGACCGACTAATATTAATTAACTAGGAATTTCCAAAGTATTTCTCACGTGAAGTCACTTATACAAATATGAACAGACCGTTTTCTTTCATCTTGACACAACTGGCATCACCAAAAATGTTTTGTCTCATTTGTTATGCTGTGGTAACGAGGAGAAACAGAAGCAAGATGAACTTTTCTTTATCTTCACTAATGCACAGTTCATATGATATTTTAATCTACAACTAGAAAGTGAAATATTTTTTCTTGTAGATTGTCGCCACGTATTATTTTGATTTTCTTGTCGCAAGGTGGCAAAGGCACAGGCACGAGAAGGAGCAGCACTGTCTGTTGAATTGAAACAAAAACATTTTCATTTCTTTGCATTTTAATTTTCATTACTGTGTGTTTTTATATCTTACAATATGATAGAGGTAAAACGGATTATGGATTTTTTTTGTTTTGTTTTTGGGTTGGGGGAGCCTGGAGCGCATTAATGGTATTTCTGTTGATTTTAATCGGGAAATATGACTTGGTATGCAAACAAAGTAAGTTATTAGTTATCCGGTCATGGACCAAACTAAACAAACTCAAGGAAATGCTGCATTAGCATTCTGGCGCGGCTTTAGCTTGACTCACCTGCATGTGTTATGACAATAAAAAAAAAAACAACAACACTATTGTCTCCAACAGAAATGCTGGAAGAATCTCCTTCTCTACTTGAGGCTGAAGACATTGAGGATTTATTTTCCTTGGCGCAATACTACCAGACCAAGACCCCTCTATCGCTCAGGAAGGTTGGAACTCATCTTCCCGGCGATCATCTATCGCACCCGGTCTGCCCTTGATGCCATTTTCTCCCCCTCCAGATGAACCAGAACCTCTTCGGCAGCAGCCTCGTAACGTTGAAGGAGGAGGACATCGACCTGAGTCAGGCGCTCTGCCTCCCCGTGTCCGTCCCTGAAATCCTGCAGGCCAACCAACATCAGCAGGTCGCTGGGGTACCGGACGTTTTTTAAATGGAAGAGAATCAGAACCAATGTGTCTTAAGTGTGTCTGTCTTCCCTCCTCAGGATGGGGTGCGCTTCTTTGTCGTGGATTGCCGGCCCGCTGAGCAGTACAACGCCGGTCATTTGTCCACTGCCTTCCACTTGGACTCCGACCTGGTATTGTTCCAAACTAGTTTGTCAGCATTTTCATTAGTCACTCGCATTGTGCCACCCAGAAGTATGCTGGGTCTTATCATTTCCTAAGAATTCGAACGGTCTATTCGTGTGTTCCGCCGTAGATGCTCCAAAACCCTTCCGAGTTTGCCCTGTCAGTCAAGTCCCTCCTGGAAGCCCAGAAGCAGTCCCTGGAGTCGGGCTCCATTGCCAGCGGAGAGCACCTTTGCTTCATGGGCAGCGGCAGGGAGGAGGAGGACATGTACATGAACATGGTTCTGGCTCATTTCCTGCAGGTGAGAAACTCAAAATGTGCAGTAGTACATACACACACACACACACACGCTTATATAATGCTGACCAATCCTTTTGTGTTGCAGAAAAACAAGGAGTATGTCAGCATTGCAAAGGGGGGCTTTATGGGTGAGTGGTCCACATGTACACAAGTGTTAAATATAGTGCTGCATAAAAGAAATCAAAAATCTTGATTACAAAAACAAGTTTGAAGTAAAATCTCAAAGCGTCACATGATCATTTTTCCACATCGACTAATGTTACTGCAGTCACTCACAATTGCAAAATGTACGTGTGTGGTCAGTCATGCCCGCAGATATAAATTTACTGGTGTGGTCCACCAATCATGCCCGCACATATAAAGTTGCGGGTGTTTTGTAATTATGAGTGTACCGCTTTAAGATCGCAGGGGGGGCGGTGTTAGGTAAACTGCGAACTAGAAGTAGGCTGAGCAGGAGCTCCCGTGTGCTGTTGTGTTAAAAAAAAAAAAAAAAAAAAAGACGTCAGGCTGTGGTTCACTGCGCTGGATCGGTTTTCATGTGCCCCGAGAGTGTGCGACAAGTGCGCAAATGCGCAGTTGCACAGCTTAGAGGAAAAATTGATGGTGATCCCAAATGGAGAAAAATAATACCTACCAGATTGTGTTGGGTATTGCACCATTTTTAGACTGATTTCACTTGATGCTGGCCAGGCACTCCAGTGACCCCAATTATTTGTTGTGCGATCTCAGCTCTGCAGCAGCACCTCGTGGACATGAACGTGGAGGGATTGGACTCGTCGTACATCCACTGGATCGTCAGCACGTCGGGATCTCACAGCAGCCTCAGCTCGGCGGACGTACGATACGATCTTTTGTTGCTTGTGGCTCAAACTGCAGTTGGAGCTTGACGAGTTTCTTGCGTGACTGCCCAGGGGGAGTCTCTGAGTGACGGGAAAGGCGTCAAGTCATTGGTCAACAAAATGACTTTTGCGCTCAAGTCCAAGTCGGTGAACGTAAAAGAGAAGATGATCAGCTTCATTGAAAACACGTCCGCCCCTGTGGACAGGTGAGAAACCTCACTATCTATTGTGTAGGCGTACCTATTTTGTGGTTTGTGGTTTGTGCTACATTTTTTTTTGTGTGTTAAGCTGAAGCAAAGACCCAACATTTGGGTCATGTCCACATTTACACACATATGGAAAAGCGGATTTATCATTGCAAGTTGGCTAAGCGTTTGTCCTTAAAGTCTATATCGTGGTTTCATTAGAGAAGAAGCAAAATGATGTTTTGGTTTTTTTCTTTTGCAATGACATTATTTAATGTATTGAAACATTTTTATCCCAGGCTTCTCCCCACCTCCCCCCCAAAAAAGAAAAAAAATCAAATTTTAATCGAAATGTCCACCTTTTATGTTTTCTTCAAAGTGTTAAAACGATGTGCTGATAAATTTTATTCAGATTGTTTAAAAATGTTATTTTTTTTTTATCTTGGGATAATTTTCATTTTAAATTTTCATATTTTTCACCCGTTTTTATCTATTTATATTGTCTATTTGTCATAGTTTTTAATTTGTCATAAAATATATTTGTTTTTATATCATTTTTGTTTCCTAAAATTTCTTGCTAATAACTAACTAACTTTGGCTCAAATTGTTGTATTTTTTGTTGTATCTTTTTGCCCAATTTCTACACATTTCATCTTATTTTTTCATATTTTTCACGAGAAAAACTATTCTAATAGTTGTGGATTTTTTTGTTTTTATTTCAACAATTTTTTTCCCAATATTTTGATAGTTTTCATCTCATTTTTTTACGTCTTAATTTGTGGATTTTCCAGCTATTTTTCTGGCAGGTTTATTGTAATGTTTTTGGCATCGTTCCATTACTTTTCGTCCACAGATCCCTTCCGCTGTGGCGCTCGGAGGTTTAAGGCTTTAGAAATTGTGTAAATGTGGACTTTACCTTTTGTGTGTGTTGCTCGCCAAGCCCCAAATCAATTTCTCTTCACCGTACCTTGTACCTTATTTCACGCTAGAATATCTTTCAATCTGCCCTGGCCAGAGAAGGTGATTCCCGATAGGTAAGCCGCTCGCTACTCGCGCCGACCTCTTTCGTCACCAGCATGCCAGCAACTGGCCGCGGTGCGCGCAAGGAGGACGGCGGGGCGCCCGTGTCGCATTACGCATGCCACTCTTTGCATTACCATCCACCCTTTTCCAATAACTCCTCCCACCCACGTGCTTGTCGTCATGCTTTCACTAACAACATGCAGCGTCCTGTTTTTTGAACTGTTGAGTCATCCTCACTTAAGCTTTCATCCTAGTTGGAGGGACGTGTAGAAGAGAGAGAAGCAGCTTCACTGTTTGCTTGGCAACCACAACCTGTGTTTGCATTCCACCTGAATGCATTTAGTTCACTTGCTCAAGCTATAAGTTAGATGCAAAAGTGATCAAATACTGTGCCACCTCTCCCGTATTATCGTGATTCCCGGCCTACAGAGCGCACCTGGTTATAAGCCTCACCCAGTACATTTGTAAAGGAAATACCATTTGGTACATACATACGCCGCAGCTGTGTAAAAGCCGCAACTGCCCACATTGAAACACGAGATATTTACAAAGAAAGACGGTACACAGAAAGTTTAACGCTAGCGCCGCCACGATAACGCAAGCACCGCTGCGCTAACAGGGCTGGGTTAAAAAAAAAAAAAAAAAAAAAAAAAAAAAACATACCGGTAAAAATCACCGAGACATGGCAGTAACACGCTAACGCAGCGCTAACAGGGCCGGACCGGTAAAAGTCATTTCCTCGGCACATATATTCCACCGGTCTCTATTTACCTTTTCCGCTCGAGTCCCCCCTTGCGGCCGTTAGAAAAAAATGCAGAAATTAGCCGCATCACCACATAAACTGCAGGGTTGAAATCGCGTGGAAAAAAGTCACGGCTTGTAGGCAGGAAATTATGGTAAATGGTTCACTTGAACAAACTTAAAATCTTCAAGAAATCCAGTCCAAAAGTCAAACAAGATTTTGAGCAAAAATTGGACGACTGATACCCGGAATCTATGGAGGCTTATATGTAAATTTTGTATTTGCTGATGATAATTTTCCATCAATCCATTTTCTGAGCCGGTTATCCTCACAAGGGTCGTGGGAGTGCTGGATCCTATTCCAGCTTTCTTTGGGCAGGACGCATGGTACACCCTGGACTGGTTGCCAGCCAATCGCAGGGCAAATCAAGACAACCACTCGAGCTCACAATCACACCTTGGCGCAATTTAGAGTCCCCAATTAATATTGCATGATTTTGGGATGTGGGAGGAAACCCACGTAGGCATGGGGAGAACATGCAAATTCCACAAAAGCGGGTCCAGGATTTGAACCCCGCTCCTCAGAACTGTGAGGCCAACGCTCGTAACTGTGCCGCCGGATAACAGTTAACTGTGAAAATATTTCACATGTAATAATATAGTACTTTTCATATAATATTTGTATATTTTTCTTCAATTTCTTTCCTAATATTTTTAGACTGCTATATTTTAGTTTTTTTCTAGTTTTTCCCCCCCATTTGTTTTATACATATATATATAAATTTTTTTTTTAATTTGAGCGTTAACTAAGGATTGGGATCTGACCAAATTTACTCCATAGCCTTGACAAATATAGCTTGATTAAATACATTATTTTCTTAGTTTTTTGGGTGTGGTTTGAGAATCTCGCAATCGCTTACGCGATTATGAAATTGACAACGGATGGACTTCTTAAACATTAAATAATTGCTCATGCCAGTCCCTGTTAATACTATAATGAAATCATTGTTGCACCTAAGTGGCAATTTACTATTCTAAAATTATTTTTCAACATGTAAATGTAGGACCCTCGGACGAGATTAATTTCTGATATTTCTTAGGGGGAATTGCTCGAAATGGGCACCGATTTCACGGGGTGAGCCTTGGCGAAAATTTGTCTCAGTAAATTGGGTTTGGGTGAGCGCCCTCCGTGTTTATCTTTTCACGTCACGCTATTTCCTTTTTTCCTGCAGCTTGGAGGTCTTCATCTGCCATCGCCATCTGCGTAGATTAATTGGGCCTTTCCCAGAATAGTGTTGCCCTACTGAGTTGTTTTCTTTCCCCAGGCACGTGAGCAGCAGCGACCGCGTGGGCAAACCTTACCGCGGGGTCAAGCCCGTTTTCAGTATCGGCGACGAAGAGGAGTACGACACAGGTGGAGGCTGTTGCTGCTGCTTTCTGTAGCGTCATCTTTTTTGTTAATGGGTCGCCCTCCACTTGTCCCGTCGCTTCCTGCAGACGAGATCGACAGTTCGTCCATGTCGGATGACGACCGGAAAGAGATCGTCAACGTCCAGACGTGGATCAACAAGCCGGACGTGAAGCATCACATCCCGTGCAATGAGGTCAAGGAGACGGGTCACATGTTCCCCAGGTGAGCCGAGCCCGTGTGCACGCACGTAGCGATGATGAAAAATCAATTTGGGTATAGAGCTTGTGCACGTGACGTCACCATTTTCAGGGCGCCATATTGCCGGTCAAAATGAGCTGCTCGGCAGTGTTGGGGACATTGAGCCGGAGGAGAATATTCACAACGCCCGAGACTTGTTGTGCTGTTGGTTGTTACAACAGACGAGACAGATATTCAAAGAGGTCATTCTATAGAATACCAGCTAAAAAGACCGGAAAATATCAATGGATTTTGGAAATTAACATGATGGATGGTACCCGACCAAATACACACGACTGTGTAGCAATCATTTCATTTCATGTAGGAATTATTCTTCTCAATCTCAAATTCCCAAGAAGTATTTATAATCCCAAATTGGCTCATTTGAGAACAATGCGATTAAAAAAAAAAAAAAAAAAACGACAGGGGGGGAGTCTCCAACGTACACAGAAGCGTGATGCGGCCATACATTAAACTTCGGTAAACCTCTCCCTGACATGTTTTTTTTTTTTTTTTTAAAGTATGCATTGTTCTCAAATGAGTCCAATGCGAATTTACAAAAAGAAAATAAACCGTCGGTCACACAGAGGTTTACGTAGGTTAATGTGTGGCTGCAACACGCTTCCGTATAAAGGGGCTGAAGCCTATCCCAGCGGTTTATTTTCTTTTTTTAAATATGCATTGGACTCATTTGAGGACAATGCATATTTAAAAAAAAAAAAAAAAAAGTCTGTCATGGAGATGTTTAACGTGTGGCTGCAACACGCTTCCGTGTATGGAGGAGCTGATTTGCTGTCTTTTTTTTTTCCAATCATAATTAATGAATGCGAGTGTGTGTAAAATTTATTTATTTATTTATTAAAATATTGGTATTTGTATTGAAAAATCTCAGTGGGTCCATCACTTTATTCTTGATTGAGAACACATACAGCAAAGAAGTATTTGTATGCGTCCAGACTTTTATATGCTTTCAAACTCTTCCGTGTAAATCTCGACGACTTACTCACCAGATCGATGTGTACATCCAGTTGTCCAAGACAAGCAGAAGCTGGTTGAGAGTCCAATTTCTTATCGGCGAAAGTATCGACTTTGGCATTAAATATGGGTCCTCTATGCCAAGTGTTTCTCATTTTTCCATGTACCTTTTGTTTATTTTCACCTTCCAAATGTTTGACAGTATTGGACAAAACTCTGGGAGACTTTGCATCGAAGAATGCTTTGTTTGACCGGCACTTCCGGCCAGTGACGTGATTTGATGACGCAGGCGCACGAGCGCGATACCATAACTCGTTTTTGTGCGGACGCGCTTCCACGTCTTTCGTCTGTTTTGATTTGGTTTTAGCCACTTGCTGGTGACGGCGACGCACATGTACTGCCTGCGTGAGATCGGCGCCAGGAAGGGCTTCGCTTACATCCAGTCCAGGCAAGCGCTGAGCTCCGTGGTGAAGATCACGTCCAAGAAGAAGCACCCGGAGCTCATCACCTTCAAGTTCGGCAGCAACAACTCGACGGCGGGAGTGGAGATCGCCGCGGTGGAACGGTAACTGCGCTGGGCTGTACCAGTAGCCTCTCATGCTATCCCCACTCGTGCTTTATTTTCGCCCCGTTTCCCATCTCTGTGGCAATCTCCTCCTCCTTGACAATTGCACCATGTTTTTGTGGTTCAACAAAAGCAATACAGTATGTTGTAAGTGGAGCCTCAAAACCAGATTACAGGGTTGCAGTTTTTTTCCATTGCAGTGAGTCAGGGGTAGGCCACCAACTGTAAATTTATTGATTTTATTTTTAATGACGGTCCAGTTTAGGGTCGTTTGGTCGCGTCGCTCGGTGTGCTGATTAGCCAAACGTAACATTAAGGTCTGGTCTCTCCTGACTCTTTACGGTTCTTCATGTTTCCCCTCCTCACAGATACCTGATCCCCAACGCCGGCGACGCCACCAAAGTGATCAAGCAGCAGATCATGAAAGTCCTCGACGCACTGGAGAGCTCTTAAAACGGAAGCAGACGACAATGGCGGCGCACGGCGGCCGCTTGCCCCACCCCCGACGCAAACAGTCAAGTCGCCCCGGGAACCGACGCGGTGCAGCGCGGCTCCCCGGACGCCACGTCGCTCCACTGCACAACCGCGGGAGGCGGGAGCGTATCATGCTGCCCTATTTACACTAACTTATAAATTATATATATATATTGGATATACTGTAATATTTGTTAATTCTAAAGCAGTGCAATTCCGCTTTGGAAGCTTCCCTCTTGGCCTTAAGGTAGCCTTACCCTTCGAGCATTTGTTAAATGATTACGTGACATTCTGTGTTTAATGTTTAACAATGTTTTGGGGCTGTCTTATTTCCACAATAGTTGATTTAGGCGGAGAACTTCAGAATGTACTGAACTGGCGGCTTCCAGGCGCCGGCCCATTACGAACAGATTTTCCTTCTAGTTTTTGAATTTTCTTTGATTTTTTTTTTTTTTTTTTTTGGGGGGGGGGTTCCCCAGCTGGCAGCCTTAAGTAGAAAGCTCCTGTGAGGTTCACTATTAACGTGTAAATATGATATTCAACTGTTTTGTGACGCATATCCAGAATTAAAAGTATGCAGCAAGGCTTTAAAAAAACATCTAATGGGTGTGTGTGATGTAGCACCTGATTATCTTCCTTTGCTTATGAGAGGAGGTTCAATGATCATCATTTATCACACCCACATTTGGGGTTTTTATTTTTTTTTTTCATATTGCATTTCTCCTTGAAAGGAAACTGTTGACCCTGCATCCTGTAAAATGACAAAGTTGAATACAGGAATGGCAACGATTGCCTTTTTTCACGCCAATCTTTCTCCTGTGTTACACTTCATGCATCGTGCTGTAAATGTGGTGATACTTGCAGTATTTAAGCAGGAATGAAACTATTGGGATTAGTCTGTGTACCGCTGGTTAAGATCACTGACGAAAGGACGGCACCACTAAGGTTGCAATGCAAAAAAACCAACAAAAAAAGTGTGATTTGCACCTTTATGTATTGCTATTTTCTAAACAATTCCCATTTTGATAAAATAAAGCGATACCACTGCTGTACAGTCTTGTCTTTTTATGGCGTAGTACAGTACAATTTAAAATACCCGATTGCGTAATGTTAGCCAATAAGGAAATTGACGTTCCCGCACACGAAACTCGATTGGTGGCCACACTTCCACCTCCAAGCTGCATCACTTCCTTTTAAATTTCAAAGTGACGTTTATTTCCTGTGCTCAAACACGGAGGTTGTCTTTAAGTATGGTCAATGACGCTTAAAAAATGTTATGGTTGATATTGAGAATGTTTCGGACTATAAATAGTGTCAGCAATCGGATTTCGAGATGTCAAATTAAACTCAAACATTTTATTTTGAAGAGCTGTTTCGAAGCTAGCACACTGGTAGTTAGCATATACACAAATCACAAACTACAGTACAGGACTTGCTTCATTGATGTCAGCGATAGCAAAAGCAATGTCAAGTAAGTGGTTTTTTTTCTTCATTATTAACTAGCAGTCTTACTATGTTACTAACATGTAGCCGAATGTCACGTAGCTGCCTATTTCAAAGTTTAAACACGGTTTTATTATATTCTGTGAGAATATTTCTTCAAAACAACAACACACAAGTAGCAACCGAATGGCGTCTCGTTGTCTGTCCACGCAGAGTTCCGGCTGGCCGTCATCCAGCTGCAGGTGGGCACCGTCAAGGCGGACAACCTGAGCCGGGCGAGGAGGCTCATCGACGAGGCGGCGGGGCAAGGCAGCAAAGTCGTGCTTCTGCCGGTGAGCACCGATAACGAGGAGTCGGGGAAGGAAGATCGTTTAAAAGCCAATAACTGAAATATTCATTCGGTAGTACACATTAAAAAAAAACAAAAAACAAACAGAAAGTCAAATCACATCATTTAAAAACAGATTGATACAATGTCTTCACAATAATGAATATTACAAAAAGACTTCTGCGATTTTTCAATTCAGAACGTCAGATTTTTTTAAAGATTATTTTAAAAATATCGTGGGTCTTGATTTTTTTTTTTTTTTTAATAACAGTCAAAATGCTTCACTAAAAGTCGTTGGAATAGTTTTTTTCACTCGCAGATTAAAATAAATGAAAATTAAAAACTTGCAGGAATGCTTCAATTCGCCTTACGGAAGCGGCTTCTTCCCCGCCTATGCGGAGAAGATCCCGGGAGAGTCCACGCAGGTTCTTTCCCGGGCTGCCAAGGACAACAAAATCTACCTGGTGGGAGGTGAGAACCGACCAGCTACTAATCTATCCCGATTTCTAAATGAGACCAGTGGCTGTCAAACATTTGACTCCGATTACCACCTATAATGCCATTTTATTTCTTGCTCTTTTTTTTTTTTAATTAGGAATGAAATGATTGTTCAAATAACTTGAATAATTCACTTGCAAAAGAAAAAGTTACAGTTAATCATTATGCCACACGGAGCAATGTTCTTACAGACTCACGCACCACATCTAAAGTTTGGCATTAAACACTCGCTGACTGCTGAGTCATTTCGCAGCGAATCCGAACTCACAAACACGCCCGCCGGGCCCCGCCATTTAAAGCCATACACCTTCAAAGTCACAGATACTGCAGCGTAAATGTGAGGACGGAGAACGCAAACGCACAAATATAATACAGTAAAACCTCGGTTTTCGAACGTCACCGTTTTCAAACGAAAATTTCAAATTTTTTTGCCTCTGTTTTCGAACGAAAATCGGTACTCGAATGCCCCCGACAAAACCCGGAAATAGTATATTGCGGCACGGCCAGACCAGCTGACCCGCGACGCGCTTTGTTGTGAATTCCCACACCGCCGAAAAACCTAGAAATAACATAATGCGCGTGGCAAGCAGTTGACCCACGTTAACCCGGAAATGACATAACACGCGCGGCGCAATCTGCGCACTTTTATTATTCTGTATAACGCAATCTCTGGACACAGATGTGTCCCGGTAGTGACTATTGTTTTTCTTCTTATCGAGGACTATCGTATTATCCCCCCAGTCGTGGCTCCAAAGAAGGCAAGTTGCTTGTTTCAAGTTATTCTGCACTTTTGTTCATAAAAAAAGTTTACAAAGCTGGGGGCCGAGTCGCTACAGATACGGTAATGCACTCCCAGCCTAGCATACTCTACTAAAGCATACATTTTAAGCAAAAAATAAATATATTTTTAAATTATTTTATTATACAAAGTATTTAAACTACATATGTATTTCTACTATGCAGTTTATTTTCAGGAAAAGCTAAAAAAAATAGAACGCATTATTTCTTTTGCATTCATTGTAATGGGAAACATCGATGTGGTTTTTGAATAATTCACTTTTCAAACCGTTTTCTGGAACGTTTATCATCAGGAAAAGCTAAAAAAAAATGCTTTAAAAAAACCTACTTTTTTAGGCTTGGAACGCATTATTTCTTTTTCCATTCATTTTAATGGGATACATCGATTTGGTTTTCGAACAATTCACTTTTCGAACCGTTTTCTGGAACGGATCGTGGTCGAGAACCGAGGAATCACAGTACCCGCACGTTTTGTTTATGTAAAGTAAAGTAATGCGAAATCCTTTTTTTTTTTTTTTCCCTTTGGCTGTCGTGTAGGATCGATTCCTGAGGAGGACGCGGGCAAGTTGTACAACAGCTGCGCGGTGTTCGGACCTGACGGACAGCAGCTCGTCAAACACAGGAAGGTACACAATCGGACCAGTTTAACACAGAGACCCGCACGGGGCACAAGTTGTTATTTTCTCTTCAAGATTCACCTCTTTGACATCGACATCCCAGGCAAGATCCGCTTCCAGGAGTCGGAGACGCTGAGCCCGGGCAACACCTTGTCCGTGTTCGAAACGCGTGAGTCATGTTGATTTTTTTTTTTTTTTTTTTTTAATTTATGACTTGTCATTTGTTTGTTTTTTCAATATTTTATTGTGATACTTCCTCGCAGCGTTCTGCAAAGTGGGCGTGGGAATTTGTTATGACCTGAGGTTCGCTGAGCTGGCGCAGCTCTACAGCAGGAAGGGTGAGTGGCGACGTTGTTGTTGTTTGGGACAATCAGAGCCTGGACGTATTGCTATCATAAAAAAAATGAAAGTATACATTGATAAGGACTTTTTGCAGCGGAAATTCAGCAGGACTCCAAATTGGTGTTGATGTTTGGCTTCTCTTATTTTTGCGGGATGTTGATGTGAGAGGTTTTGTTTTTGTTGGTTGGTCAGGATGTCAGCTGCTGCTCTACCCAGGAGCCTTCAACATGACCACGGGCCCGGCTCACTGGGAGCTCCTACAGAGGGGCAGGTAAGATTTGATTTATTTTTAACGATGCGTTTTCCCGCTTGAGGTTGCCATCCACGCATTGTACACAAGCACATGCCCTAAAAAGGCAGTTGTGCTCTGCTCGAGTGACATGGAAGTAAAGTCCGTCCGAAAGGCTGGTTTGGTGGTTAAAACTTTCTAAGCGTTGTGCTTCACGGTGGGCGGTCTCTGCGTTCTAGGCAGCGCCAAGCATCAAGGCACCACCGTATTTTCCGGCCTATAAGGCGCGACTTTTTTCACATGTTTTCAACCCCGCGAGTTTGTGCATTTTTTTTGTGAGACCGGATATATGTGCCGAAGAAGTGACTTTTACCAGTCTGGCCCCGTTAGCGCTGCGCCAGCATGTTACTGCTGTGTCTCAATGATTTTTACCAATATGTTGTTTTTTTTTATAACTGAACTCTTAGTGCGTCGGTGTTAGCGTTAGCACGGTGGCACTAAAGTTAAACTCTCTGTGTACCGTCTTTGTTAATATCTCGTGTTTCGATGTGGGCACTTGCGCCTTTTACATGGCTGCGGCCCATGTATGTACCCAAATGGTAATTTCCTTTACAAATATACTGGGTGAAGGCTTATAACCAGGTGCGCTCTCTAGGCCGGGAATTACGGTACTTGCTGCTGCTTCCTGAATTCGTTCCGGTGCTGTTTTTAACGCCAGATCATACAAAATCAAGCTAAACGTTGCTTTTTACTTCCATTTGTTGCATATTTTCAGCCCAGGCAGTTCAGGAGTCTGCGCGTCTGGCTCGGTTGGCATTTGTGACTTTACGAAATGAAATTCTGAATATGGCTGCCGCTTTGTAGTCCAATAGCTGGCCATGATAACTGAACCAAAGATGTATATGTGACTGACTGCACTGCTACTGATCATTCCCAAAACAAATTATTGGACTGTAAGTGCGAGGTAACATCATGAACTGGTCGTGGTGGTCTCACTGGTGTTGTGCCTGAGAAATCCCCCCCCCAAAAAAAAAAAGTGATGTTTTGAGGCACTCGAAAGCTAAACTACTACTACTACTTTGGTAGTTGTGATGCAGCTGCGTTGTCTTCCCGCCCCCTCCCCTCGCAGGGCTCTGGACAACCAGGTGTACGTGGCCACAGCGTCGCCCGCCAGGGACGAGAGCGCCTCCTATGTGGCCTGGGGACACAGCACTGTGGTGAACCCCTGGTGAGTTGTCAGATGCACAGAATGCAGGACACGAGGTTTTCCGCCTACCGAGGCAACTGCCATCCCCGCCCGTAATGAACGTCGAAGACCCCTTTTGCCCGAAAACGTACAATTGCTTCAATGGATCAAAAATCAAAATCAACCACATGCTGCTTCACCAAGACATCGTCTCGTTTCAAGGGGGGAAGTCATCTCCAAGGCCGGAGCAGAGGAGACTGTGATCTACGCCGATATCGGTGGGTGTCAGCACGCATTTTTGCATTTTACATTGAACTGATTTCAGCATCTCTGGTGAGTATCATGCACAGTACTTCATATTTTGTGGGTTCCTTTTTGAAAATCTTTTTGACGTAATGTTAAGTAAATATTGGTTGTGAGCCACTCCAGATGATGTACGTGGAACAGATGCAGGCTTTCGTAGCGCGTTTCGGTTCGCGTTGATGGTTTCTGTAATCACGACGCGATAGCGGTGGATTCAAGTCGCCACCGGAGGCCCGGCTAGCCAACGCACGTCCCGACACGCCCCCAAAACAAACTAGCGACACCCGCGCGCTGATTTCAGACCTGCAGTACCTGGCCGATGTGCGGCAGCAGATCCCTGTCACGGCCCAGCGCCGCCACGACGTCTACGACGTGACCTCGGCGCAGGGAGAGGCCAGATGACGGCCGGACGGACAGATGACGACGACGACAATGACGGCATGGCGACCGCTTTTTTTGTCACTTGCTATTTTTAAACGTGATCAGGAACACATGATGTAAGAAGAACAAAAAAAAAATGTGATCATACGGCATAATGGTAGTGGTAGGTACCTTGTCTTTATTTTACCTGAATTTATCCGGGTAAGGAAATTGCGAGGCGATTCTCATTCACAATGCTGACCTACCACGGATTAAAGGGCCACTGACACCCCAAAATACATTTTAAAATAGATATTCACTTCAATGCCTATACAAAAAATAAAAAAAAATAAGAGCAGAGAGCGTGTCATTCATGCGCAAAGTTGCAGAAGTCTCACTCGACATCCCAGTGGCGGCCATGTTGCCTGCTATGTCATTTGCAGACCGGGAGGGTCGCCATAGAAAACGCGTAGTGGATCCTTCTACGGGAGAGGAACCAGATAGCTTTTCGGATTTTTCCCACGCCATTTTTGACACGGGAGCTCTTTTCGAAGAAGAGAACATCTCGCACTCGATGCATAGCATTTTTCACGACAAACCGGGGCTTTTGGAAACGTACGAAGAGTGAATCCGTCCTCCCGAGCGTTCGAGCAAAATCCAGCAATACAACGAGCCGGCATTTTGGCTAACGCACGGAAAAAAACAGCTAATCACTCATCGATACGAGTAAATTTCTTTCGGCTTGTCTCGTGAGGTGTCGCCACAGCGTGACATCTACAGTTTTTTTATATCGGATGACCGTCCGGACAATGTTCTAACCACTGAGCTACGGGGCTCTCTAATCGCTTGCAGGTACAATAGGAATAATTATGCGACCCCGCCACCAGAGGCGCCGTTAAAAAACATCACTTCCTGCTTCTTTTTCAAGACAAAGTCAGAGACTTTCCCTGGCGGGAGACTGAATGTTGGCGTACATTGTTTTTTTTTTTTGTTTTGTTTTTTTTTAAACAGATGGGAGCGTTCCGGATGATTATTTTTGGTTGAAAACACAGGAGAAGGTCAGGTGTAGCATTATTAATGCGTTAGCATCTGATAAGTGGCATATGCTCAGTTGTTTGATAAACTTGCGGTCATGGTGACAGGAAATGAACAATAAGGCTGTGGAAAAAAAATGTATTTATTGGAAAAAAAAAACTAACATCTTAACAGCTACAAAAAGTAAAAAAAAAAGATTAAATTCGCGAGGAAGGAACCTTCGCATCCCCTTTTCTGTAGTGAATCCTCCCAAAAAACAATTTCTACCATTTTCATGATTTCTGGGGAAAGAAAAGCTTTATCATGTCATTTTCAGTTTTGCATACCGCCGGCGCTAATTGAGGAATGTTTGGACAAATTCACACCAAAACATCCCCTCAGACACGTCCTAGCAAACTGTAAAACTCCCGTAGGGGCAAATCATTCTCTAAACGTCCAGGGTGGGGCGCCGCTGAGCGGCAAATGGATGCTTGTAACTAAAATGGCCGACTTCCCGGTCACTTTTGGGCATGGCGCTCGCGGTCTGCTCGGCAGAAGGACGAATCGTGAGCGGGAAGATGGATCCAGTTCAGACGTTGGACTCGCATGACTCAAACATGACCGCCTCCGTCTCCTCCGTGTGTTGACGTCTCCTGTAACCTGCGCAGAGCGTTGACGTTATAACATGATGCAAAAAATAATCATAAAACTACGGCAGTTTCAACAGCTCATTTAATTGCGTTGAAATTGATGCGACGACCTGATATTCGCAAGATTTTCATACAAACGTGACTGACTAACATAATACAGTGAATACGCAATTCTCTATTAGCATTTCTGCATTTTTGTTTTGTTTCAACGATTTCGATGTTTTTGTATGTTACTTTTTGTAAAAATAAAAATTAAAAAGTAGCTTTTTTTCCTCTGTCATTATTCCTTGTTTAAAGTTATTCTGCACTTATGTTAAAAAAAAAAAGTTTACAATGCTAAGAGCCGAGTCGCTACAGATAAACCAATGCACTCCCAGTCTAGCCTACTCTACTACTAAAGCATACATTTTAAGCAAAAATAAATATATTTATTTAAGAAATATATAAAGTATTTAAAATACACGTGTTTCTCCTATGCAATGTATTATTGGGAAAAGCTAAAAAAAAAAAGACTTTTTTAAGGCTTGGAACGCATTATTTCTTTTTCCATTCATTGTAAAGGGAAATAGCGATTTGGTTTTCGAACAAATCACTTCTCGAACTCCCTTCTGGAACGGACTGTGGTCGAGAACCGAAGTTGTACTTTAATGGCCCCGGCAATTGGGAACTCAAATGGGCCAACTTCACTTTGTCATTTTTAAGTTAATTGCAGATATGGATTTTTTTATTTTTTTTTTTAAATGCACATTTTTCACATGAACAATGGTCGGAATTAAAACAGTGATCCAATTTTGTGACAGTGGGCCAAGAATCTGCTGAATATGCATTGTTGTCAGTCAGCTTGGGTGCCTTTGTCTCTGCATGTGAATGTTATTTATAATTGATGAAATATTGATAGATATGAAACATCATTGGACTTAAACTTCTATTGCACTTCACATTTTTTATAATCCCAAATTGTTTATTTCTTTCTTCAACCTGGATAAACTGAGGATGAGTACCTCAGTTGCAGATAAAACTGCAATATCCAATTATGATCCAAGTCCAAAGTAATTATTTTTATGTAAAAACGCGCATCTAGGAGACGCCACTATTGCCATTTAAAGCCAAAAGTTGGATTGCGACCATAAAACTTTTAATTCACTCTCCTCGAAAATGACAAAAAAAAAAAAAATGGAGTTAGCCCATTGTTGTTCTCACTTTTTCTGTGTTAGCATTAGCGACTACATTAGCTATAATGTTCAGTTCATTTGTTTACACGACAATGGCAAATATTAGCGTTTGCTCATCTCATGTGATCATGAAATGCTCCATCCAAGAAAAAAATAAAAAGTGCCTTTTAAAAGGTTGCTTGAGGGCGACAGCCAGAAAATTTCTGATTCATGAAGTCCAAATATTTACCTCTGTTCCTTCTGCTCAGGACTTGTTTCTTCATCTTGCTCACCCGGTCCAGGTGGATCTGGTAGGCCAAGCCCACGGCCACCATGGCACCCACCACCACGCACAGTGCCGTGCTGAACACCCACAAGGCGTCGGTGGCCCGGGTCACCACGGGACCGTGCCACACCGCGTCTTCAGAACAGACCCCCCCCCCCCAAAAAAAAAAAAAAAAAGATGAGACCACCGTGACCCAAAAAAATGGTAGCTACACAAACAAAAACGCTTCTTAAACACCAAATATGGCACTTAGTCTGTAAAAGTTGCTGCCATATTGGATGTGGCAAACTATTGAAAAAGGAAGGCACAGCTTGTCTGACTAATATACTTAACAATAATTCATCAGCATCAGTTAAATGTGAATATTTGTGATACCACATATCATATCTACATTTCAGGATCTGGCTATTATAAATACAGTGAATACTCGGTTCTCGAACGTCTCTGTTCTCGATCAAATCGGTTTTCAAACAGAAATTGAGATATTTTTTGATTCTTTTTTCGAATGAAAATCGGTAGTCGAACGCCCCCGACAAAACCCGGAAATAACTGAACGCGCACGGCCAGACCAGCTGACTCACGACGCGCTTTGATGTGAATTCCCACCCCGCCAAAAAAAAAAACCTTAAATAATAAAACGCGCGCAGCGGTTGATTCGGTTTTTGAACAAATTGGTTTTCGAACCGCCTTCTAGAACGGATTGTTGTTGAGAACTGAGGCTCTACTGTACAATGAATACTCGGTTCACGAACAAATTGGTTTTCAAACGAAAATTTCAAGATTTTTTTTTTTTAATTTCTGTTTTCGGACGAAACTCGAACACCTGCGACAAACCCGGAAATAACATAGAACCCGGCCCAACCAGGTGACCCACAACGCGCTTTCTCGTGAATTTCCACACCGCCGAAAAAACCCGGAAATAACATAACGCGCGCGGCTCGACCAGCTGACCCACCCACGACGCACTTTGTTATTGTCAATTCGAACGCACCCCCGAAAAACCACCGGAAATAACATAACGCGAGCGGCGGTCGATTCGGTTTTCGAACAAATCGGTTTTCGAACCGCCTTCGAGAACGGATTGTGGTCGAGAACCGAGGCTCTACTGTGCAGTGAATACTCGGTTCTCGAACAAATCGATTTTCGAACGAAAATTGAGATTTTTTTCAAACAAAAATTGGTACTCGAACGCCCGCGACAAACCCGGGAATAACGTAACACCCGCGGCCCGACCAGCTGATCCACGACACGCGTTGTTATTGTGTATAACGCAGCCTCTGTACACAGACGTGGGAAATACCGATTCGGTTTTCGAACAAATCGCTTCTCGAACCGCCTTCTGGAACGGATTGTGGCCGAGAACCGAGGTTGTACTGTACACACGGATTAACCCCCCCACCACCCCTGCAGCAAATGACATCAGAATTTCCCTCCAGTGACATCACAAGCCCCCCCTTACCCCCTCCAGCGACATCAAACATACGCGTGGTGGAGGCGAGGCTCAGGTTGGTGGCCGTGTTGCGGACGACGCAGGACACGTTGGTATCCGTCACGTTGACGGTCAGGTAGCTGGTGACGTAGTAGAGGTGCGAGTCTGGCCGCAGCTCCACCAGAGTCTCTACCGAGCCCTCCGGGACTTCCCGGACCCCTTCGTCGATCAGCCAGGAGACCACCGGCTCGGGGAAGCCGCCGCCCGTGTCGCACTGGAACACGCTGGGGGCGTCCGCCGCCGCCGGCTCCCACGTCAGCTCGGGGGGGCTGAACGGAGCTGATGCACGCGCAGGAAACAACACTCAGAAAAACACCTCAAGTAACCTTACTTGTTTATGGCCACGGTTTGACCTGGGAACAGACTACATTATTTCTATTGACGTTGCTGTAAACAACAAAGAAACGGGAGCCAAGAACAAACCGCACTTGTTCAAAAGTGTTCATATTAACTTATTTGTATTAAAAAAAAAAAAAAACATTCAAATGTTAATTAAAAAATAGTAACAATGCGGTGGTAAAACGCGTGTATAGCTGTTAAAAATGTAACTTTAAACTTTTTATGACCAATAAACAATAACGGTGGTTAACTTTGGGCAAGTCGTGACAAGTTTAAACAAATATTAACTGATCAACTTTTTTTGGCACTTGTATAATGGTTTAAAAAAATAATTTCATTTAAGTTAAGCAATTAAAAATCATTAAAAAAATTACTAAAATATAATAAATAAAAATACACCAAAATATTATACTGTAAATGAACTATAACAACAGATGTTAAGTTAACTTGATATTAGTGTGACAAAGTTTAAAAACTTATTTACTCATCATAAAACCAAAATGAACTGCAGTTAACATTTTGACTCTCTTATGACGGTTAAAAATTTTACCGAATACTATATATAAATAATATAATAATATTATATATAATTTTACAATAATAGCTGCATACTTATACATTTAATATAAGAGTAATTTTTAAAATATATTTAAAAATTTGTGAAAAAAATACAAACAGTGGTTAAGTTATTTTTACACTTGCATATGTAGCAATTACAAATAAGATATTTTACAATATCTATTTTGGAACTGTAACTTATTTTTACACTTAGTGGATGTAAGTTGCAATTTTAATGGATGAAAAAAATGATTAACTTGTATAACAGTCAAAAACATTGGAAAGCAAATGAAAATATTTTACAATTAAAAGAAAAAAAAGATACTTTATCGTGACACTTGTAAGGAATTTAGAAAATATTACTTAAAATATTTGACGATTTAAAAAAAAAAAACGTTACCAGTGACCCTCAGGCACAGCCTACAGGCCTCCACGCTGGCGTTGCCCCGAGAGCTGACGATGACGCTGTAACTGGCATTGTCCTCCCGGGCGTCCACGGCGGGGAGCCTCAGGGTGAAGTTGCCGGTGCGGAGAGCGTCGTCGTCGTCCCCGTCGTCTCGCGCCACCTCGTCCTCGTTCCTCCTCCATTCCGCGGAGACGTCGGCCAGGGCGAGGGCGTCCGGGTAAAAGCAGGAAAGCCGCAGCGGCTGCCCCACGATGCCCAACACGCACTCCCCGTCTGCGGAGTGCATTTTCAGATTACATGTGAAGAAGACGCCAAGATACTTTGCAAAAATCCTTGGGAATTCAACCCCAAAATATATATATATATATAAATCAGAGCAATTACAAAAACAAAAAAAGTATGAGCATCTTTTTTTCGGTGGTCTCAAACATGAGGCCCGCGGGCCATTTGCGGCCCACGAGATGATCTTTTGCGGCCCCCACCTTAATACGAAAGTACAATGGTAGTGTGGCCTTTTGAGTTTTATATGGATGGCACTTTCACAGTGTTGTGTGCGGAGTAGACCAATCACAGTGGGGGTAGATGGCTAGCGGGCGTGTGACATCTACCGGGCTTGATGCAAGCAGAGGAACACTTGTCAATGACAAGTTACAGCAGCGTTGCCGAGGAGAGTTTGTTTACACGCAAGACTCCGCCTCCAGCGGCCCCAAGTTAAATTGAGTTTGAGACCCCTGAACGCTCCGAATCTCCACCATGTCCATTTTGCAATCAGTTTAACCAGTCAAAACTAAATCACATAGGTTGGCGTTCTACCTCAATTTAGTTGAGTCCACTGTGGCTACGTTAGCATAGCCACTGTTAGCATTTCAACTAGGGCTGCTACTAATGATTCTTCTTCTTCTTTGTCTTTCGGCTTGTCCCGTTAGGGGTCACCACAGCGTGTCATCTTTTTCCATCTCAGCCTACCTTGTGCATCCTCCTCTCTACTAATCACTGTCCGCATGTCCTCCCTCACAACATCCATCAACCTTTTCTTTGGTCTTCCTCTCGCTCTTTTGCCTGGCAGCTCCATCCTCAGCATCCTTCTACCAATATACTCACTCTCTCGCCTCTGAACATGTCCAAACCATCGAAGTCTGCTCTCTCGAATCTTGTCTCCAAAACATCCAGCTTTGGCTGTCCCTCGAATGAGCTCATTTCTAATCCTATCCAACCTGGTCACTCCGAGCGAGAACCTCAACATCTTCATTTCTGCCACCACCAGTTCAGCTTCCTGTTGTTTATTCGGGGGCACCGTCTCCAATCCGTACATCATGGCCGGCCTCACCACTGTTTTGTAAACTTTGCCCTTCATCCTAGCAGACACTCTTCTGTCACATAACACACCAGACACCTTTCGCCAGCTGTTCCAACCTGCTTGGACCCGTTTCTTCACTTCCTGACCACACTCTCCATTGCTCTGTATTGTTGACCCCAAGTATTTGAAGTCGTCCACCCTCGCTATCTCTTCTCCCTGTAGCCTCACTCTTCCCCCTCCACTTTTCTCATTCACGCACATATATTCTGTTTTACTTCGGCTAATCTTCATTCCTCTCCTTTCCAGTGCATGTCTCCATCTTTCCAATTGTTCCTCTGCGTGCTCCCTGCTTTCACTGCACATGACAATATCATCTGCGAACATCATGGTCCAAGGGGATTCCAGTCTAACCTCATCTGTCAGCCTATCCATTACCACTGCAAACAGGAAGGGGCTCAGAGCTGATCCCTGATGCAGTCCCACCTCCACCTTAAATTCCTCTGTCACACCTAAGGCACACCTCACCATTGTTCTGCTGCCATCATACATGTCCTGTACTATTTTAACATACTTCTCTGCCACACCAGACTTACGCATGCAGTACCACAGTTCCTCTCTTGGTACTCTGTCATAGGCTTTCTCTAGATCCACAAAGACACAATGTAGCTCCTTCTGACCTTCTCTGTACTTTTCCACGAGCATCCTCAAGGCAAATAATGCATCTGTGGTACTCTTTCTAGGCATGAAACCATACTGTTGCTCGCAGATACTTACTTCTGTCCTGAGTCTAGCCTCCACTACTCTTTCCCATAACTTCATTGTGTGGCTCATCAACTTTATTCCTCTATAGTTCCCACAGCTCTGAACATCCCCTTTGTTCTTAAAAATGGGAACTAGAACACTTTTCCTCCATTCTTCAGGCATCTTTTCGCCCGCTAGTATTCTGTTGAATAAGTTGGTCAAAAACTCCACAGCCATCTCTCCAAATTGCTTCCATACCTCTACCGGTATGTCATCAGGACCAACTGCCTTTCCATTTTTCATCCTTTGTAGTGCCTTTCTGACTTCCCCCTTAGTAATCATTTCCACTTCCTGGTCCATCACTCTTGCCTCTTCAACTCTTCCTTCTCTCTCATTTTCTTCATTCATCAACTTCTCAAAGTATTCTTTCCATCTATTTAGCACACTACCGGCACCAGTCAACACATTTCCATCTCTATCCTTAATCACCCTGACCTGCTGCACATCCTTCCCATCTCTATCCCTCTGTCTGGCCAACCTGTAGAGATCCTTTTCTCCTTCTTTCGTGTCCAACCTGGTGTACATGTCTTCATATGCCTCTTGTTTAGCCTTTGCCACCTCTACCTTTGCCCTACGTCGCATCTCGATGTACTCCTTTCGCCTCTCCTCAGTCCTCTCAGTATCCCACTTCTTCTTCGCTAATCTCTTTCCTTGTATGACTGCCTGTATTTTGGGGTTCCACCACCAAGTCTCCTTCTCCCCTTTCCTACCAGATGACACACCAAGTACTCTCCTGCCTGTCTCTCTGATCACCTTGGCTGTCGTCGTCCAGTCTTCCGGGAGCTTCGGTTGTCCATCGAGAGCCTGTCTCACCTCTTTCCGGAAGGCCGCACAACATTCTTCCTTTCTCAGCTTCCACCACATGGTTCTCTGCTCTACCTTTGTCTTCTAATCTTCCTACCCATCACCAGAATCATCCTACATACTACCATCCTATGCTGTCGAGCTACACTCTCCCCTACCACTACTTTACAGTCAGTAACCTCCTTCAGATTACATCGTCTGCACAAAATATAATCTACCTGCGTGGTTCTACCGCCGCTCTTGTAGGTCACTATATGTTCCTCCCTCTTCTGGAAATAAGTGTTCACTACAGCCATCTCCATCCTTTTTGCAAAGTCCACCACCATCTGCCCTTCAAAGTTCCTTTCCTGGATGCCGTACTTACCCATCACTTCTTCATCGCCCCTGTTTCCTTTACCAATATGTCCATTACAATCTGCACCAATCACAACTCTCTCGCTGTCTGGGATGCTCAGAACTACTTCATCTAGTTCCTTCCAGAATTTCTCTTTCAACTCTAGGTCACATCCTACCTGTGGTGCATAGCCGCTAACCACATTATACATAACACCCTCAATTTCAAATTTTAGTCTCATCACTCGATCTGATACTCTTTTCACCTCCAAGACATTCTTAGCCAGCTCTTCCTTTAAAATAACCCCTACTCCATTTCTCTTCCCATCTACTCCGTGGTAGAATAATTTAAACCCTGCTCCCGAACTTCTAGCCTTACTACCTTTCCACCTGCTCTCTTGGATGCTCAGAATATCAACCTTTCTCCTAATCATCATGTCAACCAACTCCTGTGCTTTTCCTGTCATAGTCCCAACATTCAAAGTCCCTACACTCAGTTGTAGGCTCTGTGCATTCCTCTTTTTCTTCTGACGCTGGATCCGGTTTCCTCCTCTTCTTTGTCTTCGACCCACAGTAGCTGAATTTCCACCGACGCCCTGCAGGTTAGCAGTGCCGGGGGCGGGCGTTGTTAACCCGGGCCACGACCGATCCGGTATGGGATTCTTTAGATGAACGCTCATATTTGTTTGGCACAGTTTTTACGCCGGATGCCCTTCCTGACGCAACCCTCTGCATTTATCCGGGCTTGGGACCGGCCTACAGATTGCACTGGTTTGTGCCCCCATAGGGCTGCATTCTGCTACTAATGATTAAGTGACTGAATTATTTTTTTTTTTAGCTGATGAATCATTAAAAAAAAATTCTATTTTTCCATCCCTTTATTCAAAAACATGAAATTATTATTTGTAAACATCTTATTTTGAATAAACAAGATAAATCAGTACATGGAGAAAAACTGAAATCGGAGAATATTTACTGTTGCGAGACTGAAATTAGAAGGATGTGGACAATTTTAAGTTAAATATGGTCCCTAAACAATGAATCGGCTAGACAAATAGTTGATGATTCATTTGAAAATTAATTTGTCATTGTTTGAACCGATTAATTGTAACATCTCTACTGTTTAGCCACGAAATACGCTAAACTTTAGCATTCATTCTGGGATAGATTCCGTTAATTAGTACAAATAAAAGTGACCAACCGGCTGGGATTGTTTTATTTAATTTTATTAAATGTATTTATGGATTTAATTAATTTGTTTATACATAGATATTAATGTTTTTTTTAATGTCCTGGCATTATCACATGGCTAATTACTGCAAGTGATAATCTTTTAGACTTTTTCTTTGTTGCACACACACCCAATAAATAAATAATCTGATAAACCCAGAACATCCTTTGTGGTCAGTTGTGACGTCATCAAAAGTGGACTTTCTTACCCAAAGTGTTGCAGATGGTGAAGAAGAAAAAGAAGAAGAAGAAGAAGAAGCTGAACAGCAGTTGAATTCTCCACAGTGGCCCGCGCATCGCCTCTTCGGCCCTCAGCCCAAATTAATTTCAATATTTTTTTAGCCTTTATGAAAATTCTTGCCGCTTTAGTCACCTATTACGCCTGTCGCGTCTTGTTGCGTCCCAAAAGTTTCTTTCGCTCCTCTCGGCGCGACACTTGAGTAAAGTTTGGCCACGAGCGAAATAAAGATGACATTGGAAGGATTCGCTTCCTCTCGCCGCTTAATGTGTTTCAGCCTTACGAGGAGGAGCCATTGAGGTGTCGTTCCGTCCAACCTGTTTGGATTCTTTCACCTTTTAAGTCCACACCCACGAAACGTCGGAGGCGGCCGGTAGCAGGGATTTCAATCCTGTGAATCACTTCACCAACTAATACCTAAAATGGATATTAATGATGACAATTTGGTTAATTATTACATTCAATACAAATCATACATTCTTGCACAATATAGCTCCAATCATCCAGCGCGTAAAACACTTGTGGGGAAATTGAGACTTTTAATGCGTAATGACGCCACCGACCTATGGAGGGCAGTCTCTAAACGCGACAGAGGGCAAGAGAAGAGAAAGGACGGGAATTAGAATAAATAAAATATATAAAATCATAATTTGTTGACTACACTAAGGTTTATGGATCTATATACATACACATATATGGATATTATACATATATCATTGTATAATTCATGCCATTTAAACATTCGCGTGTGTATATAGAAATTTTTAAAAAGTAAATAAATATATTTATTTTTCTCATCAGACGGTGTGTTGTGGTTTTGCTGTTTTGTTATATTTTTCTAATTCGTAAATAACATTAAATAAATACCGGAAGTGAAGTGACAAACAGTCAACAGTGAAGCAAATCATAACAATTTTTTACATCTCATTTTACTGATGACAGCTGTACCGAATGTGACGGTTTTTTTTTTCAACATGGCAGGCTTATAGGAGTTTTTTAAATATATTTTTCGTAAATCTATCTTGTTTTACCCCAAAAATTTAGTGACCGGATATGACGTTTTCAAATGGCAGCCCTGTTGAAAAATGTCCTTGTGTATTTTTTCCATCAGTTGTTCTTGTAGGCACGAGACCACGTAAGCAGGGCACAAAATATCGTCAATTTTGAATGACATGATCAATTTAAAGTCTGGAAGCAATGTGAAAAATGTATTATTTTTGACTGAATGACATGTTTACCCGGTACTCAGTGACTGTGGATTTATCGTAGCAGTCATTTCTGCCTGCGAGTTTAACTGCAGGGTTAATTTGAAATACATAATCATAATCGCGGAAAGTCAACGCTATTTATCAGATGGATCCGAACTACAAATACAATATTGGAGGAACGTCGATATGAAGTACAATGTTGCGCTTTATAATTTCCACGTCGTAGTATAATGAAAGTACGTAAGTAGTATGAAGAAACGGCGGATTATGAAGTGATTTTTTTTTTTTAACATGGCAACCGTGACGAGGATCCACGCGTGGTCATCCCTCCTGTACCGAGCCTGCGCGCACCTCAGACGGGCACCAACCTCGCTGGCCCCGGCGCGGACGAGCTGCATTCCCCGGTACGGAGACGCCCGCATGCCGCTGTGCAGCCGAGCGTTTGGACTCTCTGGCTGCACCCTGAGGCGCTCTGACGACTTCACCGAGGACACAGGTGGCCAAAGTACTCATACTTTGTACTCAAGTAGAAGTACTTGTGGGAAAAAAAAGGGAAGATAAAAAGTTGAAGTACCAATTAAACTCAATTACTAAAGCAGGAAAGTAAAAACGAATACCCTCTAATGTCAAATATACTATTTTTCGCTTGAAATATTACGACTTGAAAAAAATACAATAATTTTTTTCTCACAATTTTACCTCAAAAAAGGGGATTTTTGTTTCTCCCAGAATGTACTTTTATTCTCAAAGTATATCATTGGCCGTGACATCTGCGACATTGCTACCATTTCCACAATTTAAAAATAAAATATAATATTTAACGTAAAATAAGTTTGAATTTTTAAAACGTACATCGTACATAATACCTACTTTTTCTACAGGATGGTTTTTAATTTAGTAGAAAAAAAATGCTGGCAAAATTCTTATACTAAACTAAAAGTAAAAAATAACAGACTGACATGTATCTAGTGGCAAAAGATTATTATTTTTTTTTTTTTTTTCAGTTATGTCTAATACCCGTTTTGGTAACCTTGACAAAATGAAGAGTACAAATTACAGATTTCTTTTTTCACGTCGGGAGTAAAGATGTGTTTGCCGCAAAGTACAGATTCCTTTCAAATGTACTAAAGTACGGCGACAAAGTTTTTGTACTTGGCAGGTTTCACACCCTACGAAGACGACGGAGACGATGCGACGGAGGAGCAGGAGGCGGACGAGCTGTTCCGGGAAATGCAGCCCCCCGCGGCTGACGCGGGGGGCCAACAACGGGTCTTTGTGGTGCACCCGGACGTCAAGTGGGGAAGCAGGAAGCAGCACCTGACGACAGGTAAGTAGCGCCGTCGACAACCCCCCACGAGTGGCCTACTTGCGTATTCGATCGGCCAAACCCGCAGCCGAGCTGATGATGGCCGAGGCCGTGGCTCTGGTCAAGACGCTGGACAAGTGGTCGGTGGTGGACCAGCTCATCCTGTCCACCAAGACCCCGGAGAAAAAAAAGATCTTCGGCAAAGGGAACTTCCAGATGCTCACAGGTATCTTGCGATCGCGTCCTCCTTTCTGGGAAGGCGCCGTTAAATTTGACGCGTGACTCACGGCGTTCTTTATCCCCCGTGTAGAGAAGATCCGACGGACGGCGGGCGTCACCGCCGTTTTTGTCAACGTGGAGCGTCTCTCGCCGGTGTCCGAGGTGAGCTCGTCTCTTGCGGTCCTTCTCGTGGGTTCTAAAACGTGCTGGCTCCGAAGACCACTTGCCAGGGAGATGTTTTTCCTGGTGCTGGTTCAGGGATCTCGGGTTGACGTGATCGGTCGCCATCACATTCGAACTTTTAATTGGCCAAAAGCTCTTTACTGTTTGATTTACCGACATTCATTCTTCTGCTTATTTGTAAAGTTGGATCATGAAAATAATTTCAGATGTATCAAATTAAATAATTGGTTATGTACAGATTGTTTTTTGTAATATAAAAATGTCACTGTTACATTTATGTATTGGTGTAAAAAAATCATAAAATAATTACGTACATTGAACATATTTGTTTATTTCATTAAATGTTTGGTTGTTAATTTATTGTAAAAGAAATTGTTAAAAAAAAGCAGTATTCTTTAATTTTATCCTTTATTGTCAAATATTTTGCTATTTTGCCCCCTAAACTTGGATAGTTAAAATAAAATTTGTAGTTGTATTCATTTCATGTAATTCTGTGGTTAATTTATTAATATCGGTGAAATAAACTATTTTACATTTGATATTGTATATAGTGTATTCATTCATTGTCAATAAAAAATGCAAAATTGGCAATTTTACATTTACCTTTTAATATTTTTAATTTTATTGAGTAGTTGGTTCATCGTAAACAAAAATTAAACATAGTCCAATACAAAAAAATTACATAAACTGTATAGTATGTTTATTTTCCTTAAATGGTTGGTTAGTTCTAATTAAATAAATATGACGATTTATTATTTTGTAAGAATAATGTTACCTACAGATTTTATCTCTATTTTTTCAAACAGATTGCCTTTGTCTTTAAAAAAAAACACACACACACTTTATTCAAACTGAGATAAATCTTTTAATTGGCCCAAAGATGAGGTGGCGAGGATGAATTGGTTTAGCCTGTTTCATTAGAATGTTGATACCAACAGAAAAAAATAAAAAAAAAAACAATGTAGTCATAATAATAATGTGGAACAAATTGTTTTGTGGGCCGCAAAAATTACGACTCCCAGAATGGAAAACCCGAACGCTAAAGTCCGCTAAACGTGCGTGTCGTCCTCCAGAGGGAGCTAGAGGACGCGTGGGGCGTGAAGGTGCTGGACCGCTACTCGCTGGTGCTGCACATCTTCCGCAGTAACGCCAAGACCAAAGAGGCCAAGCTGCAGATCTCGCTGGCCGAAATCCCGCTGCTGAGGTACGACCACATCCGACGGGTCCGTCCGCTGCTTCCTATTGGACGCCGTTAAGTCGCGGAAAAATCCACGAGTCCGATTTCTTTTCCGTAAATCCACGCGTTAGCTTTTATTTACAGACTCAAGAACTGTTTTTGTACACAAAAGGCTTATTGCTCTGAAACATAGTTCACAAATGTATAGAAATCGCTTTGGACTTCTCCTTTGCCGATTTCTTTTGACGGCTCCGACGTACCAAAACATATATATATATATATATATATATATATATATTTTTTTTTTTTACGCGCTTGCATTTGGCTGCGTGCAGTAAAAGGCTTCGCTGTAAAATGTGCATCTTAACTGCATTATCTCGGCAAAGGGCGCGCGCTGTGACAAATTTATGAACAATTTTTTAGACTTTTGTGTACAAAGAATTTGAAAATTACGAGCATGAAAAATGGTAGAAAAAAAATGTTGCTGTCACCGGTATGTTCGGTCTTTAATATTTCATGATAATGTAAAAATATCACATTTTTACCTAAGTGACCTTAAGAACCATAATAATTGAATAATTTCAGTTACAGTGCTGGAATAATACATACATCAAATAATAATCATAGTTTCAGTGTGCCGAGAGTGTTTTGAAAGGGGCTGGAGTTATTTTAAGTGATGCATTTGCCCCCAAACTTGTCATTTAATAAGCCATAAATCAGCATTTAAAGTTCCTCCCCTTGGGTACCATGCAAATAAATACAAGTACATTTTGAAACTATTCACATTTATTATTAACTTATTGCAAATATTCATGCGCAATCTGTAATTTCCAAACGAAAAAATATTGCAATTTCAACAGTTCTGAGTTTGTTTTTTCATTTATATGTGCCAACTGTGGGGTGGGGGGTGGGGTCTCTTCTGGACAGTAGATAAAACTAGTCAAGCTCGAGAAATTGTTTGAAATTTACATATTTCTGAATCCTCCTGGAAACGTTGACCTCAGCTGAGTCGTCGACGCAGCAAAGGATCTAAAGCAGGCCTGTTTTGAGTGAAATATTTATGGGAAAAAAAACTGCTTATGTGGGGGAAAAATAATACTCAAGTGGATTCATTGTGGATGCAAAAATCGTTTGGAGAATCAAAGTTCATAAGCTTGAGACATCCGGTGCACAATATTGGTTTGTCCGGTGCAGGTTCTGTTTGCGCCGCGCTTGAAATCTGCGAGAAAGAAAATAAATTCATACATCAATTTTTAAAAACACATCCAATTAAGGCTAAAAATACTTTGACGCATTCTGAAAGTCTCGTGAATCTTATAAACCTGCACAACACTGACGAAATGTTTGCAAAAGTAATATTTGGTTTTTTGTCTTTCCCACTTCCAAATTTCATAAACGTTGTTGCTGTATCTAAATTCAGCTGCTCTGATTGTCTTTAAATACAGTACAACCTCGGTTCTCGACCACGATCCGTTCCGAAGGCGGTTCGAGAATTGATTTTGTTCGAAAACCGAATCGATATTTCCCATTACAATGAATGGAAAAAGAAATAATGCGTTCTGAGCCTAACAAAATTAGGCTTTTTAAAGCCTTTTTAAGCTTTTCCTGATAACAAATTGCATAGTCAAAATACATGTATAGTTTAAATACATTATATAAGAAAATAATTTAAGAAATATATTTATTGTTTTGCTTAAAATGTGTGCTTTAGGAGTGGAGTAGGCTCGGCTGGGAGCGCGTTGCCGTATCTGTAGCGACTCGACGCCCAGCCTTTTAAACTTTTTTTTTTATTGACAAAAGTGCATAATAACTAAACAAGCAATAATGTGGGAGATCAGAAATCCACGATGCTCTGAATCCGCGATATGTGATCCGCGAAGTAGAGAGGGATTACCGTCATGTCTTGTGAAAGCAAAAAGCTATCTCACAAAGTAAGCGCGGTACAACAAGGCATTACATGATTCAAATAGTGAATGAAAAAAAAATGGATATTTATCACCGATAGATGATACGTACCAAATATCTTTCATTAGGGGGAAGCGAAGCCACTTTTGAGTCGACGGGTTCCTCGACGGGTTCCTCTTTGGACGAAATAATTGAAGTTGCCTTCGAGATGAATCCAAAGAGTTCCCAAATGAACATATTGATCAGGCTTTGAGATCGAGATATGAAAGTAAATATGTGGCACCGGGATTTGAATTTGAAATGTAGAGCGATCACATTTTCGATAGTTGCAACAATTCGCTGTCTAAAATTAAACCAGCCAATCGCGTCATTGGCTGGTTTAATTTCAGACAGCGAATTGTTGCAACTATCGAAAATGTGATCGCTCTACATTTCAAATTCAAATCCCGGTGGCACGTATTCACTTCCAAACTATGCTTCAGATGTATTTCTCAATCATATATTTTACATACCAGAGGTATTTCTTCAGTCTTTACTGCAAAAACGTTTGATTCTACGGGTTCCTCCTTAACCGAAAGATCGGACCTTGGGTTCTGGACAGATGGAAAAAAAAGTTCAAGTTGCATCTTGATCAGGTGAAGCCGGTCCTGGCAAAACTGGCAAGTACACAAGAATTATGCAAAAATATGACTTAGTTCAAATCTTAATAGCTCAGGCTTTGTTCATTGAGCCATTGATATTCCAATAATCGAACACTGTACAGTTTAAAAAAAAAAAAAAAAAAAAAAAAAGCTGATTTTATCTTACAATATTTTTCCTCAGCCGTCTCTGTTTTTCCACAATCCACACGTTGGTTGCCGATATGGTTCCCGATTCCGCCGCAGATTTCGAAGTGCCAGGCGTTTCCTAAAAAAGACAAAACGGAAAAAAAAACCTAAAAATGTGACATCAGATGACAGGAAGTTCCTATTTCAGAACTTGTGACGACGGAGAATTTTCTCTGCAAGTCCAGCAACGCTCAGGCTGTGTGAATATTGTGACATATTTTGAAATCTCGACATGGAACGAACTTGATACACAAAAATATTCAAGCGGATTGCTATTGAAATGGATCAATAAAAAAGTTGAAAGGTTAAAATGCCAGAATTTGTTAATGTAGTCACTCACATTTGAAAAAATGTACGGGTGCGGTCAGTCATGCCCGCAGATATAAATTTGCGCGTGTGGTCCACCAGTCGTGTCCGCAGATATAAAGTTGCCGGCTTGTGTTGTGTTTGTAACTATGAGTGTACCCCTTTAAGAGTGGAGGGGGGTGGCGTCAGCTAAACTAGGAAGTAGAAGTAGGCTGAGCAGCAGAGACCGTGTGCTTCCGTGTTAAAAACAAACAAACAAAAAAAAAAGGCTGGATCGGTTTTCACGTGCGCTGAGAGTGTCCGACAAGTGCGCAATTGCGCAGTGGCGCAGCTTAAAGGGAACATCGCTCAAGACTACACAAAATAAACAACGTCTTTCAATATCTATGTATTTCCACTTGCAACAAATTTTACGCGCGGGACTTTTCCGTGTGTAAATCCAGTAATCCCTCGTTTTTCAGTTAATGGGGACCAGAAACCCCCCCCCCCGTGTAATGTCAAAAAACACAAAGTAGGATTTGTCCCCACACCCCCTTAGAATTTTTTATGTATGTGGGTACCAGAATGTTTGAAATATGCAAACAGTACTTATACTTTACATATTTGATAACAAAAATGACAACAGTACAGGTATTTACTTCAAAATTTTGTGCTAAAACATGATCCAGTAACTGTTATTATAGCACAGGAATGAACATGAATCGCTCTAAGACACGTGTCAAACCTGAGGCCCGGGGGCCAGATCCAAATCACATGATTTTATGCGAAGGCAAATCATGTATGTCAACTTCCATGATTCTTGTTCAAATCTGTACCAAAATTTCAAATTGTCATATCATAAATCATGATGTTGAGGTATTGCAAACGTTTTTTACGTTACCAAACATCGACAGCTGAAAAACCCTTTACCCTTGATTTCTGATTCCAAAAGTAATTCGTAAATTTCACGTGTTTACACAATGAGGCGATAAACGATTTCAGTCGTAGCGGCCCTCTTGAGGGGAAGCGGAACTACAATGTGACCCGCGACAAAAATGAGTTTGACACCCTTGCTCTAAGACAAGGGTCTTAACTGAATCTTTAACCGCCTCGTCATGTTCGCACATGAAATTTCTGGACTAGTTTTGGAATCAGAAATCAGTCATTTGAATTTTTGCTATAGACTTGAACAAAAATCATGAACGTTTATATGCATGATTTGCCTTCACGGGCCACATAAAATCACGCGGCGGGCCGGATCTGGCCCCCGGGCCTCGAGTTTGACACCTGTGGTCTAGGACTTCCGCTGTTTTTTTACCTGTGAGATACACATGGTGATGCGTAGTTGCCGCCTTTGTCGTTTCTTCTGTTCCAAAATCCTCCTGTACAAGGACGTCACCCCGTCAACGCGGTTCCTAAAGTCCGCAGCTCGCGCTGTATTGTCGTCGGCGTCTTGCGCAAACTGCTGCATTTCCCTCGCCATGTCGCACAACTGTTCCAGGTTCTCCACGGTCAGGCCCCGCTTTTCAGTCTCTTCGTCGTCCTCGGAGTTTTCCTCCTCGCTCGCGGCCTTGGTCATCTCGAGGAGGTCGCCGTCTGTCAGCGGGTCCGAGTGGCAGTCGACGAGGGCGCCGACGTCTTCTTCCGACATGTCGACGAATCCTTCGTTCCACATGACGCGAGCCAGCCTCAGGGTCTTTTCCACCGCCGAGCGGTGAACTTCGTCAGGGGTAAAGCCCGGACAGTCGTTCGCCGCTTTGGGCCATAATTTCTTCCAGCTAAAACTGACGGTCTCACTTTTCATGTCCTTTAATGCCTGCTGGATATTAGACAGACACGAGGCAATGTCGTAACTCCCCCAGTATTCGTTCAAGGCGAATTCTTCGTCGTCGTCGTCGACTGCCGTGATGAGGCCCTCCATCGTGTAGCAAGTGTAGAGCGCCTTAAAGGCACGGATGACGCCTTGATCCATGGGCTGGATTAGCGGTGAGGTGTTCAGGGGCAGGAACTCTATCTGGACCCCGTCGTATTGCAGGTCCGTCGCGTGGCCTCCCGCACAGTCCATCAGGAGGAGGACCTTAAAGGGAAGGCCCTTTTCGGCCAGATACAGCCTCACCTGGGGAACGAAGCAACGGAAGAACCATTCCAGAGTCAGCGCTTTGGTCATGCAGGCCTTGGGGTTGTGCATCCAGTACACGGGAAGCAGAGCCTTGTTTTTGGTTTTTAATGCCCGTGGGTTTTTGGCTTTGTAAATGAGGCCCGGCGTAAGCATAAAACCTGCAGCGTTGCCGCACATGATGACAGTCACGCGGTCCTTGTGGGGCTTGAAGCCAGGCCTCTTGACTTCGTCCTTGAAGAGGAACGTCCGCGACGGCATCCTCTTCCAGAACAGGCCCGTTTTATCCATGTTGAAAACTTGCTCGGGCAGGTAGCCCCCCTCACTGATGAGGTTGGGAAACTCTTCCTCCGTGTAACGCCGAGCAGCGTCGTCGTCAGCAGACGAGGCGTCGTCAAACAGAGCGACGCTCTTCAGGCCGTATCTCTTTTGAAATTTTTCGAACCAACCCTTGCTGGCCAAAAAGCTCCGCCCCCGAGGGGGGGAGTCACCCCTGCCGTTGCTCGTACTGGCTTGCGGTGGGTCAGCACCTTCTTCGGTCTCTCTTTCGTCGCCGTCGGGCAAGATCTGGTCGTAGAGAGCTTTGGCCTTTGCCCGGATCATATTCGGGTCCAGACGCACCGTCTTTTTCCGGCATTCGGCGATCCACAGAGCCAATACGGCTTCCATTTTAACAATCCTCTTATTATGCTGCGTTACCACGCGTTTCGCTCCTTCGTTGAAGGTTACCGAAGCAGTTTTGCGGATGTTTTCTTCGTCTTTCTTGATGTACCGCACCGTGGATTCATTCACGCCATATTGGCGTGCCACAGATGCACAACTCATGCCCTCTCCGATCATATCTAAAAGTTTAACTTTTTCGACAATGGTCATCATCTTCCTCTTGGGTGCGTCGGAAGAAGCTTTTGCAGGGGCGCGGCGCTTAGGCGGCATTGGAGGGGGATAACTAATAATAAAAAAACAAAACAAAACACAGCACTAAGCCGGTGTGCGAGCAGCGTGAACGACGTTGGTGAGCAACAACAAGGGAAGCCGTTGGGTGAAGCTCCGGTGATGCAGCCAATCAAATCAAGGGATAAATCCACTCGATTCTTTCATTGGTCGACGTCGCGCCGGGAACCAATCACGCGCCTTGTATCTACCCGTCATTCCGCAAAATGGCTTCCGTTATGCCTGTATTAAAAAAATTTCACTTTTATTTTTGGGTGAAAAATAACCCCGCGCAACTCCGAAGCCGCAAAACGTGAAGCGCAAAGCGGTGTATTACAGATGGCTTCTTACATGCAGTGGTTATTACATCAAGGAGTGAAGATACGACTGCGAGCGACGCCGGATGATGATGTTTCGTAAACATGCAAAAGCTTAAAAAAACAAACAAACCGATGGTGTCCGCGTAGAGTGGGGGAAAAATATTTTAAAATGACATTATTTAAGTACTTTTGTCCCTCCTCAGCATCCTTGCGAGCACTGCCTCCTCGACCGTCGGGTTAAAGTTTGCCGTGAGGGAAAAAAGAGTAGGCACAGCGTGTTCGACAATAGTTTTCCTAACTCGTAGTCTTTAAGTAAATAACAGTTGTTCAATAACATTCTCGTGGTGGGGACGAAGGCGGAGGATCACCTTTTATTGAAAGTATCGAGCCCACGAGGACCGCGGAAGATAACCGGAAGTCCTGCGCAGAGAACCGGAAGTGTCGGTGAAATGTTTTGAATGTATTTTTGTTAGGATAAATACGAATGTATCTATTTATTAATTTATTTATAAATTGGAGCCCTTAAATAGGATTATAATGGTGGTGGCGTATCACGATTCATTCCAAATCCATCGCGTTTTCGAAGAACCCGTTACAACAAACCGGAAGTACGGCACAAACAAACCACCGTGTGAAACCCAACAACCAACTTAAAGGCTCCGTTTGGCTATGAAAATAAACAAAGTTTCGACATCTTGGCTACACTTATTAAAATGAGATGACGGTAAATCGGACCACTTCAATAATATTCTACTGTACTTACCTTAAAATACAAACATTTAAATACGAAATTATAATTATGTACCTCCATTGATCTTTATAACAAATTATATCAACAACAACAAAAATAATAAGACAAGAAATTAGTGATAAAAAATAAAAAATATTAATCAAATAATTCATGAAATACAAAAAGGGGAGAAAATAACTAAAAACAGTAACCCAATCATCCAAAATAGATAAAAGTACATTTTGACTCTACAGTAGAAATAAAATGTAGTACATATATTTGGTGAACAAAAAACTATAAAATCATAGCAAATGTAAATAATAAATAAAATTGTAGTTAAATTGTCAACAAAAACAAAAATAACAGGACAAGAAATGAATCATTACTAAAAAATATGAATCAAATAATTAATGATATACAAAAAGGGGAGAATATAACTTAAAAACAATAACCCAATTATCCAAATGAGGTAAAAGTACATTTTGACACAACAGTAGCAATAAAATGTAGTACATATACTTGGTGAAGAAAAAACTATGAAATCACAGCAAATGTAAACTGTTTTATAAAATTGTAGTTAAATTGGTGCTAACGGTCAACGTTTTCCTCACAGGTCGCGTCTGAAGAACGAATTCCTCAACTTGGACCAGCAGGGCGGAGGCGCCCGCTACATCGGAGGCTCGGGTAACCGTCATCGCAAAAGTACTCGAGTACCCTCGCGGGTGGGAGGGGAATTCATAATTGATAACACGCTTTGCACCATTTGCCATAATACGCCTGTCAAACCAAAATGTCCAAATAAGACCTAATTAAGACCCGTTTGGCTTCCTCTTGTCATCATTTGTGTTACTCGTTTGTGTTACAAGGTCTCAAGTGTGAATGGGGGAGCGTAATAATGTGCTTGCAATAGTGCGCACACCCTTCTCCAGCCTCGCCCTGTGGCTGCGTTCGCATTCCAACGTTTTGCTCTCAGCCGCCTGTCATTTAAAGGATAAATACCAAATCAGCTGTTCTCGTAGTTGCTGTTCTCGGGTTCGACACGTAGTTCTGACCGGCACGTAGCGCGCGTGACTTCCTCCGACCGCCTGTGATCCGGGTGATGGGCGCAGGCGAGACGCAGCTGGAGGTGCAGCAGAGGCTGCTGAGGGAGCGCGAGACGAAGATCCGCTCGGCGCTGGAAAAGCTGAGCCGGAAGCGGCGACTGCTTCGCTCCCGCCGGAAGGACAAGGAGTTCCCGCTGGTCTCCGTGCTGGGATACACCAACTGCGGTCAGCGCCGACCCGCGTTTTTTGTTTTGTTCATTTTGATCCGACGCGCATTTGGCAACGCGTCTGCAGGTAAAACGACGCTGATCAAAGCGCTGACGGGCGACGCCGGGCTGCAGCCGCGAGACGGGCTTTTCGCCACGCTGGACGTGACCGTGCACGCCGGCCAGCTGCCCGGCCGGGTGACGGTCCTCTACGCGGACACCATCGGTTTCCTGTCGCAGCTGCCGCATCGGCTCATCGACTCGTTTGCCGCCACGCTGGAGGACATCAAGCACTCGGTACGGCATCGAATGTATCATTTTTTGTGGTCCGATAGTAAAATATTTACAGGTGTGGAAAAATGTGAGACCCAAAATTATCATTTTTAATTTTCTATAAATAGATGCTTGTCTTGAAAATATTAATTTGGGATGTATTTTTTCATAAAATTATGGGATTAAACAAAAATGTTTGTATAAATCAAACATTTTTATTGTATAAATAGCGACATCAGACAAAACTAATTTCATGACGTAATTTTTACCTGTGCTTTAGATCATTTTTGAAAAACATCCGGAAAATTACAGAAATGATCATGTTTACAAAGGGTTTATCATTTATTTAAAATAGTCTAGGAAAAATCTTTTTATCGTTTTCATTTTTTTGTAAAATTGTATCATGAGTCGTGATTTTTTTTTTCCTACCAAGTGTTCTTATTTAAATTAACTTCAAATATGACCATGTTATAAATCATTTTGGCCATGAAAATCATAAAGTGAAATTAATCAACAAATGTATAACGTTTTTAAAATGATGGTGTGACTATTTTATTCTTTGTGATTATGATGTTTAGACTTTTCTTTTTTAACTTTAGTTTAAATCATTTTAATTTTAGAAGTGTAAATCTTGCCATATTTCAACTGCAACTGAACTCTTGTCTTGTGCACGTTTGCCAGGACGTTCTGCTTCACGTGCGCGACGTCAGCCACCCGGAGAACGTCAACCAGAAGGCCAACGTGCTGAGCGTCCTGACGAACCTTCGAGTGCCCGACGCGCTCTTGGGCTCCATGATCGAAGTCCACAACAAGATCGACCTCGTTGACAAGTCAGAGCTCAAAACTCGAAACTCAAAACTGAATACAAATTTGAAAGCAAAACACCCCGTCACGTTTTTCAGCTACGAGCCGACGGAAGCCGACGCCGTGGCCGTCTCGGCCCTGCAGGGGCGTGGCCTGGAGGCGCTGGCGGCGGAGGTGGAGCGGCGCGTCGTGGCCGCCACGGGCAAACGCGTCCTCAGCCTGAAGGTGGACCTCGGCACGCCGCAGCTCAGGTGAGGCCGGCGAAATTCAAGCGGAGCGGACGGACGGCGCTCGATGACCTTTGCCCCCGCCCCCAACAGTTGGCTGTACAGGGAGGCCGCCGTGCAGGACGTCAGCGTGGACGCCGACGAGGGCTCGGCCGTCGTCAAGGTCGTCATCGGCAACGCCGCCTACGGACGCTACAGGAAGCAATTTGGCGAGTGATTCTATGAAAAAAAAATATTAAAATGCTGCCTGTATTCCTTGCTGTTGCTTAATTTGTTGTGTGAAAATGTCCTTTTTATTCCTTCTTTACAGACAAAACATAAAATGTGCAATAAAAATGGGAGGTTCGTTACAGAGGTAGTATTTTGTCATACATAATGCTTATTTGGTCATCGTTTCATATGTACAGTACATGTGTATATACACACAACACACAGGCAAAGTAGATTTTTATGTGAAATAATTAATTTTGGAGGCACTATTATGGATTATTCCTTGTTAAATTTGCAGACATTTTCATTCTATTTTATATATTGCACTTTTCACATGTGACAAATATGTACATTAAAAAAATAAGGCAAAGTGAATTCTAAAATGACTTTTTGGCTTGGTCAGAGCAATTTACATGTTTGTTATATTCATATGTGTGAAAATGAGTGATTAAAAAAAAAAAACACTACTGGGGGCTGTGCCTAATATTGGGACCAAAAGAAGACACCCCCCCCCCAAAAAAAAATAATGGGCGCTCCTATTATTCGCTCATTAGGGCGCAGGTTTGAATTATTATTATTATTATGATCACGTTGTCGCATGGCTGTCGATCACAATGGATGGACGGACGGACGGACGAATCATGCGTCGGGCTAACTGGTCCGGCTAGCGTCCGTTTTCCGCGCTGCCCTTTTTGCCCGCCAGCAGTTTGCTGTTGAGCCCGACGACGAGGGGGCAGAGCGCCAGCGGGCCCACGAAGTCCCCGGCGATGATGTTGAGGCTGGGGGGGTCCGAGCCGGGGCTCTGCTCCTTCACCCACTCGCTCAGCGTGGCCCACTGGGCCCAGGTCAGCGAGCGCAGAGACTCCTTGGGGTTGGTGATGATGTACTTCCTGTACGCCGTCAGGTTCAGGCCCGCCACGAAGAAACCCTCTGCGGATACAAACAAAATCTCATGAGCGCCCGCCACCCGCCTGAGGATAAGCAGTACGGAAAATGGACTGATGGACTTTGAGAATTTTTTTTTAAACCTACCCTAATTCCCAGCCTAGAGAGTGCACCTGGTTACATGCCTCACCGAGTATATTTGTAAAGGAAATACCATTTGGTACATACATAAGCCGCACCTGTGTAAAAGGCGCAAGTGCCCACATTGAAACCCGTATTGAAACGTGAGACATTTACAAAGAAAGGCGGTACACAGAAAGTTTAACGCTAGCGCAGTGCTAACGCTAGCGCGGCACTAACACAAGCGCTCCACCAGCGCTAATTCTAGCGCTAACAGGGCCGGTTAAAAATTCAATTTACTGGCAAATATCACTGAGACATGCCAGTAACACAACGGCAACACGATAGCGCAGCGCTAACAGGGCCGGTGTGATGGTCTGAGCGCTCCCCCGTGCTGAAAAGTCCCCTTGTGATGAACGCGCATGCGTTACTAACAGGGGAACTCTGGGTACGTAGCAGACGCTTACTGGGAAATCCCCCGCTCTCATAGTTCCCCTTCTTCTACATAGAGGGAGCTAACATACGTTATAACTTAACCCTAACCTAACCTTAAAACAAAAGTTGATAAAAAGATATTTGACGTTCGCTGTGTTCATCTTTCTGAGACGTCCACAGCGAACATAAACGCTCGGCGACAAGTTGTCGAATGGCACACGTTGAACCACGAATGGGGATGCTTCAGAATTTACAAAATATACGCGCATGCCCATTAATCACGAGGAGACTTTTCAGCACCGGGAGCGCTCAGACCATCACACCGGTAAAAGTCACTTCCTCGGCACCAATATTCCACCAGTCTCATTCTTACCTTTTCCGCTCGAGTGCCCCCTTGCGGCCATGAGCAAAAATGCACAAATTAGCCGCATAACTGCATAAATCGAAGGGTTGGAAGCGTGTGAAAAGAAGTCACGACTTGTAGGTTATTAAATTTTAAATTACAGTACGTGGCAAGCCGAAAGAAACGTATGTACTCTGTATTGTTTTGAGGATGAAAGGCCGTGTGACCCACAATGTGCGGGAACACGAAATCTGCTGATAATACTGGCACTGCCGGCCTCCACATTCACTTTATTTTTGTCCATATTCAAGCGATATCACTTATGATGTAAGGTGGGGGGAGGGGATGGGGGGGGTGTTCCCATTCCATCTAGAACCGCCACTGGAGCCATCAATCCGAGCACCAGAAGTCCATTAATTAGCCAGTACCCTAAAACCCTTCAAGGATCCCAAGGGGGGAAATTCAGGTGTTATTGCAGGACATAGCCGATTATTTAAGAAATAACAATGACAAAAAATATATATATATTTAAAAGAAAGTAATAATTCCGATGATTGAATCTGAGTTTCCAACATGTTTTTTTGTTGTTGTTTAAATCAACGCGTCTGTTGACGTGTAAATTACGGTCAGCATTTCCAAGCAATTGACGTAAAAAGTAAAATCTTCTTTTTGACCGACGCGTCACACATTGAAACGACGCCAAAGGGAAAAAAAAAAATCATTTTTCAGCGCCGCCCCGTTGGCCTGTTTTCGAAATTGCTCAGTTTTTGGTCAAATGTCGGGGAAACGTTTTCGTAACGTCTTCTGCCACGCGAACTCACCCGGCCGTCCCAGCTGCTTGTTCCACTCCAGGAAGTTGATGGCGGCGCGGGCCGAGCGCTGGTTGGCCCACCAGTAGGGGATGCTGGGGAGCAGCTCGGCGTGTCGGGAAGCCACGTCGGCGTCGTACGAGAGCAGGACCTGACGACCCGACGACCACAGACGCCGCAGGGACCAGTCCGCTTCCTGCGCGGGGGACGCGACTACCTCGTTACGGGAACATCGCATAATCCAAAGCGGACCGCGCCTGAGCTCACCTGGCGCAGGCAGAGTTTGGACCCAAAGATCTTCTTGAGACTGCATATGAAGAAGTGATGCAGCGCGTCACTGACCCCTTCAAAGTGCCGGCAGGCCAGGATGACGACCTCCTTGGGGTGGGAGTCCAGCCAGGACGCCACGGACCACAGCGTGTCCTGATCGGGGGCGAGGACCGACAGCAACGGCAACGCGGTTTGACCTCGGTGCCGTAGCCGATGTTGGGGCCGGCGGGCGTGCGGCGGTGCTCACCATGACGGTGACGTGCGTGTACAAGATGTGCGTGAAGTACAACTCCGACGAACAGTCGCCCGGTTTGTGCGCCACCCGCAGGTCGAAGTACCGGATGCCCATCGACAGCTGGTCCTCGATGCACCGATCCTGTTTGCGAAAAAAAAAAAAAAAAAAAAAAAAATCAGTATTCCGCTAAATGAGTCAAAGACGAGTAATTGGCGATGTCAGGGATATTTTTCAAAACAGTATCTTCAAATATTTTTCCAACAAAGATGGAGCCAAAGCTAGCGAGGCTGACCGCTATTCACACCCACAACTAGTTTATCGTAGTTCCCGGCCTACACAGCGCACCTGGTTATAAGGCTTAGTATACAGAAAGAATTTAAGGCTACCGCGGCGCTAGCGTAAGGGCGGCGCTAGCGTTAAACTCTTTCTGTGAACCGAGGCTTACGAGCAGGTGCGCTAGCGCCGCGGTGGCGTTAAATTCTTTCTGTGTACCGAGGCTTATAACCAGGTACGCTATGCTAGCGCCATGCTAATGCTAGCGCGGCAGTAGCATTAAACTCTGTACCGAGGCTTATAACCAGGTGCGCTAACTATAACGCTAGCGTTAAAGTCTTTCTGTGTATCGAGGCTTATAACCAGATGCGCTAATGCTAGCGCCACGGTAGCGTTAAACTCTTTATGTGTACCGAGGCTTATGAACAGGTGTGCTAACGCTGCGCTAACACTAGCACCGCGGTATCATTAAAGTCTTACTGTGTACTGAGTCTTATAACCAGGTGTGCTAATGCTAGCGCCGCGGTAGCATTAAACTCTGCGTACCAGGGCGCGGTAACACTAGCGCCGTGGTAGCCTTAAACTCTCTATGTACCGAGGCTTATAACCAGGTGCGCTAATGCTAGTGCCGGGGTAGCGTTACACTCTTTCTGTGTACCGAGGCTTATAACCAGGTGCACTAACGCTAGCGCCGCGGTAGCGTTAAATTCTGTGTACCAAGGCTTATAACCAGGAGTGCTAACGCTAGCACCGCACCACCGCATAAACCGCAGGGTTGAAAACGTGTGAAAAAAGGTTGCGGCTTGTAGGCCAGAAATGACAGAAATGTCATCCTTTCGGACCCACGCAGACGTACAAAGACTGCGTCGCCTTGTTGACCGGACAATCAAGTCGAAAGTCCTCCACAAATTGATCAACCGGGGAGGAGATAAACACGATTAGCGATTAGGTGACTTCGAACTTTGATTGTTGCAAAGTCGACTAGTCAATTAGTTTGACGACGGCAACGTACGGGTCGCTCAAAAGTCCTTCGTAAACGGGCCGATTGCAAGATCGGAGATCCCATGAACGCGCAATTTAGCGATGAGTCTACTTCAAGTTTTCAACGTCGATGCGGAGTTGCGAAACGGGACGTCGACTGGTCGATGAATTGATTCAACCCGTAGAAAGTCTGTTTTCAAATATACGGGCTGGAATTTACAAGTTGCGGGGAAAAATCACGTAAAGCACCTGCGTGGTGGCCCATTTAAAGACGGTGGGCCTGGTGAGGCAACAGCAAAGTCCGTCCAGGACCCTGAACAGGTCGGACTCGGACCGCACCAGGGGGGAGGTGATGTCCAAGCAGTAGCTCATTGTGTCGTGACTTCCTGGAAGATTATACACACAAAAACACACAAACGCTGAACAGCGAAAACTGGTTTACTGTCTCTAGTGATGTCACGCAAAAGGAATTTAGTTGTCTACAATCACTAAATCTTAAAGGACTCGGCATTTGGTCACGCCCCTCTTGTGTATGACATACACTAGAGTACTTTATGTTCAATAAAAAATATTAATCAGCTACATCATGCATGTGTGATTGCAGACATAATTTGTTATTTTTGAATTACATTAGAAAGATCTCATAGTTTACAGTTAGTTTGTCATCAAACATATAAAAAAATAGGAATACGTGGGTTATTTATTATTATTATTTTTTTTTAACGATTATAGATGATTGGGTGCGCTATTTGAAAGCGAATGATTTGGATTTAAAGAGACAGTACCGGGTATGGCCAAGTGGGTCAAAGGGACGTCCAAGAGCTCCTCCGGCAAATTGGACATCCAATCATCGCACCAGTGCTCCATGTCGGGAAGCTCCTCAAAGTCCAACGAAGGCGGAATGGCGTCGATGTCGAGAGCCTTTCCCCTCATTTCACGCTCGATGAATCGATCCGTTCGATTGTTTCATTCTGTCCCTTTAAGAGATCAGAGGTGGAAAAGTAAGCAGGAAGTACTCATTTGTAGCTTTCTTAGAGGAAGAAAAAAACAAAGCTAAATAACTCCAGGAGTTTGTTCGACAAGAAGTTTTGTCGCAGCGGAATCGTCCTCCTTACTAAACATCACTTTTGGAGTTTTGGGCTGGTCTCAATGCAACAGTGAGTTTTACTTCCTGGTCGGGCTGCGCATGCGCACTCAAAGTACCCAAGATGATAAAAAAGCCACAAGATAGTTCACTTACGGAGGACTCGCGAGCGTGCTAGCTGTCGTCATCGGGAAAGAAATTGTATTTATACAAATGTTAAGAGGTTTCTTTAAACAATATTTCTTTTAGTCTCAAAATAAATCATAACTTGAGTGAATACTATTCTTGTCCTTGGTATTTTTGTACATAAAAATCCAGTTTGGAAGGTGAGACCCCATGTTCCTCTTTTATCCACACGTTTGTTACTTTCTCGAAAGCTGTTAGAGATTTATGAAAAATAAAAATGCTCTTAACCAAAGATGTATAATTAGGCAGTACAGTACATTGTATTCGAAGAGATTACTCAATTTCCTTTTCTATTTATTTTGAAATGTACAGAATCGTATTTGACAATTAAAAAACAACATTGAGCATATCTGTACAAAGAAGAGGTCGTAAGAAAAATGATGAAATATAGATTTAAAAATGTAAAACAACACAAGTACTAGTTTGTGTAAATGTGGAACTGAAAACGTGATATTTTTATATACCAGCACCCGACTATTGTGTGTGTACATAATTGGCTTTGTTTCAAGTGCTTCCTCACACAAATGTGTTATATAATTCTTACATAATTATATTATAACTTATAGAGTGGCGGCACGGTGGTCTAAATTGCCCCTAGGTGTGATTGTGAGTGCGGCTGTTTGTCTCCAAGGGCCCTGTGATTGGCCGGCAACCAGTTCAGCGTGTACCCCGCCTCCTGCCCGTTGACAGCTGGGATAGCCACTAGCACTCCCCGGGACCCTAGTGAGGATAAGCAGCTTCAAAAATGGCTGAATGAATGGATAACTTCTGCAGTTGCACCACTGATTGGCTTTATGTCACCAAACCATCAGTAATAAAACCAAATAATGGTCATTACTGGTATATTCCCTCGCCTAACGTTCAGGGTGCGAGTCCAAATCCACCGGGTATCAAAATAAGCAAAATTTGCACTCTGGTTCTGCCCCCAACCTTCGAGAAGACCACACGTGCACACTTGCTTGACGTTTTTATTGGAAAGGCCCGTTTCCACAGGCGCAAGTTCATGCCCGTCACATTTCCCATGCACTAAAAAATAACAATAATAATAATTGTTCCTCACATACATATTTTGTGCTTATGTGTCTTTAACATGCGTACAGTAAGGCAAGGGGGTGAGCAGCCTACCAACCGCTGGCGCCAAATCCAGTTCTTTGTTGTAATAACATATTTACTACCTTTTCCCCATTCGCACCTGAGACCTTGTGATACTAATGATTGAAAAGGAGGGAAGGGGGGGGGGCGAATTGGACCCAATTTGGACATTTGCACTCGGGGTGTGCGCACTTTTGTTGTGACGAGGGGGCAGTAAGTTTACACTGCTCAGTGTGATTTTTTTTTTTTTTTGGGGGGGGGGGTCGTCCTATGAAAAAGTGCGAGGGGCGTACTCACAGTTGTGATACACCGAAGATGAGGAAACATAGCAAGCAAAGGTGGGAATTTATGAATCCGTGGCGCAGAACTTTTCCTGAATCTGAATTTTTGTGATGATATGCCGGTGGGCGGAAGGCAGCTTTTTTTTTTTTTTTTTGGGGGGGGGGGGGGCGAAACCCGTCGCGGATGACGCGTTATTGTGTGTCACAGCTTTGAAACGACATCGTTTCTCTCGCGGCGATGTCACATAGATTTGGGCCGGGAGGAAGAACCAAATCCTCCGGTTCTCGCTTCAGGACAGTCTTGAATCTTAAAATTGACGTACTTGTAGGACTGCGGACCTCGGATGGCACGCGTAACAATATTACAATATTACCTGCGTTGTTATTGCTTTGGTCACCTTTACAGGTATCGAAAAAAAAAAAATTGCATCGAAGTGGAGGACGGCGTGCGATGTGCGGCGAGTACTTCAAGTATTCCGGCGTGTTTTGTGCATTTCATGCTTTTTTTTTTTGTGTCGGAGGGTCTGGCGGTTCTCAGTGCAAGAGTTTGTCGTTGAGCGCCACGACGGTTCGCGCGAAGCGGCTCTCGGTGACGAAGTCCGCCGCCACGATGTTGAGGGCCCCCGGCCGGTCGCCGGGCGTCTGCTCCGCCAGCCACGTCAGCAGCGCCGGGTCGGCGGACGTCGCCAAGTCCTTCAGGGACTCGGTCGGGTGCGTGCAGATGTACTTCAGGTCCGCCGTCAGGTTGATTCCCGTGACGAAAAAACCTCCTGCAACAATAATTTTAAAAAATAAAAAAAGCGCTGGCCTCACAGTTCTGAGGTCCCGGGTTCAATCCTGTGTGGAGTTTGCATGTTCTCCCCGCGTCTGCGTGGGTTTTCTTTGGGTGGGCACTCCGGATTCCTCCCATATCCGAAAAACATGCGACATTAATTGGACACTCGAAATTGCCCATAGGTGTGATTGGTCGACTGAGTGTCTCGATGTGCCCTGCGATTGGCTGGCAAGCAGTTCAGGGTGTACCCCCCTTCGTGCCCGTTGACAGCTGGTATAGGCTCGAGCACAGCCCATGACCCTTGTGAGGATAAGCGGCTAAGAAAATGGATGGATATATTATGATGGGATTTTAGTGGGTGGCCTGCAATTGGCTGGCAACCAGTTCAGGGTGTACCCCACATCGGGCCCGTTGTCGGTTGGGATAGGCTCGAGCACTCTCCCGACCCTTGTGAGGATAAGCGGCTAAGAAAATGGATGGATGTATTATAATGGGATTTTAGTGGATGCCCTGCAATTAGTTGGCAACCAGTTGAGGGTGTACCCCGCCTCCTGCCCACTGACAGCTGGGATAGGCTCCAGCACTCCCTGCGACTCTTGTGAGGATAAGCGGCTGAGAAAATGGATGCATGTATTACAATGCGATTTTAGTGGGTGCCCTGCGATTGGATGGCAACCAGTTGAAGGTGTACTCCACCTCGTGCCTGTTGACAGCTGGGATAGGCTCCAGCAATCCCCGCGACCCTTGTGAGGATAAGCGGCTGAGAAAATGGATGCATGTATTACAATGGGATTTTAGTGGGTGCCCTGCGATTGGCTGTCAACCAGTTCAGGGTGTAACCCACCCGCTTCCTGCCCGTTGCTGGGATAGGCTCCAGCACTCCCTGCGACCCTTGTGAGGATAAGCGGCTGAGAAAATGGATGCATGTATTACAATGGGATTTTAGTGGGGGCCCTGCGATTGGCTGTCAACCAGTTCAGGGTGTAACCCACCCGCTTCCTGCCCGTTGACAGCTGGGATAGGCTCTAGCACTTCAGCGACCCTTGTGAGGATAAGCGGTTAAGAAAATGGATGGATGGATATATTACATTGGGATCCCTGCGATTGGCTGGCAAACAATTCAGGGTGTACTCCACCCGCCTCCTGCCCGTTGACAGCTGGGATAGGCTCCAGCACTCCCCGTAACACTTGTGAGGATAAGCAGCTAAGACGACGGATGGATGGATTTTAGCGGTTGCGTTGGGGTCTCACCCGGTCTCCCCCGTCGCTTCGTGAGCTCGAAGGCTTCAACGAGGGCCTCGGCTTTGCACTTGTTGGCCCACCAGTAAGGAATGTGAGGCCAAAGGTCGCGGTGGGCGGCGGCGACGGCGGGGTGCTCGTACGACACGATCACCTGGTAGCCCGACGACCACAACTTCCGGAGGGTTAGCGCTTCCTTTTCCTGAAAGGACAACAATCGGCACAATCGAAGCCGGGAGTTGCGTCAGGGGTGCTCTTTTCAAATTAATATGCAACTTTTTGTTTAAAAATGTCATGGATTTCTTGGATAAATGTTTTCTTTTTTTTCGGGAAAATGTTAACTTTACTCTGGTAGCAATGTAGCTTCTTTCACATATATTATTTTTCACATTTTTTTTCTTCAAACACTACTCCCAATTTTTGTCATTATCTAAAAATATACTGCAAGTATATGTACTTTTTTTATTTGAAATTATTCTGGAACCATTGCAATTTTTTTCGATTAACTTTCTTTTTTTAATAACTATTTTTGTAACATTACATAAATTTTTTAAAAAATGATTTGTTTTTTTTGTAAATTGTAACTTTACTCAGAAATAAGCAGGGTTTATTCTTGAGCAAAATGTATCCAATATTACATTATTTTTAATCAAAAATATGAAAAAATGTCTCGTCTTTATTGTAATATTACAACTGATTTTTACTAATGGAAAAAAGTAAATTTATTCTCATAGCATTTCAGCTCTTCTCAAAAATCTAATTGAATTTTTTTCTTGAAAATAAATAATTTTTCTTGGAAAAGTGCATCTATATTCTCAAACTGCTTTCTTTCAACATTAGCACTTTTTCAAAAAAAAGAAAAAAAAAAGAAAACCATACCCTAATTTATTATTATTATTATTTTATTTTATTTTCTCCATATATTGCAATTTCTTTGAAACCCCATAATAATAAACGATGAGTGTGAGAAAAGCGGGCGATACCATTTTGGGGCAGAGTTTGGAGGCGAAGACGTTCCGGATGGTGGCGAGCAGCAGCGCGTGCAGCTCGCGGCTGACGTCCAGGAAGTGGCTGAAGGACAGCACCAGCGCCTCCTTGGGGTGAGCGTCCAGCCACTGGCGGATCTCGCCCAGAACCGTCTGTCGGGTCAGAACCCAAAAGTTTTTTTAGCTTTTGCGTTTGACCCGTCCGTGAGGGGAACGTCGTACCTCCACGGTGAGCGTCGTGTAGACGCCGTGGTAGAAGTAGAGGTCGGCGGAGCTGTCGTCGGGCCTGTGCGCGATCCGCAGGTCGCAGTAGCGGACGCCGCAGTCCAGCTGCTGCGTCACCGACGACTCCTGCGACACGTACGCGGGGCCGGTACAGTCCACGGAACGGCGCCACATGCGGATTAGTACAGTAAATCGCTCCGCGTTACGTTCAAATGTAGTCGGGAAATTTTGAACCCTTGATCTTGTTTCTAGGTGCAAAATGAGGTCAATGGAAGAAAAAAAAAAAAATCAGGCATGGAATATCGTTATGTTTCTTGTAATATTTTGATGTCATTTTTTAAAATATGCAATTTTTTTCTTGAATTTTTTTCCCCCCAAAACATGAAACTTATTTCAGGGAAAAAAAAGTACTTTTAACACGACAAATCGGATTTTACTGCGTACATTCCTCGACGTCTGTGCGGCCTTCGCGCTGGAATATTGATCGTTTCGGCATCTTAATTGCTCTAAATGCACAATTGTCAAAAATAAATTTAAAAAAAATTAATTAAGCCGTCATTGCCAGATTACCAGCAACATTTTATTGCTCTCCAACTTCTCGCAATGTCTTTTTGTCTCAAAAGTATTCTGTAGTAGTCTGTTGTCATACTAATGCGGCTCCGACTACTAGAGACAAATTCAATTCAAAACCAGATTCTGATGAAAAATTGTACTTTTTCTTGATAAAATACAATAATGTGTTTTTTTATTTACATTTATTATTATGTTTATTTATTTTTTGCAGGAAAAAAAGGATACTTTTACCATTCAACAGTTTTCTTGAAAAAAAATATTTTTGTTGATCTGTAAAATCCTGTTTGATAAAATTGGATGTTATTCTCTTAACATTTATTCAAAAAATGTTTTTTTTGGGTCCATATCAACTACTTCTTTCCTGAAAATACCAAGGTTTTCTTTTTGATCTGAAACAATATAGATCTTTGGACCAGTATTGCACTTTTTAAAAATCAAAGTATTCCATAATTGTCATTATTAAATATTATGTATTGTGTAAATATATTTTTATATTCTGACATGTATATAATCATTGTTAAATGAACTTGAAGCAATTAAGTAAAAGTGATTGGAGTTGGACCACTTTCACAGAATTTTTAAACTCATTTTTAGAGCTTACAAATAACGTAATAACATAGTAATAAGATATGAATTCATGGTTATACAGTATACACATTAATAAAAATATTTTCATTTGGAAAAATGCCAAAAACTGAAGAAAACCACATTCTATCCAAATTCAGAATCATTGGAAGTGGACTCTTGTTGCACTTTAAATGGTTTTCCTTAAAACTCTTTGTACTATGTACATCATAATATATATTCGATTGTTAAAACATAAATACTCCATATTTCAACTTCCAAAATTACATCACTCTCCTCAAAATGACAAAAAAAAAAAATGGAGTTAGCCCGCTGTCGTTGTCTGCGGTTCATGTATTTTGTACCGGGTCAGTGCCGGGTTCTGGCACGCGGAACACGTGCGGGGGCGCACGGCAGCAAAACGATAACACAATTAAAAAAAATGAAAAAAAAAAAAAAAAAACGTGGCGGCGGGGCCGCTCGCGTCCATCCTACCTGCGTTACGGCCCACTTGTACACGAAGGGCCGGACGAGGGGCTTCATGAACCTGTCCAGTTTCTGCAGCATGTCGGGCTGCGCCGGGTCCACGGGGGATCGTCGGCTGCTGTCCAGACAGTACGTGATGGCGTTGTGGCTGCCTGCGAGGACAAGGAAGACGAGGAGGAAGCAGCGGCGGGTAAGGGCGCAGGTGGGGGGTACGAGCCACCCCGGACGCCACGTCGCGGCCTACCCGGGATGGCCAGGTGGCACAGCGGGGTGTCCCACAGGGCCGGCGGCACGCCACTCATCCAGCTGTCCGTGGGCAGATCCCCCAGGCTGGCGCTACGAGCCTCCATGCGGAAACATCCGCGCGGGGGGGGACGTCAAAACCGCGCGGCAAGCGGGAGACGGAGGCGCGACGACGAGGAAAGGGGGAGGCGGGTGCTCCGGGACGGCGGATGCTCGGAGGATGCGAGGGAGGCGGGCACGGAAGAGAGATGCGACGGGAGGGGGGGAGGAAGAGGAGGAGGGCCAGAAGCACGTTTGCGATTCTCACACCAGGATCGGGCGAAACAATTTTGGACGGCGATTACCATATACCGATATGATATGATATCTACAGGCTTCATTCACGCAGCAACACATAATTGTGAGCAGACCTTTCTTTCTGGTGCACCCGTCAAATCTGTCGACACTACAGTGGAGCGCCAACTACTGGCGAGGAGGACTTCGCGAGTACCCGACACCTTGAAAAAAGGCCCGGTATCGGTTCAGTACCGATACCTGTCCAACCCCTCGCCGAAAATATTAATCCTATCAAATTAAAAACTGGCTTACAAAAAAAATGGATCGATGGAAAAACTCGCTTCGCAATCATCCATCTGTTTTCTTTGCCGCTTATCCTCACGAGGGTCGCAGGGAGTGCTGGAGCCCATCCAGCAAACGGTGTCCATTTCGGGTGGGCAAGAGGCCCCCCGGGGATCGTGGAAAGTCCAACCATCCATCCATTTTCTTAGCCGCTTATCCTCACGAGGGTCGCGGGGAACGCTGGAGCCTATCCCAGCTGTCAACGGGCAGGAGGCGGGTGGGGTACACCCTGAGCTGGTTGCCAGCCAATCGCAGGGCACCCACTAAAATCCCATTATAATATATCCATCCATCCATTTTCTTAGCCGCTTATCCTCACGAGGGTCGCGGGGAACGCTGGAGCCTATCCCAGCTGTCAACGGGCAGGAGGCGGGGTACACCCTGAACCAGCCAATCGCACGGCACGTAGAGACAGACAATAGTCGAACTCACAATCACACCTTGGGGCAATTTAGAGTGTCCAATTACTGATGCATGTTTTTGGGACGTGGGAGGAAACCGGAGTGCCCATCCGGAGGAAACTCACGCAGGGACGGGTTGAACATGAAAACTCCACACAGGCGGGTCCAGGATTGTACCAGGGACCTCAGAACTGACAGGCCAACGCGTTAGCAGCTGAAATAATGTGGTTGCACAAGTGTGCACACCCCCTTCTGAGTGGGACAGTCACATTCAAACAAGAATCAGAACACACCCGCCACCATTTAGTGTTAAACACAAGACCTCAGAACTGTGAGGCCAACGTGTTACCAGCTGCTCCACCGTGCCGCCCTTCGCAGTCATCAATTTTATAATCCGAAATGTTTGTTTGTCACGTTTAGCTTCATTTCACAAGCAAAAAAAAAAATAAATAAATAAAAACAAGCTAAAAAACCCCAATGAATTTATTCCAAAGCAAAACGCACCGCAACAGCCCATCTCCAATCGCCAGCTAATTCAATTTAGTCGGAATTTATCGCAATCCCCCTCGCAAACGTCCAAAGGCAGCAGCCGCTTTCAATCGCTTTCATCCCCCAAAAAAATGTTTTGTACTCACTTTTTGTCTCCACCTCGACATGTCCGCTCTCGTGTCGAGAGTCCACGACAATGACGCGGAAAGAAGAAATGATACAAATGAAGACGTGAAGCCGCGTGACGACAGCCAATAGAAACTGCGCTGACTCGGGAGTTGCTCAACAGGTTCCGCTACCTGGAAATGAAAGGCAACACGACTTGGTTATTCTTCTTAAAATTTGATTCAATATCAAAATCGCTACCATTTAAAGAACGTATCACCGCATTCATTTGTTTCGCAGTTCCAAGCATGTTTTTTTTTCTTATTATTCTTGATAAAAAAAAAAAAAAAAAAAAACAACCTGCTTGGGTAAAAATTTTAAATGCTCATTCAATGTTTTTACTCTCATGACAGTTCTTAGGACCCGGGTTCAAGCGTCGGTCTCACACTTCTGAGGTCTCGGGTTCAATCCCTGACACGCCTGTGTGGCGTTTGTTCTCCCCGTGCCTACGTGGGTTTTCTCCGGGCACTCCGGTTTCCTCCCACATCCCAAAAAAGAAACATTAATTCGACACTCTAAATTGCCCATAGGTGTAATTGTGAGTGTGGCTGTTTGTGATTGGCTGGGAAACAGTTCGGGGTGTGCCCCGCCTCCTGCCCGTTGACAGCTGGGAGAGGCTCCAGCACTCCCCGCGAGCCTCGTGAGGATAAGCGGCAAAAGAAAATGGATGGATGGATGGAAGGACTTTCCTCGAGCCCAGGGGGCCGCTTGGCCACTAGAAAGGGACAACATTTGGTCCTCCCAGTCGGGGCAATGAACGGGTCAAGAGCGACATCTGCAGGCGACGGAGCGCCACAGCGGGCGCGCGTCTTCCTTTGTAAAACTGAACTGGACAGATATTTGGCACCCATTTGACCTTTCTTCAGGGATAAAAAAAGGCCCGGGCTCTTCGTTTTGCGCAGCTTTTTCCGCTTTTTTTTCATCTGTGGACCGCCTGATTTTGCCAGTTCCTTGGGTTCTGTTACTGCACGTGGACATCGCTTTATAGTGCGTGAATACGCCAGCGATTTGTAGCAGAGCTGCAGCATGTCTGATCCATCAAAGCCTAGTCGTGTTTTTGTTCGTGTTCTCAAAATTTGCCTCGTTTCATGCTTTCGGAGCTCGCCTCTAATCTAGTGTTTACGTGTCTCTGCCTTCTCGGACTGCTACGCTGTGTATGACCTTGATTTGGAATCAAACCATTCTTAATATCATGTCCTCGTTTCGGGGTCCTGAATTTGTGTCCGCCCCCGTGACAGCGGGTTTCAGTCTGCAAGGACCTGCCTGATCACACTGAACGGTCTCGCCCTCCCCGGAGGTGATGTGGACCCAGGACATATTTGCCTCGATCGTGGTTCAACTTCGCAGCCTACAAAAAGTCCACAATGGTGCGTATTTGGGTCGTCTTAACGGGAACAGTGACCCGTCACAACTGGTCTTCCTAAGCCGCGCCCGTCTGTCCTGGTTCGGGTTTGTTTATTGTCAGGTCTTGCCTGTTGTTGCGGGTTCACCCGTTAGCTCCTATTCAAATTTCCATAAAATTCACTACGCGCACCCTTGTGTTTGCGTTTAAGGAGAACCGATGAGAACGGAGAACTGGAACTGATTTATGTGTAGCAAACCTTCAAGGCTTATGAAATTGATCAACAATTCATAAAAATGTTTTTTCATTTTTGCTGTTACGCACAAAAAAAAAGTGACGCGGTTCCCCATAAGTCAAAAGTTGGATTTACAACACATGATCGAAAAACTTCCAGCGACGTTCCCGATTCCAAATTAATTATACTTTTATTTCATATGGTAATTGCTGCTTTTTTTTAATAACTTTACATTTTTTTCCAATCACTGTCTTGAAAAATACTTTTTTCTTGAAGAAAAAAACTCAAAAACGAGTTGAACTTTTTTCCTGAAACATTTTTTTTTAAATGTCTTCAACTTGTAGCATTAATTATAGCTTGTTTCCAATTGAATTCATTTATTTATGAAGAAAATTAGTTATTTCATTTTTTTATGTGACTTTATCCTCACGACATTTAAACATGTGGAATTGTTTTTATTCTCATATTTCATGACATTTTTTTTCTCAGAAAATGATTCTTTTTTTGGAAATATGACCATTTTTCTAAAAAAAAAAAAAAAATTTCCTCCGTTACCCGGCGTAGTAACCAGTTGAAAATATTTATTCATTACATAGTGCAGTGTAAAATAAACATCTACATTTTTATATAACCAAGTGAACGTATCAACGATGGCAACAAAACATCATCCGTACATGAGATTTGTACTTGCCTGCCCCGAACCGGACTAGAGATCCTGCATTAGGCCAGTTCTTCAGTCCCAGCTGGGCCTCAAGTCAAATTCCGCTGCAAAACTGCGCAGCATTGGAAGCATCTGGAAAGTATTCACAACGCTTCACGTTTTCCACATTTTCTTAGTACCTATTCTGAAATGAAAAACAAAAACAAAACAAACAAAAAAAAACACTTTTGTACACACAAGTTTCATACCGTTCAAAGTTTACAGTCAGTTAAACTTCTTGCTTTGAGAAGCACTTCAGTGGGTATGAAAAGTCGACACACCCTGTTGGAATGTCAGATTTTTGGGATACAAAAAAAAATCCTTTACAAACATTTAATGACCTAAAACTTATACATGTCATCCATCAATCCATCCTTTTTTTTGCTGCTTATCCTCACGAGGGTCGCAGGGAGTGCTGGAGCCTATCCCAGCTGTCAACGGGCAGGAGGGGGGGTACACCCTGGACCGGTCGCCAGCCAATCGCAGGGCACATAGAGACAAACAGCCGCACTCACAATCACACCTCGGGGCAATTTAGAGTGTCCAATTAATGTTGCACTCTTTTGGGGACGTGGGAGGAAACCGGAGAAAACCCACACAGGCACGGAGAGATCATGCAAACTCCACACAGGCGGGTCCGGGATTGAACCAGGGACCTCAGAACTGTGAGGCCAACGCTTTACCAGCTGAAATAATGTGGTTGCACAAGTGCGCACACCCCCTTCTAAGCGGGACAGTCACATTCAAACGAGAATCAGAACACAGCCGCCACCATTTAGTGTGCCTCCGATTAACCCAAAATAAATTCCAGCCTTCAAACCCGTAGACTTCAACTGACGTGGTAAGAAAAACAATGCAAGAAAAATGTAGTGCTTTCACACAACGTGTTTTCACTGTGAACTTGTACGGGTGGCCCCAAACTTCTTTTTTAAGCAGGACTGTAAATCTGCAAATATTGAAATGCCTTGCTCAGTACTTCGTCAATGCACCTTTGGCCGCAACGACGGCCAGAAGCCTTTTGGAGTGTGACGCCACGAGCTGGGCGCACCTCTCTTTGGACACCTTCACCCACTCCTCTTTGCAGAAAGTCTCCAGCTCCGTCAGGTCGGACGGGGCTTGCCGGTGAACGGCCGTTTTCACGTCCCTCCAGAGATCCTCGATGGGGTTCAGGTCCGGGCTGTTGCTGGGCCAGTCCAGGACGTTCACAAAGTTGTCCTCGAGCCACTTCTGCGGTATCTTGGCTTTGTGCTGCCGGTTGATGTCCTGCTGGAAGATGAACTCTCGCCCGAGTCTGAGCTCAAGAGCGCTCTGGAACAGGTTCGCATCCAGGATGTCTCGGTACACTTCCGCATTCCACTTCTCCTCAATCCGGACCAGTCTCCCAGTCCCCCCGGCTGAAAAACATCCCCACAGCCTGATGCTGCCGCCGTTTTCGTTCACACTCTGGACGCCGTCTGCTTGGCATCTTCCGTTGGCACCGACGAGTTCAATCTTAGTCTCCCCAGACCAGATAATTCTGTCTCTCACGGTCTGAGGGTCTTCCAGGTGCCTTTGGGCAAACTCCAGGCGAGCCGCCATGTGCCTCTTGCCAAGAGCTGGCTTCCGCGGGGCCGCGTTGACACCAGATGACGCCATTAACCCTTGACAGCTCGGTTTCATGGGGCGGCCGGATCGAGGGAGAGTCCTGGTGGTTCCAAACGTCTTCCATTTGCGGATGACGGCGCCCACTGTGCTCATCGGGACCTTTAAAGCGGCGGCGATTTTCCTGTACCCTTCCCCGGATCTGTGACTTGAGACGATTTTGTCTCGGAGTTCTACAGACAGTTCCTTGGACTTCATGCTCGATCTGACGCGCGCCGTTTCCCAATCACGTCCGACCTGTAGCGGTCCCTGAGCTCAATGGACAGGTGAGAAATTTTCAGACGGGATCTTGACTTGATTTGAATCGTAGGTTTGTACCATCAGAAAGCGGATGCGGTGGTCTAATACCGGGAAAACAATGAACACAACATCAGTTCCAAGATCACGACACAGTACGATGATGCATCTATAAAAAATTTTTATAACCACAAAGAAAACGCTTGCCAAAGAGAGCTCAGTTTCTACTGTAACTTTGGTCTATGCTGGGTTTTAGATCATCATTATCTGGTTTTGACCGAACAAGACAAGGGCAATGACGCTAAAGCTTTAGCCTGGACTGTCCCAGACTGCAGGCCATATCGCATTTTTACAAGATCTTTTTTTTTTTTTTTTTATGTCTGATAGAGGGTCAGTCAATGACTAAATGATTTAAGACTTCCTTTGAATCTCAAATATGGAAAATTAGGGGGTAAAAAACGACCATCTGGATTGGTTCTCTGTTCTCTGCTCTGAGATACTGAAAGCTTTTAGCTAACACCCATGCAGCACTGCATCCATCCATTTTCTTTGCCGCTTATCCTCACGAGGGTCGCGGGGAGTGCTGGAGCCTATCCCGGCTATCAACGGGCAGGAGGCGGGGTACACTCTGAACTGGTCGTCAGCCAATCGCAAGGCACATCGAGACAATCACACCTAGGGGCGATTTAGAGTGTCCAATTAATTTAGCATGTTTTCGGAATGTGGGAGGAAACCGGAGAGCCCGGAGGAAACCCACGCAGGCACGGGGAGAACATGCAAAATCCACACAGGCGGGGATCGAACTCGGGACCTCAGAACTGCGAGGCCAACGCTTTACCAGCTAACCACCGCCCGTGTAGCACTCCCTTACAAAAATACTGAATTTCTGGAGCGGTGGAAAGGGGAGGACATCAATTTCTTTTTATTATTTTATTATTTACTAATTACCTGTTTCCTCCCTTAAAACTGATAAAAGGACATAATCATACCTATATAATTTCACATTTTCATTTATCTAATTAAACAATGTTAATTAATCATAAATAAAGATGATATTAAAACATGAAAATGATTATTTTGTGGTTAAAAAAAAAACTATTTACGTCAACCTTGAACTGTTGATTAATTTCTTTTTTTCCCCCCGCCAATTGACTCCACAGCTTTCGAAATGTGGACCCTCAACACAGAAGTCTTCACACCCCTAAGTGAAAAGCTCCAGTACAGGAGTCTTAACCGAACCTTAAAATAGCAACAAACAAACAAAAAACACCAAAGCGAACACTTTGAACAGATATTACATAGTCGAATTTTAGCTAACCACAAAGTGCAATGTACATCGTTTCAAGAAGCAGGCAAGAACCGAGAGTAGCAAAATATGCAGAAAGTCACAAATGCTCACAAATCTGTAACAAAGGGGAACGGAGGACAACGCTTACTTGTGGGATGGAGTTAGCGAAATGGCGAGTGCAGCTCGGCTCACTTCGTTTGGACCATAGAGATGCACATACAGATGCCACATCCAATATGGCGACAGGGGCGAAATACATTGGTCAGGTCGCCATTTTTAGGACGTACGTCAAACCCGCTTGTTATTTTACGTTTAGTCGCCTGATGTCTTTAGATTTTTTTTTTTTACTTAAAAAAAACACATTTTACTTTACGGATATATGCGCTGTAATATTTTTAGGAGTTGAGGAATAACCCTGCAAAAAAATAAAAAATGCGTATAAAAGCTCCCCCTCGCGCCTTCCGATCCGGCGTCTTACGTCATCGTGCGTGCCCAGGAAGTTAGCTGCGCTCACACTTGCAAGAAGGCGACAAGCTAACAACAAAACACTCGTGGAACATTTCGCCAGGCTGAGACCGATTTCTTTGCTACGATGCCTTACGCCAACCAACCCACGGTAAAAATCACGGAACTTACCGACGAGAATGTCAAATTTGTCATCGAGAATACCGATTTGGCGGTGGCCAATTCCATTCGACGCGTTTTCATGTCGGAGGTGCCGACCGTCGCGATCGACTGGATCCAGATCGATGCGAACTCGTCAGTGCTGCACGACGAGTTCATCGCGCACAGAGTCGGCCTCATCCCGCTCACCAGCGACGACATTGTGGAAAAAATGCAGTACTCCAGGGACTGCACCTGCGACGAGTTCTGCCCGGAGTGCTCCGTTGAGTTAACGTTGGATGTGCGTTGCACCGACGAAAAGACGCGCAACGTCACCTCACGCGACTTGTTGTCCAACAACCACAGAGTCATCCCGGTGACGTCCAGGAGTCGCGACAACGATCCCAACGACTACGCCGAACGAAATGAAATTTTGCTGGTCAAGCTCCGGAAAGGCCAGGAACTGCGACTGAGGGCTTACGCCAAGAAAGGGTTCGGCAAGGAGCACGCCAAGTGGAACCCGACAGCGGGTGTTGCGTTCGAGTACGACCCGGACAACGCCCTGAGGCACACGGTCTACCCCCGGCCCGAGGAATGGCCCAAGAGTGAATATTCCGAAATCGAAGAGGATGAGGTGCAGGCTCCCTACGACCCCAATGGGAAGCCGGAAAGGTTCTACTACAACGTGGAGTCTTGCGGTTCCCTCCGACCCGAGACCATTGTCATGTCCGCGTTGGCCGTCCTCAAGAAGAAGCTGAGCGACCTGCAGACGCAGCTCAACCACGAAATCCAGAGCGATGTCCTCACCATCAACTGAAGAAAGTCTCCAGAAGAAATGTGCCCTTCAGGGACCTGGACACTGATCATGGACATTCTTTTCTGCAGTTAAGTGTACTACACTGTCAATGACATCGTTGATGAATATTTTGTTCACTTGCTATTACATTTTAAGTACATTGTAATAAAAAAAAATACACAATTTCTACTGCAAATGTTTTTGCATTACGTGCAAAACTACACCATGAGCTAATAAATGTGCACAATTTAGACAGTTGCCACCCAAGGTAGTGTGTTGGGTTAAAAAAAAAAAAAAATCAATTCAAAATGACTCAATTGCGCCACAATTTAGTGCTTCAAGGGCATATTTTGAGAAATATGTCATGTTTGAGGCTAAGCCAGAGTAGCACGAGTAGAGAGGCAATCGCAAGTGTTGGAAATATGAAAAAATAAATGTAGATTTTCACCTCCAAACTAAAATTATAATCATGAATGTTTGCAAGATCAACTCATTACATTTCCCCCAGTAAATCAATGGATTGCAAATAAATTTTGCAATTACATCACACGCAGAAGGAAATGGATAGAAAACCAAAAATCATTTCAAAAATGAATTTAATATTTTTTAAAAAAATGTAACAATTGAGTAAATTGAATCACATGCTTGTCACGTAGAGTGTCAGCGTTCTAACAAAATCCAAAACTCGATTTTGACTTATCAAATCAGCAAGGAGACAAGAGCGAACGGTGCGAAAACGTGACAACGGCATCATCGTAACTCCGAAGATTTTAGTGTTCTCTGGCGATGTGACGTGCTGTTACCGTAGCAACGGCGAGCCGACCAGCAGTTTACATCATTTCTAATTCTAGCTATTGTTTTTGTTCAAGGCAACAATTTTTTACTAAACAAAAAAAAGAAAAATCAACATTTGAGGCAACTGTTCCCCTGCACCTTCGCAGATTTTTAGGGGGTGACCGAGTCTCTAATTGACTATTCAGTTTTGTGCTGAGGCCAAAGTCCGATGTAGTATTGCTCTGCCGCCAGCCTTTAGCAATTACAGCAGATTTCTTATCATTTGTGGCAGGGATTTGAACCCTCCACCCCACAAATAGCCAGAGAATACTGTATTGGTGTTGATGTGTGTCTTTAATGGGTGTGGCCTAGTGAGTGATGTCACAAGCTGGAGTAAAAAGATCTTGAAAGTCGTTCCATGTTGCATTTTGTCAACGCTCGACGTCCAGTTGTGCAATGAGAAAGGAGGTGGAGCCGTTCAGTAAAAAGTTGCGCAGAGTGCGAACGTGGCGCTAAACAGTCAAGGCCAATCCAGGCGGCGCTTGCCAGTCTGCCGTCACCTTCGTACGCAGTGTGAGGCGGCGCCCAGCGGCTGTCTCCCGCGGCCGGCGCCGCCCCCCCGCCGGCCGACGTCCGGGTGGGGCGGCCCGCCCTGGCGCCGGTGCCTCCCTTTGGCTTCGGGTTCCGAGTCGCTGAGCTCCAGGTCGGGACAGTAGCCGTCGCTGTCGTGGCACAATCGTGTGTTGTTGGCGGAGACCGGCTTGGGCCACAGTTTCTCCTTGCGGGCGAGCTTGTCCGAGGCCCGCATGTCCTCAGTGGTCCGCACCAAATTCATGGTGGCTTCCTTGAAGGACCTGCCGAAGTGTTCGATGGCCGACTTGCCGAACGCGCCTTTGTCCGGCGGTTGCGTGGGCGCGTCGGCCTCGCCGGGCGTCTGGCACGAGCTGTCTTTCTGCGCGACCATTTTGTCCGACAGGCCGTTTTTGGAGGCGCGCTCTTGCTCCGGTTTGCCATTTGACGAGTGGCCGCGGAGGGTGGAGTGCAGGCCCAGCGGCTTCCCCGTCAGAGGCTTCGCCGCCGTGGGCTTGCCCGCCACCCGTCCATTGGCGCGTTCCTCCCGCTGGACGTGCCCGTGGAGCTGCGGCTTGCCCTGGCCCGGGCCCTCGATGACGCGGTCAGACAGGTTTCTGCTATTGTCCGGGCACAGAGGCCCGTTGGCTGATTTGGATGCGGTGTGACAGTTTCCCAGGCCGGAGGCTTTGGGCATTTTCAGCTTCAGCGTGATCCTCGGAGGAGGCCGGAACAGAAGACTCTCCACTGGCAACGAAGCCGCGAGGCCTTGAGACACACAAAAACGCACAAATGTCTTTTCTCTTTCTTCGGCGATTTACAGTCTCAGCGTTAAAAAAGGGTGCAGAATAAGCAGAGCGATGAGCGGCTGACCGGCGGAAATGTCCTGGCTCGTGAGGCTGACGTGCAGGTTGAACATCTGCTCCTGGGCTTTGCTCTGCAGCAGCTTCAGCTTCTCTCGCCGACTCACCATGTAGCACAAGTTCCTCACCTGCAGCAACGCGTGACAAACAAGCCAACTTTCTGCGTCGATTCAACATATAACCGAAGAAGTTCAAGTTAAAAAAAATACATTTATAAAAACTAACGATTTTATCTCCATTTTAACAACTTCAAATTCACCTATTTTTTTGTAAAAGCTCAAATTTTTAACTAAAATGTATAATCTCATTTCGTTAGAAAAAAAAATAATTAAAAAATATACTTTCAAACACCAAATTCATTTTTAGGTACCGTAATTCCCAGCCTACAGAGCGCGCCTAGTTATAAGCCTCTCCCAGTACATTTGTAAAGGAAATACCATTTGGTACATACGTACGCCGCAGCTGCGTGAAAGACGAAAGTGCCAACATTGAAACCCGCATTGACTAATGCGAGCTCCACCGTGCTAACAGGGCGGTTAAAAAAAAAAAAAAAGAAACATACCGGTAAAAATTACTGAGATACGGCAGTAACACGCAAGTGCAGCGCTAGTAGGGCCGGACCGGTAAAAGTCACTTCCTCGGCACATATAATCCACCAGTCTCACTTTCATCTTTTCCGCTCGAGCGCCCCTTTGCGGCCATTAAAAAAAAAAAGCACAAATTAGCCGCATCACCGCATAAACGGCGGGGTTGAAAGCGTGTGAAAAAAGTCGCGGCTTATAGGCCAAAAATTACGGTACATTTGATTCAAATCTTGAGCAATTTTACAGGTTTTGAAAAAAAAAAAAAAAAAAGTTATAAAATTTAAAAATGCTTTAAAAATTCCAATTTGGAAATTAAATTAAAATGAAACATGAGGATATAATGTAAAAAGTATGAAAAATATTCAACCTAATTTATTTTTGAAAAATTAACATTGTAAAAATCACTAAGATTTTTTTTAAAAACTGGAAGTGTTTTGTTTTCTAGTTCTGCCACATGATGGTAAAAGAGTGCGTTGAGGCAAGAACAAATTGCACTGACCCTCTCCAAGTCCTGTCGCAGGTGCATGAACATGCGCATTCGCGTGTGGATGCTGTCCTGGTGCGGCTGCAGAACCAGGTTCTCCTCGTCTTCCTTGGGTGCCAGCAGGGCCTTGTTGAAGTTGCTCTTCCTCTTAACCTTCCAGTACTGGTAGACAAAGTCCACCAGGCGCGGCGAGAGGCCCACGGCCCGCGACACCTCCTCCGGCCGCACCAGCGCGTAGAACTCCTCCTCCAGCTCCAGCAGCCGCTGCGCCCGGAGGCCCACCTTGGCCGAGTCGGAGGGCGGCGGCTTGGCGCGTGCCGGGCTCAGGCCCGTTTCGCCCGCCGCTTTGGGCTTGCTGTGCTTGAGGCAGTACGACTTGAACTTGACCTCGTCGCCCTCGTCCAGGATGGTCTTCATCTCCAGGCTGTGCTCGAAGGCGCACGTCACGTGGAAGGGTGTGGTGCAGTTCTTCACCGAGCACTGTGGAGAGGGAAGAGCAGAGGCAGTTGGTGAGCAAGTACCCTCATTTCCGGGCTATAAACCGCAATTTTTTTCCACAGGCTTTCAAGGCTGTGGCTTACGCAGTGATGCGGCTAATTTGTGCATTTTTTTTCCCTAACAGCCGTAAGTGGGCACTTGAGCGGGAAAAAGTAAGAGTGAGACTGGTGGAATATACGTGACGAGGAAGTGACTTTTCCCGGTCCGGTCCTGTTAGCGCGACGCTAGCGTGTTACTGCCATGTCTCAGTGATTTTTACCAGTATGTTTTTTTTGTTTTTTTTTTTTATAACCGGCCCTGGTAGTGCAGCGCTAGCGTTAGCATTAGCGCGGCGCGAGCGTTAGCGTGGTGGCGCTAGCATTAAAGTCTCTGTCTACCGTCTTTCTTTGTAAATATCTCATTTTTCAAAGTCGGTTTCAATGTGGGCACTTGCGGCTTTTACACGTCTGCGGTCTGTGTGTACCAAATGGTATTTCCTTTCCAATTGTACTGGGTTAGGCTTATAACCAGGTGCGCTCTGTCCGGGAATTACGGTAGTAGTCATAGTACTACATAAAGGTGAATTAACAAACCAAAATACGAGAATGACCTTATGCAGTACAGCGGTTAGCCATCTTTTCTCACAATCGCGACACTCTACTACCTACTGCAATGCATACTATTTATACCATGTAAATACACTGTTCAAGTATGAGGTACCTAAATTTGTCTGACTTCCGTGTTGCCATTTCTCTCTCTCAAAATTAACGTGACAAGACAAGATTCACCGCCTAATCTTAATCTTACACTGAAAAGATGTGCTCATCTGAAATCCAATGGAATGCAACACCACCATCTGCAGGGATCTGTTAGTCATTACAGGACTTTACAAACCCGCCTGGTCACGAGTGCCTAAAGGCAAATTCTGGTGGTTTGGATTAACGATGTATCCAATAGGTCATGCCATATGTACTGTACCTTGACAATGTGATGTCAATCCTCTCTCAGTTAATGTTTTTTTGACAAGATTTTTAATCAGGCAATTTAGAATTTTCATGGGGGCTGCCATTTTGCCAAGTCACATGACCTACGTGCGCGGATGTGACGTAATAGGTGCGGCAAAGGTTCGGTTACGTTGGGGAAAAAACTGTGGCCGGCGCTGATTTTTCGGATTTATCCTCATCTGATGACGAAATAGCAGTATCGGTTGATCGGGAAGACGGAGGAATACTTCCACACAGATTTGAACCTGTGGCTGTAAATAATGTAGAATTTTCGAATGGTTCTTCGGACGGGAATGACGCAAGTCTGATCACTCGGCCGGTGCGGCCAACATTAAGTGCGCAAACAAAGGTTCAGTTCGATTCGTACAGAATCATGGATTTTATAGAGTTTTTTCTTTTTTGTGGAGTTTTGTCCGTCCACTCCAGTTTCCGGTCCTTAAAAGATTGTTTTCCGACTGGGCAGAACGTGCCACTAAACATTCCCCGGATTATTTCTATGCGAATTTATGGCAAAATTTCGCGATAAAGCCAGCTATTTTACCGGGTCCGATCGTGTTGGTACTGCATGTGAAGACACTACAAACAAACAAAATTTCTTTGTTGCGGCACTTAACACGTCACATCCGCGCACCTAAGGTCATATGACTCGCCAAACTGGCGGCACCCATGAAAATTCGTAGTTGCCGATAAAAAAATCTTCTAAAAACATTAACGTCACGTTGTCAAGGTACAGTAAATATGACATGACCTATTTGACACATCGTTAATCCAAACCACCGGAATTTTCCATTCAGGGTGTGCCTAATGAACTGAACTTGCAGCCTAACCTGGATGCAGGCACCAGTCTTGATCTTGCACACGCTGCAGATGAGCGACCAGCGGCTGGGCGGGATGTGGGACACTTTGGTGATGGGCTCCATCCTCTCGGGGCACGCGATGCTGACCTGGATGCAGCGAAGCGAAAGAGGCTGAGCTGGCAGCTGGCAATCAGGCGGGACCTTTCATTTATTGACTTTTTACTTCTGGGATCCACAGGGCGCAGCTAACGTGCGCCCACTTGGTGCCGGCGCGGGTCGCCTTCATGGCGCCGCCCTTCTTGGGACACAGGAGGCACTGCGGGTCGATGCCGAGCACACACGTGCGGCACAGCCAGTTGCCGACGGGCACTTTGACGATCCCGTAACAGGCCTGGGGAGAAAAGTAAACGCGCCGTCCTTGACACGAGAGCTGCGCCGTGACCGCGGCTGTGTTCGGAATCGCGCTCTCACCGCACCGGAGTAACTGATGTAAGTGAGATCGGCATTTTGTGTATGCTGGCGTTAAGCTCCCAGACTTTCTGGTTGGATGAAGATTTTGACGCCAAGATATACAATAAGTTTTAATAAGCGTTAATAAACCCAATAACTACAACCGGGGTGTTGAGTTGTATTTATAATCCTTTGTTTCTATGCCAGTCAATCAAAATACGTCCGTCCGTGAAACTGATTTGTGGGGCAAAAATGGAGTCGGAACTGCTGCGTTGGGCTGAAAAAAATAACGATTAAACAACTTTCAGCGAAGAAAAATATATCTTCAGTCGTTTAACCTCACTTCGGGAATAAGAACGAATGATTCCAAACGGAGCGAACGTCGAGTCAACCTTTCGACAGCTACCTGGTGCACGCAGATGTTGCATTTGTCGCAGAAAACCATGTCGTTGCCTTCCTCGCTGTCGGGCGAGCGGCACACGTCGCACACCACGTCCTCGTCGTACTCGATGCCCAGGCCCTCCACCGTCTCCATGGCGTGCCTCATGTTGTCGTGGCACTGGCCCTCCAGCGCCTCCATGGTGCGCTCCATCGTCAGCTCGTCCACCGGGTCCTCACCTGGATGGCACAAACGCAGGCGCCCCGCAGGCTGTAAAAAGCAGGTTGAAAGTGACAGCTGGTGCCATAAGCCCTTCCTGGGGGAGTGGGGAAAGTGGGTGGCACGCGCGCATTATCCTAGACCTATTTTACTGGCAAAAAAAAAAAAATACTACTAACATAAATTTCAATCTCATTTATGAATCCACGACTTTTATCATTTACCTGCTAATGCTTGTACTGAGTATCAAGCATAAATTGTAGTGGATTGATACAAAAATCTGCATTTCCTAAAAGGATAGCATTTGCAATTAGGATGCTAGCGATTAACATCCATCCATTTTCATAGCTGCTTATCCTCACAAGGGTCACGGGGAGTGCTGGAGCCTATCGCAGATGTCAACGGGCAGGAGAAAGGGGACACCCTCAACTGGTTTCCAGCCATTCGCAGGGCACGTCGAGACAAACAACCGCACTGACAATCACACCTAGGGGCAATTTAGAGTGTCCGATTAATGTCGCATGTTTTTGGGATGTGGGAGGAAACCGGAGTGCCCACTCGGAGAAAACCCACGCAGGCACGAGGAGATCATGCAAACTCCACAAAGGCGGGTCCGGGATTGAACCCAGGACCTCATAACTGTGAGGCCAACGCTTTCCAGCTGAACCTCCGTGCCGCCAGCGATTAACATTTTAGGTAAAATAAACTACCAACAGTACCTCGGTCTATCTTTGCATCAACTCATTTTTGTGGTCAAGTAAACCATTTTTTAAGCTGTACTGCGGTGCCGCTCACCCATGCAGAGCAGCTGGTTGTTGAGGGCCCGCAGCCAGTACAGGTCGACGTCGTCCAGGTCGTAGCGACACATGGCCTCCGCCAGCTCCCTGATGTTGATGAAGCCCGGCTCTGTGGACTCCTGCCCGGAGCACTCGATGTACTTCTTCTGGTGGCCGTACAGAATCTCCTTGGACTTCTCCGCGATAATCCTGAACATAAAAATCACGACAAATGTGATGTCCGGCTGTCAAAGCAGTACAGCGCGGTACGCATAGTCGGGTCCGCCGCGTGTTTTCAATGGCGGGTGTCCGGGGTGACGTCACGGACAGGGGATGCGGCTAATATGGCGACCGCTTGGATGTCGAATGTGACTTCCGCAACTTTGCGCATGGATGACGCGCTCCCTGCTCATATTTATTTTTTCGTGTAGACATTGAAGTGAATAATGCTATATGTATTTTTCATTTCAATATCTATTTTAAAATGTTTATAGGCAAGACACTTGACCTTTAAAGGCATACAATCATTACATTGATAATATAATTTGTATGCTAATTGCACTTAATAAAACCAGTTCATATCTTCACATTCTATTTCATTAGGCTTTATCATGTTATTTACTCAAAATGTTTTTTTCTTGACTAAAAACAAACAAAACGTAACATAATCTAACTCTTAAATCAGAGTACCACAATTTTGTTTTGCGACGGCATCACCTGTACCTGACTGACGCCTGCGGGATTGTGTCCGGGCTCGCCAGAACCTGAACCCCTTTCTCCCACTCCTGCTTCCAGGTGTCAGCCAGCAGGTAGTAATCCTCAGTCGGGATGTGGTGGGAGTCGGGCAGCTTCATGGCGCTGATCAGGTCTTTTCGGAAGACCTGCGACACGGGACAAGAGGTTCGGATACCGGGTGGGCACCGCGGTCGGGAGGGGGACTCACTTCAGCCGGTTTCTTCGGATCGGCGGCGGGGGTGCCCAGTTTGCTCCCATACTTGTTGGAACAGAATGAGGTTGAGGGACCTAGATGGGGGGGGGGGGGGGGGGGTTGATTAAGCTACATGCAGAAAAAAGGAAGTACTTTTTTTTTCCCCCCCATCGGGCAGTGCTGTGCATGTGACGTGGGCCCGGCGACTCACTCTCATTGTCAGAAGTGTCGCTGCTGCTGGAGGTCCTGATACGTTTCATCCTGTCACATCCTGAGGACAAGATAGAATTGGCGTGAGGCCTACGACTAGTAACACAGCTCACATTTGCCGTCGGATAGTCACAAGAAATTCTCGAGATTAAGCTTTAAAGGGAAACTCCGGTGGTTTGGAGCAACAATGTATCCAATAAGTCATGTAACATGTACTGTATCTTGCCAATGTAATGTTAATCTTCTCTCGTTTAATGGTGATTTGAGAAGATTTTTACCGACAATTACAAATTTTCAGGGGCGCTGCCATCTTGGCGAGTCACATGAGCTACGTGCACGGATGTGACGTATTACGTGCCGTAGCAGAAATGGGAATGACGCGAAGTCTGACGAGCTAGCCCCGGCGAGCAACTCATTCCCATCCAAATATTCAACATTAATTACAGCTACAGGTTCAAATCTGTATGGAAGTATTCCTCCGTCTTCCCGATCAACCGATACTGCTATTTCTTCATCAGATGAGGATAAATCCGAGAAATCAGCGCTGGGCCTAAATGGTGTCCCGTGTAAACGAGCCTTTGGTCCGGCACGTAATACGTCACATCCACGCACGTAGCTTCATGTGGTGGCCTCCCTAAAAATTCGGAATTGTCGATAAAAATCTTCTCAAACCACCATTAAATGAGAGGATTAACATTACATTGTCAAGATACAGTAGATATTACATGATCTATTGGATAAGTTGTTGATGTAAACCACAGGAATTTCCCTTTAAGTTTTGAATGACTCCAAAGTAACTGGGGAAAAAAAAAAAAAAATCATACAAGTTGAATGAAGTGTTTACTTAGTTGGTTCAAAAGCATGATAAAGTGCACTAGTGGCTGTGACTATCCTTGTCTACTTGCACAGACATTACAATACGTCCTGACGTACGACGGTAAGATGTTATTAAATGAAATTGCCAACTTACTTCCACGCGGAGCAGTGCATTCAACTGCAATAACATTACTCCGTGTGAAAAACGGCCCCTGAGAAGTCTCGAGTGAGACAATTTGCATCAATCTTCCTTTGTAAACCAATTGATGAAGTATTTGCAGCCTGACATGTAAACAGGTGAGACTTGTAAAGTCATGGAGCACAAGTCAAAGTCAAGTCTTCCTGAAGTTTTAGCCAAGCATGTCCAAATTCCAGGCGGGACGGAGGCTCAGCTGGAAAGCGTCGGTCTCATACTTCTGAAGTCTCGGGTTCAATCCCTGACACGCCTGTGTGGAGTTTGCATGTTCTCGCCTTGCCTCCGTGGGTTTTTTTTCCGGGCACTCTGGTTTCCTCCCACATCCCACAAACACGTAACAATAATTGGACACTCTAAATTGCCCCTAGGTGTAATTGTGAGTACGGCTGTTTGTCTCGATGTGCCCTGCGATTAGCTGGGAACCAGTTCAGGGTGTACACCGCCTCCTGCCCGCTAACAGCTGGGATAGGCTCCAGCACTCCCTGTCCACCCAAGCTTGTAAGGATAAGTGGCTAAGAAAATGGATGGATGTCCCACTTCCTAAAATTGCTGACGTAATTCACAACATCTGGCTCCTGCGACGACTCTCGGTACTCACCATAGAGGTCCAGTTGAAAAGCATGCTAATGGCTTCCTCCGATGAACATTCAACTGCTGAGGTTCATCCCTGAGAATAAGAGAAAGGACAAGTTAGCTCAATCTTCTCTGGTTGTTTTCATGATCATCATTAGCACTCATGCTTTTGGCGTCTACCGTATTGAGCAGACAATAATTCATTGGATTGGTCTTTTTTTTTTTTTTTTAAACCTTTCCAGTGAAACTATTTTTCATTTCAGGCTCTTTGGCTATCACCACTTTTCTCATAACACATTAACGCTACATGTGTCAGTAGCGTTGTTTAAACAGGAGAGGGGGGACATGCCTGGCATTCCGCATGAAGGGTGCATGTGGTTGTTTAAGTTCATGCTACACACGTAAACATCCATTTTTCATAGCACGTATCATCACTGGGGTCGCGGGTGAGCTGGAGCCGAGGCCATCTGATCTTGTCCCCGTTCAATCAGAGGGCAGCGAGGTGTGATTGGTTTAGTACGTTTAATTTAATGGTCCACATATGTAGATATCATCGCCTTTCAAATGATCCAACATGATAATTTATTGCAAATCATTTAAGCCCAGTTTGATAACCGCTGATTTAGTTGTGAACGAAGTTTAGGCCTACCCCAGACAGCATGACAGGGCTGAAAGCGACAACACTGGACACTCACTGAAAAAAATAATCGCTGCAAAACAGGCAACAGAACTTTTTGGTTAAACCGATCTGTAGTCTACTGCTGATTACTACAGATGGGGGGGGGGGGGGGTAAAAAACGCCTTTTTCCCCCCCGATGAAAGTAGTCTACTTTCTTTTAGCAGATTCGGTCCTTATGCAATCACAAAACTCAATATTTTGTAGTTCTTAATATATCAGTTAAAAATGCTCTAAAACGGCTGGCAATGTGGGGAATTCTGATTTGAAGGGCTGGCAGTGAATGGGTTAAACACAGGCCACCGTAGTTTACCTCAACTTTTACTTGAGGAATTGAATTACTTCAACTCTTAAACGAGTACCTGTATTAATACTCAAGTACTGATTATGTGGACTCCAGATATCTCTTGTGTTTTATTGGTATTGAAAATATAAATAGCATGTGAAGGAGCTGCTGAGGAAACAAGCTAACCGGGCGCAGTGGTTGCCGGATGTGACGTCACAGCCATGGGAACCCGTTGTGAAAAAGATGGGAAAGGATTTTGTTTACCTTAACCCACTTGTGTCGCGATTAATCTACTTCAACCGTGGAATTACTTTCTACCCCACGCGAGGGTGTTAGTGGAAAAATAAAGACGAAAAAAAAAGTAACTCGACGACGCCTAGGAAGCGGGAGAAGACGAGGGCCAAATCAAACATGGGCGCCACCAGCACCGCACCGACATGTCACTTCCTTACAGTGGAGCCTTTAAAACGAGGGAGACGGTGCCGTAGGGGGGTGGGGTGGGGGACGAGAGCAACTAAACGTCCGTAGTGCGGTCAAACGACGAGGAAAGCGATCAAATGGGTTAATAAAACAAAACAAACAAAGCTTCTTTAAAAAACGCAGGGCAACCATGTACGGAGGGGGCAAATATTGGTAGTCGAGACAGGAAACACACGAGCGTATTGTCCACGCTGCCACCATTTTACCTTCAAGTCTAGGTCCGCTTTATCCCGACCGTACGCCGTCCAGCGTCAAACACAGCATATGGCCACAAAATGAAAAGTATTAGTGCGTGGGAATGGGTTAAATTGAAGGTTTCTTTCTTTTCTTTTTTTTTTTTTGGAGGGGGGTTCTCCTCCCGGGCTTGCAGTCAGTCGGCCCACCAACACGACACAACAGCGCTATTGTACCGCGTGACCCGCCGGGTCCTAAGCCCCGCCGGGTTCGCCTCAATACCCCGCGAGTGCGTTCGATTTGGACGCCCGGGTGAGGATTTGGAACGGGTGGACACTCGACCCGAATTAAAGCGGCAACAGTTTTATACAGCGAATGTGAAGCCAAATGAATAGTAAACTTAATCGTAAAAAGAGACGGATTAAAATCATATTGAAAACAAACCACAGCCGAAGTTTTGGGTACTGATCAATGCAAAGGTCCACTCGTTTTACTTGAAAAAAAAAAAAAAACTCATTCTAAATCTTCACCGATACCTGTGTGACTATTTTTTTTTTGTGGGGACGGGGCGGAATATAGCACCACTTAAAAACAAAAACAAAGACAGGATAGCGCATGTACATGAACGGTATGTCGATTGGTTGAAGCCGCCATCTTGGTACTCCCAAAACGTGTGGAGGACATGATTTGCAGGTTGGATTATGGTGGGGGCTTTTCCTCAAAGTTTGGCATGGAGAATTAAAACTGGTCGTGTGAGCTTGACATTTTTTTTCAGTTCTGGTAACATGAAGGATTTTTAATTCGACTTGGTAAGACAAAAAAGGCGAAGTGCAAAGGAAAGACATAGAACACCGTGACGAGCAAGAATCCGTGTTTATTACCTTGGGTCCGATTTCCGTGACATGCTAACTTTTCCCAAAATACGCTGTGAAGCACTACCATCATAACGTAGCAAAAAACTAAGCTTTTTTTTTTGTCATAAAAACATTACATTTTAAGTCAATCAGTTAGATGTATTTTTGGAAATAAGGACTCGCAATGGGCAAATACATGCTAAACGCATTGTTCATTTGTTGTCTCTGCGACGTCCTATTTCAGACAGAAAATTAAACTTGTTTCCTCGCATTTGAAAATCAAATTCAATTTGCAGACTTCAGTATTATGAAATTCATTAAAAAATTTAACAGAAAATGTGTTTTATTGTTAATCCAAATATTGACATCGCTTTTTTGCAAAAAAACATCGGCCTATAAAGGTGAGAGTGAACAACGATAAACGAAACTTGGTGTTCAAGTGAATTAAGCTCATCAGAAAAGCTTTAACAGTGTCAAAGTAAATCTTTCTAATTTACCTGTGGAATATTTTCTCACAGCCACGAAACTGGGGATTATTGCACAGGTCGGCATGGTTGTTTTGGGAGTATCAAGATGCCGGATGGCGACATCAGTTTTGGTGGCCAATGAGCCATCCAGTCTTGTTTTTTTTTTTTTTAGATCAGTGCTTCACACAGGCCTGAGGGCAACCCATGGTCCTTGGTGACCATTGGATTACAATGTAAAAAGTGGTCATGTATAGCAAATCAAATACAAGCATTTTTTTCAATCAATCCATTGCATATGTTGTCATAAAGCGTAAAGGTCGCAGTCCATTCATCCCATCTGGAAGCAACGAGATCATCACACACAGATGGGAGTAATGAACAGCATATGAAACGATGTTAGGCGGAAGTGAAAGTTGCCAAGTGTGCTTCGCCGCTGCAACGTGGACGGGAGGAAGTCGCCATTGTTGTGACAGACTCCCACGGATCATTTTGCACTCAATCATCATTATCATCTTTACTTTTGCCGAGTACGCGTGTCAAAAACGCACCAGGAATTTGTTTCCGGTAGTTGGAGCCGCTCGGGTACGAAAATGCGCGCAAAGAGGCAAACCACACCGATGATATAAATGTATATTTTTACTGAAAAACATACAGCTTCGAACATCAATGCTATACAAAAACACTCAATTAAGGATATAAAACCCGTTGTACAAAAAAGACTGATCACATGATGGTCTCTATGCATCTATCCATTTTCTTTGCCGCTTATCCTCACGAGGAGCGCTGGAGCCTATCCCGGCTTTCGACGGGCAGGAGGCGGGGTACACCCTGAACTGGTTGCCAGCCAATCGCAGGGAACATCGGGACAAACAGCCGCACTCGCAATCACACCTACGGGCAATTTAGAGTGTGGAGTGGTACACACGACCGCCTTTGGTGCGGGCAGCGTGGGATCGATTCCCGCTCGGTGATGGCGTCGATAGGTGCCCCGCGAGTGACTGGCGACCAGTTCAGGGTGTAGTCTTCCTTTCGCCCGAAGCTAGCTGGGATAGGCTTTAGCTTCCCCCGTGACCCTTGTGAGGATAAGCGGCTTGGATAATGGATGAATGAATAGATGGCTATATATAAACAGCATTCATATTAATTTCTGAGTAAACAAAGGTGCGCTCTGTCGTACACTCACGTATAGTACACACAGGACAATCTTTATACATAAATATGAGGCATTCTTGTGCTCACGATGTTTCCGGCAGTGAATGGAACACACTTTTGGAGCTACACGTTCACATTTTGACAGAAGCAAGCATTAAAAAGAATAAATAGAAATTAAATAAATCTGCACGAGCACACGACGTTGACAAGCGGTGGCAAATTAACTGCAAATATACGATGATTGTAGTTAAAATCGATTTTTCAGGTATCTATACTTGACTTTTTACTTTTACTCCCTAAGTTTGACACATCCGACATCAGGGTTGAGCTGACTAATCGACGCATCGACATTCTATTATGATTTATCAGCAATTACGTGTTGTGGCATTGACAACAAGACAGATGGCTCGCTGAAATCGACGGACGGTCGGTCGGTACAGAAAACTAGCCAGCGTGGCTCAAAAATGTTGAAATATTTGACGAAAAAATGAGACTGGTAGCACGGCCGCGTGTAAAAAAAAAAAAAAAAAAAAAGCTCAACTCTATTCTCAAGTACATGTACAGTATATGAAAAGTACACATGCTATGAACGCCCAAATAAAAAGGTACCCACAATCGCTAACTGAATAAGTCAATTTTACACATTTTGTTAGTCAGTTAGCAAAGCTATGGCAACGCATTACAGTATTTCCTCGTAATATGTACATTCACAATCATTTTGACTTTTGTACTTCAGTACAGCTCAGCATCGGTGGACTAGTCGTACGTGCTATTGTCTTTCATGCAGGTGGTGAGGGTTCGATTCCCGGCCAGCGCCCTCCCATGTTTAAAAAAAACAAAACAAAAAAACATGCTAGTTGCTCACTGTGGTGACCCCAAAAGTCACAATGTGTGTACAGAGTTGCATTATGACTTCTAACTTTTCACGTTGTCATTTTTTTAAGTAAGTATTTGTATGGAAGTAAATTAGTGCCACCAGGATTTGAATTTGAAATGCCACCGAAAACAGGATTTGAATTTGAAATGTAAAGTGATCACATTTCCAATAGTTGCGACAATTCGCTGTCTGATATTCAACCGTCTGTGCCACCAGGCAGGGTTATTTCAGGTCAGAACCAAACAGCCAGCCAATCCAGTGACGTTTTCTTAGTATGTGACGTCACGTGACTTAGAAAGCGTAACTGTGATTGGCTGGGTGTTCAGTTCTGCCATGAATTAACCCTGCCTGGTAGCCCAGACGGTGAATTTCAGACAGCGGATTGTAGCAACTATTGAAAATGTGATCACTTTACATTTCAAATTCAAATCCTGGTGGCACTAATTTACTTTCTAATACAGTAAAGCCTCGGTTTTCGAACGTCCCTGTTTTCGAACAAATCGGTTTTCGAACGAAAATTTCAAGATTTTTGCTTTTGTTATCAAACGAAAAGCGGTACTCGAGCGCCCCCGACAAACCAGGCCAGCTGACCCACGACACGCCGAAAAAACCCGGAAATAACATAATGCGTGCGGCGCAAGCAGCTGAACCACACACGACGCATTTTCTTACCGTCTATTCGAACGCCCCCCGAAACAACCTGGAAATGACATAACGCGCACGGCGCAATCAGCACATTTTTGTTATTCTTTCTAACGCAGCTTCTGTATATGGACGTGTCCCGGTAGTGACTGTTGTTTTTCTTCTTATTGCGGACTACCGTATGAACCCCCAATCATGGCTCCAAAGAAGGAAAGTTGCTCGGTTTAGTTATTCTGCACTTTTGTTCATAAAAAAAGTTTACAAGTCTGGGGGCCGAGTCGCTACAGATACGGCGATGCGCTCCCAGCCTAGCGTACTCTACGACTAGAGCATACATTTTAAGCAAAAAAGAAATATATTTCATAAATTATTTTATTGTATAAAGTATTCAAACTATACGTGTATTCCTACTACGCAGTTTATTATTAGGAATAGCTAAGAAAAATGCTTTAAAAAGCCTAATTTTTTTTAGGCTCGGAACGCATTATTTCTTTTTCCATTCATTGTAATGGGAAACACCGATTCGGTTTTCGAACAAACCACCTCTCGAACCGTTTTCTGGAACGGATTGAGGTCGAGAACCGAGGCATCACTGTATCTGTATTATTATGTATTTATGTATGGTGTGTGAGCACTTTTTCCACTTGCGATGTCTTTCGCTGACAAACAGCAAATGGACAGCATGAGAGTGAATCCGACTTTTGCATTGCGAGAGTAAAATGACAAGATAGGGCAGGCGCGATGTACATTTAAAGATACTTCACGTCAGGTCATAGACAATCCAGCTGGTGGTTAACCCATCTGGTGTGTTTACACCCGGGGTTTAATTATGAAAGCAGCAGCAGCAGGACTGGATGGTGTGTGGATCACACTGATTGTAGCAGTGAAAATAAACAAAAACAAAAAAAAAACCCCCACCCCTAAAAAAAAAAAAAAAAAAAAAAAAAAAAGCAAAAGAGTGTCCAATTATGTATGGACCCGACTCCTCACAAGCCCATCTGCATGTCGGCAAAGTTGAAGAAGTTGTCCACGTCGCGAGAAGATGTGTTCTTGTTGTCCGAGACGAAAACCTGCAGGGAAATAAAGAGACGGACGATCATTATATCATTGTTAGACTCAGCGATGCCTTAAGATATAAATTTAATCCGTTCCATGCCCCCCCCCCCCCCCCCCCGGAATTCAGAAACCCTTGTCTCTCAAATCATCTTTCCACAGCCAAATGAATGGAAATGCCATTAATCCGTTACACCCCCCAACCCCTCCAGAACAAGTACCGTAATTTCTCGTAAATAATGCGCAAATTTTTCCCAAAATATTTTCAAAAAGTTACTATCCCGCATTATATTTAGGTATGGATGAAAAATAAAAAAACACAATCACATTGTATAGTTGTATACAGGTACATAGAGTGTTAAAAAAAAGGAATACAGATACATTTCAATATGATATTCAATGTCTTATGTTACACATTTATATTTATTACGGTAATGTGCGCTGCCAACCTGAACTCTATGACCTCCTCGGGGAGATTGCATTTTATGATCGTTAGCGTAGCATTTTTGTTGCTACTGCACCAAAGGTCAGAAACGACTGCCCGTGAGTTTGCTTTCACTTAAAGACAAAAAATGTCGACTACAACGGCTAGTTGTGCAGCTAGCTGCTTTTAAAAGAAATGTGTCATGACGCCGCCAACCCGGAAGTAGCGCCGCAGTCCGAAACAACGGTAGCTCGCCTCAATGGCTTCAGGTGCGTATAAAAACAACGTGAGGGATTCTGTTCTGACAATTACAAGCGTGTCCTGTGGCCTGTCCCGAGATTATATTACAGCTATATCGGCACGTGCACAATGATTATTGTACAGACAATTCATGCACAAACCCAACAAAATATATACACAGATAATTCCCAATATTTTGAACAGATGGGTAGCAGCAAATTGGTGGTGCGCGTTGTACATAGGTAGAAGTGTTTTCCTGATTTTTTTAGGTTAACTTTGGGGGTGCGCGTTATACTTCAGGACGCATTATACTCGAGAAATTATGGTGCGACTTTTGTAATGTTTTTTTAAGAACAAAAAGAGTAATCAAGTGTTCTACGGTCAACTGGGCCGACCTCCACAGTCAGTAGTTTTCTAACATCTTTTGCAACCCTAGTGCTGGCTCAAGGGAGGAAAGAGCGGCGCACACCTTGGTGCCGCTGAACACCTCGCCGGCTAAGTTCTTGCAGGCTTCCACCACGCCGTCACCGTTCAGCTCCAGGGCAATGACGGGACCTTCGCAATAAACACACAGCAAGTCACAAACTTGGCAAAGTATACCTTATACTATATTACATTTCAACTTTTGACCTGACCTATATGTTTATAAAAAAAAAAAAAAAAAAAAAAAGAGCTGCATAAGCATACGTTTGCCCGCCCTTAAGGTAGACACACTTACCGTGATTTCTGATGTATAAGACGGACCCCCCGCAAAAAAATAAATTCAAGAGTCAATAGTGTGCATCAGCCATAGGTATAGGGGAAAATGAAAAAAAAAAAAAAATCACATTTCATAAATGTATGCCACCATCTAGAAGTTATGAATACTCTGTACATTTTAATTCCAACATGCCACCGCCACCTAGAGGTTAAAGAAAGTTGTAGTCTGAAGTTTCATTCCAATATGACACGGGTACATATCACTGCATATATGAACACTTGCTCATAAGTTTAAATAGCCAGGTAAAATTTTAATTTTTTTTTAAAACGACCAATGACTCAACAACAAACATGTATCTCTTTATGATTATGTTTTGTTTGGCGATAACGCTTTGATGAAATGCTTGACAGTTTAGTTTGTATTCGATTAAAATACAATTAAATGCGTTTCAACTGCACCTTCATGTTTTCTTTAAAGACTTGTAATTATCTTAAAGATTATGTTCTGCCTGGGGTATCAAACATACGAGCACAGATGTGTTTTCTCGTTTACTAAATAAAAGTAGGGCTGTGAAATACAAAGTAAGAAAAAGGAAACATTTTCAAAAAGCATTACATGCTCAAAAAAAGTGTTTAACTTCAGAATAATGCTTTGAAAATACTAACAAGATACAGATAATACTTCATGTTTTGATCATATGGGTAAAACCCAAACCGTGTATTGTAAAATTGGATCATATATAGTGAGGGGTATGCAGAATTTTGAGGTCAACTTTGTGGGTGCGTATTATACAAGGGAAATTACAGTAATTTATTTTTGGGCAACACCTAAAATGCCGTGGGAGGCCGAATCTGAGCCTCGGGTTTGACAGAAGCGATTTAAAGCAAGAAATGCGACCTTTGCCGATCCACTCCACGAGATCCTCAGCGTCGTTCTGGAAGACGCGCTTGACGTCCTCGGGGCGCATTGACACCTCTTTCGTCTGGATCAGCACGAAGCCTTTGCCGGTCGCCTACGTTGGGGGGAGCAACATTGCGGTGAGCTTCATGGAAACGTCTGGCACGCGAAGAAGTGAGCGAGGACAGAAGCGAGAACGGAATGTACACACGAGCACGGTAAGACAAATTTCGAGCTCGCCGTTGATCCGGCCTTCATGATGAGTCACGCATATTTTGCCAGCAACGCAAGTCTGAATTGAATCTTTCAACAAGAACACGTGTACAGTATGATCATGATGATTCCCCCCCCCCCATCAACATTCGTTGTTAACAAAACTACAGTCGTCAAAATAAAATAATTCATTTTATTTTTACATAATCTAAAAAAAAACACACAAAAAAACCACCCTACAACCGCCTGATGATAGCTGGGATAGGCTCCAGGACTTCCATGACCCTTGTGAGGATAAGCAGCGAAGAAAATGGATTACACAGATGGATGATTTGGATAATAGTATTTATGCTTTTTTTTATTTAATATTTCTGGCATAAATGAACCTCAGCCCGTTTTTGGGTAAGGTACCTGATTTGGTCATGAAAGAAGATCCAATCGATTTTTTTTTTTGACATCTCAAGTTCCTCATTGGATTTTTAAAAAATGTAACCATTATGTATTCATTTATAAAATCTATTCAATAATGACTGACTCACAGAAACCCTTTAGTGGTAAATATTTTTTACATCATTACCGTAATTTCCGGACTATAAGCGCAAATTTTTTTCCCCACACGTTTTCAACCCTGCGGCTTATGCGGTTATGCGGCTAATTTGTGCATTTTTTCCAGCGGCCCCAAGGGGGCACTCGAGCGTAAAAGGTAAGAGTGAGACCGGTGGAATATATGTGCTGAGAAAGTGATTTTTACCGGTATGTTTTTCCGGCCCTGTTAGCGCTGTGCTAGCATTAGTGCTGTACTAGCATGTTGCTGCTGTGGTACTGCCGCGTCTCAGTGATTTTTACCTTTATGTTTTTTTTTTACCTGGCCCTGTTAGCGTTGTGCTAGCGTGTTGCTGCTGTGGTACTGCCGCGTCTCAGTGATTTTACCACTATGTTTTTTTCAACTGGGCCTGTTAGAGCTGTGCTAGCGTGTTGCTGATGTGTTACTTCCGCGTCACAGGCACTGTTTGGAAAGGAAAGCTAAGGTATATAGTCAAAATTTTGAAAACTCTTTCTGTGTACCGTCTTTCTTTATAAATATCGTTTCAATGTGGGCACATGTGGCTTTTAATCAGGTGCGGCTTCTGTATTTACAAAATAGTTTTTCCTTTAAAAATGTACTCGGTGAGGCTTATAATCAGGTGCGCTCTATAGTCCGGAAATTATGGTAATTTCCCACAGATTTTTTTTGAAAAATATTTTAATACATTTTAAGTACTTTCAGTTGTAGTTATCCATTTTCTATACTGCTTATCCTCACTAGATTTTCTTTCTTTCTTAAGACTCGAATCATATACCTTTACTGTGTTAAAAAAAACATATTTGGTAAGTGAAGATAATAAGAAGAGGCTTGAACGAGAGCGCTCCTCACCTCGTCGATCATTTTGCGAGCGTTCGCCGTGGTGTACTCTCCGGCGAAGAACACAAACAGGCAGGACTCTTCGCTGTCCTTGCGTCGGCCTCCTTTGGTCAGAGGCACGATGCTGCGAGCCTCGTCCGCCCAAACGCGGACCGACTTGAAGTCCGTGTCGGCGCCGGGGGCGGGCACAGAGTCCAGCACGACGGCGCTTTCGGGCAGCAGGCTCCAGTTGGTCTCGCCGGCCACGGGCGTGAAGTCGTGAATGTTGCTCCAGTTGTTGTTGAAGATGCTCAGGCCGGCGTCCTTGAAGTGGAAGGCCAGCTCGGGGTAGTAGTACTGAAAGCAGCCAAACTTCATGCCCGTGGACGACTCGATGATGGGCTGAGTGGCGCAGCACAGGAACACCTGTGGGCAAAACGCGTTAGTTTCTACAAACAAAACAAAAAAAATTTTTTACAAACAGTGAATATAAGAACTCAACACACCCCAAATGATCTTGGTGGAATTTTTTTAAATCACAAAAATCTGTCACGTAATGACATCGAACGATGTCTCTTGTCACCTTTTCTCCATTTACCCAAAAAGCTCGTTTTCTTCATGTCTCTCTTGCTCAACTGCGTGTTTGCGCTTAACCTGGTGTTCTACTGCCCCTAGCGGTCACAAGAAGTCAATGCATGTCCAAGCCCAATACAAAATCATTCAAGCAATAATTTCACTTTCAGTTTTTTTAACTGTATGATGTTTTTTCCTTTAAAAAAAAAACAATTCAACTCACTAAATAAATTACACAGAAATTTATGCATTTCAACAGTGATTGTGAGTTCACCACGCAGGCTCCCTCTAGTGGTCTAGAATAGAATCACCATTTCCATGCAGTTCAATTGTATTTAGCTGCACTCACAATCACACCTATGGGCAATTTAGAGTGTCCGATTAATGTCGCATGTTTTTGGGATGTGGGAGGAAACCGGAGTGCCCACCCGGAGGAAACCCACACTGGCACGGGGAGAACATGCAAACTCGGGCGGGTCCGGGATTGAACCCGAGGACCTCGGAACTGTGAGGCCGACGCTTTCTGGCTGATCCACCGTTCCGCCCGTTTTTAAACATTTAAGTACCATTTCCATTGAACTTTTATGTGCAATCCTACTGAGTTGAATCGATACATATGTACTTTCACGTTTAAATGTTCCTATATTTAAGCGCAAGGTTGATGTTGTGCATAATGTTAAAGCCGTTTATAACTCCGAAACAAGAAAATCGAACATCACCTCCATCTTTTTACAGTCGCGCGTGCGGAATTGCTGGCACGCCACCACGCAGCGGATGTCTTTGCAGTCCCGGAAGAAGACGCTGCCCTTGACGGGGCCCAGGACGATCCGGCAGTTGACGCAGTCGTCGACGGTGACGGCCGCCGCGTGGTCGAACACGTAGATGTCGCAGTCGTGGCAGTCCTGGATGACAAACTGTTGGCCGTTGAGCTTCCCGGGGAGGCGGCCCGCCGTCACGCCTTTGAGGCCCGTCAGCATGTAGTCTTTGGGATCCACCTGGGAAAAGAAAAATATACCAGGACTTTGTACAATTACAATGGATATCATTTAGTCATGCATTTTGTTATGTGGTTTTGAATTAAAAAAACAGCTCTGTATTGTATAACGACATAAAATTGTGAAACACCGCTAAGTCACGGTCAGCGACATTGCTAATCTTTAAGAACCTTTTTTAAAATTGTAAAAAAAAAAAAGGCAAAAGAAGGTTTCCAACTAAGCAAAAATATTCAGCGTCAGTGTGATAACATGCCTGTGAATATTGGTGTATGCTATGTTTCGATCTGTTAAAGTAGCAGATTTTCTAAGGTTTATAATAATCATAACATTTATACAATATCCCGTTAGCCCACCCAAAACCCAATAATTCTCATAAAAATGACATAGAACTTGCAGACATAATAATAAATTATAATCAATCAGGGACATTTTTGTGTTCTTTTTTTAATTATTATTTTTGTGGTCTAATGTGTTATGATAAAACAAAAAAATGAACTGGCCTGGGCAACAACAACAACAACAAAAAAGATGGTGGATCTTTATCTCCATCAATTTTTGGGGAAAAAAAATCAAAACCTAAAACAAAATATTTTTTCATGTTTAAAAATATTATGAGATAAAGGATCAAAATTTAATGATGGAAAAATGTCTCCTTTCTATACAATCATTGGATTGTGTCCCTTAAAAAAAACTCTTGAAATTATTATTTCTATATATGGAAGCAATACTGACATTGTTTAGTTTAACTGAGTGATTCTCAACTGGTGGTTCATGACACAAAAGTGGGCCAATGTTCAGATAGTAGTAGATAGATAGTAAATAAAAATTATTCATGTTCAGAATTTTTTTTCAGTCCAGTCCAGAGACGTACTGAGTTCCCACATGACAACCTTTGGGTCACTGTTTTAACAGACAATTTAAGTGTCTTTTAAATCCTATAAAACGTAACAAACAGTATAGAACATAGAATTAAAATATCACCTGAATTTATTCGAGCAAATAAAAAATATATACATATTCCTTTATAAATGGAAGGTTATGCCATTTCAGGACAGGCACCAACCCGGAAATCGAACTGTCGGTCAGGATAAATGCGGTGTAGCAACGTGCATTTTGTAATCACATAACGGGATTAAAACAGGTTAGGTGGAGTGACAGAGAGAGGCCGATGGCTGGAGTGGAAAAGTCACAACCTGGTGAGCAAGAAAACTGATGACTCAAATTCACCTGCTGGATACGAGATGCGGGCAAAGATAAAATGTGCGAAAATGTGACGCTAACACGCATCCCCGTAGCGCTTCCCATTTGCAAAATCTAAAAAAAAATAAAGTGTCACGCTTCCAATCATCACAAGGACAAGAAACAATCAAATTATAATTATGATTATTGCCCGTGACTCAAGATTCGAAAAGCAAGTGTCGCGGCGACGCGCAGTCGCGACGAAAATTGTGCGGAACCTTTTCTCGCTTGTCCCAGCTGTACAGCTTCGGTGCCGCCTCGTCCGTGTTGTTGCCAAGGGGAACCGCGTTGCTCGTCGTCGTAGTTTCCACCGTCGTCGTGGTCGGCGTCCGCTCGTCCTTTTCCGACGACTTTCGCTTGGATTTTTTCGAGAAGAAGCACCCCATTTTTGAATACCTCTTGTTTTTTGTATGTTTTAAGGGACTTTACAGGTAAGTATCGTGTGTCACGAGATTGCGTGACGTTTAGTTGACAACGATTACCCACCCACCCAAGTACCGTTTCCCCTTCTGGGTTTCTCGACCAATCAGCGCAGAGGAGAGTGATACAGCAGCCAATTATAGCGCTCAATCTCGTAGCGATGGGTGTGGCGTTTGTGATGAGTTCAGAGACCACTTGAAAAGATAGTAAAATTTTACCACCATGGTTTTGATTTTTTTTCAAAATAATTTAAAAACAAAACAAGAAATACTTAATTTTAATATAAGAACATGAGTGTTATCACAAACATCTTTATAATGCAAATAAATAGTTGTATGGTTGATATTCACACAGTTGGACGATATTAACCAGGGTTGAATTAGAAATTTCTTATTTACCATTGACAGCAAATGCACCTGCACTTACACGTCGGTCACGCCTCCCCGAGTGTTTCCTTCATATCCAAAAAGAAAATGTGAAAATAAACAATTAGTATTGTCAAATAATCAAAGTCATGTGCGGTCAAACATTGATGAAATCCCGTCATGTTAAGAATGCAAAAAATGTCCAACAACAACAGGTTAACCTTGCAATTTAAGATGCTTGTTGGTTCTAATAATAGGTAATCCACTCCTTGATGTGAAGGATATTTTCTAATCATGACCTATAGGACTCGTTCACCTACGTCATAGAATCACGTGACTTTTGTTTACATCGCCATATTGCCGGTCTAACAAAGCATTGTTCAATGTTGAGTCAGTTGTAGAAGACAGGAAAATATGTCTTATGGCACGACGCCGAGAGTCTTCGCCGATACAGTTAGACCGGGGGTGTCAAACTCATTTTTGTCACGGGCCACGTTGTAGTTACAGTTTCCCTCAGAGGGCCGTTATGACTGAAACCATAAAAATCTTTAATTGCCTCATCATATTTACCCATCAAATTTATGTAATAGTTTTGGAATCAGAAATCAAGGATAATTGTTTTTTCAACTATTGTTGGTATTTGGTAACGTAAAAATCTTAATGTTTTCATTTATGATATGACAATTTGAAATTTTTGTACACAAAAACAAGAACAACAAACAAGAATCATGGAAGTTGACACACATGATTTGCCTTTGCGGGCCACATAGAATCATGTGGTGGGCCGGCTCTGGCCCCCCGGGCCTTGAGTTTGACACCTGCGCGTCAGACATTTAGAAGGTGAAAATAAATGAAGGTATGTGGAAAAATTAGACAAGCTCGGCATAGAGGACCCGTATTTAATGCCGAAGTCGATGTTTTCGCCGAGAAGAAATTGGACTGTTAATTTGCTTCCGCTTGTCTTGGTCAACTGGATCTACACGTGGATCTGGCGAGTAAGTCGTCGAGATTTACACGGAAAAGTTTGAAAGCGTAGAAAAGTCTGGACGAATGCTTTGTTGCTGGATCTGTTCTCATCAGTCATAAATCCCACATAGTGACGCTTTTGACGGCTCGTGAACGCGGAAGCGTGTTTGGCCACACGTTAACCTTTGCCGGAATCCATTGATCTTTCCAGCGAGTATTCAATACAAATACCAATATTTCAATAAATGACCGCTGGTTTTACACAAACTCACATTCATTAACTATGATTAAAAAAAAAGGGAACGTACACGGAAGCGATTACGGCCACACTTTAAACTTCGGTAAACTTCAGACGTTTGTTTTGTTTTTCTTTTAAATACGCATTGTTCTCAAATGAGCCAGTTTGGGATTATAAATACTTTTTGTTAATTTGAGATTGAGAAGAATAATTCCTACCTGAAATAAAGCGATCGCTACACAGGCGTGTGCGTATCCATCACGTTTAATTTCCGAAATCCATCGATATTTTCTGGTCTTTTCAGCTGGTATTCCATAGATCTCGGTCGGGTATTGTGAATATTCTCCTCCGGCCGGTTCAATGTCGGGCAGCTCTGTTTGACCGGCAACGTGGCGCCGTGAAAACGGTGACGTCGCGTGCGCGAGTTCTATTTCCCTGCGCAAACATACAACCACAACCCCTTCCAGATGCTATTAAACTTTCACATTAGTCAAATAAAGGTGTGAACAATCGGAGGAAGGAAGCATTTCTGTATTTCATTACGCATACAGGATGGCTTACAGCAAAAAAAAAAAAAATGCATCATGTGTGCCATCATTTTCTTAAATCAAGGTCAGACACGAGCAACATCAGCGAACGTTAGTCGAAATAGAAGCCAGATGAAGCTAAAGTATGGGTTGAGCTTTTTTTCTTCTTCTTCTTCTCCTTCTTTTTTCCTTATCCACGGACTGTGGTTGGACGGGATTGTATGTGGGGTATGCGAGCCTGCCTGGCTTTTCCCGTAAAACCGAGCGGCGGCGGTGATTCGAGCCCCATAAAACCAAATAGTCACCAGAACAAATTGAATCATGCAAATCTATTTGAATTAGATATTGTAATATTAGTTTTATGTGTCAACTTTCTTGCACAAACACTCTCCTTCATCATTATCTTTTTTTGCAAATCATGAAGCCATCCAACCATTCATTTTCTTTGCCCGCTTATCCTCACGAGGGTCGCGGGGAGTGCTGGAGTCTATCCCAGCTGTCAACTGGCAGGAGGCGGGGTTACACCCTGAACTGGTTGTCAGCCAATCACAGGGCACAACGAGACAAACAGCCGCACTCAAAATCACACCTAGGGGCAATTTAGTGTCCAATTAATGTTGCATGTTTTTGGGAGGTGGGAGGAAACCGGAGCGCCGGGAGGAAACCCACGCAGGCACCTGGAGAACATGCAAACTCCACACAGGCGGGGCCGGGATTGAACCCGAGTCCTCAGAACTGTGAGGCCAACGCTTCAGCAGCTGAGCGACGGTGCCACCGCAAACCATATAAACAGTTTTAAATTTTTAACCCAAAATTACTTCAGTAGTATGTTAAATTCATTCATTTATGCATCCTTTGAAAATGCAAAAATAAAAACTTGTGTTGTGCATGGGGGTTTGGGGGGGATGGTTCTCTTTTGAATTGAAGCTTTTGAGTGAAATGTTGTCATACTCAATATTTCAAAACATTTCCACAAGAGGTATTTATTTTTACAGTGCGAACACGCCACATCGTTTTATGTTAGTGTGCTCTTGAAACCTGAAAACCGTTGTTGGGTCTTCACAGGTGCATCGGTCTCATTTCAGTATCGTCAGCGGACCAAATTAGCAACACGCGCAAATAGTAGCGAATGTGTCCCCCCCCCTACCGGCCTGTCCTGGCCCACGTGCCGTATGTTTCACACCTCTCCCTAACCATGATGGTTACATTTTCTCGTCTTTCTTTCCCGACTTTTTGCAGGGGACAAAGTCCATGGTGCGAGTTTCCTCTTTTTTTTTTTTTTTTTTGTTGAAACACGGACTGGATTGCGAAATTATCAAAATAATTAAAAAAAAAAAAAAAAAAAAAAGTTCATGAGTCAGTTGCCCAGGGGCGTCACATTCAGTACCGGCAAGCGCGGCTCTACCCCCTCAACCCCACCCCCTCCACGCACACACACATGCACGCGCACTATTGCACTTTGTGTACTGTGCCTTTAAGTGCGCGAGATTTTTGCAGAGCGGCGCGTGGCTGCGCGTCAAGCGGGTTCTCGGTGCGCGCTCTCCCGCAGTGACATGGCGTAAAGACGGCGGCGTGCGCGCGCGTACGTCCTCCTCCCAGCGCCATGGACGCAACCGTCACGACCACCACCACCACGACGACGACGACGACGATGATGATGATGATGATGATGATGATGATGGCCGCGGCGGCGGCGGCGTCCGGACAGGAAGACGCCGCCGCCGCCGCCGCGTTGGAGGACCTGGCCACGGAGAAGGAAGCCGAGGAGAGCCACCGGCAGGACAGCGTCAACCTGCTGACCTTCATCCTGCTGCTCACCCTCACCATCCTCACCATATGGCTCTTCAAGCACCGGCGCGTGCGCTTCCTGCACGAAACCGGCCTGGCCATGATTTACGGTGAGGCTGCGAAAATTGCCCAAATCCTGCATACGCTCCTTGGCAGTGCATGATGGGAACTGACCAAGTCCTGTGCTCAAAATTTCCACGCATGTTTTCTTCTTCTTCTTTTTATGAGCGTGCTATTTTTATTTTATTTTTTTTTCCTTTTCGGAACAGAGCTGCACTTTTTGTCTTTTTTGCTGATGACGTCACAAAAATACGTTGTTTGACCTTTTCATTATGATGTCACACGTAGCTACTTCCGGGTGGCAAAAACCCATGTGCCAATCCCCTTTTCGGGTCATGTGATTGTCTCAGGGAACCAGGCGAGCGTCTCCATTACTGATTTTTAGCTAGGATTTAATTGAGTGGTGGGCATGGTGGATCAACCGGTTAAGTGTTGGCCTCACAGTTCTGAGGACCCGGGTTCAATCCCGGCCCCCGCCTGTGTGGGGTTCGCATGTTCTCCCCGTGCCTGCGTGGCTTTTGTCCGGGGACTCGGGTTTCCTCCCACATCCCAAAAACATGCAACATTAATTGGACTCTCTAAATTGCCCATAGGTGGGATTGTGAACGCGGCTGCGATTGACTGGCGACCAGTTCAGGGTGTACGCTGCCTCCTGCCTGTTGACAGCTGGGATAGGCTCCCGCACTCCTGTGACCCTTGTGAGGATAAGCGGCAAAGAAAATGGATGGATGGATGGATAATTCATTGAGTTTTCTGTTGCCTGGATTAATGGCACGTGCATACAATTTTGAAATGATACATTTGACATTCATGAGACATTTTTTTTCCATAGATTTACCCGATGTTCCGGAATGCTTTGGATAATCATGTGTTCCTTTCCATAAGCAACAAACGTCGTGACACGCGTCGTCGAAAATCCGTACGTTAAGTCCGCCGAAGCCTCGAAAATCGTCTTTGGATGTGTAAACGGTTCTTTGCGTCATGTGACAAACGGGCGATCGGTCCGGTGCGACGGTCTGAGCGCTCCCCCGTGCTGAAAAGTCCCCCTCGTGATGAACTAACAGGGGAACTCTGGGTACGTAGTAGACTTCCTGCGAAATCCCCCGCTCACATAGTTCCCCTTCTTCCACGTGGAGCGAGCCAACATCCGTTAAATCCTCACCGTAACCCGAACCTAACTTTAAAACAAAAGTAGACACGTAATCTGTACGTTCGCTGTGTTCGTCTTTCTGAGACGTCCATAGCGTTGTCGAATGGCACACGTTGAAGCGTGGATGCGGATGCTTCCGACTGGGCGGAAGTTTACCGAATATACGCGCATTAATCGCGCAAGGACTTTTCAGCACCGGGAGCGCTCAGACCGTCACTGCGGGATGTGCGACGCCCCACGCCCGTTCTCTCGCCCGCAGGTCGGCCTAATACCAAAACATGAGAAAACCAGCTTTTCTGGTTGACTGTACATTGCAAAGCTATTGTGCGAGATCTCTTAATCAAATAATTTAGCATTTATGATTTTGGAAAGATAGTGGTCCCCCCCCCCCCCACGTCACCCGACCTTAAAGGTCCACTGTCATGAAGTGCATGATTTTTAGTATGTTATTAATGGGAAAAAATGGCAGCCGGTATGGACCCAGATGTTTTTTTTCACCACAAATCATGATTTTGACGTATGAAATCCATGAAAATCCTCTGGAGGGATTTATTTTCGAGAAGCAGCAGGAAGTGACGAACAGGACAGTTGGGTACTCAAGCGGTCTCGTGTGTTTATACTAGCTTTACCCGCGGCAAGCTAGTTCGTTGTTCCTTCGTGTTAGCCAAAATGCCGGCTCGTTTTATTGCTGCATATTGCGCCAACACTCGGGAGGATGGATTCGCTCTTCATACTTTTCAAAAAGACTCAGTTCGTCGTGAAAAATGGATTGCACGGGTGCAAAGGATGGGAGCTTTGTGGGTTCCAAATGACAGGTAGGTGTGTATACAGCTACTAAAAAAAACAATAGTTGAGGTGGGGGGGGGGCGTAATCCGTAAATCTGGGGTTAAATGTGTCGACATGCATCGGAAAGCTTCTGCTGAAGGACGGCCTCTACAGGCCTTGTGGATCGCCGCTGGCCTCGTCAACGTGGCTTCGGCTACGGTGGCTTGTCGCGGCACCGGGCCGCGGTGGATTGGACAGGGAGGCGGTTTGGCCATGTCGTCGTCGTCGCTTGTGGGCGCCGTTGTTTTTATCACCGCCGTGTGGAGGTGGATCGGGCGGGGTGGTGGTTTGGCTGGATGTGGCTTTCCCGTGATCCGCATATCATCTAAATATGGCTCGAAACGATAGGGTAATATTGCCTCCGGTCATTTCACTCGGTTGTGAGATGTTCTCTTCTTCGAAAAGAGCTTCCGTGTCAGAAGCGACGTGTTTGTCTCCCATCGTAGGCTGCACGGCGTGTTTTCAATGGCGAATGTCCGGGGTGATGTCACGGACAGAAGATGCAGCCAATATGGCTACCACTTGGACGTCGAACGACGAAATTTGCGCATGGATGACGCGCTCGCCGCTCATATTTATTTTTTTTCGTACAGACATTAAAGTGAATAATGTTACATGTGTTTTTCATTACAATATCTATTTTAGAATGTTTATAGGGATGACACCTGACCTTTAATAATTCAAGACTTTTTCCGGGGAGCGTGAGTTGCTTTTGTTGATGACTTCACCGGTTGTTTTGTGTCCTTTTGACACACTCAAAAGAAAGATTTTCAGTTTCTGCTGGCAGTAAACAGAAATGTCGCGTTTATACATTTCGACGGAACCCGACCCGTTCCTTTTACGGAGTTGGACGTCGGGCATTCGGTTTCCGTCGCGGCGCGGCCGTGGGGCTGACTCGCCTCTTCCCGCAGGTCTGCTGGTGGGCGTCATCCTGCGCTACGGCATCCCCGCCGCCAGCTACCGCAACGGGAGCCCGCCCAGCTGCGCGCTGGCCGCGGGGCCCGCCGGCGGCAGCCTGCTGCTCAACGTCAGCGGCAAGTTCTTCGAGTACACGCTCAAGGGCGAGATCGACTCCCGCGACATTCACAACGTGGAGCAGAACGACATGCTGCGCAAGGTGGCGCCGCAACAACAACAAAAACAAAACAAAGCAAAAAAAAAAAACGTCCTTCTCGACTGACTCCCGGTGTTCTTGACCTTTCTCGCAGGTCACCTTTGACCCGGAAGTCTTCTTCAACATCTTGCTGCCTCCCATCATTTTCCACGCCGGCTACAGCTTGAAGAAGGTGAGCGAGAACGCGCAGCGCATCTTTCCGCTCGAGTCCTCTTCCTGCGTTTCCGGAGGTGACGACGTAAAAGTCGTGCGCCGGAGGGGTGTTACGTGGGGGCAATATATGGCGATATTACGTGATAGCGTTGTATTCCGACATCCATATTTTGGCTCACAACATGAAGGAAAAATTGTACTTGTATGAAATATGGTGGGGGGGGGGGGCACGGTGGTGCAGCTGGTAAAGCGTTGGCCTCACAGTTCCGAAGACTCAGGTTCGATCCCGGCCTTGCCCTTGTGGAGTTTGCATGTTCTCCCCGTGCCTGCGTGGCTTTTCTCCGGGTGGGCACTCCGGTTTCCTCCCACATCGCAAAAACAGGCAACATGAGTTGGACGGTCTAAATTGCCCCTCGGTGCGATTGTGAGCCCGGCTGTTTGTCTCTATGTGCCCTGCGATTAGCTGGTGACCAATTCGGGGTGTACCCCGCCCGCCTCCTGCCTGTTGACAGCTGGGATAGCCTCCAGCACTCCTGTGACCCTTGTGAGGATAAGCGGCTAAGAAAATGAATGGATAGATAGTACATTAGTTTGTTTTATCATAACACTTTGGACCACAAACATCCATCCATCCATTTTCTTCACCACTTATCCTCACAAGGGTCACGGGGAGTGCCGGAGCCTATCCCAGCTGTCAACGGGCAGGAGGCGGGCGGGGTACACCCTGAACTGGTCCCCAGCCAATCGCAGGGCACATAGAGACAAACAGCCACACTCACAATCACACCTTGGGGCAATTTAGAGCATCCAACTCATGTTGGATGTTTTTGGGATGTGGGAGGAAACCGGAGTGCCCACCCGGAGAAGACCCACACAGGCACGGGGAGAACAAGCAAACTCCACGCAGGCGGGTCCGGGATTGAACCCTGTCCCAGAACTGTGAGGCCAACGCTTTACCAGCTGAGCCACCGTGTTCCCGACCACAAACATAATTTCAAAAAAGAAACACAAAAATGTCCCTGATTAACTCTAATTTATTATTATTTCTGTGAGTTCTATGTTATGATTATGAGAATTATGGGTTTTTGGGTGGGCTAATGGAATACTGCATGAATGTTATGATTATTATAAACTTGAGAAAAACTGCTACTTTAACAGATCTAAACATAGCATACACTCTAAATTGCCCCAAGGTGTGATTATGAGTGCGGCTGTTGGTCTCAATGTGGCCTGCGATTGGCTGGCGACCAGTTCGGGGTGTGCCTCGCCTCCCACCCGTCGACAGCTGGGGTAGGCTCCAGCGCTTCCACGGCCCTCGTGAGGATAAGCGGCAAAGAAATGGATGGATGGATCCTTTGCCAGAGGCATTTTCAGGCACCCATCTGTGCTGCGGCAGTCGGGTTTTTGCAACACTTTCTTATATCGGGGCGGCCATGTTTGTGGTCCCTGTGCATTTGGTAGACCCTCAGAACAAGTACAAGTCTACGTTCTGTGTGTTCTGTCGTATCTGCGAATTGAATGTGTGGCTTGAAGGGGCGGGGCCTAGCGCAGGACGCCGGCGTCGGGTCCTCGCCGCTGTTCTCATTTTGCATTTGGGCGTTTGTTTGCGCCAGTCGCGGCGCTCTTAAATCAGAGCTAGCACTGTGCTTTAAAACAGTTGCGTAAGCGGGTAACAGGTTAAAGGTCACTTTGAGTTGTGCTTGTGTCAGTTGAGTCCACGATGTGTGCATAACCCCCCCCCCCCCGTAACACACAATTTTGCTGACGTTTTGGTCGCACATCCGCCACACACATCCTGTGCATAAATAGCCGAATATTTTGCCTGACTCGGCGTTTGTCTTCTATTTGTCCTCCCCAGAAACATTTCTTCAGGAATTTGGGTTCCATTCTCACCTACGCGTTCCTCGGCACCGCCGTCTCGTGTTTCGTAATTGGGTGAGGAGTCCGCCAAAATATTTGTCTCATTTTTTTTTTTTTCTTTTAAGGACAGCAAATCAGTCACAGTTTTGAGACACCTGCATGGTGAAATTAATTCATTTTATTTATCATTTATAATGTGTATATAGTAGCTTAATTCCCGGCCTGCAGAGCATACCTGGTTGTAAGCCTCGGTACACAGAATGTTTAACGCTAGCGTGGCACTAGCGCTAGCTCGGGGCTAGCGTTAAACTCTTTCTGTGTATCGAGGCTTATAACCAGGTGCGCTAACGCTAGCCCTGCGCTAACCCTAGCGCCGCATAAACCGCAGGGTTGAAAGCATGTGAAAAACGTCACGGCTTGTAGGCCAGAAATGACAGTCGTAGTACTTTATTTCCCATTTGATAAAAAAAAGAAAGAAAATTACTACATATAATTCCATCCAACAAATGTCCACTGGTTTGTTTAACATGTAATACGAAATGCCAAAGACAGGCGAACAAAAATGTGGCTGGGTGTTACAATCATTATAAACCTAAAACTACAGCTACTGGTGTGAAAAACATCACATCCAAACAGCACACAACACTACTCTGAGGTTTTTATTCTGTCCACTCTCTACTCTAACAGTTTTGTGACACCTGCATGATAACATTAAATAATTTATTATTTATAATGTATATAGTAACGTAATTTCCGGCCTACAGAGAGCACCTGGTTATAAGCCTCGGTACACAGTTTAACACTAGCGCGGCGCCAGCGTTAGCGCTGGACTGGTGTTAGCGCTCGGCTAGTATTAGCGTGGCGCTCACGCTAGCGCCATGCTAGCCTTAAAACTCTTTCTGTGTACCGAGGGTTATAACCAGGTGCACTAATGCTATCCCTGTAGCTCAGTGGTTAGAGCACTGGTTTGATAAACCAGGGGTTGTGGGTTCGTATCCCACTGGGGCCTCCACTCCCTGAGAAGGGTTGCGTCAGGAAGGGCATCCGGTGTAAAAATTGTGCCAAACATATGTGCGTTCATCTGAGATGACACGCTGTGGCGACGCCGAAAGAAACTTTTTACTAATGCTATCCCCGTGCTATCTAGCGCCGCGCTGACGCTAGCGCTGCATCACCGTATAAACCGCAGGGTTGAAAGCGTGTGAAAAAAGTCACGGCTTGCAGGCCGGAAATTACGGTAATTTAACCTTTTTTTCTCACTTTAATTAAAAAAAGAGAGAAATTTACTCCATATAATTTCATCTAAAAAGGTTCACTTGGGCGGCACGGTGGAGCAGCTGGTAAATCGTTGGCCTCACAGTTCTGAGGACCCGGGTTCGATCCTGGCTTTGCCTGTGTGGAGTTTGCATGTTCTCCCCGTGCCTGTGTGGGTTTTCTCCGGGTGGGCACTCCGGTTTCTTCCCACCTCCCAAAAACATGCAAGATTAATTGGACACTCTAAATTGCCCCTAGGTGAGATTGTGAGTGCGGCTGTTGTCTGTCTCTATGTGCCCTGCGATTGGTTGGCGACCGGTCCAGGGTGTACCCCGCCTCCTGGCCGTTGACAGCTGGGATAGGCTCCAGCGCTCCTCGCAACCCTAGTGAGGATTCGCGGCAAAGAAAATGGATGGACGGATGGAGGTTCACTGTTTTTTTTGGACATGTAACACAAAACGCCATAGATGGGCTAACAACAATTACCCCAGATGTTACAATCATTACAAACCTTCAAAGAGCTGCTGATATGGAAACAGCCCACAACAATACTCCGAGGTTTTTAATTCTCTCCACTCTGCGAGAAGGACGACTACAGAAAAATAGTTGTGGACCTTCTCCGCCCCCTTCTTCTCCCGATTGATTTTGCCGCAATCTCTCCCAGCAGACCTGGCGAGTTGCGCCCGTGTAACACGAGCTGCCCCGTATTCGTCATTTCAGGAACTTGATGTACGGCGTGGTCAAACTGATGCAAGCGGTCGGGCGGCTGAGCGACAAGTTCTACTACACCGACTGCCTTTTCTTCGGCGCCGTCATCTCCGCCACCGACCCAGGCACGACCTCACGTCCGCGGGGCAAAAGGCAGCAGTTGTCCGTCTGACTGAACCGTGTCTTTTTCTCTCGCTTTTTCTTTGTCTTTTTCTTTCCAGTGACGGTGTTGGCCATCTTCAACGAGCTGCACGCGGACGGCGACTTGTACGCGCTGCTGTTCGGCGAGAGCGTCATGAACGACGCCGTGGCCATCGTGCTGTCCTCGTGAGTCGGCAAACCTCAAAACGTTTTGAGTACCGCCGCAATAATCAACGTGAAGATACGGGAGCCTACAGGGCTAAGTATTTAGCAACAAAATAGGACATTCTTAAATACTATCATATTTTATGGAATTGTAAGTAAGCCACTGTAAAGTTTTGCACAGTATGAACATTAATATATTGCACATTTGAAAATAATAATTGAAAAACTCCTTTCAGTAAAACAAGCAACTAAAGCTTAAATGTAATGATTGTACTCAAAAAGTTAAAAAAAAGTTCTGTTCCCGGTTAATAATGAAAGCAGATTAAACAGGCCGCTTCATAATTGTACAGTACAGTGATGCCTCGGTTCCCGACCGCAATCCGTTCCGGAAAACGGTTTGAGAAGTGATTTTGTTCGAAAACCAAATCGAAGTTTCCCATTACAATGAATGGAAAAAGAAATAATGCGTTCCAAGCCTAAAAAAAAATTAGCTTTTCCTGATAATAAACTGCATAGTAGAAATACATGTATAGTTTAAATACTTTATATAATAAAATAATTTCAGAAATATATATATTTTTTTTTGCTTAAAACGTGTGCTTTAGTAAGAGAGTACGCGAGGCTGGAAGTTCATTGGCGCATCTGTTGCGCCTCGGCCCCCAGATTGTAAACTTTTTTTTTTTTTTTATTAACAAAAGTGCAGAATAACTAAACGAGCAACTTACCTTCTTTGGAGCCATGATTGGGGGTAAATACGGTATTTCTACCGGGACACGTCTGTGTACTGAGGCTGCGTTATACACAATAACAAAACTGCGCTGGTTGCGCCGCGCGTTATGTCACTTCCGTTTTTTATTTTTTTTATTTTTTCAGAGTGGGGCGTTCGAATAGACGATAACAAAACGCATCGCGGGTGGGTCAACTGGTTGCGCTGCGCTATATTTATTTCCGGGCTTTTTCGGGGGCGTTCGAGTACCGATTTTCGTTCGAAAACGGAAGCAAAAAAATCTCGAAATTTTCGTTCAAAAACGAGGACGTTCGAGAACCGAGGCTTTACTGTATTTCTATTTCATCCAGTGTTTCTCTTACATAACGCTAGAGGGCGACAGCGCACCACTATTTTGAGAATGTCTTTTGTCTTAACGTTGACAAGTCACCTTTGACACATTTTACAATTTTGAAATATTGAAGCACCAATACTTCAGTACTGTAGTCAAGTAGATGTTTTACGTGTTAGTACTTGATTATTAATTTTAGAAATGACTTCAAAACACATCTGTACTTTCTACCTATTAAAACCTTGTATTTTTTCTTAGTTCACAAACTGTAAACAAAATCTATCTATAGAAATCTGACTGAAAAAAAATCCTCCTTAAATACAAATGATATATACAGCATAGTTTGAATAACAATTATATTCCCAAAATAATGTCAAATAAAACAAATATTAAAAATGTAATTTTAAAGTACATAACCCCCCCGAACATATCCAAACAATACAAATATATATACATTAATATATCTATCTTTGGTATTGTAAAAAAGAAAAATTAAATGTAATTTCTACTTGAAAAAAATGTAGGACATTTAAAAAAAATAAGAATAATGAAAATGAACCTTTACAGGAATACAAATTAAAAAACAAATCTTAAAGAATAAAAACAAACCCCCTAAAAACAATTTAAAAAATATCTTTCCTTAAATGTATATATCTACAGAGCTAATTTAAAAATAAAATCTTGGACAGTAATTTAAAACAATAAATGAAATGTTCATTTATGGGTAAAAAAAAAAACGTAACAAAAATTCTTAATTAAAAATACAACGCAGAAAAAAAAGATTTAAAAGAAAAGAATTCGAACTTTAAGCAATATGCAGTACTCTGGCTCCCTCCACTGGCAATAGCGCGTAACAGCCCTCGTGCTGTCTTATGCTGCACTTTGAACCAAAGCGACATGACAGCACATTTTAGCAAAGTAATAACAATAATAAATTCATACCAAAAAACATATCTACAAATAAATGAGCATGTCTGCTTGTTTTTTTTTTTTTTTTTTAATTTTTAAATTTTAACGTGACCGTCAGGTCCATCGTGGCCTACCAGCCGCGAGGCGCCAACACGCACACGTTCGACGCCTCGGCCTTCTTCAAGTCCGTCGGGGTTTTCCTGGGAATCTTCAGCGGTTCCTTCACGATGGGCGCCGCCACCGGCGTGGTCACCGCTCTCATATCCTGACCTTGAATGCGTCATTGAAACGGTGGATAGAAAAAGTCGACACACCCCTGTTCAAATGCCAACTGAAACACGCATTTATCGCCATTAATGTTACCTCTGACTGTGAATGGATTTTAAAACGTTTTCGAGAAGGGAAGTAAATACGAATGGAAAGAATGTGGTTGCACAAGTGTACACACCCTCTGATGAGGGGACGTAGCTGCGCTCGGAATCACCTGATGGGAGTCACCTTTTAAAACGCTTTTGATTAACCTAAAATAAAGCTCAGATGTTCACGTAGGCTTATTCTTATTATTTCTGCTTTCCGTGCGAAGTATAAATGTTTTGGTAGTACAAATACTTTGTTAATGTGCCTGAGTAGCTGGGAGCTAGGAAACAAGCCAATGTGGCGAGTGGAAAAAAAAAATCCAGAAGGAATAAAGGTTTACACTAAAAATGCGTTTATTTGCCTATCGATGCCACAAGATGGTGCCATCATATTCAATTTGTCCCAATGAAGCTCCTCAACTCACTTCAACTGGTTTCTTTAGCACAGAAATCAGCCGACGTTCGTGCAATAATAACAAAAACAATGAAGCCTGGGTTAAAAAAGAAAAATCGTGGTAAGGCGTCCTTTTCCAGTTGTGAGCGATTTGTAAATGTTGCCGTGGTGATCGGCGCCTTAACTGGAATCCCGGCCGGCACGTGACCAAGCTGACCAAGCTGCACTGCTTCCCCCTACTGGAGACGGCCCTCTTCTTCCTCATGTCCTGGAGCACCTTCCTGCTGGCCGAGGCCTGCGGATTCACGGGTGAGCTCGCCGGTCACGCGACGCGCGCTGGGCCCCGCCCCTTCAAGGCACGCATTCAATTCGCAGATATGACAGAACATACAGAATGTAGACTTGTTCTGTTGTTCTGAGGGTCTACCAAATGCACAGGGACTACAAATATGGCCGCCCCGATATAAGAAAGTGTTGCAAAAACTCGACTGCCCGAGCACAGATGGGTGCCTGAAAATGCCTCTGGCAAAGCATCCATCCTGCCATCCATCCATTTTCTTTGCTGCTTATCCTCACAAGGGCGGTTGGGAGTGCCTATCCCAGCTGTCAACGGGCATCAGGCGGGTGGGGTACACCTCGGGACAGGTCGCCAGCCAATCGCTGGGCACGTTGAGACAAACGGCTCACAAACAGCCGCACTCACAATCACACCTGGGGGCAATTTAGAGTGTCCAATTAATGTTGCATGTTTTTGGGATGTGGGAGGAAACCCACGCAGGCGCGGGGAGAACGTGCAAACTCCACACAGGCGGGGCCGGGACCTCAGAACTGTGAGGCCAACGTTTTCCAGCTGCCCCTTCATTACTAACAGTGGTCATAAATCGTTAATCATTAATTGGACGCGCTAAAGTGCCCCTAGGTGTGATTGTGACTGCGACTGTTTGTCTCCATGTGCCCTGCGATTGGATGGGGACCAGTTTAGGGTGTACCTCGGCTTTCCTCCCACATCCCCAAAACATGCAACATTAATTGGGCACTCTAAATTGCACATAGGTGTGATTGCTAGTGTGGCTGTTTGTCCAGATGTGCCCTGCGATTGGCCGGCAAACAATACAGGGTGTGCCCCGCCCGCCTCCTGCCCGTTGACAGCTGGGATAGGCTCCAGCACTCCTCGTGACCCTTGTGAGGATAAGCGGCTAAGAAAATGGATGGATGGATGGATAGGCTAAGGTCGTAAATCAATTTGACACAAATCACACAGAGTCCTACCTTCAATTATTGGTGTCAGCGGAGCACTTAGTTGTTCATTATGCCCTCATATTTGTACATGATTATGACCAAAATACACGCAGCCCCAAGTCCCATTTGACTCGTAGCAGGCTCATAAATCAATAAGCCGCAAACCACCCGGCGTCGCACCTCCAATGAAACTTATTATCCGTGCGAGATTTACAGATTTGCCAGATTGTCGTTCATATTCCCGCGCACAGTGAAGTCATTCTGTTCGACACGCAGCCGCAGGTCCGATTGGACCCGTCACGGCTCGAGCGAACGCTCCCAACGAGGCCTTCCGAGATGTGCGATTATTTTGGCGTGACGGCGCCGTGACCGAATAACACCGCGTTGTGTCCCGCAGGTGTCGTGTCGGTGCTTTTCTGCGGCATAACGCAGGCGCACTACACCTACAACAACCTTTCCGTGGAGTCCACCAAGCGCACCAAGCAGGTAAGCACGTTTGTTTTTGTTTGTTTGTCGATTTTTGTTGAAGATGGACGACCCAGATCCACACACACACAAACACAGAGTCCGGTCCGACAGTACCCCGGTGCCAGATGGCCCAACGATTTGCCTGCTGTGACCTTAATCGCCGCCAATCGTCTGACAGGACCGACGCGGCGGCTGTTCAGCCTATTAAGTCATAGTCCGCAGATTACATACGCAGCATGTTAATAATATTCGCCCGAGAGGGCTACAATAGAAATGTCATAAAATAATATCCCGGAGGTCGCGACGTTAGGTGGGTAAGCCGGGGAGAGGCGACCTCCACCTGAAAGTCCAAAGTGGAATGGTCACCAAATGAAACAATCCACAATCACGCCACATACCAAATATCCATCCATCTATTTTCTTCACCGCTTATCCTCACGAGGGTCGCGGGGAATGCTGAAGCCTAACCTAGCTGTCAACAGGCAGGAGGCGGGGTACACCCTGAATTGGTCGCCAGCCAATCGCAGGGCACATTGAGACAAAAAACAATTTAGGGTGTCCAATTAAATGTTGCATGTTTTTTGGGATGTGGGGGGGGGGAATCTGAGTCCCCGGAGAAAACCCACGCACGCACGGGGAGAACATGCAAACTCCACACAGGTGGGGCTGGGGTCAAACCCGGGTCCTCAGAACTGTGAAGCCAAACACTTTCACAAGCTGAGCCACCGTGCCACAAACCAAATAAAATATCGTCAAATATCTGGTTGCTTATCCTCACAATGGTCGTGGGTAATGCTGGAGCCTATCCCAGCTGTCAACAGGCAGGAGGCGGGTGGGGTACACCCTGAACTGGTCGCCAGCCAATCCCAGAGCACATCGAGACAAACACCCGCACTCAAGATCACACCTAGGGGCAATTTAGGGTGTCCGATGAAATGTTGCATGTTTTTTGGGAAGCGGGAGGAAACCGGAGTGCCCACCCGGAGGAAACCCACACAGGCGGGACCGGGATCGAACCCGGGTCCTCAGAACTGTGAGGCCAACGCTTTACCAGCTGATTCACCGTGCCGCCTCGCCAAATATCTGAACTGAAATTCATGCATTATTTGTGGGGAAATAATAATAATAATGCACGTGTACCGAAAAAAATGGCTACATGGTGATTTTTTTTTTTTTTTAATTTTATTTTTTGTATTCCCTCCCACAGCTCTTCGAGTCGCTTCACTTCCTGGCCGAGAACTTCATCTTCTCCTACATGGGCTTGGCTCTGTTCACCTTCCAGAATCACATCTTCAGCCCCATCTTCATCGCGGGTGCTTTTGTATCCTCAACAGCTACTGCCGCAAATTATTATTATTATTTTTCCTGCATTAAAAAAAAATGTCCTTAACCCGTTCACTAGGTCGCAATCTTCCTGGGACGAGCGTTTAACATCTACCCGCTGTCCTTCCTGCTCAACCTGGGTCGCAGACACAAGATCAAAGGGAACTTCCAGCACATGATGATGTTTGCCGGTACGCTTCTCCATCTCCGACTCTTCGTAGCAAAATACGAGAAAATCTAGTGCGCCGCAAACCTTATCGAGTCGCGTGTCTAATTAACGGTCTTGATGAGACCTTTTCAGTGCTGTCATTATTTTATCATAATGCCCTTATATTATCACTTCATAGTCAAAAAATCGACAGCCCCAAGTCGAATTTTACTTGCATCAAATTGGCACAAAACACATGGAGCCAGACCTTAAATTAAAGATCTTTATGAGGGCTTACCAGATTTGTCTACATTTTTTTGGTCCCTCGTGTAATAAAATGTTTACTCCCCCTGTCAAATTTGTTACCTACCGCATTGATCCGCATATCAAAATGAAAAGTCTTAGTGAGGCTTTCCAAGATTCGTAATTATTTCGTCGGTATTTCCTCACATTGTGACACGGTGGGAGAAAAACACCTTTTTACTGCCGATTGATCTACCGTAATTCCCGGCCTACAGAGCACACCTGGTTACAAGCCTCACCGAGTACATTTGTAAAGGAAATACCATTTGGTACGTACATACGAGCGCAGCTGTGTAAAAGCCGCAAGATCCTACACTAAATCACGACATTTACAAAGAAAGAGCTTAACGCTAGGGTTACCACTAAAGCTAGCGCTAACGTTAGCCCCACAGCGCCGGTTAAAATAAAACTTACCAATAAATATCACTGAGACACGCCAATAACACAGCAGCAACACGCTAGCTGGCCGGTAAAAGTCACTTCCTCGGCACATATATTCCACCGGTCTCACTCTTTACCTTTTCCGCTCCAGTGCCCCCTTGCGGCCGTTTAGAAAAAATGCACAAATTATCCGCATCACCGCATAAACCGCAGGGTTGAAAGTGTGTGTGTGTGTGTGGGGGGGGGGGGGGAAGATTCCGGTAGATCAAATGTGTCAAACTCGAGGCCCAGGGGCCAGATCCGGCCCAGAATATGACTTTTGTGTGCGTGCCAGCTTCCGTGATTCTTATGGAAATCTGTGCCAAAATTTCAAATTGTCTCGTTTCATAAATGATAACGTCGAGCTATTGTAAGCATTTTTGTGCTACCAAACATGAACAATGGTTGTTTCTTATTCCAAAACTAGTTTTCCGTGTGTAGCTATGATGAGGCGATTGCAGCTTTTCAGGGTTTCACAGTCACAACGACCCTCTGAGGGAAACCGTAACGACAACGTCCCCCGTGACAAAAATTTAGTTGAACACCACTGATCGAGATCTTCAAATTTCGCAGTGGATCCGGCGACGCTAGAGCGGATTCAGATTTTGCGAGTTTTCTTCCCGAAACATATTCCTTTGACCGTCTTTTTGCAGGACTGCGGGGGGCGATGGCGTTCGCCCTGGCCATCCGCGACACGGCCACGTACGCCCGCCAGATGATCTTCACCACCACGCTGCTCATCGTCTTCTTCACCGTCTGGGTCTTCGGAGGCGGGACCACGCCCATGTTGTCCTGGCTGCAAATCAGGTGACGCGTCGCGATGCGGTTTTATCTGCCATGGACGCCACACAGAATTTATCAAAGGTGCAATTTTCCGCAGATGAAATGTTGGGATATTTGCTTTTACTTTATTCTTGATTAGATGATTGCAATCTAAAAGAAGTGAAAATGTGAATGTCCGTCATTTCTGTCACTTGCGCAACCTTCGTGTGCATTTCCACCAAGTCACGCGTTTCAGATTTGATTCGTCCAATGGCGCCAGACTTAACGTCGCCGCCTTTCTGCTGATTGGTTGTCGAAAAAACGAGGCCCAGGATGCCGAATTTCCATTTGTATGCGTTTGTCGCCCCCTTCCCGAATTCCTGCATATTTAATCCCTCCACCCCATTCTACTTCAGTCCCAAGCTACTAAATATATATTTTTAAACTATTTGCACCAAGTATAATCTTTTTAAAAAAACTCTTAGTGCCACGGTAATGGCAAATATTAAAATACAGTAACGTAGTCGGCCAAACTGTCCATGAAAAATAGAGACATGGGTTTTTATCCCTGAAAGTACATTTAATTATCATTTTAAACCCCTGTAATATCATGCATAGTTTTAATATTTACACAGCAAATAAATATAGGAAAATTTAAAAATAATAATAATTTAAATGTATTGCACATGATAGATGGTAAATAAACAATCGCGTAAAAACACAGTCTTTAATTTAAATACCACTGAACTGTATAGAAGAAGTGATTGTAATGCGTAACCGCTCGAAGGGAGCCCGCGTGGACACTTTTGAAATCGCTGAGCTCGCTGAGAAACGCTTGCTTCGAGCCGCTTATTAGTACGACTTTACTACTGCACGCTGACGCGCACGCATGGGGGGGGGGGGCACTTCTAAAGCGGATTAGGCGGGCGTGTGCAAAAGAGAGGCTGTGTTTAATATGAGTAATGCGGCCTGGGTGCGAGGAGGAAGCATTGTGTTGCCGTGCCCGCTCTGCCAAAAATTTCCCCCTACTCGAACCTGTCGCCATGGCAACGGGGGGTTCATGCTGCTCCTGAATCGCCTTTTATGTGCTCTTGCGCAAAACTGTTTATTTTTTGGCTTGATATGTGTGTGTGTGTGTGTATATATATATATATATATATATATATATATATATTTATATATATATATATATTTATAAATAAATTACCTACAAGTGGAAAGTTTTAACTTCAGTAATCCACATAACACTCAAAAGCACTTGGAGCTCAAATCATGATTTATGATTTAAATGAATGAAGATGCCCTTAAATCCTTTCAGACCCCCCCACAAAAAAACCCTAAAAAATATTTTTGCAGTGTTTTTAAATAGCACTAGAATATTTTGCTTTTTGCTGTTGTTATCCTTGGTAGTTGTTGATGATATATTATGTAAAAAAACGACATTTAAAGTCGCAATGGATTTAAAAAAAACAAAACAAAACAAGCGTCTCCTTTAACCTGTGCCGGAAGGAAGTGATTTGACCTTATTTGGTCAACGTAGAAGTTGCACGCGCATTCCGCAAGAGTTATTCTTTGCAGAGGATAAAGAACATATGTCTGTATTGTTGGATGGTCTGTTTACATGTGTTGCAGCAGTGTTTGTGTTCAAATATCTGTTGTTTAGAGGGTAACAATGCCGTCGCATTGATGCTAATTGTTAGCTTGTTTGGGTATGCAATTTCCCATTGTATGATAGCATTCCGTTAGCGGAGGGCTAACACAACTTGGATCTTGGAAAAACTCGCAATGCATCCCAAATGAAGAAAATGCATTTTAAGGGATTTTTTTTTTTTGTGTGTTCAATTTTTCGATTCTGACGGGGGCACTGAAAGAAGTTTACGGTAACACTGACCCCGAGTTCTTCCACAGAGCGGGAACGGCGGCGCGTTGTAAACACGGGAAGTGGAAATACAGCAGGTGGCGTATCGGCGAAAATGAAGTACGGGGGGAGCGGTGGTGGGGCGACAAGATGGCGACATTTTGCTGGTGCGCGCTTTGGGAGGGGGAAAATGGCCGCTTGTGTGCGGGGGGTGTCGGGTGCGTTCGGTGGCTGCGCCTCGGGTGGGGACGTTCGCCGTTGAATCCACCTCAAAAGAAAAATACAACAACAATAACAACTTTAATTATTCATCATCAATTCAAAAGAAGCAAAATACTGATGATTGCAAGATAATGCGGTTACATAAGATTATTACTGATACAAAAGGATTTGGAAAATTGGATGCAGTTATTATTTTTAAATATGAAAATGTACAAAATCATTTGTTTTGAAGAAAAAATGGTGTAAAACGTGTTTTTGTTGAGACAAACAATTTTTCTGCGAATATTTATTTTAAATCCAACACAATATTTTGAATATAAAAGTTTTATTGAACTGATGAATTGTATTTTTATTGTAAAATGAAATAAATATATATATATATCATTAAAATTGTTTTTAAATGTGTAACAATTTCAGTAATTTAGTAATTAAATCATGTTTTTTAAATGCAATTATAGTCATATTATCATGACAATGTTTTTTTGTTGTAAAATTAAACGTCTATTTTTCTACTTGAATTATTATTCGAATTGAATAGCTAATTTAGTAATCACAACAAAATATTTTTTTCAATGGAATTATTCAGAATTAATAAATAATTTTGAAGCTCCTTAGTTCATAAATAATCCGAAATTACTGGTCTTATTATTAATATTAGAAAATGAATTTGATCCTAAAATTAAATATGGATGCTTCATTTATTTCCTGTTAGTAGCAGGTACGCTTGTACTATAGCGCATAATTTCATATTTGCGCCCCCGATTGTTGACGTCATGTTTTCGTACGCTTCTTTTTCTTGAGCACTCCGACTGCAATAATAAACGTCGTTGAATTAATAACTGAAAATGTGCGATTGCTTTCATTTGTCCTGGCGTTGCTTCAATCATGACGGTTTGCGTGCAGACGATGTAGGGAAAAAAAAAAAAAAGGAAGATGCAGTTTCGACGCTGCTTCCGTCTTTTTGGGCCTCGGGCAAAATAGGACGTGATGAGCAATCGCGGACGCTTACACTGAGGGGGGGGGGGGGGGGAGTTTTCAAGATTGCGGAAGTCAGCGGAACACCCACTTACATAACCATGTGCAGGTCTTATCCCCCCCCCCCGCCCCCCAGACCCCCCTCTGGGCCCCCCCGCTGTTGTCTTCATCTCATGACAGGCCCGTTTTGCTGTTGTTGTTTTTCTGCACCTTCTCCGACCTTTCGCCACTTGAAGAGCATATTGTTGTCCGACCCCCTCCCTACCCGCCGCTACAGTCAAATTCAGCCCCCCAAGCCAGTGTCACTTAGCGATGCGTCGATCACGAGCAGACTCAGAAAAATGTCTCAACAGGTCGAGCCTGAGATGATGAACAAAGTCTGCCATTTTGGTGTGAAGCGCTTAAAACGCCGTTTTACTATGATTACAAAAGCGCTAACCCCCCCCCCCCAAAAAAAAAAAAAAAAAATCTGCTCCTGAATTCCAAGTATCAACTTGCAGTTTGGTTGGCATCCATCCATCCATCCATCCATCCATCCATCCATCGTCTACCGCTTATCCGATGTCGGGTCGCTTTAGCAGAGACGCACAGTCAGTTCATCCAGCTCTTCCGGGGTGGGGGTCTCGAGGCCTTCCCGGGCCCAGCCGAGAGACTTGGGCTCTCCAGCGTGTCCCGGGTCGTCCCCTGGGTCAGGTGCCCCGGGAGTCCCACGGGCCAAAAAGGCCCGATATGACTCCGTTCGTCTACGATGTTCGTGGGTCGCCGCCCCGACAGGCACCGACCACCTTAAGGTCACAGTACCGGACGCCACGCTGTCTGCGGAGGTAAACCCGATTAGATCTAGACAGAACTTCTCGACCTCCCCTACCTGCTCTGGCTCCTTCCCTGCCAGAGACGTCCCTAGAACCAGCTCCTGTAGCAGGGGGATCGGATCGCCAAGGGACCCGCCTTCGCTCGTCACCCAGCTCACGGTGCACCCCACCCAAATACCCGTGATACCCTTTTGGGCTGTGCCCGGCCCGGCTCGGCTCGGCCCGGCCCGGCCCGGCCACCGGACGGCCTGGCTGCGGGAAACCTGAATCCATTTCTGTACACCATCATGGGGGTCTTTTGGCCATGCTTTGTCTGGTCCCTCACGTCGGACCAGCTTGGACGAGTAGCTCAAACTTCATTTTAGAGCTTGACCGAATGTCTGCACCATATTTAAAATAATAAAAAATATATATGTATCAGGAGGCGGCACAGTGGATCAGTTGGTAAAGTGTTGGCCTCACATTTCTGAGGACCCGTGTTCGATCCCGGCCCCGCCTCTGTGGAGTTTGGGCGTTCTCCCGTGCCTGCGTGGGTTTTCTCCGGGTGGGCACTCCGGTTTCCTTCCACCTCCCAAAAACATTAATCAGACACTCTAAATTGCCCCTAGGTGTGATTGGGAGTGCAACTGTTTGTCTCGATGTGCCCTGCTATTGGCCGGCGACCAGTTCAGGGTGTACCCCGCCTCCTGCCCGATAACAGCTGGGATAGGGTCCAGCACTCCCTGCGACCCTTGTGAGGATAAGCGGCTAAGAAAATGGATGGATGGCTTTATTGTAATGGGATATTTGTGGGTGCCCTGCGATTGGCTGGCAACCAGTTCAGGGTGTACCCCACCCGCCTCCTGCCCGTTGACAGCTGGGATAGGCTCCAGCACTCTCCGCGACACTTTTGAGGATAAGCGGCTAAGAAATTGGACGGATGGATACATGTCACCCCCTGTAGCCAGTTTCAAGTTTGTCATTTTGGTAGACACGAAAGTCCACTTGAGACTTGTCCACTTGTTCAAGTCCGTTAAATGTCGCGTTGATTGCTTAAACTAAACTCAATTTGGATTATTTATGGACATCTTTAATTTTGGTTCCCCATTTGCAGGAGAAATGTTATCACAAAGAGCTCCTTCTTCCCAAAGTGGCATTTATTTATTTGTTTATTTTGGTGCGGTCGTCATGGAAACGGAAATCCAAAAGTTTCCCACTGTTCATTGTTTGCAGAAGTTCACGCAAGACTTCGCTCGTCTGCCTCGGCTGGCGTCCGGAGAGAAGATTAGACTCGAGTGTTCCCCGGCTTACGCGAACTCAAAAAGTGCCGCTTTTGAAAATCCACTTTTAATCTCCCCAACGTTGTCGGCGTAAGAGACACCAGAGCCGGGAATTAGTCCTACCCGTGCGTGTTTGACATATGGGAATGTTTTTTTTTTTAAAATATGCTTTATTTAATGCTAGTGTGGTAAATCACCTCAAATTATTTCCACTGGTTAAAATAAGACTAAAATCAAAACCCCTGTTCCAAATATCCATCCATCCACTTTCTTTGCCGCTTATCCTCACGAGGGTCACGGGGAGTGCTGGAGCCTATCGCAGCTGTCAACGGGCAGGAGGCGGGTGGGGTACACCCTGAACTGGTCGCCAGCCAATCGCAGGGCACAAAGAGACAAAAGGCCGCACTCACGATCACACCTTGGGGCAATTTAGAGTGTCCGATTAATGTTGCGGGTTTTTGGGATGTGGGAGGAAACCAGAGTGCCTGGAGAAAACCCACGCAGGCACGGGAGGAACATCCGTACTCCACACAGGCGGGGCTGGGATCGAACACGGGTCCTCATAACTCTCAGGCCATCGCTTTACCAGCTGATCCATCGTGTCGCCCTGCTCCAAATATGCAAAGATTAAATAAGATAGTGTCCCAAATGAGATTATTCATATAACAAAAAAAAGGTGCAGGTTAAATGAAGAATACATCAATCCCAAAAAATTGAGCAGTTCAACTAAGACCACCAAAACTCCCACAAAAATTGCACAAGTTGAAATACCCCCCCCCCACGGCCCCTCCTTGCAAAAAAATTGTAGAGGTTTAAATTCGATTACTGTAAATCTCTTTAAAGTGCCACAGTTTAAAATGAAACTGCTGAAGAAAAAAAAAAAAAGTCCACTGGTTAAAATGAGAAAATTGAGACCATTAGATCCAAAAGCGGAGGTCGCAAAGATGCGGCCCGCGGGCCATTTGTGGCCCGTGAGGTGGTATTTTGCGGCCCCCGCCTTAATATGAGCCCTTGAGTTTTATACGGATGGCACTTTTACAGTGTTATGTGCGGAGCAGACCAATCACGGTGGGGGTAGATGGCTATCGGGCGTGTGACATCGACCGGGCTTGATGCTAGCAGAGAGACAATTTTCAATGAGAAAGTTGGAGCACCGTTTCCAAGCGTTGCCGTCATCTTATTTTGTGTTTAAAAAAACAAAAGATGTTTGAGAAGATGGAATTGTTTTTCATTTCTAATTTTAATTCCACATAAATCCATGTGTGCCGCGGCCCAGCCTCAGCCAGAGTCCGCCTCCAGCGGCCCCCAACTTAAATTGAGTTTGAGACCCCTGTCCTAAAGGTTTTGCAGGTTAAGCTCGAATTAAAATAAATTCTTCCAAAAATTGTGAAGGTTGGGGGAAAAAAAACAACTGCAATGCCCCCCAAAATTGCACGGATTTAATACATACTTTTCACAAAAATTGCAGGGATTAAGATGAATCTAAATCTAACAATTAAAAAAAAACAACTAAATATAATAAACTACAAAAAAATTGGCTAACTAAAACCAGATTGCCGTAAAGGTCAACACCACTCGGTTAAACGGAGACTCCCCACCCGAGACTTGCACAAATTACAATAAAACGATTTTTTTTTTTTTTTTTTTTTTTTTGGGTGGGGGGCTGTAATGGCTTAGCGACATTTATTTATTTCAGCACCTTCAGTATTGCATGAAAACTCTGCAACGTCTCGTTTTGGTTTTTGTCGGCCACAAGAATGTTTGTTGATGAAAACAGGATGTTGTGGCTTTTTTTTTTTTTTTTTTTTTTTTTTTTTTTGAAGGGCGCCACATTCAGGGCTTACACAGAAAGTCAGTCCAAAATGAAACGTGAGGCTGATATGACGATAACGATGATGTCGTCTTTCGGTGTTGCAGGGTGGGAGTGGACCCGGATGACGACCCGCAGCCTTCTGCGGGCACCTTCCACGTGCTACAAGGGGTGAGGAGGATATTGCTATAAAGTTGTTATTTTTACAAAAGAAAAAAGTTGGAATCAAAATTACATATTCGTATTCAGTATGAGTGGGAGGAGCTTTGAAAATTCATTCAGGATAAAAATAGTTCCAAAGTACTGAATTGGGCTAACGTTGTTTTTTTCTTTACTAAATAAAATGATAGATTTGAATCGAAACTTTATTAATTATTTTTATTTTTTATTTTTAATTTATGATCATCTTTCTAACCAACATTTGTCCACAAAAAAAAATTAATAAATTGATTTTACCAGCACAATACGTGTAAAAATAGCAACACCTAATCATGTTACCTTTAATTTAATTTGTCTGTTTATTTAAAATTAAATACAACAAAAAATAAGGGAATTTATTATTTTAAAAATTAAATTACATCAAAGCTATTTCACTATTTTAATGTATTTTCTTTTATGATGTAATTACATTTTATGTGAGGTTGCATTTAACATTTTAAACTTGGTTTTATTTTATTTAAAAAAATTAGACAAAAAAATTTACTGTAATTATATATGAGTAATTAACTTAATTAGTAATAATATTACAATGTTAAATAAACATGAAGTTATTAATTAAGTAATGAAGTAAGTAACTTATACATTTTTAAATTCAATTTATTAATTACAAAAAATAAGAATAAATATCCCTTGATGGCTAAATATAATTAGAATTAATCGCGCAAGCGTATTAAAATGACATTGCGCAATGGCGGCCGTGTCACATGATGCAGACGGGCGGGGCTTCAGTCGAGACGCCGGCCTCGTGCGTTTTGTCCAACTTTTACTTCTGCTTTTGCAAGTCGAGGGTGGAAGAAGAAGTCGCGACAGTGATATTTTGTACCAAAAAAAAAAAATGTACCAAACGAAGATGAAATCCCTCGATAACGGCGTTCAATTGCCCACAGCGCCATGCATGTTTATTGATATTTACATATTTTTGTATTTGTGTCGTGCAGGACGCCCCCGAGGCTGAAGGGCAGAGCAAAAGCAAACGAGAGAGCGCTTGGCTCTTCCGGGTGTGGGACACCTTCGATTACAAGTATCCTTTATTTATTTATTTTTTTTACATTATTTTTGCGTGGGAAATATTAGGAATAACGTTCATATGTTGATCATGGATGAATACCAGTTAGATATATGTCAGGAAATACTATGGATGTGCTGTCATTGTTCACGATTTGACAGGTGTGGATTTTGACTAAAAGACGGCAAACTGATGAACGTTGAGATCCGTTTTGTGGCGTCGGAGGAAAATAAACGTTCACTTTAATTTGCTCCAAATGTGTAAAAAAAAAAAAAAAATAATAATAATAAATAAAATAAAAACCACGACACACGTGCCCATAGGACAGACCCCGTTCTTGTAAACACGCACGTTCCGTGTCATCTTAGAAAATGTATTTTCTGTTATTCGATTTACATCAATTAACTCAAACACTTAACAATTTTTAATTTAAGTCAATAATAACTGGACACATTCCTTTCTGGACAGCCTTTAATTTAAATGAAAGCTAGATTAAATGTACTGATACATTTCAGTAATTGAGTATGCTATATATATATATATATATATATATTTCGGATAATTAACAAAATCAAAATAAGCGTTCATATTTCAGACTGAAATATTATATTTAATGAATGAGAACATACCTGAATTAAATGTAATGATACACTTTGGTACTTCTTTATATCTTTATATATTATATATAAGATATAATGAGAATATATATATATATATATATATATATATATATATTATATATATATATATAGCTTTATATCGTGTGGATAATATAAAAAAAATCATAATAAACTATCACTCTAAATTGTGATTGTGAGTGCGGCTGTTTGTCTCCATGTGCCCCGCGATTGGCTGGCAACCAGTTCAGGGTGTACCCCGCCCGCCTCCTCCCTGTTTACAGCTGGGATAGGCTCCAGCACTCCTCGCGACCCTCGCGAGGATAAGCGGCAAAGAAAATGAATGGATGGATTTAATACCTGGACACATTTCTTTCTTGAAAGTGTTTAATTTAAATGAAAGGTAGATTAAATGTACTAATACAGTTCAGTACTTAACTATGCTATTTTTATTTCGGATAATTAGAAAAAAATCATAATAAACATTCATATTAAAGGCTGAAATATTATATTTAATAAATGACAACATACCTTTAATTAAAGGTAATTTAAATGTAACAATACATTTTGGTACTTCGGTGCGCTGTATATTGTGTGGATATAATAAAAAAAAAACATTCTTTAATATTTTAGACTGTGAAATAAGAAATCCAAATAAATAAGTTAGAACAACAGATGAAGTAGTACAGAAAGAAATCGTGGTTGCCCGGCAACTCGGGGCAGTGCCCTGCGCTGCCCCGCGGCTAGCCGGAAAAAGATCAAGTCGGTAGAAACAGAAATGCCCCAAACCTTTTTTTCGGGGGGGGGTGAGTCCTTGTCCTTAACAGCCACTCAGCTACCTGAAGCCCATCCTGACGCACAGCGGCCCCCCGCTGGCCTCCACGCTGCCCGGCCCCTGCGCCCCCCTGGCCAGCTGCCTGACCAGCCCTCGCGCCTACCAGGTCGGGCGACAGCTACTCCGAACAAACGTTTCACCGTCCACCAATCACCATATTTCATGATATTTCATGCCCGTTTGTGCCAAAAATGAAATCAGTAAACAACAAAAAAGGCAACGAAATCCATCACAAAATCATGAATCCATTCATTCAAGAGTGAGAGAACAAATAATCCATGTTGATTCATAGTAATGACTGCGACATAAAATATAGGGATCACTTGTTGCTAGGCGGAATTTATAGGGCACAATCATCACCTGCTATTGTTTGCTTTTACCCACATTGACTATTTGCTTCAGTTTGCATTAGCATTGTGGCTAAATGATCATGCTAACAGCACATGACCGGAATTTTGCTTGCGTGTTCTGATTGTTTATTATCATCAAAGATGACCCGCGACTTTCCAACGCCACCAAGCAGCGTTTCGCACGCTAGCGTGCGGCCGACGCTCGCGTCAAAACGCACTTCGATGCGTGGCAATGGCGTCGGCGTCGTAACAAAAGCTCATTTGAGGCGAGACGCCTCAGGGGGTCTCCCCTTGGGAACACTGAAGCTTTTTCACTCGGGAGAATCGGAACGTTGTGCGAACGTTCCCGCCTCCTGCCGGCAAATGCGTACAAAGGAGAAAATGGATGGTCAAGAAGCCTTTTTATTTCTTTTTCTTTTTTTTTTCTGCATCTCTGCAGTACCTCAATGATGGCGGGTACTCTACGACACTACGCTTTGTATTTTTGTGACGCTCGTTCTCCTTACAGATTCCGCCACGCTTGTGATTCTACGTTTGTGCAATCTTCACAGAGGTGGAATTGTTCCATTTTCTTTGTTTCCTGTTGTAAAAGTCCTTTTGTCACGTCGCGCCGCGCCCGCTCGTTTTCCGGCCCCGCGGCCCGGTATTGATCGCCCGCCGTCAAAGGTCACGCCGCAGATGCCCAAATGAAAATCGGTGGCCTTCGGATGCACTTTGGCGTGAAATAGAAGCAAATTGTCGCTCGGTCGGGGGCTGTTTGTTAGTTTGCGTTATTTATTATTTTTTTTTTAGTCTGATGATGCTTCCATCAGTATCCATCCATTTTCTTAGCCGCTTATCCTCACAAGGGTCGCTGGGAGCGCTGGAGCCTATCCTATCTGTCAACGGGCAGGAGGCAGGTGGGATACACCCTGAACTGGTCGCCAGCCTATCGCAGGGCACATCGAGACAAACAGCCGCACTCAAAATCACACCTAGGGGCAATTTAGTGTCCAATTAATGTTGCGTGTTTTGGGGATGTGGGAGGAAACCGGAGTGCCCACCCGGAGGAAACCCACGCAGGCACGGGGAGAACACGCAAACTCCACACAGGCGGGTCCAGGATCGAACCCGGGACCCTCAGAATTGTGAGGCCAACGCTTTACCAGCTGCACCAACGTTCCACCCGCTTCCATCAGTATATTATACTTTATTATTATTATTATTTTTTATACTTGCTTTTCTAAAATATCGGTGTTGCGCTTCCCTTAAAAGAAGGCAAACTATTGGTGTGACACGTTCCTAAAAAAAGAAAAAAAGAGAAACTCAAACTCAGTCAGATATTTACAAGACATTATTGATGTTGCATTTTCCTGAAAAGAAAATCTTTTTTACTTTTTTTTTTTTTTTTACAAAAAAATTCACAAACAAACAATTCACAGAAAAAAAAAATATATTGATGATACAATTTACTAAAATGAAGGCCAATTGGTGTTGAATTTTCCTGGGGGAAAAAAAAAATAATTATTGGTCGCACTTTCCTAGAAAGACGACAAAGTACCGTAATTCCTGGCCTACAGAGCGCGCACCCGGTTATAATCCTCACCGAGTACATTTGTAAAGGAAATACCATTTGGTACGTACTTACGCCGCAGCTGTGTAAAAGTCCCCACATTGAAACCCACGTTGAAACACGAGATATTTACAAGGAAAGACTGTACACAGAGTTTAATTCTAACAGCGCCCTGCTACCGCTAATGCCGCAGCGCTAAGGCTAGCGCCATGCTAACGCTAGTGCCGCATTAATGCTAATGCCGCGCTAACGCTAGCGCCTTGCTAACAGGGCCGGTAAAAAAAAAACATACTGGTAGAAATCACTGAGACACGGCAGTAACACGCTAACAGGGCCGGACCGGTAAAAGTCACTTCCTCGGCACATATATTCCACCGGTCTCACGCTTAGCTTTTCCGCTTGAGTCCCCCCTTGCGGCCGTTAGAAAAAATGCACAAATTAGCCGCGTCACCGCATAAACCGCGGGGTTGAAAGTCGCGGTTTATAGGCCGTAAATTACGTTATTGTTTCATAAAAACTAAAAAAGATAAACTTTTGATTGTGTACTTTCTGAAAAAGAAGACATTGCTGTAGTATTCTCCATTTAACTCGTCATTGTCGTTTTACTTCAGTACCAGGAGCAGCTGAGGGAGCCGGACCACGACGACAGCGACCTGTCCTTCACGTTCGGCGACGTGGCGGTCGCCGCCAACGGGCTGTCGGGCGGCGGCGGCGGCAAAGGCCGCGCAGGCAGCAGCGCGTCCGAGGAGGTTCTGGAGCGCCAGCTGGACTCCCAAGAACAGGAGACGCTGAGTCGAGGCACGCGCTTGGTTTTCCCCATCGAGGATCACATTTGAGACTTCCTTGGTACCTTTTTTTTTTCTTTTCTTTTTTTGTCCGATGGGGCCAAATTTAAGCCAATTATCCAGCAGATGAAATAGTATTATCTACATTGCCAAGGAGCGTCTGTGTTTTTGATTTTCTTATTTTAATTTTTATCTTTTTTTGTAACTTCCTGGGTCGCTCAAGTGGTTCAAGGGGGTCAAGTTTGACTTGACATAAGTTTTTCATTTATCAATTTCAAATTATTGACCTTTTATTACCTTAGCCAAGGAGCGACTACCAGCAGTAGCATTACAGATATTTTTTTTCGTTTGTTTTTAACTCCCTGGATATGATTTTTTTTTTTTTTTTTGTCTAAGTAGGCCAAATACTGTATAACTTGAAATGGGTCCATAATTCAGCACCTTCAAGGATTATTATTGACACTGATTACCTCCGCCAAGGAGATTCTGCCCCCCCCCCCCCCACATGATCCTGGATCCTTCATGTGAATGGAACGGGGGCTAAATATGACTTAAGTTTGTGATTTAGCAACTTCAACAATTTTTTTTTTTTGGGGGGGGGGGTGTTGTTGGTTATTTGCCAATTCCTGCATATTGTTTTACTCCAATATGGCCAAATGTGACATCACTTTGTGATAATTTAGCAAATGAAAGGTGATTAGCGTTTCTTGCTGCCATCAAAGAGCTTTTATTTTCATCAGTGTTAGAATCTTTTTTTTTTTTTCATTTTCCTGAACACCTTTCTGTTGTCTGACGTGGCCAAATATGACGACATTTGTCTGTAATTTATACGTAATGCCTCCACCAAGGAAATTGTTTTCATCAATTTTTGCATTTTTTAAAATTTTTTTTATTTAGTTAATCATATCGGGATCGGCACGGTGGTGCAGCTGGTAAAGCGTTGGCCTCACGGTTCTGAGGTTCAATCCCGGATCCGGCTGTGTGGCGTTTGCATGTTCTCCCCGTGCCTGCGTGGGTTTTCTCCGGGCGTTCCGGTTTCCTCCCACACCCCAAAAACATGCAACATTAATTGGACACTCTAAATTGCCCCTAGGTGAGATTGTGAGTGCGGCTGTTGTCTGTCTCTATGTGCCCTGCGATTGGCTGGCGACCAGTCCAGGGTGTACCCCGCCTCCTGCCCGTTGACAGCTGGGATAGGCTCCAGCACTCCCTGCGGCCCTTGTGAGGATAAGCGGCGAAGGGCAAAAGCGTGGAAACCATTTCACGAAGCAAATATTCAAATGTGGGTCGTAAAAAGCGGGTCAGAGGTTCTGATAGGGATTAGCGTTGTGTTTCGCTGTCTGGCCGGGGGTTGTTTTGCATGCGGACGGCACAAGGGAAGGGGGCGGGGCCCCCAGACGGAGCCGTGGGCGCACCACCACCACCAGCTGCGGCGGCGTCCACAGAACCGGCGTAAATATGGAAAAGCACCACAATGATCCGCTTTGTTACGTCCCATGACCGTTTTTTCTAACAATAGCAGCTGTGTCGCCGCTTTTCCAGCCTCAGGTCGGGTCGCCGACAAGCTTGCAAAACTCCGAGGCGTGCGTTACGTCTTTTCCCCTTTTAAAATCCAGTGCGATATATCCAAAATTTTCATCAAAATCACATTTGCGGGGGCATAAAAAAAAATGGGGTCAAAACCACACAAATGTGAAAGCGCTTCAGCCAATGGGAAGCCAGAAAAACGGCATTTTTCCGGAAAACAGGAAACAGGGCATCGATTTCGTGACTTAGGTTAGGAGTCATGTGACCTGTGTACGATATGTACAGCAGAGGTAAAACACGGCGTGATGACGTACTTCGCACTGATGGTGTAGTGATACACACGCCTACCTTTGGCGCGGGAAGCGTAGGATCGATTCCGGCTCAGTGGTGGTGTCAATATCTGCCCTGCGACTGACTGGCGACCGGTTCAGGGTGTCGTCCGCCTTTCGCCCGATGCTAGCTGGGATAGGCTCCAGTTTTCCCGCAACCCTTGTGTGGATAAGCAGCTTGGGTAATAACATGACATGACAACGTACTTCGAAGTGAAAAACAGTATCTGCCTGGTAAAGCGCGATCGGTGTGTCGTATCGTTATTTTTCGCTGATGTGAGTGCAAGTTGGGCGGCACGGTGGATCGGCTGTAAACCGTTGGCCTCACACTTCTGAGGTCCCGGGTTCAATCCCAGACCCGCTTGTGTGAGTCTTCTCCGGGTGGGCACTACATTTTCTTCCCACGTCCCAAAAACATGCAACATCAATGGGATACTCTAAATTGCTCCTAGGTGTGATTGTGAGTGTTTGTCTCGATGTGCCCTCCGATTGGCTGGCGACCAGTTGTTCAGATCGGCTCCAGCACTCCCCACGACCCTTGTGAGGATATGTGACAAAGAAAATGGATGGATGGATGAGTGCAAGTTCAGTACGAGCACCGATACTGATACCGGTACCAGTCCATCCCTTGAGAGTAAACAAAATGGAAAAATAAAGGCAAATAATTTTGAAATTATTTTATTTATTATTATTACTTATATTTTATTTATATTAACATTTTAAATATTCAGTAAAATAATTACCATTATATTATCTTACTGTATAAAATATATAATTTGAATTTGTAATGAAAATATATACATGGTAAAAATAATAGTTACAGAACATTAAAAAAAAAAATATTTGCACTGTGATTTTATTGTTAGCCAAATCTTGAATCACTAAAAACATTTCATGGCAATAGAAAAAAGTACTTAAAAACGAGTTATTTTATATTACAAAGCAAGTATGTATTACCCCCCCCCCCAATGAATTGACAGACTCGTGGAAAAACCCCCGTCCCGAAACGATGCTTTTCCGACGTAAAAGGCTAAATGTGGATGCTGGCCTCAAGGTTTAATTAGTCAACCTCTTCCATAATATATCCCCCATTAATACACACCCAAAAAAAATAATAACTTGATCACCCCGAGGGCGGCACGGTGGCACAGCTGTAAAGCGTTGGCCTCACAGTTCTGAAGACCCCGGGTTCGATCCCGGCCCCGCCTGTGTGGCATTTGCATGCCCTCCCCGTCTGCCTGCGTGGCTTTTCTCCGGGTGGGCACTCCGGTTTCCTCCCACACCCCAAAAACATGCGACATTAATCGGACACTCTAAATTGCCCATAGGTGTGATTGTGAGGGCGGCTGTTTGTCTCTTTGTTCTCTGCGATTGGCTGGCGACCACTTCAGGGTGCACCCCGCCTCGTGCCTGTTGACAGCTGGGATAGGCTCCAGCACTCCCCGCGCCCCTCGTGAGGATAAGCGGCAAAGAAAATGGATGGATGGATGGATGATCACCCCGAGAGGAAATATAACTTTGCACTAACATGACTTTTTGTTGCAAAAGAGAGTCGGGAGGCCCGCAAGTGATGAAGATGCGTGAGAGGTTTCCTGTTACGTAACGCGATGTAGTTTGCGGGGGAGGGCGGGGGGACCGCTTGACGCCATGTGGGGCCGTCACGCTCACCCCCCTCCGCCCCCCCGTGCAAATAATTGACCCGGCCGGCGGCCAAGTGTGACCGCTGTGCAGCAGGCGACTCACTGTAACAGTCGTCTGAGGACAGGGGGCACATTCAAGGTGGGGGTCCGGGGGTTGGGACCAAATGCATTTTTTGAGACTCGCTTTCAAATGAAGGCGTTTTCTTTTGTTTCACGAGTTTGCAGTGTAACCGACATAAAAACCACAGCAGTTTTTTTTTTTTTTTTTTGGGGGGGGGGGTGTACGCTGAAAACCTTTTTGTTCCCTGCAAAAGTATTGGGACAGGTGGGTGACGAGGGCGACCCACGATCATAAATGTGGAATCTTAGAACTGAATTTTTTTTTTTTGTCGACTACAGTGGCTATAACAAGTCTACACACCCCTGTTCTATATAATGACTGAGATTTATTTTTTAATGATCATAAAGACAAAGAGATAATTGTGGTTGCACATGTGTGCGCACAGACACAAACTTGGGAATATAACAGGGGTGTGTAGACTTTTTATATTTACCGTAGTACATACAGTCCACTGTATGAAAATGTCTATACTTTGTCATGATTTAGGTCAAATATTCTTTATCTGGAAAAGGCAGCATAATGACATTATTGTCTCGATTGTAATAGTAAATAGCAATCATACATTTGTTTTAATTCACTTTATTGTGGTCAATTTAAATCATCGAAAAGTTAATTGTGTCACTTAAGTATGAAAAAAAAAAATCCAACTTCTGAAGTTGATCATCAAAACATCCAAAATTTGGATGGATGGAGGTCGAAGCATTTTAACGATGTTTAGACCACAAAAAAAAAAATCACCTTTTTTTTTCTTTTTTTTAATAATCAGTATTGGGCTTGCAAAGGGGTAAAAAAATGTCCAGTAAAAATCCAGAAAATGTCTGGTAAATTTCCATGGGAAGGCAAATCAGGGAATTCTGGAGAAATTAATTAGGAATTAGCCGGGAATTGAGGGTAATTTAGTGGAACATGATGATCTCACAGTTCTGAGGTGCCGGGTTCAATCCCGGACCCGTCTGTGTGGAGTTTGCCTGTTCTCCCCATGTGCCTGTGTGGGTTTTTTCCCGGGTGTTCCGGTTTCTTCCCACATCCCAAAAACATGCAACATTAATTCAACACTCTAAATTGCCCATAGGTGTGATTGGGAGCGCGGCTGTTTGTCTCCGTGTGCCCTGCGATTGACTGGCGACCAGTTCAGGGCGTACCCTGCCTCCTGCCCGTTGACAGTTGGGATAGGCTCCAGCACTCCCTGCAACCCTTGTGAGGATAAGCGATGAAGAAAATGGATGGATGGACTCATCCAAGCCTCTTATCCTCACAAGTCTCGCGGGAAAGCTGGAGCCTATCCCAGCTAGCTTCGGGCGAAAGGCAGACTACACCCTGAACTGGTCGCTGGTTGATCGCGAGGAAGACACCATCACTGAGCGGGAATTGATCCCACGCTGCCCGCACCAAAGGCAGACGCGTGTACCACAACACCATCAGTGGCTGGGACATTGATTGGACACTCTAAATTGCCCCTAGGTGTGATTGTGAGTGCGACTGTTGTCTGTCTCCATGTGCCCTGGGATTGGGTGGCGACCAGTTCAGGGTGAACCCTACTGCTTGCCCATTGACAGCTGGGATAGGCTCCAGCACTCCCCGCGGCCCTTGTGAGGATAAGCGGCAAAGAAAATGGATGGATGATGATATACAGCATCACATTCATTTTAAATAGCAGCGCTAGGCGAACATAAAATTAGCTAAAGATGCAAAGTAGGCCGCTTGTATTTTAGGATCTTCACATTTGACTTTTGCGTCTTTCACAAAGCATGAAATCGTCTCAAAATCTCCGCGCGCGCGCCTTCCCCTCGGCTCGCCCAAATTGCTCCGCGTGGAAAAATAATCACCGCAAAATCCGGCGACGAGGAGGATAATCGGCGACATAAAAACGAGTAAACAAAAATCAAAAAGGTGAAGCAAAAAGTGACCCTCGACATAACGAGGTGTAACGGCGATTACGTTCCTGATTGAGGAGGCGATCTTGCAATTTGAGAAATTCTTGCTTTAATCACATGTATTCTTATGAAACATTTATAACTTATAAAATTATGTAACCTTAATTGGTACCATATGTAAGAAACAAAAAATAAAAAGTGTCTGTGTAACATGTCATTGGGAGGACAGAATGGGGGGGGGGGGGGAAGTCCCGCCCATGTGAGTGTTTTGTCAGTGTGGTGCTGCTGCAGCTGTCCAGATTCCTCGGGGGGGTCGAGAGGCCTTGGAATGAGAAGTGGGAGGGGGGAACCACTTCCTCATGCGGGCCTCCCAAAGCACAAGCACGCACAGTAGTCGCCTCGCACTTTTGAGCAGATCCACTTAGGCCAGTCACGCCAAGGTGAGGCGCCGACCTGTCGGTGCCAACCTTGGATGCCCCCAACTTTTTTTTTTTTTTTTTTTTACAAGGGGATTTAGAGTCAGAGTATGGGGGGGGGATTAGTGCGACTAAATAGGCACTGACGTGTCGAACGGCCTCCTGGCCGCTACTCGGCAGGTAAGAGTACTAAGAGGCTGACCCCCCCCCACCCTCCCTCCGCACTTCTTCTCCTCACTCCTGCGCTTCGGACACGGCCGCACCCAGTCGGCCATTTTCCAGCTGTCCTTCCGTCTTTTTGCCCTCAGCCTTGACTCGCAGGCCCCTGGAAGAGACACGCAAGAAAGTCGTGAGGAAGAAATAGGGCAAAGGAATAGCCATTCATCCATTTTCTTAGCCGCTTATCCTCACGAGGGTCGCGAAGAGTGCTGGGGTCTATCCCAGCTGTCAACGGGCAGGAGGCGGGGTACACCCTGAACTGGTTGCCAGCCAATCACAGAGCACATGGAGACAAACAGACGCGCTCACAATCACACCTAGGGGCAATTTAGAGTGTCCGATTAATGTTGCGGGTTTTTGGGATGTGGGAGGAAACCGGAGTCCCCGGAAAAAACCCACACAGGGACGAGGAGATCATGCAGTCTCCACAGAGGCGGGTCCGGGATTGAACCCGAGACCTCAGAACTGTGAGGCCTACGCTTTCCAGCTTCTCCACCGTGCCGCTGGGCATGGACTTTAAAAAAGCTGACTCCGGGCAAAAGGCGAACTTCACCCTGAACTGGTCGCCAGTCGGTCGCAGGGCACATTCGGCACCATCGCGGACCGCGCTGAAGTCGGGCCTGTGTAGCGCTACACCACAGGTGTCAAACTCAAGGCCCGGGGGCCAGATCTGGGCCACCACATCATTTTATGTGGCCCGCGAAGCCAAATCTAGAGTGTCAATTTCCATGATTCATGTAAAAATCTGTCCCGAATTGTCGTATGTCATAGTTGAAAAACACATTACACTTGATTTCTGATTCCAAAACTAGTTCATAAATTGATGATGTAAATATGATGAGATGATTCAATATTTTTGTTCTACAGTCATAACGGCCCTCTGAGGGAAACCGGAACAACAATGTGGCTCGTGAGAAAAATGAGTTTGACACCCCTGCACTACACCACCTCGATTCAGATTTATTGCGCAATCATTTTTGTTCCCCAATGACTTTGTTATTGTTTAATGATTCAACAAATGTCAGTCAAGCGAGTTACGCTGCACTCACCAACGTTGTTGAATCAGAAACTTTTACTTCTCGGCTACTGATTAATGCGCTCGTTTAACGCGCACTTCCGAAGCCGCTTCTTGTTAAACTTCATGTAAGCTGCAGGTTAGTCATGCAATGGATGTAAATACATTTTTTTTTTTTTTTGGTAAGAGATTAAAATGACGACGGTTACGATTGAGGTACTCGTTTGCGCCAATACACGTCAGTAAAAGAGGAAAATGTTGATCATTGCTTCCCAAAGTAAAAGCAGATGTGTGCAAATGCTCTTATTTTGATACAACGCAAAAAGTGAGGCTGCTTTCATGAAGGACGACAGAAATTGAAGAGATTTGGACAATTTTTAAGTGTATGATCAAAATAGGTCGATTAATTTGATGATCGGTGACTTGTGGATAATTGATTACGTGTGAGACTTCGACTGATTATGATTATTTTTTACTCTTCAATGAAAAAAAAGGTTCTAAGTTGGAAAATTAAATACAATCCTCAATAAATTTTAATTTGAAAAAAAAAAAAAAAAAGAATTTAATAGGGCGGCACGGTGGAGCAACAGGTTAGAGCGTTGGCTTCACAGTTCTGAGGACAGGGATTCAAATCCCGGCCCCACCTGTCTGGGGTTTGCATGTTCTCCCCGTGCCTGCGTGGGTTTCCTCCGGGTGGGCACTCCGATTTCCTCCCACATCCCAAAAACACGCAACATTCACTGGAGACTCTAAATTGCACATAGGTGAGATTGTGAGTGCGACTGCCGTCAGTCGCGATGTGCCCTGCGATTGGCTGGCAACCGGTTCAGGGTGTACCCCGCCACCTGCTCGTTGACAGCTAGGATAGGCTCCAGCACTTCTTGTGACCCTTCTGAGGATAAGCGGCTAAGAAAATGGATGCAGGTAAAATCAGGGGGAGAAAGAGAGAGAAATCAGAGTAAACGGGAGAACAATGTCGTGTCACTAACAATCATGGTCCAACGACGACTGCAAAAATTACGATATCGGTCCACACCCGCATATACAGTACAATTTAAATACATCCATCTATCAGGGTCGCGGGGAGAGCTGAAGCCTATCCCGGCTGTCAACTGGGTACACCCTGAACAGTTTGGGCAAGAAGCCCCCCCCCCCCGCCCCACCCTCCAGCCGCCATCTTTGATAATGGCGTGCGCGCAGGCCCGCTTCCTTCAAGGTTCTGCGTGTCAAAAGCTCAGCGGTGACACGCCGGTAACCCGGGTGAGTCGTATAGCGTGTCACGGTCAGCCGCGGACAATGAAGCCCCTTCCGCGGGGCGCGGGCGCGAGGGCCGGGGCGATTCCCTCGAGCGGGCGCGTCGCCCACCTCGCCCCCCCCCCCCCCCCCCCCCCCGGCGGGCCGTGCCAGCCGCGCAACAATGAGACCCTTGTTGGAAAAGGACGACGCAAAATAGCCACCAGAGAAAGCGCTCGGACGCATTCTGTTCGTGTCGAGTAAATTCACGAGCACGGATGTTCGACAACCACTTTCTTGCCGACTGATACCCGGTACTTAATTCTACTTTCGAGACTGCAACGACATAGAATTTTTTTCCCCCTCTTCTTTCTGATTCTGACGTACATGATTATTCGCACAAACTACCGGCGAGGATGTCAGAAATTATTTTATTTCATATTTTTTTTTAGTATCTTGGCTGGTCTCGGCAGCCTTCTTGACTACCAGATAACTTGAAATAGCGACAGTATCGGCCTGATAACGATACCTGGTATCGGTATTCGTCCATCCCGAGTATGTGATATCAAAATTTGGTATGTTTTTGTCATGCTATTGCAAAGGTGTGAAGCCCGAGGCCCGGGGGCCAGATCCGGCCCGCCGCATGATTTTATGTGGCCCGTGGAGGCAAATTATGTGTCATTTCATTGATTCTTGTGAAAATCTGTACCAAAATTTCAAACCGTCATGTCATAAATGGTATCGTTAAGATGTAAGTATTTTTGTGTTACCAAACATGAACAACGGTTGGGAAACCCATTACCCTTGACTTTTGTTTTCAAAACTACTTCATAAAATAAATATGATGAGGCGATTAAAGATTTTATCGTTTCACATTCATAATGACCCCATGCACTACAACGTGGCCCCGAGTTCGACACCCAAATCATGTGGAGTTTTTGAGGACGACACGGACTATTTCCTGGGGCCCCGAGATTTCAAACGTCTCACAATAACAGATTAATAAAGTTGTATTTTTTCGTGAAACGCAACTACTTTTTAAAAATCTTAATCCACGTGTTTATAAAAACATCAAAATGCGTAATCCTTAATGATCCATTAAATGTGCCCTCACCCTCCCCTCGCTTTTCATGCAATGGACTATTCCATCTTCCTACTGCGCTGCGCGGAGTTGATCCGGGAAGAGGGTGACAAAACAAAAGCGCAAACTCGCTGGCGCGTTATCCCAAACGGCGAATACAGAGCAGCCATCTTACCTGTACGCTCTTCCCTCATGTGGTTTTGTCGGCGTCGTGCTTGGGGTACCCGAGCTGCCTCATGACCTCACTGCAGTAGGCCTCCACCTGGTCGATCTGCTCCACGCTCAGCCTCTCCCGCCAGGCGTAGATGGCCTCCTTGGCGTCCCGCGAGGAGATGAGGAAGGGCCGGTCGGACGAGTAGCCGCGGCCGTGGGTCATGTTGAGCGCGAAGCTCTCCAGCGCCGGCGACGTGGACAGGTTGGAGAAGAGGTAGAGCTTCTGCAGCTCCTGGGCCGGCCGCAGCACCAAGTCCTCGTAGCGGACGCGGTGGTAGCTGCGGCGCACCCAGGGCGGCGCGTTGGTCACCAGCATCATGTCGCCCAGCCAGTTGTCGCAGATGAGCTCCATGGCGCTGGACACGTAGCTCTCGGCCCGGTTCACGCGGTTGTTGGGCACCAGCAGACGCTTGTACTTGTCGTTGTGCTTTTTGCTGCGCAGCACCTGCGTTGCGCCACACACATTTTCACTTTTCGCTCGGAAAAAAAACGCAAAAAGCTCGCCGCGTTTTAATAAAGCGTGGATGACAATTTTACACGGACAAAAAGATCGGCTTTCGGATTGAAACGTAGTAGCAAAATTGCAAATGAGCATCACATTAATACACCGACCTGGCTTTAGAAATATTTTTCCTCATGGGAAAAAAAAAAAAATGGAAATACAGTCTTAAACAACGATCATGCAAGTGTAAAATGAAGCGAACCATCCGACATGCACAAATGACAAAACGAAACTTTTTTTCCAACAAGGCTTTAAGGTGGCGTTTGAAATTGTTTTATTTTAAAATCATTTTTTGTCATTATTATTATTACTATTAGTACATGATAAACAAGATTTGTGAAAAAAATATTTACTGCTGTTTTAACAAATTTGACAGATGCATGTTGAAAAAGTTGACAAATTGTTTTTTTCACTCCTGGGAAAGAGAATCATTTCACTCGGGGTTATGTTTTTATTTTCTTGTTGCACACATTTTTATTGTTCCATTTTCCTACCTGATACCAGATATGCATGTTTAAAAAAAAACGTTTGTCCCCTATTGATTATTTTTTCAGGGCATAGCCGTTCAACAAGTCATACTTGGTGTTTTAAAAAAATGGGACCCATGAAAATAATTGCAAACTCTTTTTTTTTTTAAACATATACGTGTAAAGATAAGTCAACTGTTCGCATGGTAGAATGGAAAAAAATATATAATTATATATATATATATATATATATATATATATATGAAAAGGTGGCACGGTGGAGCAGCTGGTAAAGCGTTGGCCTGACAGTTCTGAGGACCCAGGTTCGATCCCGCCCCGCCTGCGCCGAGTTTGCATGTTCTCCCCCTCCCTGCGTGGGTTTTCCCCTGGCACTCCGGTTTCCTCCCGCATCCCAAAAACACGCAACATTAATTGGACGCTCTAAATTGCCCGTAGGTGTGACTGTGAGTGCGGCTGTTTGTCTCGATGTGCCCTGCGATTGCCTGGCGACCGGTTCAGGGTGTACCCTGCCTCCTGCCCATTGACTGATGGGATAGGCTCCAGCACTCCCCGCGACCATCTTGAGGATAAGCGGCAAAAGAAAATGGATGGATATCTGAAAAGCCAAGAGGCGAACCTCACCTGTATGCTCTCCTTCACCAGGGCCTGCTTGGACTTGAGCCGGGAGTTGTGCACGGCTCGCGGGTCTCGGAAGAGCTGCACGATGTGCAAGTTGACGGCCGGGTCCTTCATGAGCGGCACCAGGGTGCTGAGGTCCAGAACCCGCACGCCCTTGATGACCACCACCGGGTACTTCTTGCACTCCCGCTCCAGCTCGCGGATGTCCCGCTTGGGGCACTTGGCGCAGCGGTCCTCCTGCACCAGGCCGACGCGGTGGCGCTGGTGGGCGTCGCACAGGGGCTCGGAGCACACCACCTTGTTCATCTTCCAGCCGAAGATGAAGGCGGTGGTGAGGTTCTGCGAGCCAGCGTACAGCTTGAGCACGGAGAAGTCGCAGCGGAACAGCGCGCTCAACATGTCGCGCACGGCGCCCTGGAGGCTGCCCGCGTCGCCCGGGTACAGGGCCTGCCAGATGTGCCACATGGGTTCGTACAGGTAGAACACGTCCGGGTGCTGGTTGAACAGCTCGCCGAGGAACGACGAGCCGGTCCTCCAGGTGGCGTGCAGGTAGATGTGCGTGCGGGGGGCGCCGTCGCCGGGCCGCGGGGGCTGCTCCGTGCCGTTGGCGCCGTCCACTTTGTAGCCGTGCTCCCACAGCAGCGCCACGGCGTTCTTCAGGTCCGAGCACCGCGACTGCTGCTGCCGCTCCCGCTGCTGCAGGAGCCCGTGCTTGGCCCGCTGCATCGAGCGCTCCCCGAAGTCGAACACATACGGGATGAGGAGCAGCAAACCCGTGTAGGCGAGGATCAGAACCAAGTATTTCTTCTGGAGCCTCCTCTTCATCGCTTTGGCGTCGGAGCTGCGCTCGCTCGAGTTCTGCCTGCGTGCTTGCGCGGTGGAGGCGACCGGTTGCAGGCTGATGTTCGGGGGGGGGGCACTGGCTTAGAGGCGGGGCTACTTGTTGCGAGACTTTGCCGAAATGTAGGCGGGGTCATCGCCATCGGTGGTTGAACTTTGGAAATTTATGTCATGTAAAGTAAATCTTGACTGGATGTCAACACGGGGCGTCCCACTTTCATAAACTGTCACCATCACTGTCACACATGATCAGATTAAGGTGAGAGGATGATGAGGACAGGGCCAAGGGGCAGTTTGCCCCCCCCCCTCCCACGCGCCTGAACACTGTTATTGTGACGATAAATATTAAAATACTTGAGGAAAACCTAACAATAATCAGAAAATATAAAAAAAATATTAGATACGTCGTTACAGGTGGCTGTTTTCAAAATATATAACTGTGCGTGAGAGGCACTAACTTTCTGCACTTGTAGGTTGTCGACTTATGAGGATTCATTAGTTTACAGGCATATTTGCCACATGTAACATGGCGATCGCGCTCACGTATCCCAGCAAGGGGATACACGCAAGCGGGGTCTCTGTGTATATGATGTCGCTATAAAAAAGTTTAAAAAAAATACTTCAGCACAAATTCAAACAGCGGACAACCAAATACTAATCAGTGGCGTTAGTTTGTAGTGAGGCCGGTTGTTTATTAAAGCGAAATGATCAGAAGGAAACGGAAGGAACTGCTTCCTGTTTCACTTGTGCATTGTGGGAAACAGCGATAAAGACCCACCGATGTCACTTAAAAGATTTTATTACGTTTCAGATTTTCTTTTTCCTTCTTATTTTATTCCTACCATTGAAAAAAAGGACACTATATTTTATTTTTAGAAATAAAGTTGATGCATGTGTTTTGATCCGCACATGCGCACACTGCCTCTGGAAGCTAACAGCGCGCTCAAGAAGATGTTGCTAAGTTAACAACAAAGCTCTCCCGCCCACATGCACAAATGACGTTTTCCAAAACACATTTCGGCTTTTGTTAGTGCTTTATCCCATCCGGATGTTCTCTTGTATTTAGCGGAGAGGTCTCCTCGTGTGAGCTAAGCTATGGCTCACCTCAGCACCTTCGAGAAGGAGACTGAGAAGGAGACGAAGGAGCTGATCAGGTGTTTGAGCGGACTGGATGATGAGGAGGACCACAACTTCCAGTTGGCACTCAAATTCGCATGGTCCAACTTCAGGTAAGATGAGCTGGTTTACCTCCTATCTGGACAATTAAACCTAGTGTATAATGGTTGGATACGCCTCCTCAGTGGTGTCCCCCAGAGATCAATTCGAGGTGCCCTCCTATTCGCCACATAAACTGGAAATAAGATCAAGAGACTTTTGCAAAAGTGTTAGTTCATGCATCAAACACCATCCCAATAAATGAAAAGAAACCGAAGTATTTGTCAATTTCTGTTTACATCAACATGGCTGTGACATAAGCTTGGCCATCCTTGATTTTCAAATCCTCCATCTTCCATCACATTCACTTTCTTTGCCCGTGTCTTTTCTCCCCCCTCACAGGTTCCATCGTTTCCTGGATGTGGACAGCCACAAAGTGCAGCGTAGCATCAGTGGGTATGTCTGTCTCTCCATTTGAACGTGAACTCTCATTTGACTATCGAGGCACATTTGCTGAACTTTATCACATTTTTTTTTCTCATGTGATGTGACTCATCATTACGTTTTGAACTCGGAATTCCCTCTGACTTTTGAGACTGATTTTTCCAGGAAACATTGGCCCAACATATGGACAGTGGCCAACTGGTTAGCACTTCTGCCTCGCGGTTCTCACGACTTGTGTTAAAATTTGGCCCCCCGTCTGTGTGGGGTTTGCACGTCCTTCCCTTTTCTGTGTACATTTTCTCCAGATACTCTGACATCACCAAAACATCCATGGTAGGGTTAATTGAAGACTCTAAATTGCCTTTAGGTGGGGATGTGTGTGTGAATGGTTGTTTCTTTGTATCTGCACTGCGATTAGCTCGCCCAGATTCAGCTGGAGTAAGCTCCAGCACGCCCGCGACCTGAGTGAGGATAAGCGGTACGGAAATGAACGAATGTTGGTTGAACTCCAAATTGTATTTTTGTGTCTACAGATAATATCATTGTTGTTTTTGCCACGTGATATCATGCTCTATTCCTGTTGTTTTTGAGGCAGGTTTGAATTTAGAAATTGAATTTTGAGTTTGATTGTTCTCCAACAAAATTTGTGGTGTACTCCAAACTGCACCACCCCTGATGAATTCTACTTTCAGTCAAAATTAACAGTAAAATGTATTTTTTTCCCCCTTTTAAACAGAATCTATGAAAAGCTCATGGTCCACTCGGAAATGAGTAAGGCCGAAAGCTGGATGAGGCTGACCGAAGAGTTCCTCAACTCACCCTTAGCTGATACCAATGGAACGAAGGTGCATGTCCTCGGGTATAATCTTTCAAAATCGCTGCCGTTTGTAACAATCGACTGTGCTTTTCCAGACTGATGTACACTACAGCATACTGTCGCTGCTGCTGTTCTTATCGGGCTCACCGTCCAACACAAACTTTACGGAGAGACCCCGGATAAAGGACCCTGGTAAGTTCAACACATACAGAAAGTTTTGAATTTAGAGTCGCACGCCTTCAGTGTAAAACCACGTTATGCTGTATTGCTGCTACATGTCCGTTAATTAGCGATTGTTGTTCTTGTATAATTCCTGCAACATCTGTGCTAATTTCTGTTAGCTGGTCTATGGTGTTTCACAAGATATGTTAGCATTAAGATAGCAGACTTTCAACACTCAAAATAATGTGCTGCGGTTGAGCATAATGGTGTTCAAGCGTCCCATGTTTACTGTAATTTTCTGACTTAAAGAAATGCACCTGATTATAAGCCTCACGCGGTACATTTGTTAAGGAAATACCATTTGGTACATACATAAGCCGCACGTGTGTAAAAATGCTGCAAGTGCTCCCATTGAAACACGAGATATCTATAAAGAAAGACGGTATACAGAAAGAGTTTTCAAAGTTTTAATACCTTATCGTAACATAGCAACAACACTAGTACGAACAGGGCTGTTTAAAAAAAATAAAAATAAAAAACGTACAGTTAAAAAAAAAAAAAAAACAGCTAACCCAGCTACACTGTAGCAACACGGTAGCACAGCACTAGTAGTGCTGGTTAAATTAAAAACATACCTAAATCCCTGAGATGCGGCAGTAACACAGCAGCAACATGCTAACGCGGTGCTAATGCAAGCGCAGCACTAACAGGGCCGGTTAAAAACAACACATACCGGTAAAAGTCACTTCCTCGGCACATATATTCCACTGGTGTCACTCTTACCTTTTCCACTTGAGTGCCCCCTTCCGGCCGTAAGAAAAAAAATGCACAAATTATCCGCATCAGTGTTTTTATAGCTGCTTCTTGACAGCAGAGCGTGAGAACAACTTTTAAGGAATACTTTGAAAAGTGTGTTTTCATTTTTCTTTTGTGACTTCCTTTTTATTTTTAAATGTTGTTTCACTTCCGTACTGTCCTTTCAACTTGAAAATGAAGACTTGCCTTCAACGATCTTTTGCAATTTAAAGAAGGTTTGAAATGTTTTTTTGTGTGTGTGTGTGAGTGGTAAAACGATAAAAAAATGTTTTTATTCGTCCCCGATATAGATCATAGATGGCGTCTTGGTGGTTCAGCTGGTAAAGCTTTGGCCTCACAGTTCTGAGGTCCCGGGTCTAATCCTGGACCCACCTGTGTGGAGTTTGCATGTTCTTCCTGTGCCTACGTGGGTTTCCTCCAGGTGCTCCGGTTTCCTCCCACATCCCCAAAACATGCAACATTAATTGGACGCTCTAAATTGCCCGTAGGTGCGATTGTGAGTGTGACTGTCGTTTGTCTCTATGTGCCCTGCGATTGGCTGGCGACCACTTCAGGGTGTACCCCACCCGCCTCCTGCCCATTGACAGCTGGGAGAGGCTCCAGCACTCCCCGCGACCCTTGTGAGGATAAGCGGCTAAGAATAATGATGGGTGGATGGATACATTACAGATTTTCATGTGTTGCGGGTGTGTCTGTCCATTTCTGACGTTATTCTTTCCAACAGAACCACAGGACAACGTTGACTGGGCCAAATATCTCCAGGAGGGGGAGGACATAAACAACGGGCCATATCCTGATACTCCTGTGAGTGGAAACTCGATAAGTATTGACTTTGCTTTTTCTTTGGATTTTTTTTTTTTCCCAGTGATGGAAAAATGGAATAGTTTATTGAAAAATGGAATTAGGAAACAACGTGGCGACTTTACAGTACGTGGTGGTCGGCCTCTATTTAAACTTGTCTTTACGGTTAATTCCAAATGTGGAGGAATTTCACATAATCTTTTTTTTTTTTTTTTTTTTTTTTTTTTTTTTTTTTGACGATCAGGAGTGGTCCGAGGAGGAGAGCGAGGGGGAGGACAGCCATCAGCCCATCAGCAGGGAGGACTCCGGGATCCAGTTGGACAAAACCCCGCAGGAGGACAAAAACCACGGCGACAAGACGGTTTCGGTCTCGCGGACAGGTCGGAAACAATCGCTGTACAGTGCTACCTTGATTTGTAAATTCAACTGAATTGAATTTTACTGAAAATGAATTGAACAGTAATTCTACTATAGATCAAATCAATAACCCCCAAATGAAATCAATTGAAACGTACCAATAAGTTCCAGCTCCCAAAAACGACTACATTTTTTTAAAAGGTTTTGAATGAAGAAAAATGGCACTGAATTGTCTAAAAAGAGAACATAGCTTACACACTGTAGATCAAAAACCTTCAAGAGGGGGGGAAAAAAAGATTATTATTATTTTTTTTTTGTTTGTTTTGTTGCAGTGGGAGAACCCGATGCCCGAGCCTGGCTTGAGCAACACGTGGTGACTCCCTACTGGGTGCCGCACGCCCCCCGGTTCACCCACAGCCTCCATTTACACTCCAACCTGCTCAATGTCTGGTAAGACCCCCGCGCCCAAGTGTGAAGCCACTGATGTTACTCATTTTGTGACAATTAAATTCACATTTAATTACGCAGGTCTGCGATTGGCCGGCGACCAGTTCAGGGTGTACCCCACCTCCTGCCCAAGTATACCTGGGACAGTCTCCAGCACTCTCGCGACGAAAATAGATGGATTGGATTCATACTTTCACTGATGAGTTTGCTCCGTGACCAACCTCATAAATCATTTTTTACCTGCGCAACAAACCAATTTCAGCTCCAGTGCCCATTTTTGAATGTGTTTTTACCGATTAACACAAAAAATGAAAAGCATATCGACTTGGTTGATTTGTTTATTTACGGTAAACCCACACTTTGGCAAGTTTTTACAGCATTTACAACACTTCATTTTTTTCTTTTCTTCATTTCTGACAGTCTTTAAAAAAAAAACCAAACTTTTAAAACATCCATCCATCCATCCATTTCCTTTGCCGCCTATCCTCACGAGGGTCGCGGGAAGTGCTGAAGTCTATCCCAGCTGTCCACGGGCAGGAGGCGGGGTACACCCTGAACTGGTTGCCGGCCAATCACATGGAACATCGAGACAAACACCCGCATTCAAAATGTGCCAATTTAGAGTGCCAATTAATATTGCGGGTTTTTGGGATGTGGGAGTCCCGGAGAAAACCCACGCAGGCAGAGGAAGAACATGCAAACTCCACACAGGCGGGTCCGGGATTGAATCCGTGACCTCAGAACTGTGAGGCCAACACTTTACCAGCTGCTCCACCGTGCGGGCCCTTTTAAAACATTAGAAACATATTTAATCATCTTAAAAAGGGAAACTGTGTCGAAAGCTTGCTCCAAGTCTTTATCCATGGGCAATTTTGATCAAAGAATAGCGCAGACATCTAACATTTACATCCGGGAACTGTTTAGATTTCTAAAAGAAAGCAATGTGTGTCCTTTTAGATGGTTATTAAAATTACTGCATAAAAGTCATACATTTGTGAAGCGCTTACGATCCGTTCTCGTCCGCAGGGACCAGCACTTGTACAACACCGATCCGCTGTACCTGCCCGAAGAAAAAGCCTTCGTCACCGAGACCCAAGTCGTCCGGGAAACGCTGTGGTGAGCTGCTTGATCACATCTTTACCGTGTGACACTCTATTTGTAAGTTAACAAATATACATTTAACAGTTTGTTTTTAACCGAGTGTCTTAAAAAAAACTCAATTATGCTGTGCAACAGAGATTAAATGCAAGTTTGTTTATGATGATATGTGATCAACTCTTTATGTGTCCCAGGCTTCTCTCCAGTGTTAAAAAGCATTTCATATTCCAGCATCACGATGGAAACGTGTCAGTCAGGAATAACGTAGTCGTCACTCATCTCACCAGTGTAGGTGCTTCAAAAAAATGGTTTATTCATAACATATTGTATCGTGTACAGTGGTTCCTTGACGTATGAGTGTCCCAATTTAGTAGTGTTTTTAAAAAAAAAAAAATTGTGTCAAAATATGACTCACGAGTGAGTTTCAGATGTTAAGTGTGGCCGCAATCGCTTCCGTGTGTGGAGATGACTCTGTCCTCTTTTTTTTTTTTTTTTTTTTTTTTTTTGCAATCGTAATTAATGAATGAGAGTTTGTGTAAAACCAGCGGTCATTTATTGAAATATTGGTATTTGTCTTGAGTACTAGCTGAAAACATGGATGGATTCCGGGAAAGGTTAACGTGTCACTGAACACATTTCCGCGTTCGCGAGCCGTCAACTGTCGTCCTTTTTATCAATCATAGTTAATGAATGAGAGTTTGTGTAAAACCAGCAGTCATTTATTGAAATATTGGTATTTGTCTTGAATACTAGCTGAAAACATGGATGGATTCCGGGAAAGGTTAACGTGTGGCCGAACGCTTCCGCGTTCACGAGCCGTCAAAACCGTCACTATGTAGGATTTATTCCTGATTCCTGAACAGATCCAGCAACAAAGTATTCGTACGCGTCCAGACTTTTCTACGCTTTCAAACTTTTCCGTGTAAATCTCGACGACTTACTCACCAGATGTGTAGATCAAGTTGTCCAAGACAAGCGGAAGCTGGTTAACAGTCCAATTTCTTATCAGTGAAAACATCGACTTGGGCATTAAATACGGGTCCTCCATGCCGAGTTTATCTAATTTTTCCACATACCTTTGTGTATTTTCACCTTCTAAATGTCTAACGGTATGGGTCAAGACTCCGGGCCTCACGCTACAAGACATATTTTCATGTCGTCTCCAACCGACTTAGAATTGAACAATGCTTTGTTTGACTGGCAACATGGCGACGTAAACAAAAGTCACGTGATTTTATGACGTAGGTGCACGAGCTCTATAGGTGTATATATATAATTCAGTGACTAATATCAATAGGGAAAATCGATGTGATTATGAGATGCAACGACTTGAAGCTGTTACCCTGGGTACTACTTTATATCAACATCCCCTTCTTGTACTTTGCGGCAGAACTGCTTGCGGTCTGTACTGGAGCACATAGCCGCGTACGGTGAAGCGGTGTTCCGGCTGCAGAGGTTCATCGACGAGGTGACGGGCCACAGCCCGGAGGTCGGCCCGAACGGGTCCAAGAGGGCCTCCGAGCCTCCGTTCAGGACCTACCAGGCCTTCGTGTGGGCGCTCAACAAGTACTTCACCAGCTTCAAAGAGGAGCTGACCGCCATCGAGAAAGTGCTCGTGTGCAAAGGTAAGTGATCTGCTTCAGATCTATTTATGAAAATATGCAATATAGACAGACAAGGAAATGTTTTTGCACCCAAGTCATTTACTAGCCTGCCACTCTTTGAACTGTAACGATAGCGGTCTGCAAGCCGTTTGGCCATACTTTTCTCTCCTGTGGACTATGGAGCTTTGCAAAATTTCTGCAGTCTGTCGTGTCTTTCCAGTTGTTCAGACCGTGAGCTGTTTAAGCAAAATGTTTCCACATCTTATTCCGTGCCTTTTTTCCCTTGAAGAAGCTGCGGACAAGCTCAAATATTTGTGACTGATTCAGACTCACACCTATGTCCACAGTTTTATGGACAGGGATGCCACCCACAGCAGAGGAACTGTGGCAGATGCACAGGAAGCTGCGTGAAGCCAGCTCTGTTTAAAAAAAAAATATATATATATATCTTTTTCAACTTATACTGATCAGCTGAAAAATCACGCGATCGGCCATGACTTCCAATCATGCGATTGAAATCAGTTTTCAATAGTTTTTTTTTACCATTCCTAGACTTTAAAGACATTTAAACGTGTTAAAAGACATTTTTTTTAAATGTTCCCGAGTCCCTATTCTCACTGTTGAACATTTTCTAAATAAAATGCTAAGCATTATTGCTTTTAAGCTGTTTGGTCACTCCTTGTTGAAATTTACTGTAAAAACGAAAAAGCAAAAAAGAAGTGAATGTATATTCAAACACCAAAATGTTCAACTAAACCATTTAATGCTGCCAATCAAAATGCCATAGATGGGCTACCAGAAATGGCCATAACGATATAGTGGAGGTTCACAGTATGGATGATAATTACATGATACATGATAATTTTTTAGTATCAGGTTTATACATGTAAGTTGGTCCTCCTCCAGATGAGACCGTGACCCTGTCTGGCGTGCTCGAGCGTCTCAACCCGCACCTCACCCAGATCAAAGTGCTGCACAGGGTCTTTTGCACCGGCGTCGCCGAGGTGCCCCCCGATACCCCCAACGTGGTGCGGGCCTCCCACCTGCTCAACACGCTTTACAAGGCTATCATCGAGTACGACAGCGTCGGGGAAGCTTGCGAGCAAACGGTGATTATTCATTTTTGTGCGTGTGTGTAAATCTCAGGGACAAAAATACAAAAAAATATATATATGAATTTTGGTTTGGGTGTTAGTAAACTTTCCCACCTTTCTGCATTAGGTGGCATTACTGTTTTCATTGTGGACCGAGACCGTGCGACCATATTTGGAGATAGTGGACGAATGGATCGTCCACGGCCACCTGTTCGACCCCGCCAAGGAGTTCATCATCCAAAGGAACAAGGACGTGGCGGTCAACCACAGGGACTTCTGGCACGCCACTTACACGCTTTACAGCATCTCCGAAACTGTGGAGAGCGAGCTGAGCGACGCGGCCAGCGGCAGCTCCGGAGGGGACGGCGGAGGAGGAAACCGGCAGCTCACCATGGTGTCCTTCCTCAAGCCCGTCCTCAAGCAGATCATCATGGCCGGGAAGTCCATGCAGCTCCTCAAGAACCTGGACCGCAAAGACGACGCTCAGCAGCCATCCGAGGGATCCTCAAGAGGTCTGTTGTTTTTTTTGTTTTGTTTTGTTTTTTTTCCCCCAAGGAGTTATTATGGAGTTATTCCGGTCTTGTTGGTTTGAATCAGCCCTTTCTCACTCAGTGGCTACTGAATTAGAGTGACAAATGGCTGCTTCAAACAAAAATTTCACGTTAAATTTAGCTCCTGGGCTTTCGAGCGGCCCTGACGTGTCTGCTGAATTTAGTCTTAATCAGTAAAACTAATGTCGGGGCTCACTTTTCCCAAGTTTGAGGAGCGTGAAACTAAGTGAGAAATGACTGCTTCAAACCAAAATGGACGACTTCCCATTTACCGTAATTCCCGGCCTACTGAGCGCACCTGGTTATTAGCCTCACCCAGTACATTTGTAAAGGAAATACCATTTGGTACATACATATGGCGCAGCTGTATAAAAGCAGGAATTACCCACATTGAAACAGGAAATATTTACAAAGATGGTACATAGAGAGTTTAATGCTAGCACCGCCGCGCTCACGCTAACGCTAGCGCCGGGCTAACAGGGCCAGTTAAAAATAAAACATACCGGTAAAAATCACTGCGACACGGCAGTAATACGCTGGCGCAGCGCTAACAAGGGCCAGACCGGTAAAGGTCAGTTCCTTGGCACATATTTTCCACCGGTCTCACTCTTACCTTTTCCGCTTGAGCGCCCCCTTGCAGCCGTTAGAAAAAATGCACAAATTAGCCGCATCACCACATAAACCGCAGGGTTGAAAGCGTGTGGAAATAAAATTGTAGTTTATAAGCTGGAAACTGCGGTAATTTTAATCATGGCTTCTTGAGACTTTTATCAGTCAACAGAAATTTGGGTGGACATGTCTATCACCACATAACGTTCAAAAACGTCTCAAGGATCCATTTCCAAAATTGAATAATTTTGGTTTGAAACAGTCATTTGGACTCAGTAGCGCCTCCTGGAACGTTAGAGGGGGATAAAAGACAGCCCCAGACACTGGCTACGTTTACCAATGGGCCAAAAATAATTTTAATCATCGTACATTGTAATTGGTTGCACAAATAGACTCAAGGACTGGTTGGACAGAAAGTTGGCCATTTTGGGTTGGAGAAGCAAGTTTTCACTTATTAGGGAGCCCCGTAAAGTTATTTAAAAAAAAAAAAAAAATCTTCGGCTCCAGCGCCAGTTTCAGACATTGACATGTAATTTTGCCATTTTCTATTATGTCAAGACACCTGAAAATCGTCGTAAAAACCTGTTGAAGTTGATAACGACAGCTCGGCGATCCATGATCGGAAGTGAACAGGAAGTCGGCCATTTTGTTTAGAATCGTTCATTTTCACTGTGTTTTCTGATGCAGATGCAGAGCGCAAGAGTCTATACACCCTGTTCCTGGAGTCGGTGCAGTCGCGCCTCCGCAGCCAGGACGCGTCTCCCTCCGGCGTAGGGACGGAGCAACAGGCCACCAGGAGGAGCCTGATCCGGATGCAGTCGGTCATCGCGCAGCATCTGGAGATCGACGACCTCCACGACCCGCTGCTGGCCATCAACTTCGCCAGGTGAGCCACGCGCAGTCCTACATCTGCAAGTACTTCGTAGATGAATCTTGTGGAAGTCTGAAGCTTTTTTTAAAAAATTTGCATCAGGCTGTACTTGGAACAGAGCGACTTTCACGAGCGCTTCTCTCGGGACGACTTCACCGTGGACCGCTCGTCGCAGTCGGTGACCTGCCAGACGTTCGAGCTCACGTTGCGCTCCTGCCTCTACCCGCACATCCAGCGGCGCTACGTCGAGTGCTGCGGGAACCTCATGAGGACCTTGAAAAAGGACTACAAGTAAGTTGGCGAGCAACGCCGCACACAGGAACTTTTGAAGAGTTTTTCCCGTAGGAAATAATGGAAATATAGTGACACCTCCGTTTTCGTACAAATCGGTTTTCGAACGCAAATTTCGAGATTTTTTTTGCTTTGGTTTTCGAACGAAAATCGGTATACGAACGCCCCCACCAGCTGACCCGCGACAATTTGCTATTGTGCTTTCGAACGCACCCCCGAAGAAAAAAAAAAACCGACATAACGCGCGCAACCAGTTGACCCACACACTCCTCTGGACGTGGACGTGTCCCGGGAGTGACTTTCTTTGTTCCAATTGAGCAATATTAACCCCCGATCATGGCGCCAAAGAAGGCAAGTGGAACTGCTGGTGCTGAAAAAAGGAAAGTGATGCGTAAAACTGTCGACTTCAAGAAGGATCTGCTAGCCGAATCCGGTGTTGCTTGTTTCTGGGCTATCGAAGAAGTACAGCATGGCGAAATCGACGATCAGCACCATCCTGAAACACGAGGATGCCCTCAAAGCAAGTGATGTTGCTAAAGGAGCAACCGTGTTGACCGAGCGGAGGCCGCAGATCTCGGAGGAAGTTGAAAAGTTGCTTCTTAAATTTTGCAAACGGGCAGCAGTTAGCTGGGGATAGTGTTGGCGAGGAAGGGAGGAGATGTCGTCTGATGAGGCTGAAGGCAGGAAGGATGTCTCAAGTGCCGATATAAAAGCTATCTGCGCTAAATGGAACGACATCCATAATTTTGTCCAACTCCGTCGCCCTAACAAAGCAGAATGTTGCAGAGCACTGCAAAATTTCAATGACGTTGTTATGAGCCACTTCAGGAAGGTGCTCAAAAGACGGCAGAAACAGTCGACATTAGATTCTTTCTTTGCTAAAAAGGGGCGAGTCACCCCCACCGAAGACAAACTGTTGTTTTGCATTTGCATTGTTGTTTTGCATTCACCCTACCTTTAATTGCAAGTTAAAATTTCTTCTACGTTACGTACTTTCTGTGCAAATGAAAAGCAGTTGGTTCCCCCCCCCCCCTCATTATTGCTTGTTTAAAGTTATTCTGCAGTTTTGTTAATAAAAAAAATGTTTACAAGGCTGGGGGCCGAGTCACTACAGATACGGCAATACATTCCCAGCCTAGCATACTCTACTGCTAAAGCATACATTTTAAGCAAAAAATACATATATTTCTTGAATGATTTAATTATATAAAGTATTTAAACTATACACGTATTTCTACTATGCAGTTTATTATCAGGAAAATAAAAAAAAAATCGCTTAAAAAACTTTTTTTAGGCTTGGAACGCATTATTTAATTTTCCATTCATTGTAATAGGAAAACGTGCTTTGGTTTTCAAACGTTTTGGTTTTCAATTGGCTTTCTGGAACGGAATGTCTTCGAGAACCAAGGCACCACTGTATTGACATCCCATCATATGTATATCCATCCGACTTGATGAGAGCCGGTTTGGATCGGGAACCGCTTTCGTGGTCACAATTCATTAAGAAAGAGGCCGTACGTAATATGTGTGGCATCTTTTCGCTTTTTTTTTTTTACTCTGCGAGAAGAGGTGGGAGCACACCAGGAAGGAAGACGAGTGAGTAAAAGAGGAAGGGGCCGCAAGGGGAAAAACAAATGTGTGCTGCTAAGGAATGATTAGGAGAATGACTGACAGCAGGAAAAGGAAACATTTGGAAACTTTTAAAACTTGATGAGCAATACAAAGGCAGTGTCAGGCGGCCCGGACAAGCGACGTGCGCAAGCGCCCGTTCGTCCAATGGGAATAATAAAGACCAGAAGCATTTGGACCTGATATTAATGAAGGTTCCAGCGTGTCTAATGCAAGTCTTGCACAGTGGAATAATGTCCAAAACAGGAGACAGCAAATCATTTCCCAGACAAGAAACCGGATCAGCTCCTCAAAGCTGAGACAATTGCTTTCTCGATGCCAATCGTAACTATAGTTCAGATATCTTAATGTTTTTTTTTTGGTTTTACATATTTTAATTATTACAGTATTTTTTCATTTTGGAGTGATTCTGTTTCAGTTCAAATTTTATTTAATGGAAAAAAAAAAAATTCAAACACAAGTGTCAAACTCAAGGCCCGGGGGCCAGATGCGGCCCGTCACATGATTTTAATGTGGCCAGCGAAGGCAAATCATGTGTATCAACTTAAATGATTTTTGTAAAATCCGGACCAAAATTTCAAATTGTCATATCATAAATGATGGCGTTGAGATATTGCAGGCATTTTTGTGTTACCAAACATCAACAATAGTTGAAAAACCCACTACCCCATGATTTCTGATTCCAAAACGAGTTGATACATTTTAATTTGTAAATATGATTGGTCAATTAAAGATTTTCATGGTTTCAGTCAGAATGGCTCTCTGACAGAAACCGTAACTACAATGAGGTGCGTGATAAAAAAAGTTCGACACCCCTGGATTAAAAGATTACTTCAGTTGCCTGGTTACATTTCTTTTTTTGTATTTTATTCTCTAGTAACACAAAGTAGAGGGATAGTTTTCATAATAAATGCAATAAAAAAAATTGCATTTTTCTTTCTGTTAGTTTGTATATCCATCCATTCATTTTCTTTGCCACTTATCCTCACGAGGGTCGCGGGGAGCGCTGGAGCCAATCCCAGCTGTCAACGGGCAGGACGTGGGTGGAGTACACCCTGAATTGGTTGCCAGTTGTACACTATGCAGTTTCCTGGAAAAACAAATTTTCCTTCTTCTTCTTCAGGTTGCTCGAGTATCTGCAGGCCATGAGGAACTACTTCCTGCTAGAGGCCGGCGACACCATGTACGACTTCTACACGGCCATCTTTGACAAGGTGCGCGAGAAGGAGAGCTGGCAGCAGCCGGCCTTCCTCAACGGACAGCTGCAGGAAGCTGTCAGACAGCGCCGCCCGGAGGACAGCAGCAGGTACTGCGCTTGCATTTCTCTGTTTGACTGTGACACTTTCCGTTAATAATCCACACTTTTCTATCTTTGTAAGGTTGTCGATCTTCTTGGAGACAATCGACCCCGGCCGCAAGAAACACCCCGTCAATAATCTGGAAGTACTGACCCTCAGTTACAAGGTATTTTTTTTCTTATTAACCGCGGCTTGTTTAAGCACAATTTAACAACTATAAAACTATTGTGTACTTGTATATGATTTTCACTTTAAGTGTTTATAAATCAATTCCAGCAACAACAAACGGCTTACAAATATAACCTTTTTTTGTTATTTAACTCGTTCTCAGCCAACCCTTCTAATGATTTAACTTTTTTAGACATCAATGGCAGTCATTTGAAATATAGCACTCTATAGTTTTGTATTTCATTAAAACACACATTCATTAACATAAATAAATAGAATATAAACGTCAGGCGTCGCAATGAATTTATTTTGTGGCTGCTTCCGGTGTGCATGCCTTGGCCACCAGGGGGCAGTCTGATGCAGAACTAGCGCTATGCATGAAGGAGATGGTCACAATGCCAGTAAGTTGCAGTTGCCAGTAAGCTGTTTCTTTTTGCAGCGCATAAAGGAAATATGCGTGTGAGTATCTTGGAAAAAATACAAATCAGTCATGGTAAAAATTGTAAGTCAAGGTACCACTGATGTTTAAAAAAAAAAAAAAAAAAAAAGACCAGATGGCTCATTGGCCACCAAAACCGAAGTCACCATCCGCCATCTTGATACTCCCAAAACAACCATGCCGACCTGTGCGTTAATCGCCAGTTTCATGGCTGTGAGAAAACATTGCAGAGATAAGTTAGAAAGATTCACTTTGACACTGTTAAAAGTTTGTTTGTAAATTTTTTTTTTTAGTATGTTCTGATGACCTTAATTCATTTGAACAAAGTTTTGTTTACGGTTGTGGTTATTCACTGTTCACCTTTATAGACCGACAGTTTTTTCGCAAAAAAGTGACGGGACTATTTTCCCAGACTTCATCCGTGGATAAGCAAGAAAACACATTTTCTGTGAAATTTTTTTGATTCATTTCAAAATACACAAGTCTGCATATTGAATTTGATTTCCAAATGCGAGGAAACAAGTTTCAATTTTCTGTCTGAAATAGGACGTCGCAGAGACAACAAATGAACAATGCGTTTCGCATGTATTTTCCCATTGCGAGCCCTTATTTCTAAAAATATATCGAACTGATTGACTTGAAATTTAATGTTTTTATGACAAAAAATGCTTAGTTTTTTGCTATGTTTTGATGATTGTGCTTCACAGCTTAGTTTGGGAAAAATTAACATGTCACGGAAATCGGGCCCAAGGTAATATACAAGATTTCTTTGTAGTCACTGTGTTGTACGTCTTTCCTTCGCACTTCACCTTTTTTGGCTTACCGAGTCGAATTAAAAATCCTTTATGTTACCAGAACTGAAAAAATATAAAGCTCACACGACCAGATTTAATTCTACGTGCCAAATTTTGAGGCGAAACCCCGCCATAATCCAACCTGTGAACTATGTCTTCCACTCGTTTTGGGAGTACCAAGATGGCTTCAACCAATCAACATACTGCTCGATGTCTATGCAGTCTTTTTTTTTTTTTTTTTTTTTTTTTAGGTCAGTACAAGGTACCATCGGAACAAAATTTGGGCACGTGCAGGAGGGGCCTGCTAATGAGGGCGTACATTTGGTAACTTCGTGCGAGTAAATAAATGATCAAAACAAACGAAACCAAACGTTCTTCTTTTTTCCTCCCCTTACAGGTTCCGTGGCCCGTGGACATCGTCATCAGCTCCGAGTGTCAAAAAATTTACAACCAAGTGTTTCTGCTGTTGCTTCAAATCAAATGGGCCAAGTACAGCTTGGACACGCTTCGATTCAGCGGTACTTTTCGTCCTTCCCTCCATCGCGCTCAAACGGTCCGCAGTATAATCACGGCAAGCAGTGCGCGCATTTAAATGATCAGAGTTTGCAGATTTCACGGAGAAACTGGAGGGGGCGCCGTGTGACGATGCCAAGACGAAGGAACGACCGGTCAAGCAGCAGATTCACCGCATGTGCCTGCTGCGCGTCAAACTTATGCACTTTGTCAACAGCCTTCACAACTACATCATGACCAGGGTGAGACCCACTTGCCCCAATTTAGTAATTTTTCCAGTAAGAAGCAGTCATTTTTTTTTATTTTATTTTTTTTTAGTTTAGTGACTCGTGACACAAAATTTCAGGAATGCAATGAAGGTAATATAACGGGCTCACGTGGCACTGAGTCCTGTTTATTGAATGGGACACAGTCAAAAGACGCCCGAGAAGCTGATGTTGGCGACGGCTCACACCAAGACGCTCGCACGCAGACAAATTTGCTTGTTACGACCCGATTCCGGTTCATGTCGTCACTCACTAGGCTACATCCTTTAAAGGAACACATCCAACACGTGAATACTATAGTACGTACAGTTATTCCACTTTATTAAAGATGTTTATTTCTTTGAATTTGTTTGGTGTCGCTCAGATACTACACAGCACTGGACTCGAGTTCCAGCATCAGGTGCAAGAAGCAAAGGACCTGGACCAGCTGATCAAGATCCATTACCGATACCTTGCAACCATTCATGACCGCTGCTTATTGAGGGAGAAGGTAAATAATAGCAATATAACGGTTCGTGTATTCATATTTTGGGTTTTAAGTCGGAGTTCCCACTTATAATATTTAAGGGACAGTAAATGCCTGGCGCTCCGGCAAAATGTCTTCTCTGTAATCAGCAGGTACAGTGCACCTTTTTAATAGTACTTTATGTGAAACATATCTGGTTTGAAACTGAAATTATCCCTCAGTAACGATCCTGTCTGCAACTATTATTTTGATTTCCTAAAATGAACTCAAACTATTGTTGTTGCACATTCCTAAAAATAAAGACGATTGGTGTTGCACTTTCCAGTAATGATCGATAATCGGATGTTGCACTCTCCTAAATAGAAGACAAAATATTAATGTTGCATTGTCTCAAAAAGAAAAATTTGGGCTTTTTAAAAATTCCTTTATTTTATTGTACTAATTTGAGAGTTTTTTTTTTAATTTGATAATTTCCAGTTAGCAGTTTTTTAAATGTTTCATTTTTATTGCCATGTGTTAGTTTGTTTTGGCCTCACAGTTCTGAGGACCCGGGTTCGATCCCGGCCCCGCCTGTGTGGAGTTTGCATGTTCTCCCCCCCGTACCTGCGTGGGTTTTCTCCAGGTGGGCACGCCGGTTTCCTCCCACATCCCAAAAACACGCAACATTTATTGGACTCTCTAAATTGCCCGTAGGTGGGATTGTGAGCGCGGCTGTTTGTCTCGATGTACGCTGCGATTGACTGGCGACCAGTTCAGGGCGTACCCCGCCTCCTGCCCGTTGACAGCTGGGATAGGCTCCAGCAAATCCCGGGGACCCTCGTGAGGATAAGCGGCAAAAGAAAATGGATGGATAGCTGAAAAGCCGTGGATGGATAGATCATCTGTTTTGCCATTTGTTTTGATTTGTGACATCAGCCATTTTTTCCTTACTTCCTTCATTCCCTCAGGTCAGTTTTGTAAAGGAAGCCATCATGAAGGTTCTCAACCTGGTCCTGATTTTCTCGGACCGATGGCAAGCTGGATTTGGAGTCTGGAAGTAAGAGCGTGTATAGAAAAGTGTACACTCATCAATCCTTTGTGATTATTATGATTTTTTTTTTTTTTTTTTTTGGGGGTCGTAGGATTGAGTCCATTGCCAAAATGGAGTCGGATTTCAAAAACTGTCACATGTTCCTGGTGACGATCCTCAACAAGGCCGTGTGCCGCGGCTCGTTCCCACATTGTAAGTACAATTTGATTGCACTTGTAATATTTGATGCACAGGCGAGCAACGTGTGTGTGTTTTTTCTGTTTTTGTTCACAGTGGAGTCGCTCGCCCTCTCGTTGATGGCGGGCTTCGAGCAGTGCTGACAGGGAAGCCGCAGTCCAACAACGTGCTTGATAGAGCATTATATGTCATGTGACGCTTACATATTGCGCCAAAACTTGTTTGTAAATGTCTTATTACTAGCTGTCAATGTGGCTGTTAATAATGTCTGTTTGTTGTATGAAGCACAATAAATTCTTACTCCACACTGGAAATGTCATTTTAATGGCCCACTTTACTGGTTTTGATAGAGACATTCTTCAGCATTTGTACGGAATGATTTACATTTTGTCATTCCTCCAAAAGCGGAATAAGTGAAAAAAATTAAAATGTGTTAAGCGAGCTGAATTGCTTCCAATGAAGATGAAAGCGCAGATGTATTTTTTCATTTCAACAGCTTTTCATTGGAGATAAGTCGATAATAGATGAGGTCAAAAAATATTTTAATCATTGAAGGTTAATTCTTTGACTTTTTAGTTGCTCAGATGAATGGCCTAGCCGAGCTCTTTGGATGCTAACACGATCTGTCAATTTATATTTGAATTATGGTTGTATTCATCAAGAATTAGTCAGGAGTGTGTTTAGCTTGGAGGCTTTTTGGCACTTATGAGTCACCAAAAGTGAAGTATGAAGTCTTTTTGTCACTGTGTGACCATCTTCTGGTTCTGGTATGTCGCTTCCCTAGTTGGGCCGAAGTTCAAACTTGGTATACAGTATGTACAGTAGGGTAAAAATGAGTCATCTTGACTTGCAAGTGTCGCAAATTCCATTTTTTTCAAGTTACGAGACATCTCTTTGTCAAATTATAATTATTTTGACTTTTTTTTTTAAAGCCTTATTTTGCAAGCAAAATTTTGAATTCCGTATTGGCGTCGGATCCTCTGCCACTAGATAACGGCAGCAATTTGGCAGATAGCGAGCAAATCAAAATTAAAAAAGGCTTCAAGCTCTGATTGGACGCTTCAAGTTGATGTTTGCTTTTAAAGGAAATATAGAAGAAAGAGCTACAAGTTCTGTATTTAAAACAACCGAATAGCGTTCCCCTATGAAGTATGAGTATACGGTAATGGGAAACGCCAAAGACATGCTAATGAATAGCATCGATGTTGGTAATAGAACACTGGAAGTAACAGATATTTAAACAAACTGTGGAGTAACACATGTAGACAGACAATATGACAATACTTGTGGATTTATTCTTAAACCTCTGCAAAGATTACTAATCTTACTGTAGAGTCACTGTGCTATCTATATAGCTCTATGTTTGTCATGTTGCCAGCTGGCCAAGGTGCACATACCAGGAGGAGTGGCACAATATCCATTGAAGGGAAGGAGAAAATGTAGCAAAAACTTTTTTTGTTTTTTAAAAAATATATATATGCTCTATTGAGATTTTTTTTTTTTTTTTTGGGAGGGGGTAGAATGGATTAATAGCAATTGTACCTGTGAATTTTGGAACATCTGGAAGTAAATTAGTGCCACCAGGATTTGGATTTGAAATGCCACGGAAAACAGGATTTGAAATGGAAATGTAGAGCGATCACATTTTCAATAGTTGCTACAATTCGCTGTCTGAAATGAAACCAGCCAATCCCAGTTACGCTTTCTTAGTCACGTAACTGCGATCGGCTGGGTGTTCGGTGGCACAGACGGTGAATTGTCGCCGGTTGAATTTCCGGCAGCGAACTGTAACAACTATCGAAAATGTGATCACTTTACATTCAAAATCCAAATCCTGTTTTCTCTGGCATTGTAAATTCAAATCCTGTTTTCTGTGGCATTTCAAATTCAAATCCTGGTGGCACTGATTTACTTCCATAGTTAGTAACAAGTTCAGATTTTGAGTTGTGAGCATGTTCACGCACCGCGTGGCCCTCGTATCTGACGGCAGCCTGCCGGACATTCCTTCGGCCTCACCTTTCACGGCTTGTGGGCGGAGTCGCTCCCGCAGTTGCCTTTTATCATTTCCTGTCGGGTTTCCCTGTTGGAAGCCTGGAACAGGAACTTCGAGCTCCGCCTCGTGGCCACAACAACCGAGCCTGGAAGCAGTCGAGCTTCCGACGACACATCGGAAAACTCCTCTATAAAGTCACATTAAGACTTTTATCGTTGTCGGGAAAGGTGGAGGCGGAGGAACCGACGGCGTGCCCGTCCGGATGGAGCTGCTGTCGGCTTAGTCGACGCTGGTTTTCCCGTAGCTAGCCCACCAACTCTCGTCGGCGGGTGAGTTTTGGACTGATTAAACGGCCAAGTTAAGCTAGCAAACTTTGGGTGTAGTCCTCGCTAGCGCCGCCTTGCTGGAAAGTTTTTTTTCCCCACAAAGATAACACAAAACGGAGTTTATATGCCAATTTATCCGGGGTATTCCTTCTTAAAGCGTGTTATAATGTTAAAAAAACGTTTTTTTTTTTAAATTTTATTTTAGAGGCTGGATTGGTGAGGCCGCTGCGGCGGAGGCTCACCCGCAACGACATGTTGGGGGCAGTCACTTTCTCACTTCAAAGGCAAAATGGATAATTCTGTTCAAATTCATGGCGTGTTTGGTTTTGTTGTCTTTAATTCCATATTATGCACACAAGGATGACTGTTTGTTCACCTGTCCGTGAGCAGGGGAGAAAAGCCGTGGAAAATCCTATCTGTAGTTGATGATGCGTTCGTGGGCATGTCCCTCCCGTTGACTGCGTTTGAAAAGAGGGGGGAAAAACTATTAAAAACATTAAGTGCTGTACAGTAGAAAAATAAAAATAATAAAAGCACGAGGTTAACGTTATATTTTCATCAAGTAGAAGAAAGATAAACAAAGATGAATAACGTTTGCTCACATTTACATTTTTTTTTTAATTCGATGGAAGGACAGCGTGTTGTAAACCACATTAAGTGTAGTGGAAGTTATTATTATTTTTTTTTTTCGTTACTGTTTTTGTGGCCCCATCACCACTTGAATGTAGCCTCAAAACAACACTTGAGTCACCCATGCAACTCTGTGACAAGTGACACCTAAAAGTACTTAAAAAGTGATTTGAAGGTTTCAGTTCCCCCCACTGTTCAATAGAAGAAGGGGCAGTTTGGATATCACTGACACAAAATGTTTGTTTCATTTATTGTACACAACAAATGTTTTCGGTTAATATGTGCGTGGTTAGTTTCTTCTTTTAGAATTCAAAATAAGATCTATCTACATATATAAGTATGAGTTTTATCCACAGGTGTTTCATGTACATTTAAATAATAATTATAAACATATGGGACAAAGACAAAAGGAACAAACAAACAAAAAAAACAAGGACGGTGAAAGAAGTTTTATCTAGATTTTAATTCCACATTTAAAAAAAAAAAATCTATCTATCTATCTATCTATCATCTATCTATCTATCTATCTATCTATCTCTATCTATCTATCTATCTATCTAGTTACTCTTTATAAATTAAAAATACATTAAAAAAAATAAATTTTTGCATTTTAAACTGAAATTTAACCTGCCGAGTTTTATTTTAAGTCTGGAAATTTAAATACAATAAAGAGAAACTAAAATGTACATCTATATATATATATATATATATATATAAAATATAAGGGCGCTTAATCCACTTTTAATCTCTTTCTCAAAACCTAAAACCTCGTTAATTTGACCCTCTGCCCAATTTTTCATTTCTGATCTTTGTAAAAAAAAAAAAAAAAAAACAAGGACGGTGAAAGAAGTTTTATCTAGATTTTAATTCCACATTTAAAAAAAAAAAATCTATCTATCTATCTATCTATCTATCTATCTATCTATCTATCTATCTATCTATCTATCTATCTATCTATCTAGTTACTCTTTATAAATTAAAAATACATTAAAAAAAATAAATTTTTGCATTTTAAACTGAAATTTAACCTGCCGAGTTTTATTTTAAGTCTGGAAATTTAAATACAATAAAGAGAAACTAAAATGTACATCTATATATATATATATATATATATATAAAATATAAGGGCGCTTAATCCACTTTTAATCTCTTTCTCAAAACCTAAAACCTCGTTAATTTGACCCTCTGCCCAATTTTTCATTTCTGATCTTTGTAAAAAAAAAAAATACAAGGACAAGGCAGGAGAAACCACATTTTTTTTAAACACATTTGTCCCCAACTACATTTAAAAAATATATATATGTATATTTTTTTATATTTTTTTCTTTTGTTTTACCAGAAATGTACAATGAAGGCTCTGTGAATCTTTTCAATGCCATCTGTCAGGAAGTTCTGTAATGCGGCGTAGTTGTTTTGGAGAAGTTGAATGATGCCGATACCTATAGAAGAGGAAAAGGATCATGCGCTCATAAAGAGAAAGCACTGTCACGTCAAATGCGCTGTCCTGTTCAGAATGAGTAGTTTTGCTTTATTTTAGGTTTATTACACGGCGCTTAATGTATTTTTACACTTGAATGTTTTTTTCAAAATGTGACTCGCCATGCTTTCAGCGATGTCACAAAGAGATGAAAAGAGGTTTACACAGTTGAGGAGGCGTGAAACGGTGGGCGGTTACCCGCTTCTGTGCATGGCACTGCCCGCGTCACCCGCTTTAGGCCACCCTAAGTAATAAGCCTCTTACCGTGCAGTGGCAGGAGTGAAACCTCTCTAGCTCGTCTCTTTTATCAGATGTGACACTTTGAGGTTACCCTTTCTTCTTCTTTTTTTTTTTTTTTAAACCTGCATTCTTGTCTTGTGTATTCAAAACTGCTTTGTAAAGGAGTCTCTTTTTGAAATGGGGAATTCTCCACAGGATCTTTTGGTGATGTTAACTGGCAACCTTTGGCATATTTTGTTTGTGGAACAGAATCTTTGGGGTGACTCTTTCTCTTCTTAACTTGTGTAACCAACATTGTGTTCTGCGGCAGATTTTCTTAATTTCTGTACGGTTGAGATCAAGATGAATGCTTTCTAAGCACTTTGAAAAAGGTCTTAAATAGCTCGGCGGAAGTGGTTCCTTTGCATCCCGAGTGTTTTGAGTTGCACTTCCCTGTCTTGCTGCAAGTAAGATTGCCGAAACTTTGATGTGTGATCATTGTGGGTCTTTGCAAAGTCTAAAATTCAAGGATGTGTAATAAATAGAGGAAAATAACTTTAAACAAGTAGAGCATAATACAATTTATATATTTTTACATTTTATTTATTTTTTTTCAATTTTTTAAATGCATTGTATCAATTTAAGCAACTGCATATTTCATTTTAGGTCTTTGTAAATCCAAACAACAAAAGCGTATATTTAATAAAAAAACGTTTGATCATTTTTTTCATTTTTACATTTTTAAAATAAAAATGTAACTTACTTTTTTTTTTACCCCAAGTTATAAAGCGAGAGTTATACTCATTTGTGTGTTTTATATTCTTGCTATGGTTCCCATGCATAGTTGTATTTATTGGTACTGTATACGCCCTTCCATTAATATATTTCATAGTTCACATTCTATGTAGGTATGGATTGTATGTAGTAAAGCGAATATGCTTTTACCAGTCAAACTGGCCAACTTTGATGTCCTCCTGTGACCTTTTGGGCCCGACATTCTTTGTTTGACTCGCTGATTGTTCGCTATCAGGGAAAGTAAGCAGTCAGCATCAATGTGACGAACCACAATGCTACACAAATTTGTTTGTTGTTGTTCTAGACCAGTGGTTCTCACACCAGGGGGGTCTAACCTCCATAAAATAATTGGCAATGCGTGAGCATGTTGTATTTTTTCAATTTAAAGCGTTGCATACCTACATGGAGGAAATAAGGATCTTAGCCAATTACTCGTTCGTATGTTAGCCAGGTTTAAAAAAAAAAAAAAAAAAATTTTGCAAGTTTGTGATGTCTGATAGGGGTGTGACGTATCATATAAATTTGATATACCTGCAAGAATAGTCTTTTTTTAAATTAAAAAAAATATACTTTTTCAACAGTACAGGCCTGTACTTTTGAAGGATAATCTTTTCCAGAATAAAAACTATATTAGCATAAAATTATTTTTTAAAAATTTTATTATTATTTTATTGTTTATTTTATTCATTAGTTTTTTTAAATTTATTTAAAGTGTGACTTTCTCGTCCCATCAAACTTTGACTTTTATTTTGAAAAAAATACTATTTAAATCTTGTACGATTGTCTTTTATTCAACAAAATATTTTATTTCTTGTCAAGATTACATTTTTTTTCTCTTTATAAAATGTTCTTTATATTAAGACTATAGCTATCGAATATTTTTAAAACTATTCTTTTAATTATCCAATTGAGTAATTGGACAAAAATTGTTTTTGTATAGCTAGACAGTACCACCACGTAATACCAAAAGAAAGTGCATGCAAGGTCCAAATATTATTCTTGTCTACTGGGGGTCGTCATCCTCACATTCTACATTGTAGTGTCTGCGACTTTTTGAGTGCGCGAGGCATTAAATAGGCAGGGTACGGTTTGCTGAGTGACGTGTGCATCAAAATTAGTAAATATGTCTTTTTGTGTGTGTCTGTGTTATGCTTACCTGCAGAATGACCACCACGGTCACCTTAGAAGATGCGCTCTCCAACGTGGACCTTCTGGAGGAGTTGCCGCTGCCCGACCAGCAGCCATGCATCGAGCCCCTGCCCTCCTCGGTCATGTACCAGGTCAGTGTCCAAAGGTCTTTACCATTTACCGTAATTCCCGGCCTACAAAGCGGACCTGGTTATAAGCCTCACATTTGTAAAGGAAATACCATTTGGTACATAGGCTCAAGACACAGAGAGTTTAATGCTAACGCCAACGCTAGCTCCACTCCGCTAATGTTAACACTAGCACTGCCGCGCGTGCTAACGCTAACTCTCGTGCCGCGCTAATGGGCGGTTAAAAAAAACATACTGGTAAAAATCAGAGACACGGCAGTAGCATGCTAGCGCAGCGCTAACATGGCCGGACCGGTAAAAGTCACTTCCTCAGCACATATATTCGGTCTCATTCTTACCTTTTCTGCTCGAGTGCCCCCTTGCGGCCGTTATGAAAAAATGCACAAATTAGCCGCATCACAGCTTTAACCGCAGGGTTGAAAGCGTGTGAAAAAAGTTGCGGCTTATAGGCCGGAAATTACGGTACTCATTTTTACGTAGCAGTATTTGGAAACTGGTTTGAAGTGAGTTGAGGAGGTTCATTTAGCACCCCGAATTTTTTTTGCCACCATCTTGTGACATCTGTAGGGACTTGCAAACCCTTTTGGAAGTAGGGCATACTTTTTTTGCAGATGTTTTGCTAGTTGCAACAGGGCTTTTATTTATTTTATAGCACGACATAAACAA